>NC_136420.1:135992580-136660080 GCF_052625555.1 Lactuca saligna
AACTTTCTTTCCAGCTCTACTCCATTCAAACCCGACCGACATGGCCCTTGGGCCAAACAATCATCAGGCCCATTCTCAGTCTCAACCACCGCAACCGGATAACTCATAAAGATGGAAACACACTCTGCACAAAAATGCATTATTGAACTCAGGCAATCCTTTCTCAAAACTCCTGGAGATCACTAATCATAAGCATGCCATACTACCAACTCATATAACATGCATAAAGGCATCTCTCCTAAGCAGGCACACTAACATGCAATACTGAGCATATCGATAGCCCTAAACTAGCATGCAATTCTATCAGCTCATAATAACAGCTCATCGCAACACAAAATATAGTAAGGGTATTTTGGGAAGTCACCACTCGGGCTCGATCTGATTGTACACACTGCTTCAGACCTGCTTTCAAAACTCTTTAATTTCCTTGGAAAATCGTGTGATGAAAAAAATCAGTTCTTTTGAAAAGTTATCAACTCCTCAGTTTGAGTCCAGATATACCCGAGGGTGGTGGATGAGATGCAAGGATATATCCTTGGATCTCTGGTTATGAGTAGACCCGAGTTATGTTCTTTGAGGTTTTCCAATCTAGGGTATTCAATCCTGAGGATGATCGGACCCTACTGTAACATTCCAAGTTCAGAAGCAAGAGTTCAGGGGTGTAAAGTGTAAATGGAAAAGTAGACTTGGCAAATTGGAGCTTTAAATCGTCGAGTTGGAACGTATGTTGGCCACGTGATACGTGACCTGACTCGCCGAGTAGGTATCTGGACTTGACGAGTCAGTGTTGGGAAGAGAAAACCCTACATCTTAGGGTTTGCACCCTATTTAAAGGACCTTATGTCCTCCCCTCAAACTCCTTGTTAGCCTTGAGATTCAGTAAACCCTAAAATCGTGAGAGCTTCCATTGTTGAAGAGATTTGAGTTTTGGAGGAAGAATATAGAGAAGGAAGCTTGTAGATCAAGAGGCTAGCATCAAAGAATCCTTATAGATCCGGAATCTACTTCATTTTGGGCACGTTTCTAAGGTAACAAGGTGTTACCTTGAGCTTTTCCCTTTTAGATCTATTCATGGTTAAGGTTTTGGGGATTTTTAGCTTAATGGGGATCCATTTCGACTATAAGGACTAGATCTGAGGTTGCAACTTCAAATCTAGGCTGGTTTTGGTCCATAGAAGCATAAAACATCAGCCTTTGCGCATGTATAAGAGCATTCTTGTCTTGAACCTTCTTTCTAGCTTGTGTTGAGCCTATATCGCCTTGCATGCACATAAAGTTGGAAACTTTACCTGTGAAACTAGCCTTAGGAGTCCAGATCTATGAGTTGGAAGCAGTGAGATGGTCTAAAATCGTCTGAATAAGGATGGCTTAAGTAGACTCAGCGAGTCTGTTCTTGGACTTGGTGAGTTGGGTTGCAAACCCTAGCCCAAGTAGTTATGATCCAAATTAGTGAGTTGAGTGGTGAATCAGTGAGTTGGACAGGCTAGGACTCGGATTGAAGGACTCGCTGAGTAATGGGGTGACTCGGCGAGTCACTAGGATGACTTGGTGAGTAGGGTCAACCAGGAAGGTTGACTTTGACCAGGATTGTGACTTTGACCAAGAGTTGACCAGTTTAACTTCAAAGGGTATTTTGGTAATTTGGGCTCTGATGGTTATGATTTCAATGAAGTTTTAGGCGCTGGTGTTCGTGGCGGTGATCGGGAGTTTTGCTCTCATATCTTCGGTTCAGCATTTTCAAGGTGAGTTATCCTCACTATACTTAAGGGTCTAAGGCACCAAGGCTGGCCCTTTGATTTGTATTTAAGATAGTTACATTTGTGACATGATAGATCAGTATCGTGGTAGATTGGATGTGGTTATGCTTAGTGACCTATAGTTAGGTCTGACTGTTTGTATGCTGGTAGAAGATTACTTGTTATATGTGCATTTGGTTGATTGGTAGTGGAGGGTATTCCATCCCGAGGATCATAGGGCCCTAGTATGTTGTCTCTATATAATGTTATATGTTTATCCGATAGGTGCACATGTTTGATAGTAGGTGGGCATTCCAACCCGATGGTTGTGGGCCAGGAGTATTCCATCCCGGTAGGATGATTGGACTCATAGTAGGTGGGCATTCCAACTTGATGCTTGTGGGCTAGGAGTATTCCATCCCGGTAGGATGATTGGACTCATAGTAGGTGGGCATTCCAACCCGATGGTTGAGGGCCTGGGGTATTCCATCCTGATGGATGATTGGACCCATAGTAGTTATTGTATGTATAGGAGTGTGGGCATTCCAGCCCGATGGTTTTGGGCCGAGAGTATCCCATCCCGAGGATGATTCGACTCATAGTATATTGGCATTCCAACCTGATGGTTGAATGGACCCATAGTATGTTGTTCATTTCTATATGTGTATGGCTGTATGTGTATGGGTATTTTGGGGGTAACTCATTAAGCTTTCGAGCTTACAGTTTTCAGTTATTGTTTCAGGTACATCAGGAGATCGTGGCAAGGCAAAGGCGTGATCGTACCGCTCCTCATTTTTATGATGTTGTTTCTGGGATACTCTGATAATATAATATTTGGAAACCTTTTTGTAATAACTAATGGAACATGGATTGTTTTTGAAAAGTTTAAATTGGTTGGAAATTTTTAGATGTTACACCTATGTTGGACTGGATTTGATATGTTTGGTATTCCAACCCGAGGGTTGATTGGTCCAAACATGTGAGGGATACGAGGGTATTCCCTCCTAGGGGTGATTAGATTCGTCGTAGGCTCACCTGGTATTCCAGCCCGAGGCTGTTCGGGCCAGGCATGAGTGTTTGTATTCGTTAGTGGATCGATTATGTATGATATTCTGAGAACAGAGGGATGCATTATCATGTCAGCGAAGAGGGTTTGCTCTAGGAAAAAGGGAAAGTTGGGTTTCTGATACTTTGGACCATCATGATTTTGTCAAGTTGGCAAACTGGCATGAAGGATAGACCTTATGAAAAGTTCCGATTGGGATTCACATCACCTTTCACGATTCACACTTGCAAAAGTGCATCATGGATCAGGAGGGGGTAGTATCGGTGGATGACATTCAGGTCGGTGAGCACTTGAATTTTGTGGAGAGGCCTGTAGCCATTCTAGAGAGAAGGGTGAAGGTTTTGCAGGGCAAGGAGGTACCTTTGGTGAGGGTACATTGGGAGCACCAGAGAGGGTCCAAGTGGGCGTGGGAGCCGAAGGATGTTCACCGTGACAGACTTTGAGGACGAAGTCTAGCTCAAGTGGGAGAGAATTGTAATGCCCCGATTCTTGAATACCAATTTATGGTCATAAATTCTCGTGAATTCAAGATCTACTCGACGAGTTGGTTGCCTGACTTGTTAAGTAGTAGCGGATTTGGGCCACGTGTTTAGGTGACCAACTCATTGAGTCGGAGGAGTGGCTCGACGAGTTAGAGCTGGAGGGTGAAACCCTAATTTTTGGGGTTTGGCACCCTATTTAAGGGATCATGAGCCTCCCTTAGTCCCTTTGCAACCTCTTGGGAGTCTAGAAACCCGAATTCGTGTGAGTGTGCTCCATTTGTGTGTTTTAAAGCTTTGGAAGGTGTATCCTTGTAAGAAGAACTTGAAGAGCAAGTGACTAGGAGCAAAGGACTTGTAGGGATCTGATATCTACCTCAGATGGCATCTCTTGGAAGATATCAAGTCGTTACCTTGACCTCATTTCATTCTAGATCTCATTGGTTAAAGTCTTGGGCTTTTCTAGCATATTGTGAAGCTATTGTGGGTATGAGCTCAGATCATAAGTTGTAACTTCAGATCTGAACTCTCCTTGGTCTGTAAATCTATAAAGCTATTAGCTTGGGTAAGTATGAACCTCTCCTTAAGTGTAAAACCCATTTTATAGCTTGGTTTGGCATTTTGAGTCATTAGAGCCTTGCATGCATGTAAAGTTTGCAACTTTACTTGATAAACATGCCTTGGGAAGTTGGATTTGTAGTATGGAGCCTTAGCATGGCTTAAAAAACATCTGTATGGATGAAGAATTAAAGGGACTCGGCGAGTTTCATGGTAGACTCAGCGAGTCACATGAAGATGGTCATGAACTCGAAGAGTTGGATGAACAACTCAGCGAGTCCGATGAAGATAGCCTTGAGCTCGGCGAGTGGCATGGTGACTCGGCGAGTTGGCAAGTTATGCAAGGAACTCGGAGAGTAGTTGAGGGTACTCGACGAGTTTAGGTTAACATGGACTGTTGACCTTGATAGTTGACTTTGACTTTAACCAAGGGTTGACTGTTTTGACTTTTGAGGATAATTGGTAGGCGGGTATTTATGAATTGGATCTTTGATGGTTATAGGTGTTGGAGTTTGGGGTAGTGTTTCGGGAGCGTGATTTCGTGGTTCATTCCGACATTGCAAGGTGAGTTATCCTCACTATATCAACAGGGTCTAAGGCACCAAGGCCGATCTTTTCTAGAATTGTATACTTGTATTTGTTTGATATGCTTATTAATCTGCTAGATCGGCGTCCTGGTAAATTAGGATGCTATTATGTTAGTGACCTGGTTTAGTCTGTATCCTAATTAGGATTGTTGTTATGCTTTGTGATCTGTCAGATCGGTTTGACTGTTATATATATGCATGCAAGTGTTATATGATATCTATGTGCACATGATTGTCCTGGTTATAGGATGATGCTATGTTAGTGACCGGTTAGGTCTGTATCCCGGTTATTGGGATGTTGCAATGATTAGTGATTTGTTAGATCGGTTTGACTGTTACATGATATGAGCTAGAGTATGATACTTATATGCACATGTTTGTTTGGTTGGGGGTTGGGTTGAGGCGGTCCTGTTTTGTGTTGTAGGCCAACATTCCCGGTGAGCGGTCTGGATAAGCTGTAGGCCCTACGAGGCGGTCCAGTCATGTCGAAGGCTCGGGAGTGGTCCAGATAGGTTGTAGGCCCTACGAGGCGGTCCAGTCAGGCTGAAGGCTCATTATGCATGTTGCCCTGTATTTGTTGATATGGTATGATTATGATTATGGTTATATGAGGTTGGTATTTTGGGGGTATCTCACTAAGCTTTCGGGCTTACAGTTTCAGTTTATTGTTTTAGGTTCAGTGGATGGCCGCGGGTAGGCGAAGACGTAACCGTACACTTCCTCGATTGACGATTATGAATTCTGGGAACTCTGATGTATAAACTATTTTGAAAAAAGATTGTAATAATTGAATGCTTTCAAATGATTTAAAAGTTTTAAATTGGCTGGAATTTTATGGGTGTTACATACTAAGCTTCATGCTTACAGTTTCAGTTTATTGTTTTAGGTACTTCAGATGATTGTGATAAGGCAAAGGCGTAATCGTGCACATCCCTCTGGTTTTTTTATGATATTGGATTTTCCGACACTCTGGTTTATAAATTATACTTTTGAAACAATGTTTTTGTAAACAATTATTGTCTTGGGGTTGTTTGGGAAAAATGAAATTTTTACTTTGGTTTTTAGGATATTACACTCTCCCTACGAACAAACCGGAACTAGACACCTCCTCTCCAACTAAAACTTTTCTTTTCAGTTCCATGGACATTAAATAGTCCTTCACATCATTCACAATGATCGTTTTCCTACCATAGAGCATGGTATCAACGAAATTATCATATGAGTTTGGAATAGAACATAAGAGAATGACCGCCTGATATTCATCTTCAATCTTCACATCAACCCCTTGTAGATCAAAGATGATACGCTTGAAGTTATCTAGATGATCTTTCACTTGGGTACTTTCAGACATTCTGAGAGTGTACAACCTTTGCTTTTGATACAACATGTTCATCAGTGAGTTGTTCTAGTACTTGTCACAAATTTTATCCTATAGCCGAGAAGAAATTGTCTAATCCACGACCTCCCTCAGTACTTCATCTGTCTAGCTGACTAGGAGCAAAGGACTTGTAGGGATCTGACAATTTCAATAGAATAGCACTATGTGCCTTCGTTGGAATGTCCACCGTTTTTTCACCCACCATGTCTTTAGGCAATGTTGCCTCTCCTTCCAATGTCGTTGCACGTCCTTATTGAACTAGAAGAGCCTTCATCTTCACCTTCCACCATGTGAATTCATTTGAACAATTGAATTTCTCCAAATCAAACTTATGAGTAAACATCTTCAATCACAGGTATACAAACCACAGCTCTGATACCACTTGTTAGGAAGTAAATCGGATAACTAGCAAAACTATAAGCACACAAGACACGATATTTACGTGGTTCAGTCAAGGTGACCTATTTCCACGGGTAGTATGGGAGTATTCTTTTATTTCAAAGCTCTCAAACAGAGGTTACAAGTATAATTACATAGAGATTCGTCTATCACTTTATAATTAAGATACAAAATGACATATCATGCATCCCTATTTATACTTGAGGGATCATACCTAAAACCTTAATGGGCCATGACCATAGGCCCATAGGCCAATGAAAGGTGTCAACCAATCACAATTTTTCATGCATCATCTTCTGGAACATTCTTCCATGTCATACAACCCATGAGCATCAACTGTAATGCCCTGTTTTGAATCGTTTCCTAATGCGGACCGGAGACCTGCAAACTGAGTATCATCAGGCTTATGGTCTTAAAGGAAAAGAGATTTAGACCTATTTGGGTGTGGGTAATGTAATATGGATGATTCGGGAGTTTGATTTGTGTTTTGGAGCCAAGGGGTATTTCGGTAAAGTGTCAGTCCAAACTTTTATGGAAATTGGATTTTTTTAGGGAAGTCTTAATGCAAGTATGAGTTGATATAAGTGTAGATCTTCTCATTACCTCTTCGTGGATATAAGGATCGTCAGAAACAGAATTATAACGAAAAAGTTATAGCCTTCGGAAGATTCAAGGTTTGAGGTCAGTATGTGGGACGTACATTGCTGTATGATGGGTGTACTAAGCAAGTTGATTGTGCATGCATTATGGAGTACGCTGGGCATACTCCAGTCAGACCCAAACACTAAATGAGGGTCTTGGACCCTATTTAAGCTCCTTAACTCACCGCCAAACCCTATTATCTTCAGCCTCTATCCCTCTAAACCCTAGAAATGAAACCATAGCCCCAATTTGAGTGTTTTTTTTTAATCTTTTGGTGGTATTTCATGCTTTTTGGTGTCATAGAAGAAGAGGGTACTTCTTGGAGAAGTGTGGCATTACTTGAAGCTATTGGATCCAGACTTGTTTCATATTGATTTACATTTTGGAGGTATAAATTTTCTATCTTGATGACTCTATATGTTAGATCTAGTTTAAGGAGTATTTTGGGGCTCTTTTGGTCCTTAGAGCCATCCTTATGAGTATGAGCTACTACTAAAGCTTAGAATGTTGGATATTGGCCTTTGGGAGGTCCCTTGTTCATAAAAATATCATCTTGATGAGTTATTGTGGTGCATGCATGAGTTCCGGTGATTATCATGGATTGATTTAAGGTTTTGGTCCCATTAAGCCTTGAAAAGGAGTAAAGTTGTCAACTTTACGTGTTAAGACATCTCATTAGGGTTATATCCAAGTTTGGAAGTCATTGACTTAACCATTAAGAGCTTATTTTGGATTTTTTTTGACCCTGGAAGAGTTTGTTTTACGTACGCAAGTGTATACTCATCACAATGTTGATTTTGTGTATGAGGGAATTGTACTCTATGCTTCGAGGGTGAGTATGATGGGTGTACCATTCTGGTATGCGAGGTGTACTCCCTGGTTTTGCATATTAGGCTTTTTTGAGACATGGGGCCTTGTTGGGCCATTGGACTTTGGACTTTGGGCCATAGATGAACTTAGGGTTTTCTTGGAAGTAGGTCCATGATGGTTTTGGGCCCAATTGGATTATTGGTCTATAATGGGCTTTTGTGTGCTTTTGATTTGGGCTTTGGATTGTCATTTTGGGTCTTAGGCTTTTGATGCATTTTAGACTGGGCCTTGGTTATAGAACAAGTAAGAAAAGGGTAAAATGATCTTTTACCCTTTAAGAAGCTAGTTAATGGAGTGGGCCTCAGATTTTGGGTTACCGGGTTAGTTGTTGATTAAAATTGTAATTATTGATAGTTGGTGCGAGGTTATCCGGTTCGGCGGTCCGAGCAGTTATTTTATTATTAGTGGATTGAGGTGAGTTTTCCTCACTGTACTTTTGGGTCGAAGGCACCAAGGTCGGACCATTGGATTGTTATCCTAGTTTATCACATGTTGGTATGTTGTAGTGATCTGCTCGATCTGTATCCTAGTATATAATATGTTGCTATGCTGTAGTGATCTGTTAGACCTACTTGATGTTTGCTGACTGGTTATATGTTTATTTGTTATGTTGTATATGTCAACATGTTATGTATGGTTGGGTTAAGGCGAACCAGTATAGACTGAAGGCCAAGAGACCTAGGGCGGCCCGGATAGACTGAAGGCCCGAAGGGCGTACCAGTCAGGCCAAAGGCCCGGAGAACGGTCCAGATAGGTTGAAGGCCCAGTGAGGCGGTCCAATCATGCCGAAGGTTCTGTGAGTGGTCCAGATAGTCTGTAGGGCGGCACAGTGTTCCAATCAGGCTGAAGGCTTTGTATGCATGCCATTATTTGTTATATGTTATGTGGTAGTACTAGTGGGGAACTCACTAAGCTTTGTGCTTACGGTTTCAATTTATTGTTTCAGGTGCTTCAGATGATTGTGGCAAGGCAAAGGCATAACCGTATACATCCTTGGTTTTACTACTGAGTAGATCTTGGGAGACTCTGATTTTAAGTCATGTTTTGGAAACAATAGTTTTGTAAACACTCTTATTAGTCACGAGTTGTTTTGAAAATTTTAAATTTGTTGCGATTTTTGAGGCTTTGCATCTACAATACACATGATGGAGCACATTGTGCCATAGTAGAGCATCATGATATACAAGTGGCACATCATGAATACTAATGGCCCAGCATCCATCATGGTGGCACAACATGGTGTAATCCTTGAGCAATACCAACTTATGAACATCTTTGAAAGATCTTGTGCATCATAGAGGACTTTATAGCATACTTGGCTCATCAGGGACCAAGATGATCCATCTTGCGCCATGCTGGTGCAACAAGTGTATGGATGGCGCAAGTGGCTTCAACTGTGACACAAGAACATCAAGATTTGAGCAACAACACCACCATGGCACAACAAAAACATGCATGACACAACAAGGCCATGCATGCCACATGAGTATATCTCATGGCACAAGAGGAGTACCCCATGGCGCAAGAGGGAGCATTATGGCACAAGAAGGAATGCCATGGCGCAACAATATCCTTCTTGGCCAATCCCTTTAACATATGGCGCAACAAGGTCCCCTTTGTTGCTCCATATCACTCCCAAGTGCTCCAAACCTCTTCCAAGTGCTCCAAACCCCCTTCTGCATGATCCATTCCTTTGGCACTTGATATGTTCATTTGTCAGACGATCCATTCATTTCTCAGATGATACTTTCATTTGTCACATGTTCCATAAACCCCAAGTGCTCCATTGAGTTCCAAGTGAAATGCTTCATGAACATGATCCAAATGTTCGAATCACATTTAACAATCGGGTCTACCACCCACCGACTCCCAAGCCCCAACACCTACCCATACTATCCCACTCCTACACTTTCTAAGTTTGGAACACGCACCTCTTTTTTTTATTATTATTATTAGTTTACAACTTTTTTTTTAAAAAATTAAAAGGTTGTTGAACAATTTAGTGACAAAAATTAAAAAAATATCAAACACTCTGATTCTAAAAAATTAAAAGCCATACACTTTAATTGAAATTTTTAAAGGCTATCAAACAGCCCTAAATATTGAGTAATAGTGGTAAATACAAATTATTAATATGATTGTAACTTTCCTAAAATATTTCATTTTACTATGGATAGGAAACACGTGATTTATATTGTATTATAATAAAATAATATAACCACTAATTGAATATCCAAATTTCTTATTATCTTTCTCTTCCTATTTAGTTATTAGTATCATTTGTTATTTTTCTATTAATAATTTATGTTTTCTTTTCTTTTTTATAAATATTCTATAAAAATGACATTTGTTATTTTCTCATTATTTTTTAATTTTAAAAAAAATTATTGATGGCTATAATAAGTTAGTTAACTATTTATTTGATCTTTTAAATTTTAAAAGAAATTTAAATCCGTTTGCAATATGTTTTGGTTATAATTACCGATAACTAATTGTACTTCTATGTTGAAAATACTACAAAATCATATTTAATTAATAATTTATTGAAAATAATTATAAATTTTACCATAGAAATTAAATTATTTTTATAATCTAATAATAAAAGAATGTTGATAGTGAGTCTCGATGTTATACATATCTCGTAAAATAAATAAATAATCTAAGTAACATTAGATAAATATGTATTTGAACATAAATGTTCTACTTATTTTAAGATGATAAAAAAAATCGTAACCAAAAATCAGATGTGAACTTATTGTATTTAAAAGCTAGAGTATGAATAAATTATATTTATCTAAGAAGTAAGAAGTTAATTTTGTTGCCATTTTTGCTACATGATATATATTGTCTATAGAAAAGAAAAAGTTCACACAAATTTGTACAAACAAAAACATGGTGTTTAGTTAATTACGACACTATCTCGTGAATGATACTTTTAGCATGAGTTTATTAGATGATGATGAAGATGAAGAAAGATGTCACGTGATTATATTTCTACTTAATCTGTAAAGAAATTATAAATATACCATATAAAAAAATGAAGTTTAAACGTGAACAAGCATTACATATTCCGTTTTATATATTTTCCCTTCCGTATTGTGATAATCAGACTGGTTTGATAGTCGAAACAAATTGAAACAAAGATAAGTTTGGGGTTTTTTGTCTTTTTATGGTAGGGGTGAGCATGGTGCAGTTTTTGGTTAAAACCGAACTAAAAACCGCAACTTCGGTTTTTTGAAGTTTAGAAACCGTACCGTTCGGTTTTTGCGGTTTTTTATGTGGTTTTTTGCGGTTCTTCTTTTTTTTTTTTTTGTCGGTTTTTTTATTTGGTTTTGTTTTGTCTTTTTCCTAAAACTCAGGTAACTCAACGAGTTACTTTGATTCGGATGAGGAGTGTTAATCATTTCTTTATATATATATATATATATATATATATATATATATATATATATATATATATATATATATATATATATATATATATATATATATATATATATATTCGGTGCGGTTCGTTTTTTTGCGGTTTTTGTAAGACTAGAAACCGTACCGCACTAAACATTTTTGGTTTTTGCAAAACTAAAAACCGCACCGTCGGTTTTCATTTCGGTTTTTTTCAGTTCGCGGTTCGGTTTTTGCTCACCCCTATTTTATGGCTATTTTAATGTAGATAAAACTATCTAATTACTGAATTAGTTCTCTTGATGTTTCTTAAATTTTAGACAAAACTGCAAAAATGGTCCTTGTGGTATATATTTTTTCTAAGGTTTGGTGTAAACCACGACTTTTTTGAATTGATTATCATTTTGAGCTACTTTGATTGTGGTTTTGGTCATTCGCTAAATTGAAATAACTATTATACCCTCTTGGTATTTTTTTTTTTTTTTTTATCTTTTATCTACTAAATTTAATGTTTTATTAAATTAAAATATAAGCCTCTCTTTCTCACTCACTCTCACACACACATTCTCTCTCTCTCTCTCTCTCTCTCTCTCTCCCTCTCTCTTTCTCTCTCTCTCTCTCTCCCCCTCTCTCTCTCTTTCTCTCCCCCCTCTCCCTCTCCCTCTCTTAAAATCCACCTGCAAACCTATTTTTGCAACCGAAGAACAATTTATATCGATTTTTTCTTTATAACTTTGGTTGTGAAATCAAACATAGAACACACACATGCAAAACTGGTAACTCTACCTCTAATCATCATCCCTAATCATCCTTTGTGACTCTACCTCCAATCCCCCCACCCCCCCACCCTACAAATTTCTTCTTTATCATAATACTCATAAGAACCCAATGTGTAAAGTTCAAAAGGACCCACAAAATACAAGTAGAATTACAGAGAGAATGTATCACATTCTGAATTGAAGGGCACAGATTTATGATTGCTCATTGTTGTTGCCCGTAGATCACTATCTCTCATCGGAAATCGCACACAATTAGGGTTTATACTCAAAATAAGTGTGTGTGTTCATCCACTAAACTCTTCATCTACCTCTTCGTTATGGTTTCTAATCAACCACATTATCTTATATCACCTGTCATAATCATTCATAGCATCAGAAATCTGATTTCTCTGTTCTCAAACAGTCAAATCCTGCAACTTAGATTAACCCAAACACTTCAAAATCATGTCATTATAATGAGCTCACCGGGTGAATAGATTCTCCATAAAAAATTAAAATTAAAATTCTCACAATTAAAGGGTACACACAAAACATACGACTTATGGTGCAACTGCAATCGCCATAGTTGCAACACTTTCACTAGCTATAGAAACATATAAAATGGAAGGACTAGTGGAACACTAGAGGAGACGATATTGGGTGGGGAACTCAACGAATTTGCAACATGAACGACAGCGGCTGGTCTTTTTTCGTATGGCTTTGTTGTCAGAGCTGTCTAGGCGATGACGTTTGACAAAGGTGAGCGACATTCCATATCTGTGAAAAAGGGGTGGTGAGGAGCTGATGGTGAGCTTTTGATATATATTTGATTTGAGCATCCGTAAGGATAATTGCACAAACCTTAATTTCTGATCGTGGTGTTGGTGGTTGATTTGTGGTGACTGAAGGAGAGATGGTGGTGAGGACTTGGGTTTTGAAGAAGACGAGTGTGTTGAAGATGATGATGTTGGATTCCAGTATTGGCTCCCCGCCTTTCGAGCTGTTGTATGGGCAGAAGTGCAGGACCCCAGTCTGTTGGGGTAAGGTTGGGCACAGGGTGATGGGTTGCACAGAGGTAGTTCTACAAACTACCGAGATAATACGATAGATTAGACAGCGACTGCAGACCGCTCAGAGTCGGCAAAAAAGTTATACTGACCGATGGCGATCGGAGTTGGAATTTCAAGTGGGTGACATGGTTGTCCTGAAGGTCTCACCCTAGAAGGGTGTGATGCGCTTCAGGAAGAGGGGAAAATTAGGTCCATGTTATATTGGGTCGTTCAGGATTGTTGCCAGGGTTGGCAGGGTGGCTTATAGGCTAGAGCTTCCAGAGGAGCTTATCCGGATCCACAACACATTTCATGTTTCGCAATTGCGAAAATGCATTATGGACCAGGAGGCAGTGGTATCGTTGGATGACATTCAGGTCGATGAGCGCCTGAACTATGTGGAGAGGCATGTGGCTATTTTGGAAATGAAGAAGAAGATTATGCGGAACAAGGAAATACCTTTAGTAAAGGTACAGTGGGAACATCGGAAGGGATCCGAGTGGACATGGGAGCCGAAGGCGGAGATGCGCGAGCATTACCCAACATTGTTTATTCCAGCGGACTTCAAGGGCGAAGTCTAGTTCAAGTGGGGGAGAGTTGTAACTCCCCGACTCTCATGTATTGCTTAAATAAGATTTATTGGGTTAAGCTCTACTCGATGAGTTGGTTGACTTACTCTTCGAGTAGAAGCTGGATGAGATCGCGTGTTAAGTGACCTACTCGACAAGTCCATATTGGGACTCGGCGAGTAGGAGCTGGCAGATAAAACCCTAAATCTCGGGGTTTGCACCTCTATTTAAAGGAGCCTTAGCCTCCTTTGGCCTCTTTGCAGTCTTGAGAGCCCCTTAAAACCCTAGTACGTGTGTGTGCCTTGGTGTGGTGTTTGAAGCTTGGAAAGAGAATCTTGGAGGAAGAAAGCTAAGAGTGCAAAGGAATTGAAGCAAGGAAGGCGTGGGAAGCAGGATTTACCTCAGCTAACATCCTTTGGAGGTATCAAAGTGCCAATCCTTACTTCCCTTTTTCCCTTTTCTTGAGTTTCTAGGGCTTTTATGGATTTTCAAGTTGGTATGATGAGTTATGGGCTAGATCTGAAGTTGTAACTTCAAATCTGGACCCTCCTTGGATTCTAGAAGCATAAAGTTCTAGTTTTGGTCATGATTAAGGTCCCTTTTGAGCATGAAGTTCAATTAAGAACTTAAAATAGGCATTTAGAGCCTTTATAGCCATGCATGCACGTAAAGTTTGCAACTTTACGTCATAAGCATGCCCTAGAAGCTTGGATCTGTGATTTGGAGTCGCTGCATGGCTCAAAATAAGTCTGTATGGAAAAAGGACTGAATGGACTTGGCGAGTCGCAAGGTTGACTCGACAAGTCACATGAAGATGGTCGTGAACTCGACGAGTTGGATGAACAACTCGGTGAGTCCGATGAAGATTGCCATAAACTCAATGAGTTGAAGAACAACTCGGCGAGTCGGATGAGTTTTCTCCAGGATATGTATGCGTGTGTATCCATCGAGTTGCAAGGAGGAAAACTCGACGGGTGGCCTTAAAGTTTGATCGAGAATCGAAGGAACTCGACGAGTCACCCCGATGACTTGGCGAGTTGGATTGTACTTCAAGGAACTCGGCGAGTAGCCAAGGGTACTCGGCAAGTTGGGGTCAACATGGACTGTTGACCTTGACTGAGGACTTTGACTTTGACCAGGGGTTGACTAGTGGGTTATGGAGTGCCTTATAAGGTTAAGGACTTATGAGTATGTTGCACTATGATAATAGGTGGTGGATCCTGTGTCAAGTGATCCGAGAGATGGAGTTAACCTTTTGAGTCGACATCTGCGAGGTGAGTTATCCTCACTGTATCGATAGGGTCTACGGTACCAAGGTCGACCCTTTAATTGTTATTGTTATGGTATGCTACATGTGGTTATGATTTGTTAAATCGGAATCAGGGTAGACAATATGTTATGCTTTTATGATTCATAGGGATTGGTATGTTAGTGACCTGTTAGGTTGGTACTCTAGTTACAAGAGAATTTTATGATTGATGATCAGTGAGATATATATGTTTGATGTTTGTATATGCTAGTATATGATAGTATGCGCACATGGTTATTTTCTTATGGTTTGGTTGAGGCGGTCCTACTTTGTGTTGAAGGCCAATATACCCTATGAGCGGTCCGGGGAGACTGTAGACCAACGTAGCGGACCAATCATGCTGAAGGCTCGGGATAGATTCAGACAGACTGTAGGCCTGGTAGGGCGGTCCAGTCAGCCCGATGACCCAATATGCATGTTGATTGATTGATTATTCCTGATATGGTATTGTTAGTGTGATATTGGTATTTTGAGGGTAGCTCACTAAGCCCTCGGGCTTACAGTTTTCAGTTTATTGTTTCAGGTACTTCAGGAGATAATGGAAAGGCGAAGGCGTGACCGTACCACTTCTCATCCTTATGTCATGATTTTTGGGACACTCTGATGGAAAATGATTTGAAATCATTTTGTAAACAATGCTATTTGGTTTTTATTTATGATTGAAAAAGTTTAAATTTGGCGTAAAATTTATGGATGTTACAATTTGGACTAAACCTTAAAAAAATGCATACCAGATGGACCATTTTTGCAAATTTGTCTAAATTTTATAGGCTTTATGTAAAATTATGAGTAGTTTGGTGACTTGAAAATACAATATTTAGCTCTTGTGGTCATGAAGGTTTGTTTACAGTGACTCTAGGTATGAGACATAACCTTATATTTGCAACGGAGTATTTAGTCGGTACACGAACCCATATCTTGTTAGGAAGTTCCAGTTTCATTAAAAAACTAAATAAAAAGTTTGGGTTTTTATTATGGAAAACTAAATCGTTGGTTTTTCTGTTTTATAACTTTATATCATTATTAGTTTTTTAGAACGACAACGACAGATTAAACAAAAGCAACTCTAGCCAGGTGTTAGAGAAACAATTACAAAATACAATTTATCAATGAGAACTAATCCAAATATACCGGTCTAACAAAAGTAAATTATATCTATGTTTAATCTATCTAAAATTAAAAGCTTGAATCACATTCACTGTCTTAGAGGCGCATACCTCACATTGTTAAAAAGGAGTCCATTTATAGCCTTCCAAAACAACCAAAGATATGAGTAAACCAAGGCTAACCTTAAAATACTATGGGCGTGTTTGGCATAACTAGCTGGTAGCCAGTAGCTAGTGGTGTTTTGTTAAAAGGTACATGAGATAGCTTTTAGATTTGGAGCATTTTGTTTAAAGTAAACACTAAAGGTTGTAGTGCTAAACAAGATTTTTTGTTCGAAACGGAGCGTTTTGTCAACGCTAGAAACTATAAGCTCCCAAAAGCTTTGTGTCAAATACGCCCTAAATCTCTTGTTTTGAATATGGTCATGCAGCAAAACACGAAGCTCAACAAGATTGTATGGAACTAAAGGGATAATGTTACACCAGTATATAAGCTAACTCCAAAGATCCTTAACATAAGCACGTGAACAGAAGGTGTGAGAATGCAAATAAAAAAAAACTAAAACTATATTAAGCTAGACCAAGACATTAATATATGCTCAATATTTGAAGGGAACTGATTTTTCCATAACTCTTTTTTATCCATCCACCGAGTTTTAAAGGTAATTGATAGTATTGAAGAGAGAGAAAGATCACAATGATTTGTTTTTATAAAACAAACATGATAGTTATGCCCTTCTGATTACATAAACTGAACATAACTCATAAATCTCAAAAAAGTATCGGACAATCTTTTGAATTAGTTCGTTTTCAACCACATAAATGCATTAAATGACATTAAAATTATGGATTCACATTAGGAAGATTGTGTAATACAAAAATAAGAATCACACTTGAATTAATTGATCAAACACATCAATGGAGGAAGACGATGAAGAAGACGAATCGTAAGACATAGAGATAAAATATGCTCGTTGGTCGACGAAGAAGATGCGGCGAGGTCGTTGGCGGTTGTGGGGGATTCTAGTGGCGTTAGAGGCACATATTTGTGGATAAAATGTGGGTAAATTTTGTTGGTCTGGTTCTCTTTACCCATCTTTAAATCCATTTCAATTGGGTTCTCTACAACATGTTTTAACTGTGTAGACTGGTCGCTTATGGCCGAAGAAGAAGATGTGAGTAAGGTTGTCGATGGTCGTAGAGGAGATTAACTTTTTTTATAGGTGTAAATCTGTGGGTAAAACTGTGACAACCCGATATTTCAACTCTTTTTAATGGCCTAATAGGTCAAGTATTGTAAACATTTTTGAGTTAATAAAATTAACTTTGATAATAAAATATCCAAAAAGTTTCTATTTAAATTCTTCTATGTTTAAATATCATTAAACCATGATCGTACGTAAAAAGAACGCCCAAATCCGACTTCGTATATTGAAGTTATGATTTTTCCAAGTTCAGCTTAGCAACAGACAACTAAAAACTCGAAACGGAGATCGAGCGACATTTGGCCGGAATGACCTAAACGAGAATCGAAGGTCTCGATAATGGTATTTCAACGGTAAAAAGTCTGGCAAAAACCGACGTCAGATAAAGAAGTTATGAATTTTTAAAGAAATTCCTTAATCACATCATTTTAATAAATAAATAATAAAAATAATTTCGGAATTTGCCAACAGAATCTAAACGAAAGTTGTAGATCGTAGTCTCACCTTCGCGGGGATATAAAGAACGTCGAAAACGGAGTTCGTATGAAGGAGATATGAATTTTTGAAGTTTGATAAA
This sequence comes from Lactuca saligna, assembly GCF_052625555.1. NCBI lineage: Eukaryota > Viridiplantae > Streptophyta > Magnoliopsida > Asterales > Asteraceae > Lactuca > Lactuca saligna. Next base: position 136,010,271 of record NC_136420.1, read on the forward strand.
TAATTTATATATATTTTTTATTAAAAATTCGGTATTATCCGAAGAGGAGTCAGCCTAGGGCCGAGGTACGCGCCGCGTACCCTCGTACGCCCCGCGTACTCGAGGGCACGGCCTCGGATCGTCCACGTCGCCCTATGCGAAGCTACCCGACCTGCCATCCCATCCGACCCGCCCCATCCGAAATACGTAAGCAATGACGTACGGGTACGCGCTGCGTACGCCCGTACGCCCCGCGTTCGGAGGCGGTTCAGCACCCCTATAAAAGGGATGCGAGCCTTTCCGAAAAATTTGTTCATTTTCTCTCTTTCTCTCACGATCTTGCCTCGATTTCCGTGCCCGTTCAAACCCGAAGCTCTGGTCTTTTTGCTCAAGTCCCGAGGGTCGATTTTACCCCCGAGATTCCCGAGAATCCCGAGAAAAATCCGTTTCCCGAGATGAAACTCTGCCCGGTTTTCGATCTCGCTATCTTCAAACTTCCAAGTGAGTTCATACCCCTTTATTCAACCTTTGAAATGCTTTTAAATGTTTTAAATACTTTATGGGGGAGGGGGAATAGAAGTTAAACACTTATAGTTATTGCTTCGATCACATGTGATTGCATTAATCACATGTGATTAATAACTAGGAAACCAATGATTTTATCACTGTTCAAACTGTTTTACTTCAAAATGTTTTACAAACTCTTTTACTTATCAAATGCTTTATTGTAAACCTTGTTTTACTACCTATAAATTTGCATGCCCATATATGTATAGCTGTATAAATAATGTTTAAAGGGCTTAGGAAAGCCACCTGTCCTATTTCCTTTTCCTCGATTTAGATGTGGTCTGGTGGAATTTCGGGTGGCCATCCGAGGGTCGTTTCAATATTAGTTATATATCATATATACATGTATTGACATAAAAGTACTTCCATATTCATACTTATCAGCACATCATTAGTAAGTTACCATCGGGGTAATACAGGATCATACTACTACAATTTCTAGATCAACGAGCCAGTTCATTCAGGAGTCAATACTTATTACTAAGAGAACATATACAACGATACTAGAACAAGTAACATTATATTGCATATACACGAATACGTTAACAATTGTGATCCACTGTATGGGAGCATGTCTTAATTGTCATGACCCGAGTTGTAGCCAGAGTCTCTTGGAGGGAGAGCGTGAGTTTGCGTATAGATCTATACTGGATTGACTATCCTACACCTTGCTGCTAGCTACAGTGGGACCGACAGGTCTGCGGGTGCCAAACGTCATACCTTAGTTTTCGACTATACGTTGTCGATGTTACCAGTCGATAGTATGGTGCAATTTATCACATGATACCTTAATATAAACCCGGTTTAAGGTAGTTAGTACAGCAGTAGTTCATATAAAACAAAACTACCGTACTACAATAATTTACCCATTACATTTTGGTGATAACCTCACTTAAACTTTAATGTACAAACTATATTTTGTTAAATGATAGTTACACTTGGGAAATTACACACTTTTACATCAAACGAGCATACAAAACAGTTAAGCCTTGGTAGAGGGCTACTTTAACAGAAAATATAGGTTTTTCTGAGAGATTCAAACTTTTACAAACACTTACATACATTTACAACTCATACTTGCGACAGGTTCAAACGTTTTGATAACAAACCTCGACACTAAAATACTTATGAATTCATCAGCTTAATGTTGATAAACTCTTTCAAAATAACTTGTATTCTCAGGTCATCAGTAGTCAGGTACCGATGCTAGCTTTTGAGAAGATGGAGCGCATTCAAGACTCATCATACTATTTTGATTTAAATTATATTTTTGGTGTCTAAAACTGTACGGAACACGCTTGTATTAAAATTTTATATTTAATGCAATGGATGATGTTGTTTGCTTATTTACATTTACTGTGTTGTGATACTTTACATGACGTCCTCCGCCCCAGAACGTTTCCGCCATTCTTGGTTTTGGGGTGTGACAGATTGGTATCAGAGCATTGTTTATAGTGAAGCAAGTATATCAACCCATAAAAGATATACTAAACTATAAACCCATTTGGGATTAAAACACTCTGACCAAGAGTCTATACTTTAAATACTAAAATAGTTAATTAAGTATACTAGTCTGCATTCATACTAAAACCAGTGTCACAATGACAAGAACAAGAGCATTACGATTGTTAAATATCACAAGTAAGCTAGGGGATGTATGGTCAGTCCTGGGAATGGCATGGCCTCATCAACTATGCTGGTCCGAGGAGTGATTAGCATATGCCCTAGAATAGTTGTGATGTGTTAACAAGTCTAAAAACTTACCAACAATGCCACAAAAAGATCAGTGGAACTTAAACTTAAAATACTATAGGTGTATTTTGTGCTATTAACTACATACATACTATATTTTTATACCTCTCTTCTCGCGTAGATTTAAATGGCTGGATTCCATCACGACGACCCGTACTTTCCAAATGAAGGAAACATAGGAATGCTCGAAGCAGAGTCTGACAATGAACACCAAATTCCGTTGGATGATCATCAAGCTGAAGGCTTCTCAGATGGATCAGACTCTGAGCCTGAAGTCAACAACCTACCGCTCGTAGGTCAACCCCCGAACAACAACCCTCGACCAGCTTTTCCAGGTCCTACTCCCTTATGGGCAAACAACTTGAATCGTTGGAGTGATGAACAGGGTCAACCCTTACCATACTTTGGGGACCGAAGCTTTTACAACGTCAGCAATGGTGGCTCTGCTGACCGAGCCCTGCCTGTCATTATCCGCAGAATAGCTCGTAATGTCGAGCAAGGTAGAGCAGCCATCGACCGGGTCATGGAGATTGATGCCAACTCAGGTGTCAACACAGTCCGCATCCGCCGTCTTGAAGAAGACATGGAACGGACCCGGAGAACCAATGAAACCCTACAGCAACATCTGGTTGCCTCTCAAGCTGAAGTCATGGAACTCCGAGCTCGTCAAAGTGCTCATGAGCAACACCTTCAAGAGGTGGTCCGTCAAATGAGAGACCTTAGGGTTCTCCCGAGGAATATTCATCGCCGTTAGATGATGTCTAGTACATCATTATCTTTAGGGTTAAGGATTAGCCTTTAACATCTGTGCTCTCAGTAGCACTTGTCTGTAAAATATTCCTAACTTTCAGTACTCTAATTAGGAATCTAAGAACTGTCAAACTTTTCTATATGGTATGATGTAAGACCTACTGTTAGGTCGATTTTTCCTTGAACTTATTACATCAGTATTACCAGTATTATTGAAATCTATCTAAATTGTGGGAAAAATCTATACACTTGTGTTTTCCTACTAATATTTCTTGTTGTGATTTCAAACACTCATTCAACTGTTGGGCTATGGTTAGTTAGTCCATGTATCACTCTCACGTTGCTTACAAAATGATTCTTACCATTTTTCTTACCTTTATAAACTTATAGCTGAAAGATGCCTCCTCGCAAATCTCCCAGTAATAGTCCTGTACCACCACCTCCTCCGCCTCCGGTCATCGATACTGCAGCCCTAAATGCCGCCGTAGCTGCAGCAGTGGCAACTGCCATGGCTCAGTATCACTCTTCTGATGCCAGCAGAGGTGGAACCCCTGTGGAATCAATCCCGGTTGAAACCCCTAGGCGCTCGAGAGAGTGCTCTTACAAGGATTTCACCAACTGCAAGCCAAAGTCCTTTCATGGGACCGGCGGAGTCATTGCTCTCTCGTAATGGTTCGAGAAGACTGAAGCGGTCTTCGAAATATGTTCATGCCCTGCTGTGAGCAAAGTGAAATATGCCGCATGCACCTTTGAAGGAAAGGCCCTGACGTGGTGGAACGGCCACGTTAAATCTCTAACTCTCGTCTTAGCCAACGACATAGGCTGGGAAACGATGAAAGACCTCATGATTGAGGAATACTGCCCGAGGGGCGAGATCCAGAAACTAGAGCAGAAGCTTTGGAGCCTGACCATGAAGGGCACCAATATTGTTGCTTATACCGCCAGATTCAGCGAACTGGTGGCCCTCTGCCCTAATATGGTTCCCACTGAAGAGAAAAAGATCGAAAGGTACATATGAGGGCTTGTGCCTCCGTATCAGGGGAATGTTCTAGCATCAAACCCCGCTACCTTCGACAGTGCCAAACAATTAGCACAACGACTCATTGACCATGGAGTCAAAACCCCTGCAACCACAACCACCCTAGCCATCCCGGAACTCTCCAAACCCGCTGATACTAAGCGGAAATTCTGGGATGAAAAGAAGAAGCAACAGGCTACCAAAAAGCAGCAAATTGTGGCAATACATGCCGCAATAACCCTTGATGCTGCTACTACTACTCCGGTGGGTGGGTATGCTGGAAGTTCGCCCAAGTGCAACAAATGCAACTACCACCACAATGGCCCCTGCCATGAAATGCAGTGCTCTAACTGCCACAGGAGAGGACACACAGTCCGTTTCTGTAAATCTCCGGCGAGACCGATCGCCCAAGTCCCCAGCTCTGGCGCGAGCCCGACCTGCTATGGATGTGGCGAAACAGGCCACTATAAGAGGGACTGCCCCAAGGCGAAAAATGCTGGCGGAGCAGGGAGGGTACTAGCGATAGGCCACGGAGAGGCAGTTGCTGACCCGACAGTGGTAACTGGTACGTTCCTCCTCGATGACTCCTATGCATGCATTCTATTCGATAGTGGAGCGGAGCGAAGCTTCGTTAACCATAAATTTGCTCGCATGCTTAATCAACCACCGCACGCACTCAAAGAACTATTCACAGTAGAAATGGCTAATGGAAAAACTGAAAGTACGAGTAGCATATACTTAGGTTGTACCCTAACTCTAGATACCCATTCATTCCCAATCGACCTCATGCCAGTCTCAATAAAAAGTTTCGACGTTATCATTGGCATGGATTGGTTAAGCCTTCACCGCGCCGACATCATGTGCTACGAGAAAGCAGTCCGTCTAAACCTTCCGTCTAACGAAACTCTTATAGTCTATGGCGACAAACCCGATGCAAGTCTTCGCATCATATCAAGTATTCAAGCACAGAAGTATCTGCGTAAGGAATACCATGCATTCCTTGCTCACGTCGTCGACACGAGCCTCGAAACGAAAGGACTAAAGAACATCCCTGTAGTGAGCGACTTCCCCGACATTTTCCCAGAAGAACTACCCGGGTTACCTCCGCAACGACAGGTCGAGTTCAGAATCGACTTAGTCCCAGGAGCTACCCCAGTAGCCAAGTCGCCCTACTGCTTAGCACCAGCTGAGATGCAGGAACTCTCTGGTCAACTTAACGAACTGCTCAGCAAGGGCTTTATAAGACCAAGTTTCTCACCTTGGGGAGCACCGGTCTTGTTCGTTAAGAAGAAAGACGGATCATTCTGTATGTGTATTGACTACAGAGAACTCAACAAACTGACGGTCAAGAATCGTTACCCTCTGCCTCGCATAGATGATCTATTTGACCAACTGCAAGGGGCGAACTATTTTTCTAAGATTGATCTGAGATCTGGATATCACCAGTTACGAGTGCTAGCGGAGGATGTTCCAAAGACAGCCTTCTGAACTCGTTACGGACACTACGAGTTCGTGGTGATGCCATTCGGATTGACCAATGCGCCAGCAGTCTTCATGGATCTGATGAATAGAGTATGTCGACCTTATTTGGATCAGTTCGTCATCGTTTTCATTGACGACATCCTGATTTACTCCCGAAGTAAGAAAGAGCATGGCGATCACCCGCGACAAGTTCTAGAGACATTACGAAAAGAGAAGCTTTATGCGAAGTTCTCGAAATGTGAATTTTGGATCCGGAAAGTCGAATTCTTAGGACACGTGGTAAGCGAAGAGGGAATCCACGTGGACCCATCCAAAATTAAAGCCATTGAGAACTGGTCAGCACCTAAGACGCCTACAGAAATTCGCCAATTTCTAGGTCTCGCTGGCTACTACCGCGGATTCATTCAGAACTTCTCTCGAATAGCAAAACCTCTTACGACCCTAACCCAGAAAGGTGTGGCCTTTGACTGGGAAGAGAAACAAGAAAGAGCGTTCCAAACGCTCAAACGAGCCTTGTGCACCGCACCAATACTATCCCTTCCCGAAGGAATAGAAGACTTCGTAGTCTATTGCGATGCATCGAATCAAGGGCTCGGATGTGTCCTGATGCAGCGAGGTAAGGTCATCGCCTACGCCTCGAGGCAGTTGAAGACACACGAGGTTAACTACACGACCCACGATCTTGAACTAGGAGCAGTGGTGTTTGCTCTGAAGATCTGGAGACATTACTTGTATGGAACGAAGAGCACTATCTTTACCGACCACAAGAGTTTACAACACATTTTCGATCAAAAGGAGCTCAACATGAGACAACGACGGTGGGTCGAACTACTCAGTGATTATGAATGTGATATTCGTTATCATCCGGGTAAAGCCAACGTAGTAGCAGACGCCCTAAGTTGGAAGGAATATTCTGGTCGCAAAATCAAGTCATTGTCAATAACCATCCATTCACACTTGTCTAATCAAATTCAGACGGCCCAACTTGAAGCCATGAAACCTGAAAATGTGACCAGTGAATCCCTCAGAGGAATGGACAAGAATTTAGAAGCCAAGGGTGACGGAGCCTTATATTTCATGGATCGGATCTGGACACCGAAACACGGTGGTTTCTGAGACTTGGTCATGACCGAGGCGCACAACTCTCGGTATTCCGTTCACCCAGGTTCAGATAAGATGTATCTGGATCTTAAAAAGCTATACTGGTGGCCTAATATGAAAGCAGAGATTGCAACCTTCGTGAGTAAATGCCTTACTTGTGCAAAGGTTAAGGTCGAGTACCAGAAGCCCTCTGGTTTATTGCAACAACCAGAGATCCCGGAATGGAAGTGGGAGCGGATCACTATGGATTTCATAACCAAGTTTCCCAAGACAACGGGTGGACTTGACACCATATGGGTCATCGTTGATAGATTAACCAAGTCTGCACACTTCCTGCCTATCAAAGAAACCGACAAGATGGAGAAACTTACGAGAACATACATTAGGGAAATCGTACGGCTACATGGTGTACCTATGTCCATTATCTCCGATAGAGATAGTAGGTTTACCTCAAGATTTTGGCAATCACTACAACATTCCCTAGGAACAAGGCTAGACTTGAGCACAGCCTACCATCCTCAGACCGACGGACAGAGTGAGAGGACCATCCAAACACTGGAAGATATGTTGCGAGCCTGCGTGATTGACTTTGGGAAGGCATGGGATACTCATTTACCCCTTGTCGAGTTTTCCTATAATAACAGTTATCACACGAGCATCAAGGCTGCTCCATTTGAAGCCCTCTACGGCCGAAAGTGCAGATCCCCTCTGTGCTGGGCTGAGGTGGGTGATACCCAACTAGCAAGGGGGCAAGCTTCCGACATTACTCTTACCGGTCCGGAAATCATCCGGGAAACGACAGAGAAGATCGTTCAGATCCATGAACGATTGAAAGCTTCTAGAGACCGACAGAAGAGCTACGCAGATAAACGAAGAAAACCTTTGGAATTTCAGGTGGGAGACCGAGTCCTTCTCAAAGTCTCACCCTGGAAGGGCTTGATACGCTTCGGCAAGCGTGGGAAGCTTAATTCGAGGTACATAGAGCCCTTCGAAATTCTTGCAAGAGTCGGCCCCGTAGCTTACAAACTCAATCTACCAGGTGCACATCGTAACGTACATTCTACATTCCACGTATCTAACTTGAAAAAGTGTCTATTCGACGAGACTCTCGTAATCCCACTCGACGAGATCGAGATCAACGAGAGCCTCAATTTTGTGGAAGAACCAGTAGAAATCATGGACCGAGAGGTCAAGCAAACAAAACAAAGTCGCATACCCATCGTGAAGATCAGATGCAACACAAGTACCCACATCTGTTTCCCTAATCCACAAGTGTTCTCTTACTTTGAATTTCGGGACGAAATTCCCTCTAACGGGGGGATGATGTGACAACCTGATATTTCAACTCTTTGTAATGGCCTAATAGGTCAAGTATTGTAAACATTTTTGAGTTAATAAAATTAACTTTGATAATAAAATATCCAAAAAGTTTCTATTTAAATTCTTCTATGTTTAAATATCATTAAACCATGATCGTACGTAAAAAGAACGCCCAAATCCGACTTCGTATATTGAAATTATGATTTTTCCAAGTTCAGCTTAGCAACAGACAACTAAAAACTCGAAACGGAGATCGAGCGACATTTGGCCGGAATGACCTAAACGAGAATCGAAGGTCTCAATAATGGTATTTCAACGGTAAAAAGTCTGGCAAAAACCGACGTCATATAAAGAAGTTATGAATTTTTAAAGAAATTCCTTAATCACATCATTTTAATAAATAAATAATAAAAATAATTTCGGAATTTGCCAACAGAATCTAAACGAAAGTTGTAGATCGTAGTCTCACCTTCGCGGGGATATAAAGAACGTCGAAAACGGAGTTCGTATGAAGGAGATATGAATTTTTGAAGTTTGATAAATAATTTATATATATATTTTATTAAAAATTCGGTATTATCCGAAGAGGAGTCAGCCTAGGGCCGAGGTACGCGCCGCGTACCCTCGTACGCCCCGCGTACTCGAGGGCACGGCCTCGGATCGTCCACGTCGCCCTATGCGAAGCTACCCGACCTGCCATCCCATCCGACCCGCCCCATCCGAAATACGTAAGCAATGACATACGGGTACGCGCTGCGTACGCCCGTACGCCCCGCGTTCGGAGGCGGTTCAGCACCCCTATAAAAGGGATGCGAGCCTTTCCGAAAAATTTGTTCATTTTCTCTCTTTCTCTCACAATCTTGCCTCGATTTCCGTGCCCGTTCAAACCCGAAGCTCTGGTCTTTTTGCTCAAGTCCCGAGGGTCGATTTTACCCCCGAGATTCCCGAGAATCCCGAGAAAAATCCGTTTCCCGAGATGAAACTCTGCCCGGTTTTCGATCTCGCTATCTTCAAACTTCCAAGTGAGTTCATACCCCTTTATTCAACCTTTGAAATGCTTTTAAATGTTTTAAATACTTTATTGGGGGGGGGGGGAATAGAAGTTAAACACTTATAGTTATTGCTTCGATCACATGTGATTGCATTAATCACATGTGATTAATAACTAGGAAACCAATGATTTTATCACTGTTCAAACTGTTTTACTTCAAAATGTTTTACAAACTCTTTTACTTATCAAATGCTTTATTGTAAACCTTGTTTTACTACCTATAAATTTGCATGCCCATATATGTATAGCTGTATAAATAATGTTTAAAGGGCTTAGGAAAGCCACCTGTCCTATTTCCTTTTCCTCGATTTGGATGTGGTCTGGTGGAATTTCGGGTGACCATCCGAGGGTCGTTTCAATATTAGTTATATATCATATATACATGTATTGACATAAAAGTACTTCCATATTCATACTTATCAGCACATCATTAGTAAGTTACCATCGGGGTAATACAGGATCATACTACTACAATTTCTAGATCAACGAGTCAGTTCATTCAGGAGTCAATACTTATTACTAAGAGAACATATACAACGATACTAGAACAAGTAACATTATATTGCATATACACGAATACGTTAACAATTGTGATCCACTGTATGGGAGCATGTCTTAATTGTCATGACCCGAGTTGTAGCCAGAGTCTCTTGGAGGGAGAGCGTGAGTTTGCGTATAGATCTATACTGGATTGACTATCCTACACCTTGCTGCTAGCTACAGTGGGACCGACAGGTCTGCGGGTGCCAAACGTCATACCTTAGTTTTCGACTATACGTTGTCGATGTTACCAGTCGATAGTATGGTGCAATTTATCACATGATACCTTAATATAAACCCGGTTTAAGGTAGTTAGTACATCAGTAGTTCATATAAAACAAAACTACAATACTACAATAATTTACCCATTACATTTTGGTGATAACCTCACTTAAACTTTAATGTACAAACTATATTTTGTTAAATGATAGTTACACTTGGGAAATTACACACTTTTACATCAAACGAGCATACAAAACAGTTAAGCCTTGGTAGAGGGCTACTTTAACAGAAAATATAGGTTTTTCTGATAGATTCAAACTTTTACAAACACTTACATACATTTACAACTCATACTTGCGACAGGTTCAAACGTTTTGATAACAAACCTCGACACTAAAATACTTATGAATTCACCAGCTTAATGCTGATAAACTCTTTCAAAATAACTTGTATTCTCAGGTCATCAGTAGTCAGGTACCGATGCTAGCTTTTGAGAAGATGGAGCGCATTCAAGACTCATCATACTATTTTGATTTAAATTATATTTTTGGTGTCTAAAACTGTACGGAACACGCTTGTGTTAAAATTTTATATTTAATGCAATGGATGATGTTGTTTGCTTATTTACATTTACTGTGTTGTGATACTTTACATGACGTCCTCCGCCCCAGAACGTTTCCGCCGTTCTTGGTTTTGGGGTGTGACAAAAACATTGACTAAAGAATTGAATTGGAGGTTATTTTGAGTACAAATGTCATCGTCAATGGTGATTCCGATGGCTAAAGTGATAATGAGGTTATTATGTTTTTCATTAAGTTTAGAGAAGAGAGATGAAGATAAATATGTAACATGTAGAGAAGGCTGGTGATAGAGTGTGGTAGAGGGAATGAATAACTGTGTAACATCACAAAAATCGTAAATAAAATTTTCAATTTAAAAATCAACCAAAATCCATCAGATATCTCAAATCAACCGTCAAAGTATGCCGATGCGAAATAGTTATTAGAGTACAAATCCCAAAATCATAAAAAGTGCAGAAACACGGGTGGATGTGCTGCAATCAGGGCGGGTCATTCACCTTTGAACTAGAAGTACCTGACATTAAACTTACACCGTAAGCACAAAACTTAGTGAGTTTCCTCAAACACCACATACCATACATATAATGGGTCTCGCCTAACATCCATCGGGCCTTGCCCGGAATTAGGCCCCGCCCAATGCAGATATGCCAGTAACATGCGATGGGGTCCACCTAACACACTCATCAGGCCTCACCTGACATTGGGCCTCGCCCGGTATACATACAAACACATACAATACATGCAAGAGCCACACAGATAGCTAACATTCTAATAACAAAAATCAATGGGTTGATATTGGTGCCTTCGACCCACCAAACACTGTAAGAAGATTCACCTTAATCAAATGAAGAACAATCAGACACACAGGCTGCTACAATGGCTCCTCAACTGAACACATTCAACTAACTCTAATAAATAATCAGGGTAACAACCACAACTAAAAGCAAAATCATAATTCCTCTCACAAAGGGTAAAAGACCCTTTACCCTTCCTACCTTAGGCCCAACAAGTCATGGCCCAAGCCCAAAGGACATAAGGACCAACAATGACCCAAAAGACCTAAGGCCCAATAAATGGACCAAAAGGCTTCTAGTGAGTACGCTAAGTATACCACCTTATTACACCCTACGTACAAGCTTACACAACAAGGGAAAACAGGGTTGAAACACCTTACGCTAAGAGTACGCCTATGTACGCCGCGGTACTCCCCAAATTGCCAAAACTCACATTAAGCACTTAATGCCTTAAGTCTAAACGTCTTTAATAAAGTCATCAACTTGATGCCTTTGCATGACTAAAATAGGCTCAACGCCCATTTTTAGCATTCTAACTCCATAATATGAACATTAACTCTTGCATGGTTGAGTTAAATCCATCAAGATGCCATTTTTCTAAACAAGGTACCTCAAAAACATCAAGATCTACTATTCTAAACTTCTGGAGTAACTTATAATCACATGAATCAACTCAAGGGACCAAAATATCCCAACAACCCTAAACTAACTAGATCTAAGAGATGATTCAACAAGGTTGAGACTTTATACCTCCAAGAGAATGATCAAAGCGAATAGATTCTAGATCCACAAGCTTCAAATCAACAAGGGATTCTCAAAAGGGTTCTTTTTTCTTCAAGATGCACCTAACACGCACCAAAGCATATATAAGGCTCAATATTCTCTAAAATTGGAATAAGATTTCGTGGGAACTGCTTTGGGACGAAGGATGCTGATGATAGAAGAGGCCTTAAGGTTATAAAGTTCTCAAATAAGGTCCAAACCCTAAATTTTAGGATTTTCCCCTGTCTTGAGTACGCCCAACATACGCTAGGTACTCCTAGTGTACTTGGAGGAAAACCCCATGTCCAATGTTGGTCAAGGTATGCCCAACATACCTTAATTACTACCAACGTAATAGGTCTTCATGCAAAATAAATAAACACTTCGAATTTTAAGAAATTTACCTGAAAACCGAGCGTTACAATTCTTTCCCACTTGAATCATACTTTGTCCTCAAAGTCCGCCTCCACAAACAACTATGGGTAGTGCTATCTAATCTCCTCCTCAGTCTCTCATGTCCATTTTGAATCCTTCTGATGCTACCATTGCACCTTGACTAGACCCACAACCTTGTTTCGCAAGGTATCCGTCTTCTTGTATATGATCGTAACCGGTCTTTCTATGTAATTATGGCGCTCATCTACCTCAATATCCTTTAAAGGAACCACTACAGAATCATTAACCAAACACTTCCGCACCTGAGAGACGTGAAAAGTGTTGTGAATCTTCCTAAGCTCCTTGGGTAGCTCCAAACGATAAGCAACCATGCCCTCCCGGATAATAACCCTGAAATGACCGATATACATACGACCCAACTTGCCCCGCTTCCTGAACCAGATGACACCTTTCATAAGTGACACCTTTAGGAGTACCATATCCCCAACCTGAAATCCTAAGCATGACTGGCGTCTATCCGTGTTTACCCTTTTAATTTTTTTCCTATCTATTTTATTACTTTATCAATTAAAAGTTAAAAACAAAAAAATTGGCCTAGCATCCCACCTCGACCGTCCCCTATTTTCTTTATCTTTTCCTCTCTCTCTTTCTTTCTTTCTCTCTCTCTCTCTCTCTCTATATATATATATATATATATATATATATATATATATATATATATATATATATATATATATATATATATATATCTAACCTAGCCCATCTTCATCTTCAAGAATCTTCCCCATGTTTATCATCAAACACACAAACAAAAACATGTAATATTTCCCACCGCTTCCTGTGGTCTTCTTCGTTTCACTGGACTTGTGATCTTTTTTTACCATATGAACAAAAAGCCCACCAAACTCCCTCTCAACTCCACTCAGTCGCAGCCTCCCAAACAATGGCATCACTATGCTTTTTTGTTTAAAATATGGTATCTCACGTTCAAATTCATTATCCTTCATTTGCAAATCATCAAGAAAGCTCATATCTATAAGCGATTCAGGAATCCGACCACTGAATTTGTCACTATGAACTTCAATTTTCCTCATCAAATTTATTATAGCAAACATATCGTTTCCAATCACCCCCGATTGTCAATGTCGATTGTCCTTGTTAACCCCATATTCTCAAGCTGTAACCCTAACATACTCAAATAAAAGATATCTTTTTCATCTTTAAGAATCTACCCCAAACCCTATCGTCAACATCCTTTTGTCATTTGCTCAGATACAATGTGTTGGGTTTTGTGGATTCCAGATTTGGAACTAGATAATAGATTCTAGGTGGGGTGATTTAACGGTGGGAAAGGAGGAAGCAAAGACCAGGTCGGTGGCGGTGGAGAACTCGTCAGTGGGTCTTGAATCCAGAGATAAAACACTCGTAATAGTCGAAGAAGGAGAACTCATAATAGCCGAGAAGGAGAATTCCTCATTGTGTGTGTTTAATTTCTTTGTGTGTACGTAGAATTTTGCGAATGTGTGTTCTTGATGAGATGAGTTTTGAAGGTACATAGAGAATTGGAAATTTTTTCTGATGAAATACACGATGAGAAAGGGAAAGAGAGAGGGGGGGGGGGGGGGGGGGTACCGGTGGAGAGGGTTGGGATGGGATGCGATTTTTTTTCAACTATTTAAATACCTTTCAAATTTACTAGGGATCAAAATCACAATTTTTTTTTTTGATTTTGGACATTCCATACAAATTGAAAACTTTTGAATACCACATGGATCAATTTTACAGTTTAATCTAGAAACTTCCCATCACTAATATGATCTTACAATCATTTAATCATTTGATCTTCCAAATATAAAAGAATCATAGTGTTTTTTTTTTTTTGATCTTATTTAGTATAAATAATTTTGACAACCTTCGAAATATTGGTTTTAGAAATAAATAAATTAACTGAAAACTAACACAGAATGAAATTGGCCAAGATGAGAGGGACAGAAACGTCATTTTACACTACCTCTCACCTTGTGTCATCGCTAACTCAACCCGGGTGGTGCACAGTCTTGAATAACATTGTCCTCCATCTAGAATTCTAGATTAAATTTTACTTTTATCTCCACTCACCAACGGTGATTGGAATCCCATCACGAACCAGTACAACACATCCACGTCGTACACGTGGCACAATCCCATTCATCTGTGACCTGATTAACTCCCCAACTGTTGATTTCATCTTCGTATTATCGTAAACGACAGAAGAAAATATAGAAATATTGGGAGAGAGTATTCGCTGTGACGGGAGTTTTGGTGTGTTGGGAGGCAATAGGAACGGTTTTGTTGCCCAAAGTTTCCATTTTTCTCCTTCCCCACTGCGGAAAAAGGAGATTTTTTTAAGAGAGAGAGAGAAAGTGGGTGTGGGTGTGAAAGAAGAGAGAGAAAATTAAATCTCAATCTACGAATTAAGCGATGTGGGTGTTGTTGCTGATGATGATGATGAATATGATGATGATGAGGTGATGCTTATTAATGGTTGAATGAATCTGAAAAGGTGACATTCTTTTGTTCTTTTTCGTTGATGGAATCATCCGACGGTCCGGAAGCTGCGATCTTGAAGAATAATAATTGGGAAAAAGCGATCCGCTGAGGCTGTTCTTGATTTGATTTTAGTTTCAACTTCATTAATTTGTTTTCCATTGATTAATTACACAAACCCAAAAAGCGAGAAGAAAAGGAAGAAGGAATGACCGGTGGTGATGGAGATGTCACGGCAGCTCCGGCGGGTCCACCACCGCCGCTAGACTGGAGGTTCTCTCAGGTATTTGGTGAACGCACCGCCGGTGAAGAAGTTCAAGAAGGTAAATTAGCTTCTCTACTTATCTAAATTTAAATCCCCAGATTCGTATGTTTATTAGGGTTTGAATAAAGTGTGTCTTTGATCTATTATTTGGATCGCTACATTGCTGTATCATCGGTGATTTCATGAACAATTACACTATTTTCTATTTAATGCTCGTACTTTTGCTCAATTTGTTGACCGAAATCAATTAAAAACGACAAATTTTCAATTGAATGTTGATCAAGTTACAATCAATCAATCTTTTCCCTTTTCTTGCTTTCAATTAACTTCTTTAAATGCATGTTTTGTTTTTTGGTGATTTAAGTACATATAAGATTTAAACAACTATGAAAAAACCACTTCAAAAGGTTATTGAATGCATATATGTAGTTTTCCATAGATGAATATAACAACAAATCTTTGGAACTTCTTTCTTTATGTATACAATCAGGGCATTCTTTCTCATTACATAAATAGGTAATCTAGTCCTTTGATATATAATATATATATTTTTTTGTCTACATGCCACAAACAAATCATTTATCTAATATCTTACATTGTTTTGAATTTTTGTCACAGTTGATATCATTTCAGCTATAGAGTTTGATAAAAGTGGTGATCATCTTGCCACTGGTGATCGTGGTGGCAGGGTGGTGTTATTTGAGAGGACTGATACAAAGGAGGTCAGAATCACTAATCACTAATCACTAATACAATTATAATTTCTTGAAAATTATATATATTTATATCTTTGTATTTTTAAATCATCTACAATTTTGTAGCATGGTGGAAGTAGAAAGGATTTAGAGAAGACAGATTACCCAAGTGGTAGGCATCCTGAATTCCGCTACAAAACCGAGTTTCAAAGCCATGAACCCGAGGTTATTTTATTTTATTTTTTCAATTACTTTTTCTCACTTTTCTGATCATTGTTTTACTTACTAAATCTCATATTCTTTTTGTTTCAGTTTGATTATTTAAAGAGTTTGGAGATCGAAGAGAAGATTAACAAAATCAAATGGTGTCAAACAGCCAATGGTGCTGTTTTTCTTTTGTCTACCAATGACAAAACCATTAAATTCTGGAAGGTAAACCACTTTAATACATATAAAATTGTATATATATATTTCATTTTTCTGTTGGATATGAACTATGAAGTGGGATTTGATAATTTTGTGTTGACTTTTCAGGTTCAAGAAAAGAAGGTTAAAAAAATTGCAGATATGAATATGAATATGAATATGGATGCTTCTAAAGCTGTTGGGAATGGAAATATCGCAACTTCTTCAAACCAAAAATCATCACATGGTGTAAATGGGGAATACACTGATAAATCCTACACTAGTTTGACTTTGACCAAGGATTTGGGAATCCAGTCATTACGATTACCTGTGGTAGTTGTACCCAACTCATGCTTTATTTATATTTATGTATAAATATATCTATAAAATATTTGCATTTATTGATGAAATCGCGTATATTTAATTAGTCTAAAAATGTTACTTTTTTTGGCAATAGGGAGAAGTTTTGACTATTTTCATTTTAACCAACTTTCTTTTTGTTTGAGTGTAAGTGTAACAAGAAGGTAAATT
The DNA here is from genome assembly GCF_052625555.1 of Lactuca saligna. Lineage (NCBI taxonomy): Eukaryota > Viridiplantae > Streptophyta > Magnoliopsida > Asterales > Asteraceae > Lactuca > Lactuca saligna. The sequence continues at coordinate 136,027,008 of NC_136420.1, forward strand.
TTGTAGGTAACTAGTAATGAGACAAGTCTTGTTGCAAGATGTAGAAGAGTGTATGCTCATGCACATGATTATCATATCAATTCAATCTCAAATAACAGGTTTGGATATTCTATTTTGATTCTTTCAACATGTCATTGTTTGTATATTTTGCTTTGATTACTTTGTTTTCTAAATATACATTTGACTCCCTCTTTTTCAATTAGTGATGGTGAAACATTTATTTCGGCTGATGATCTTCGGATAAACCTTTGGAATTTGGAAATTAGCAATCAAAGTTTCAACATTGTGGATGTTAAACCTACAAATATGGAGGATCTCACAGGTATAAACTTTTGGAAATTTCAATTGTGTGCCCTAATTTCGTATGCATATCTTCATGTGATTGTGTATCAATTAACCTTTTCTTTCCATTCGGTTATTCCTTCTGATATTTATATTTTGTGTTACTTACTTACTTACAGAGGTGATTACATCAGCTGAATTTCATCCTACTCATTGCAACACTTTAGCATACAGTAGTTCAAAAGGATCCATTCGCCTTATTGATTTACGCCAATCTGCATTGTGTGATCGACATTCCAAATTGTAAGCATTTTGGTCGCTTTTCCATTGATAAGGGTATTTACGTCTTTTGTCATGTCATGTCTTGTCCTGTATAATCATAAATGACACTGACACATTGATTTTGGTAGGTTTGAAGAACAAGAAGCACCTGGTTCAAGATCATTCTTCACAGAGATAATAGCATCAATCTCAGATATTAAATTTGGAAGGAATGGAAGATATATACTAAGCCGTGATTACATGACACTTAAGGTTTGTGATATTAATAATTTAGATTACAGTTAAGCTATTTCTATATAAAAGTTAAATACTTTTTTTTTTTTTTTTAATATAACTACACAACATAGAATTAATTTGTAACTGTTTTGTGCAAGTTATGGGACATCAACATGGACGTGGGACCCGTTTCAACGTTTCAGGTTCACGAATATTTAAGACCTAAGGTATATATATATATATATATATATATATATATTTATTCCGTTCACCTAACGTTTTGTGGGTATTTTCGTCTTTTTTGCACCGAGATTAATGAAAATTTTTAAATGATAACCTCCAGCTATGTGACTTATATGAAAACGACTCGATTTTTGATAAATTTGAGTGCTGTTTAAGTGGTGATGGAATGCGTGTGGCAACTGGTTCTTACAGGTAACAACCATGTCAAAATTTTTGTATCTTTCTAATTATTTATTTATTTATTTAGATATTTATTTTTTTAATGATATTGGTTTCAGCAATCTGTTCCGTGTGTTTGGCTCGGGTCCCACAAGTACCGAAGCCACCACCCTGGAAGCTAGCAAAAACCCAATGAGGTATAATATATAAACCGATTAACTCAACTACTCATTTCTTTCTAATTTGGGTATAACATAAACAATACAACAAGCTATTTTTTTTGCCAATTAGGTCACTATAATCTTTAACATGTCATTAACTCATTATACCTACAATTCTTTGAGTTACCGGAGACACTCAAGGTAACTCATTACTTAATAAAAATGACTCGTATCGGGTCTAGTAAGAAGAGGTTGATTCTGATTCGGTTAGATTCAGACTGTTTGATACCATAATTGTTCTGACTCGGTCCTATATCTGGTAAGAAGCTGAGTCTGACTCAATCATCAACTAACAAACAAACCCTAACACTTTGTGCACTTAATTGGCAAAAAATCTAGTTTCTTACCCAAATAAGCAAAAATGAGATAGTTTTACACTTTTACCTATTTGACCCAATCCTTAGACACGTGGGACGAAATTGCCCCTTGTATTATACAAATGTGTCGACTGAAAAAACGGTTGTTACCATTTATAGGCGACAAGTGCAGACTCCTTCAAGGCCTTCCAGATCCCTAAGCAGCAGCATAACACGAGTTGTTAGACGAGGTAAGCTTCCTTTTTTAAAAAAATATATATATTTTTAGCAGAAAATTTACTTAAGTTAGTGATAAATAATAATAATATGTTTATATTTAGGGGGAGAGAGTCCAGGAAATGACACGAATGGGAACTCATTTGATTTTACAACAAAGCTTCTCCACCTGGCATGGCACCCAACTGAAAACTCCATAGCTTGTGCTGCTGCAAACAGCTTGTACATGTATTATGCATCAAACGAATCCACCCCATAAACAAACCTTAAATTTCTCAAACACTTTTTACGGTTTTGGTTTGGTTTGGTTTGGTTTTACCACACGCCATGTGTCAAAGAAGGTTCCGGAACACATCTTTAGAATCCACACCCCCTCTCTCTCTATTTTACTTCTTTCTTTTTGAAAAAAAGTTAGCTTCTTTGCAAAAGGGCTCTTCTTGTTTTGTTTTTTATTTTGTGTTTGTGTTGGTTGGGTTGAAATGAGAGATTGTAGCGCAGAAAACTTGGAAGGAGAAAAAGATGGATATGTTAGAAGAATATATAAATGGATTTAGGGTTTAAAGTTAAGAAGAAGATGTAGTTTTAGTTTGGGAAGGAGCTATGCTGCTTACATGCGTTGCAGGCCATCAAAGTTTATATATTGTTACTGTTACTGTTATTGTTATTGTTATTATTCTGATGATGATGCCAATTATATTTCTTTTTGAGACGTTACAAGATGATTTTGCATTTTTAGTTTTTTGGGTTTGATATTCTTGGGTACTTTATGTTATTGTTGTAAGGGAAAACCGAATATTGAACGTATATTGCTATTTTACAAATTTTAGCTACTAATTTGGATATGGAAACTTCTATTGTGAAATGCTTTTGGGATTTAGGATATGTTTGTGAGAGTTGTTGAAAATTAGCTTTTAGTTGAAAAATAAGTTTTTTGTTGATAAAAGAATGACAGTTGGTTCAAAATAGTTGGTTAGCTTTGAGCAATGTTAAATGACAAAAAGATATTGACAAGGACGTTGATATTATAAGACAAATGTAATATGTTCATTAAATTGAATTAGGTATTAAGTATCAGTCATTGTTTATGTTCAGTGAATTTTCTTACAATGTATATAAAGTTCTAAAGCGACTGTTTTTTTATGGATTCACCACAAAAAGTAAAAGTAATAACATGATGAAGTTATCATGACATTTATATAAAAATGATAAAAGTATATATATTACTTGATGAATATAAATAATTACCAACATGCTATTGATTAATGTATCATGACATGTCTTTTTATGAATAGAGGATATCTCACGATACCACTAGGCTAATAACCTGACAACTATTCATCTTTTAATATATATTTTTATAAGATTGAGGGTTTACATTTTATTTGTAACGTAATGAAATTATAGAGTAAGATAGAATGTGTATTAAAACTAAAGATGAATAGTTAACTAAAACTTACCAATATGCACTTAGAATTGGATATTTTCTTCTATTGATATTTATTTATTCCTATTTTTCAAAGTGGAATCACTATATGAGACTTTATGTCTATCAAAGTGACACAGTACTTCAATTTCTAATTTATGTTAACAGAACTCAAGTATATATTAAAATATATAAAAAAAAAGACCCTCACATTTTAGTTGTAGTTGGGGCACGTATTTAATGTATAACAAGTAATTCAACAATCAACTTTGGTCACTTCTATAGATTTCATCTGTGTTTCGTTGGCAGAAAATAAATAGAATTCAAGGGAAAAAGATTTTAGTTCCTTCGAATTCATGTGTTTGGTTGGATTTAGAGGAGGAAAAAAGATTCCTAAATGAACTAAACTTTCTACAATATGAATGAAGGAAAGTAAATTCCTTACAAAATTGGATGAAAAATATTCCTTCTTATCAAGGAAAATAACAAATTATAAAAATACCCTTGTATTTATCAAAAAACCCACCACCACTACCACCACTATCATTGACCACCACCACCACCATCACTACCACCGCTACCAGCACCACCACCGTTGCCGCCCCACGGACCACCACTACCACCACCACTGCCGCCACAAACACTACCACCGCCGCCGTTGCCACCATTGCCGCCACTGCCACCAACCACTACTACCACCGCCATGACCACCATCCACCATCACCACCGCCACTGCCTGCGACACCACCACCACTACCATCATCGTCGTTACCACCGTCGCCGCTGCCACTGACCACTATTTCTAGCAGATTTATTAATTTTATGTTTTTTACTGAATAATCTAATAGAAAATATTGATATGTAAAATTATTTGTGTAGTTTATATATTTTACTAGGTGTGAGACCCCTGTAATACATGATTTTTTTAATTATTATATTTTATTAAGCATTACATGTTTAATAATTTATAAAACTGAATTTGAAAAAAATATCAGTATTAGTTGTGAATGAATCAATTTTTGCAAGGTTCTTGCAAATTATTATGAATTCAAAAAGGATTGACCGAAAATTATGTTTTTCAATTAGGAATGTTTTGAATTTAATACATTAAACAAATTAAGTGAGAATTTATGGAGATATTTATGTTTCTTTATTTTCTTTATTATATTTTTAAATTTAATAACAAAGCAAAAAAAAAAAAACCACAATTTGCCAAGTGGATTTAAATGAAATTGAAAAAATTAAAAAAAATACCATGTGTGGTATATATATATATATATATATATATATATATATATATATATATATATATATATATATATATATATATATATATATATATATATATATATATATATATATATATATATATATATATATATATATATATATATAACAAAGATAGAGAGCTGACCAATCTACTAAAACAATTAATGTATAATTATGTAATAATAACTAAAATGAGAAAAAAAGACAAAAATATAATTTTCTAAATTAAAAACTACATTGATAAAAGCTTTAACTAATACATTTCTTAATTTTAGAACTAAAAACTATAGAGACCAAAATATAATTTTTTAAATTAAAAAGTCATAGACCAAAACTGTAACTAATCCATTTCCTTTTGGAAGTAAGCATTATACGGACAAATGTGTAACTCCTAAATTAACAACTATAATTGAACCATTTCCTTAATAAAAATATATTTCATAATTAAAAAGCTATACTAACTAAAAATGTAATTCCTAAAGTTAAAATAGGACCAAACCTGTAAGTAAATTAAAAGGTATATATAAAGGATATATTTAACATAGTGACCTATGTTTAAATCTTGATGCTATTCAACCTTTGTGGTCATTGAGGTTCGCTCGCTTGACATCGCCTCATGTTTACAGTGAAAATTTAATCGGTGCGTGAAAACTGACAAAAAAAATCCTCGTTAGAGAAGTTCTCTTTCCATAATAATAATAATAATAATAATAATAATAATAATAATAATAATAATAATATAACCTACGTTTTTAGTTTGTGAGTATAAAATAAATGTTCGAAAATATAGTCTTGTTTTCGTATCATGTGGACATCTGAAATTTGCATTTACTTGAAGTGTTCAGATTTCTGGAATTTTATTGCTTTTCCACTAGGAAAATAAAAACCAATAGTTATGAATAGAATGTTGAGCAATAGTAAAAAAAGTTATAAAGTGGGAAGATTTTGGAATCACTCACACCGAAAGAATTATTAGAACTCTCTTAAAATGGTTCTTAACATTAAATTCAATTAATTTACATGAGGCTTGTTCTCATTCCAAAAAAATAAAATATTAAACTCCAATGTATGTGTAATCTTAGATATTTCTTACTTTGAATATTGTTTCTTCTATTTATAGTATGACGACATGTATTTTGATGAGACGGTTACACATACGTCATTATTATATTATTATTATATGTCTAAAATGATAGTACATTGCATTTGTCTCAAATGTGGAATCGTTGACACTAAGTTGGAGGATGAATGATCGTTTAACGGTTCTTCATTGATGTTATGCTCTAGAAATAAATAACTCATGTTCTTATTTATGGAATTTTTGTGGGATTCATTGATGCCTATTTAGATATATCTAAATTTGTTTTTACTTTAAATGTTTTGGATCATTGTGTTTTTCTATCTTTCTACTAGGAGAATTTGATTTTAAGGAAGTTTAAAGTAATAGTTATGAAAATGTATTAAACAGAAAAACATTAAATGATAATATTTACTTACTAATTAAAATTTTTTTTTTGCTTAATTATGATATCAATATCTACTCTTCGAACCAACGATGATCCGTGGGTTCTAAAGATGTTGGATCCAAGAATTGCTTGTAGTTTGGGGATTGTTTGACGAAATCTTGAAAAGTTGATTTTCGACAACCTTAACTTGATCATATTCTTTCACTCCCAAAAAATAGCATGTGATAGGTAAATAAACTGTTCAACAGTCCATTTGTACCGAAACTGACCGATTAACAATGAATCCATTATAAAAGAGTGAACCTAACCCCCACAATTGACATTGTTATCCATACTTGTTTGATGTTATTTTCTAAGAAATCAAACAAGTCATCTCGAAACCAATTGAGCTATGTCATGGCTCATTATGACTAACAAGAGGAACGCTAGACCATTTTCAAAGCGAGTTTTAAAATTAAACGCTAACGATCAAGTTAAAATAACATGTACTGGAAAAATTGATAATGTATATATTATTCATTGAGAGTAAAGATATTTCTTACTTGTGAATGATTTAATTTTCTTCAATATATAATAATTGTGGCGTTTATTGTGACGGGGCAACTTGTATTTTGACATATAACGTACACACATACCACCATATGTTTTATTTATGTATGTAAAATTACTAAAGACGCGTATATCATAATTTCTAACAAGTATGATTTCGCAAAAACACTTTAGGGTGTGATTGATAAGTTTATGAAGTTGACTTTGAATGGTATGGGATTTCTATGCATTGAATTTAAGCAGTTGACTATTGGAATTATTCCTCACGACAAACCGAAATTTCTTCATTTGAAGATCAATTGTAATCGATGATTCTATGTATAAGTGAGCGTTGGTTACTTGGTTCAATTTTGACTATTAGAATTATTCACTATTAGAATTATTCCTCGCTGACATGTAAATTTCTTTCACAAATGTAAATGATGATTCTAAAAATAAAAAAATAAAAAATAGTAAATTGTACCATTTGAGGAGTCCACATCAATTCGTCCCAAGACCCACGTAAGAAGTCAATTTCAGAACATTAACGAAGAAGTCAATTTCAGAACATTAACGATATTTTGAATGTGCTAGAGTTTGAGTTTAGCCTGACATCATATGTGAAATTCCACGCTTCAACCACTAGTCTTAGATTTAAATCTTACAAACTTCAACTTTAAATGACACGTCGTGCAAAAAAAAAAAGTTTTGGGTTTAAAAGATTAATTTTGGGAATTTTTTGGTATTAGATGTATTTTCTCACAAAATAAAACTGAAATTTGTCAAAAGGAATTAGAATTTGAATAAATTAGAATGTTTGATTAACATAAAATAAAATATATTTTTCTATTTGGTTTGCAAAAAATTATCAAAGGAATTGAAAAGTAAATTATATAATACGACCAAAATGGATTTTCATTGATTATTGCATTTATTATTATTTTTAATAAAATTGCTAAAATTTTCATTTATTAAGCTCATACCTTCTCAAACTCGTGTTTTGTTATTGAATTTGTACGTAATATATAACAAAAAGAAATCTTTACAAAATGAAAATATATAATTGCAATTGATAAAGACAATTAATAGATATTTGTCTTTGGGGCTAGGTCTAGGGCCACCTATTCAAAAGTTAGGTGCGGATTTAAAGAGCTAAAGAAAGAAAAAGAAAACATGTATATGTATGTGAGTGTATGCGTCATTTTATTGGTATGGGCATGTGAGTGTACATGTAAGTATGGGTATGAGTGAAGATGTATGGGTAGGGTGGTTGTGGACATGAGTATGTATATTAGGAGGGTGAGGATTGATGGGTTTTAGTCATAAGACATCCTATGTGCTCATACAAACCCTAATGCTTGGATCTAGGTTTCTCTATTGTACATGCTTTGAATCCAAGACTATAAACCCTAATATTAGCATATGGAAATCGATATTAACATATAATAAGGTTTAAGAACATACCTTGATTGTTATATAGCAATAACAATCCTAATTCCACCTTGAATTGACTTTGGAATGCTTAGAGTCACAAGTGTCACTCCTCTAATGGCTTACAAACACCAAGAGCAAATGGAGAAGGTATAAAGAGAGAGGTGAGAGGTTAGAATTCGTATCTAGGACCTCTTGGGAAAGGATACACGAATTCATGGCCCTAGGGGTGTTTATATAGGTGTAGAGATAGGGTTTCAGTCATTATCCTTATCTAGTTGATTATCCATTAAGCAACCAATAAGATAATCCTTGAATCCTTATCATACTCGAATTCTAAGGCTTTCCAACCTTAAATTCGTCCACCATATAAATAAGATAATCCTTACTTTATTTTGTAACTATCACATAATTACAAATCAGCCCCTCTAGTTTAATTAATTACATTTGATCACAAAACTAATTCTTAATTAATTATTGACCAATATTAATTAAACAAATATGATTTCTCCTTTAATATATTATTCTTATAACATATTAATAAATCATATTATCCTTTCTCTCTTTATTCATTTCTCCAATCAAGTTGCTTTGGTGAAGGCAACCCAAAAGGACCATGCACCATCGGGTCAAGTACATACCAAAATAGTTATGGACTTAGACACTAATCCAACAGTCTCCCACTTGGATAACTCTAACAACTATTCTGCGTATGACTTCAGATCCTGATCTGCAATCGTAGCTTTCCAAAGCTGCTGTCAACTCTGATCCTATCAGATACGCGTGTCCTTAGATAAGGGATCATATATTCCTCCATTCTAGATATCGTATGAGATATGATTTCAAATCATTCTCTTTGTACTATATCTCGATTTCCGATTTATGATGACAGACTAATTGAACAAATCAAATTAGCCCTAGCTCGGCCGAGCATTTACGTTTGTCATCACTAAACCATCGAGGGGCCCAAAGATATCGCTTTTATCCTACTTTGGATAAAAGGAACGGATAAACTTTGATACAATGCTCGCTTGCACTCACTCACCGAATTACACACAACAATATGTTTTATAACACCAAGTTACTGGTGCGTTTACATATTATCAATGTGCAACCGATCAGCAAGATACAACTCACACATCTCGGTTTCAAGAATATAAGATGTTATCGTCTCACTAATCACTCGAGATAGTGATCCAAGTGAGCGTGGGTTTAATCCAATGCTCAAATCATATTCATAAGCACTCATGAACGTTGCAGCAAACATTTGCTTATGTCTAATACTCTTTTAGACAATCCACACACCAATTCACGACAATCTTCATTCATATCTACTTCCAACATATGAACGACTGTGGCCCGTTTGAATAATCCGATTATTCTTAATAAACTCAATTATTCTGGAAGTCAAAACATGCAAGGTGAAACACAAGAATAATACTAATCCCATATGGCCTCAAACCTTTGAGTATAAACAAAACACGTTTTATTTATCACCATATCGATTACTCATTATTTATCGTTTCGGGTAATCAACTTCTTACTTGAATTCCAACACTTGTCCCATGCTCCTAGCATGCACACAATATTTACCTATGGTTCTTACTTTTGTGAAGTAGACAAATTGAACACATTTCCAATCATTCTCATTTTACAACTCCAAATCCATTTTCTTAAGTGTAAGAATATCAAATTCTTGTTACTTATAGAATATACTAGATTCTAACACTTTATGCAACGATCCTTTTGTAATGTCACTGCACCAAAGTCTCAAAGACTATTGCCAATGATATTACAAAGTCCTCTATCGGAGATTGTTACAAGACAATTCCTTAGATACGATGTCTCTCACTCAAAGCACATTCCTTTGAACATCCTTTTGCATAAAGGTTTCTAATCTAGTCATAGATTTTCAATATTTACTTCCCAATATGGACACACTTCCATATGACAACTAATTTCTTAATAGAATCTTATCTATTCGTAATGATGTCGATATTGTCCATCCAATATGGAAACATTTCCATAATTTCCAATATTATACTTCTAACTACTCACAAGCGACCAATTCTTGTCGAACTTCGAATCGTCCTTTGATAGTTGTTTAATTATTTTAGTCAGAACCAATTCTAGTCCCTTTTCCTTCTAAATGCGCTGGACATTTGGAAAATTTTAGAATGGTCAAACATTAAAGCATTTGCAATCGATCCTATACCCGAAGCGTATGGGACACGACGCACAATGTTTTATTTTCTATGTTCTCAAAATTCGAATTGTGAAGAGGAATGCCGTAATCATAATCGAAACTTTAAGAACACACTATGTACCTTTGACTAAATTTATCAACATTTCACAACCTAATCCTTTAGATTTGAAATGAAGCATAATATTCTCTCCCTTAATTATAGCAAAACAACCTTTCAACTCTTACAACTTTGCAAAGTATGATTCTTGTTTTCTATAATTAATATTGCCAACTATGCAATACTTGCCTTAATAATCATACAATCATAACATTTATGCTCCCACTATCATGATGATTATTGTAAAACATAACACTTATGCTCCCACTAGCTTCGACATGTATTCATAAACATCTTAACTTTCAGAAAAACAATACTTATTGAATTTCTTAAGTTCATGTTTCTAATACTTAGTGCTTTGATAATCTTTTATCAAGACTTCTTGAACTTATACACTTTTGCCTTAGATAGTTCATATGTGTGTCTTAACAATTAAGACTAATTGCCAAACCTCACAATTCAAATTATGGAAAGGGATGCCGTAACCATGATCGAATTCGAGAATGCAATTTTACAATCACTATCTTTTAAAATCTTTCTTAGTGAAAGCATTTTCTTACAATCATTTTCATGAAGGAGGAAATCTTATGACACTTAGATTTAAACGGTGTATGTGTTCCTATCCATGTGAATTTGTTAAAATCCAAAGTTTACGACAAATTCAAACTCATATGGATCGAACTTTCTTAATCTTGATTTCTTGCCTTATGGTAGCACAGCTGCCCACCACGTCTTCCAAGTAGTTAAGTAGCTCATCTTTTCCTATCAATGTACTTTCCATTGATCAAGGTCCTTGCCTTTTATGCATTTAAATGAGAACTCATAGGACTCACATGCATAGTTAACTCGATTGGATTGGCACAGAAACAAAATAATATCTTCACGATAGGTTGTAAACCTCAACTCGTGTGCTAGTGATGATCGATAAGGCTTATTTGATTTGTTCTTGAAACTTTTCAAGACTATTAAGACTCCTACTGACTCCTTGACATATACGATTCTCTTATCAAAACATTTCTTGACAAACAAATATTCAAGAGTTAGTGTAGCTTATATCAAAACAAAACACTTCATAATTTTGGTCTTAGTTGGTCTTTGTCTTATCCAATACATCACAACTTTCCACAATTGATGAATGTTATAAACCTTCTTAATACTATTCACTCAATGTCACAATCTTGACTTTAAGACTTGTTTTGGAATGAAGTATGATTGACTTCTTGATTTGACCATTTCTTCAATCTTTGATTCCTCTTCTTGGACATACAATTGTACCAAGACTCATTAGAGGATCAATTGAGATATGGTTCTTAATCATTAAGACGTATCATAAAGCATAAAAGCTACTCTCCATTCTTCTTAGAATGGAGAAACTCTTATCTTTCTGCCTACTTGATTCTTCTTATTCGTTTTGCTATTGATCTAAACCCTTTAATCAATTCAAAATTACACTTAATCTTGTAAGTGTAATCATATTTACTAAGCCTTTAGTAAATCATGACGAATATCTTTGTTGCTCTTATGGTGAACTTGATCAACACACAACTTTGTGTACTCGATCTCCTAGTCCTTCACTTGACACTTTGTCAATGAATTAGTCCAATTTCCAAATACAAAATTTCTCATTCATCATGCAACCAAGTTGCATGATTCCAAGTTTCTGTCCAATTGAAACTTGGGCGATGAGAAACTCTCCCTATTTGGTAAATTCTCGACATTTCCATAAATAACATAACTAAGAATCATATCCATTCGTTGTAGAAATATGCAAACATCAATTTTCACATAACGATTTCATTACAAGGAAGTAAACAAATAAATAAATAAGTCAAACAAAATTTATTTTATTTATAAAAGCAGCGGAAAAACATTTGTCCTTACAATCTATTGAAAACTATGTAAAAAGAAAATTTCTAACAACTCTATCATAACTATCTAAGCTCAAAATCCAATCTTCAAGTCCATGCGATCGAGATCCATCTCTTGTGATTAGATTCATCTTGCTCTTTTATCAAGCTTCCTTTCTTTTCATCGATCCTGCAAAACATTCAAATGCAATCTTATCACATCATGTATTAAGAATCAATGAACAGGAAATTAACGGAGTTAGATAGTGGATTTTACCTGAAGCGTAGTCATACTTTTGACTCTCCCATCTCTTAGATCTCTTAGGTAAATAGGGCAACTTCGTCTCCAATGCCCCTTCTCTTGGCAATAAAAGCAAATTGACTCTTTTGGAACAACACATGGAACTACTTCAGACATCGCCTTTCTCTTATGATCAAACTTTTCGATCATTGCATGTCTTTCATTGCCATTGTCTATATCCATAGAGGTCTTGAAGGCAGATTCACCAATCAACTTTGCTTTTATATTGCGCCAAACCACTGCTGATTCAGCAACAATAAGCATATAGATGAGATCAATAAGGGTTACGTCGTGGTTCATCATATAGTACTCTCTTACGAACTCACTATACGAGTTAGGAAGTGACTGAAGAACCCAATCAACGGCCATCTCTTCACCGACAACGAATCCAATCATCCTTAACCTATCAATGTGTGACTTCATCGCTAAGACGTGTGCACACACCGACTTGCCCTCTTTATGTTTACTTGCCAAAAGGGCTTGAGTGATATTGAACCTTTCAATTTTACAATCTTGTGGGTTAGGGAGAATAATTGGAGGAGGAGGAGGAAGTGAAGCATGATTTCTTGTTCCTCGATCGAATCGTGGAATATCATCTTCACGTGGAATGCTTGTTCCACGGGATTTGAGAAGACCATAGTTGTCGAACTTTGACATCGGGAGAAAAACGAATTTAAGTTAGTTGATTGATTGAGTCCTTGGTAAATCACCCAAATGAAATTCCAAGGCTAGGACCCAACACAATATCCTACAACTCGGGAGAGGGATGCTGTAACCCAAATTGCAGAACATTTGAAGGTAAGTGAATGACGAATCACTAGTTTCCACCATGAAAAACGAAAAAGAATTTAAGTTTTAAATCTATGAAAACTCCTAGATCATTTGAGATTCATTGAACATTTCAATGGCATGTTTAAATCTCGATATGCCCCTCTAGTTTGTAACTGGGATGCCGAGGATCACAAAGCGGGTGTGAATAACCATGCAAACTACATGGTGCCCTCACATGTTACAATCACCTATTCGATGTGCCGGTAAACCACACACGCTCCACCGAACTATGACAAACATTGAGTCACCCTTTGCTACCTTTGCTTAGAACCATTTAGTGTGCCGGTAAACCACACACGCTCCACTAACATCTTCGCAAGGGCACAAAGTGTAATTTCATGGAATTGCATCAATTCACTTTTGCCTAAGTAACTAAGATTGGGAATTAAAAAAACATTTAGTTACTTTGTATTTCATTATACTTATAATGGAAGGTTTCATCCTATCCTACCCGTTCGGCTAACGACCCTCCACTAGTCAAGAGTGTGGTGGGTAAGAGTGGATACCCATTCAATCGCCATTTTATAGGCAATTTTCTTAAACACCCCTTATAGACCAGCTTCGTGAATGAGGCCTACTAACGGTAAGACTGACTTTTACTCATACATATATATAATTTTAGACTTTTAATGTTATATATATAGTATAGGGTGCATTTTATACTTTTAAAATACTATGTGGATAACTTTAACAATTACACTTTTAATGGTTAACCTAAACTTTTATGGATTTATTAAATCTCTTTTAATTATACTCCTTAATTAATTAATAAAACCATAAGGGTGTATTTGAACTTTTCAAAACTAGGGTTTTAGAATTGAACATTCCTAATCAACTTTTAAATTCCAAAACTTGAGGGTAAGTTTTGAAACATTTCAAAACAATTTAGTTTTAATCTATCTTAAAATTTCGAACTTATGATATTTAAATTTAAAATTTTAAAAATTAAAACTCTTGATTTAATAATTATCTTAAATTAGCCTATTAATTTAATTATTAAATCATAAGGGATTATCTAAATAATGAGGATAATTACCATTTATACATTTAAGTTATCCTAATCCCTTAAATATCTATATAGATTTCGAAAATATGGATGGATAATGCAAGATCTTGAATTACCATACATAACAATTAGAGGATAATTACAAGATATGGGATAATCCAAATCCCTAAAAATTAGGATCTTATCTTGGGGAGGAGGCAAATTTCGAAAATCAAGGGATTATAACAAACCCTAGATTTTGAAATTTAAGGGTTTAAGGAAAGGATTTGATTTGAAGATCTTATTCAAACTCTTGCTAATTAGGGTTTGCAAACACTAATCTCAAAAAACCCTAGCCTCCTAGGGTTTATTGGCAATAAACCCTAATATGTCAAGTTCATACAGTTGAAACCAAACTAGGCTCTGATACCACTGATGGGTTTTGGTCATAAGACATCCTATGTGCTCATACAAACCCTAATGCTTGGATCTAGGTTTCTCTATTGTACATGCTTTGAATCCAAGACTATAAACCCTAATATTAGCATATGGAAATCGATATTAACATATAATAAGGTTTAAGAACATACCTTGATTGTTATATAGCAATAACAATCCTAATTCCACCTTGAATTGACTTTGGAATGCTTAGAGTCACAAGTGTCACTCCTCTAATGGCTTACAAACACCAAGAGCAAATGGAGAAGGTATAAAGAGAGAGGTGAGAGGTTAGAATTCGTATCTAGGACCTCTTGGGAAAGGATACACGAATTCATGGCCCTAGGGGTGTTTATATAGGTGTAGAGATAGGGTTTCAGTCATTATCCTTATCTAGTTGATTATCCATTAAGCAACCAATAAGATAATCCTTGAATCCTTATCATACTCGAATTCTAAGGCTTTCCAACCTTAAATTCGTCCACCATATAAATAAGATAATCCTTACCTTATTTTGTAACTATCACATAATTACAAATCAGCCCCTCTAGTTTAATTAATTACATTTGATCACAAAACTAATTCTTAATTAATTATTGACCAATATTAATTAAACAAATATGATTTCTCCTTTAATATATTATTCTTATAACATATTAATAAATCATATTATCCTCTCTCTCTTTATTCATTTCTCCAATCAAGTTGCTTTGGTGAAGGCAACCCAAAAGGACCATGCACCATCGGGTCAAGTACATACCAAAATAGTTATGGACTTAGACACTAATCCAACAAGGATAAGTATGGGGTGAGGTGGGAGGTGTGTATATGTGGGTGTCGATGGGGGTGAGCATAAGCTTTTGGGTATGGGTATGTAGATAAGCATGTAGGTGTGGGTAGGATGGGGGTGGGTGGGGTCTATGTAGGTGTGTGGGTATGTGGATGTGGTTCATGAAACACCCATCGTACGGGCTAGTCAAAATTAGGTTATCCTTTCAAATTTAATTTTAAATCTTTATGTCTTTTAAGATATTATCATAGGTTTTAGTTAAGTTGTGTATGAGAGTGTCACGTTCAATATCATTACATAAGGTCAAGATTAACCATACATACATGGCCTTCTAAATGTCCAAGCTTACTATCCTAATCTTCATTTTACCGACAAGTTCTTATCAAAATAATAGGTTAGGCTTAGGGGAGCCTAGTGAATAATACTGAAATCCAAAGGAGTGAGGGTTCTCTTATAAACCAGAATATTAGATCCTTAAACAAGGAATTTCACCCTTTACTTGTAATAAGTCATGAAGACTCTTAACACCCATCGTATATGTGATGAACAAATAAAGATGCTCCAAAATCTCATTTTCAAATCATGTAACATTTTTCAAACCAAACATGTCCTGAAATTTAATTTAATTTCATGCACATATATTCCAAAAATCCACATAACAAACAAATCATATAAGTATAAGTGATGCTTTCAAAATAGGACATGTACTCTGGGTATGTACTGACCTTAATACAAATCAAGTTATTCACCCTTATATAATTGAAAACCCCTTAGACACCATCTGTTTAATATACCAAATCATTGGTTACAAAATGATCACCTTGGGAATTACATAACAAATTTGGTCTCATTTTACTAGTTTACCTAATATGGAAGTATTGGGAACAACCGAGGATCAAATGTTTAAGGATAAAAACTTAGAAAATGTCTTAATCCTTATCAGAGGACTACAAAGTCATGTTTTACTTAGCCTTGGCATTACATGGCCATGCGACTGTGTAATGCCTAGTACAACACACAAAAATCTGAGTTTTCCCATTAAGTCATTGCAGTTTGGCTCCTTTACTCCCAAACCTTCTATACCATGCTCTGATTATTTTATAAAGAGAAACAATTACAAGGTACTTATATTTTACTCATTTCCATCTAATTCAGTTATGAATTAAGTGTTGGATTAATGTGTCTAAGCTCATAACTAAATTGGTATAAACTTGCAAATAGAAGCAAAGTCCTTTTTAGTTGCCTTAATAACTGGAAATAACTAGAAATGATATTAGGAGAGAGAGAGAGAGAGAGAGAGATATGTTTTGTTAATATATTATATGGTTAATATATTAATTGGAAATATATAATTGATATGTTAATTTAATATGTGATTAATAAATTTACATGAGATCAATAGTTAAATAATTGATTTGTTAATTTATATGGTCAATAAATTAATAATAAATCAATCAGAGTTAATTAATGATTAATCAGAACTAATATAGAATTAATTTGGGATTAACTGGAATTAATTAAAGATGCATGAGATAAATTGTAATTGTGTAACGACCAAAATTTTCAACAAAATTTAAACTTTTCAAAAACAACCCATTTTAATAATGTTATTACAAAAAAGTTTTCAATACATTTATTATCAGAGTATTCCCAGAACCATGTCATAAACATAAACATGAGGAGCGGTACGATCACGCCTTCGCCTTGCCACGGTCTCCTGAAGAACCTGAAAAACATTTAAACCACAATTGTAAGCCCGAAAGCTTAGTGAGATACCCCCAAAATACCAACCACATATACGCCCTTCCAGGCTACGACCTTCCGGTCCAAAACATATTGCCTTCCGGCCTACAACATAGTGCCTTCCGGCCCGTAACATAAATAGCATACATAACATAACAGAACATAGAACAACCATGCATATCGGGTCTACTGTGTGACTGGTCCGCCGTATCGGGCCTTCAGTCCACCGGGTCCACCCCCCGAGTCTAGTCATGTCCTTCGAGTCGGCAGTGTGGTTGGTCCGCCCGCACCGGGCCTTCAACCCACCTGGTCCACTCTCTGAGTCTACAGTATGACTGGTCCGCCCACATCGGGCCTTCAGTCGACCTGGTCCACTCTCCGAGCCTCGGCACGTTTGGTCCGCCCTCGTGGGGCCTACAGCCTATCCAGACCGCTCGCTGGGCCTTCGGAACAACCGGTCCGCCCTGGGTATCTTGGCCTACAACACAAAGCAGGACCCGCCTCAACCCAACTCCAGTCCAAACAACCATGTGCACATAACATACAATCATATAACAGTTCATAGTCAACAAGCCGATCAAGCAGATCACATAACATATCATTACCCTAACCAGGATACCGACCTAACCGGTCACTAGCATAGCATCACCCTACATATCAGGAAACCGACCTTAACCATGTCTCTAACATATACCATCCTAGCAACCAGGATGCAGACATATCAAAGCAATAACATAACAAAAAATATCCGAATCTCAATCCAATAAAGGGCCGGCCTTGGTGCCTTAGACCCTGTCGATATAGTGAGGATAACTCACCTCGCGAATGCCGAAACTCTGAAGAAGCAGACTCTCGAATCACCAACTCACCTCAAATCCCGAACTAACCATCATAACAAAATAAACATTAGGCCAAGCATACATCCACTTATCCGGCCAAGACCAAAGTCCAAATCTCATACAAAGTCCAATATTGGCCCAATTTACCAAATTGGGCCCACCTCACCAAATGTGCCTAGATCTAATGTCCATAACAATAATTGGGCCCAAAATACTCTATACATAAATTCCCAGACTTGGCCCAATAACCCACTACCCACAAACGGCCCAAACTCAAAAGCCCAAAATGAAAGTCCAACAGGAGGAGTACACTGGGCGTACCTTCCTTGGTACGCGGGGGCGTATAACATTGATTCACAAAGGGGGATCGGGGCTCTGGCCCGCTACGCGGGGCGTACTCAAAGTTTACGCGGGGCGTAACTGCGCTACACATTAAGTCCTTCTAACCTCTTAATGGCTTAAGCTCTTAAGCCCAAACTTCAGATCCGTAGGCCAAATATGTCTAAGATTCATAAAGTCTCAAACCTTATCACTTGGGACATCCATAAGCTCTTAATCCAAGGTCTTAATCCATTAAGACCTATGTTTCTCACACATGGAACAACTACAACCCTTGGGACCTCATTTTTCTCACTCAAGACCTCTCAAAAGGTGTGAAAGGATAGATAATCTCGCCCAACACAAAGCATGAATCAAGATGAGAACTTTGGGACAAGAAAGATGCTAAAAACTCCACAACACTTAGATCTATGCAAAATAGATGGCAAGCAAGAAGCTTTATACCTCAAACAAGCTCCAAAGGATGGTATTTCTTCAGATCTACAAGCTCCAATCGTTCCTCTTCTTCTTTGACAACTTCTCCTTTCTCCTTCTAGCCTTTCTTTTGCCAAAATGAGCTTTCCAAGGTCAAACACACCCAACAATGGAGGGAATACGAGTTTCTAGGGTTTCTGAGGTTGAGGATGAGCTTATGGAGGCTAGGGTATGAATCAACATGTTCCTTATATAGTGGCTGACCCTAAATTAGGGTTTGGGGTTTCTGAGAGTACGCTGGGCGTACCTCTAGTACGCTGGGCGTACTCACCCGGCCACCCTACACCTTTCCTCCGTTTACGCTGGGCGTACGTCCAGCTTACGCTGGGCGTACCCAGCCAAACTTCAAAAATGCATGCATGCATGGGACCTTTCCCACTTATATCACAAGGAGCTATAACAATGATCAAATTCAAAACACCGCAAATCCTCTAATCTAAACCCGCTCCCAAATAACTTTACGTTTATATGAGGGTGACGAGAAGCCCAATGCTTCTAACAACCTACTCCAGCCCGAAACCTTCTCCGATAGAACCCATTTCCCGAAAAAGGACCAGAATTACCCTTCCTCTTAAATCTCAGGGACTTATAATTAAACACTTTAAGAACGGAGTGTTACAATTCTCCCCCACTTAAATTAGGCTTCGTCCTCGAAGCCTGTGCCAACTCTACTCCAAAACTACCCTTGCAATGCACCGCCTATCATTCACCGGACCAGGCTACTCAAGACTCGGCCATCGAAATCCGAAACCCAACTTTAACTTTCTTGCTGACATGGATGACACATGCTTCAGCCTTAGAGCAACTCCCACAAGTTCTCCACCGCAATCTCTTAACCGCACTGAATTGGCTCTAGTGTCCTTGGGTTAGGAAAACCCCGATACACTGATGACACTTCCAAACATTCTTCCGGATGAATTTTCACCACATAACACAAAGTCTATCTGGAAATCCGAGATTCCATCCATGCATTCCTGCCGAGCCTCAGCAACCATCCAACCCGGATGTGATCCCATACCACTGCCGCAATCTCGTTGCTCAATGACCATAATTGGACCACTCCCATCATAACCCTGCGCTGCTACTTCCACTTCCGTGAATTTACATTCCCTTATAGCATAACCGCTATCCATGCAACACACATGTCTTGAACCTGCTCGCAAGGACTCTCGAGTCCATGCACCACCTCCATTAACCAAGATCAATATCCGGGGCTAGACCTTCTAATGCTAACACATCACAACATACCCAACCCATTTCCTCGAACCAATCCAATAATACCTGCAGAGTCTTCAGCATGACTGAACCACCTTACCAGGTCTTCAGCCAATCTGGACCACTCTCAAGACCTTCAGCCAATCTGGACCGCCCTCCAGGGCCTTCAGTCTGGTTGGACCGTCCCTCGAGCCTTCGGCCTGATTGGTACGCCTACCGGACTTCAGTCTACCCGGACCGCTCGACTAGCATCCATCATTCCGAGTTATCTCTCTGGGAAATCCTCCGATGCATATTGTTCTAGCCATCTAGGGGTTCCGAACTCTATCTCCATCATACATACTCGATCCCAGCCTGATCCCAGGCCCTCCACAATCAATGCCATAGGTCTGTATCCCGCCCCGCACGCCTGCTACCCACCTATACGAGCCTGCTCTCGACTGACAGAAATACCGCTGAATCCCAAGTAGCTAAACAATCTCTCAAGCCTATCAACCATCCGGAGAATTTCTAATTCTCCCCCACTTAGGGCACTGACTATCAACCACCGGTTGCTATCACCGACCTCCCAAAATAACCTTTCACAAAACCCAACACCTTCACGCGGACTGATTCCCACTAGCACTAGCAACCTTCGCAAAAACACATTTCCACACTGATCATCCCGCTCGAAAGAAATGCAATATTCTACTATCCACTCCTTAGACTGCGGATGCTACCCGACACTCAAACCAACACCATATTTCCACTGATAACCCTCACGAATGATAACCAACGAAAACCCGAAACACTAACCCATAACCATACCAAACCCTCAAGGAACAACGGATACCAGAACGAAAAACCACACAATGAGACTAGCAGATAATAATACTCCACAATAATCACCAGATAACAAGATATCAAGAAAGGAACATACCCGCAGTTGCATCCGGCACTACTCTGACCTCCTCTGTTGAAAGCTGAAAAACACAACCCTGAACCCTTGGGGGCTCCGATCCACCTTGACCTCCACCTGTGATCCTTAAAGTGGCCGGTGCTGGAGCTTGCATCGGTCCTGCAGCAAGCTGTGGGCAGTT
The DNA here is from genome assembly GCF_052625555.1 of Lactuca saligna. Taxonomy (NCBI): domain Eukaryota; kingdom Viridiplantae; phylum Streptophyta; class Magnoliopsida; order Asterales; family Asteraceae; genus Lactuca; species Lactuca saligna. The sequence goes on from NC_136420.1 coordinate 136,048,245, forward strand.
GACCCTCAAGTGCCCAACCTGATGACAATGATAACAGATCCTCAAATCCCGAATCGGCGCTGACTGCCGACAATCCCTTGCATAGTGCCCCTCCTTTCCGCACTTGCGACATGCACCACAGGACCGACAAACTCCGGTGTGACCCCTCCCACACTTCCCACAAACGTGGCTTCCCTGATCTCCAATCCTGGAATCAACGGTCTTAGACCGTTTCGTCGCTGGCTGCGACTACACCGGAGCTTGCCTCAGCTCACGCCACTGCAACTCAATCTGCAACTCACGCCGCCTGGCGGCCTCCTGCAACTCCAACAAAGTCTCGCACCTCTGCGCGGACACAAACTGTCTGATATCTCTCTTCAGCATACTCAGATATCAGGACATCTGAGCCTGCTCCGAAGCGAACTCAGGGCAAAACATCGCCCTCTCAGTAAACATCCTGGTAATCTCCGTCACCGACTCCGAATCCTGCTTCATCTCAAGGAACTCCTGAGCCAACCTCTCCCTCTCGACCTACGGAACATAATGAGTGCTGAACATCTCTCTGAACTGATCCCATGAAACCGCAGCCCTCTGCGCATCCGAGTATGACCCCGTGGTCAATCTCCACCAATCCTTTGCCCCGAGCCTTAACAGGTTCAGAGCACACCTCACCCTATGATCAGCAGGGCATGAACACGTGAAGAAACACCCCTCCATGTCCGATAACCATCTCATAGCAACGATCGGGTCCTGAACTCCATCAAAGGTGGGAGGCTTCGTATTATCGAAGTCCTGATACTGAAAACCTCTACTAGCTCCTCCCCTGCCGCTGCTACAGCCGCTGTAGCTGCCGCGGCAGCCGTCTCAGTGAGAGCCACATAACGCTCATCAAAATACTCCACCATGGCGGTCTTGATCGACCCAAACAATTCCGGCAGCTCGTCTCGGAACAACGCAAAAACCTCATCATGCAGGATCTCACGAATCCTCGCATCCAACTCGCACGTGCTCATCTATTCGATAACCTCGGGCAGTACTGACCCGCCCGGAACTCCCTCTCCTGCTCCCGATCCTGACCCGGATCCACTCCTAGTATGCCTAGAAATCAACATACTGAAAATAAACCACAAAATCTCAGATACTTCCCACTATCCTGGGAACCAACTCTCAACCCAACCCTAGAGGTCATGGTTTCCCTGATATGCATATGGGTCCTGTGCTTTCAGTAGTACGGGCCCATACTACCTTTCACACCTACCCATATTTGTATGAAGTACTACCACAACACCCTAGTGACAAACATACATAACAAGCGCTCAATCCTCACTCCTAGAGGAACACTGGAAATCTCATACAGAGGGAAACCCTAGGCTAGCAGGCATCATAAAACAGGCAACATTATCATGAAATACTGAAGATCCCCAGCCTAGTACTAGCATGCTGTTCTATCAAAGCTCGAAAACAAATATTATGTATGGTATTTTGGGGTTACTTACTGGCTCCGGCTGATCGTACCTCCGTGTCCTCTTTTTACTTAATTTGAAAACCATTTTAATTTCTCTTTTAAAAACTCTCCTTGATTTGAGACTGGATTCACACGAATGTTCCTCCAATTCACTCAAACCAAGGCTCTGATACCAAATTGTAACGACAAAAATTTTCAACAAAATTTAAACTTTTCAAAAACAACCCATTTTAATAATGTTATTACAAAAAAGTTTTCAATACATTTATTATCAGAGTATTCCCAGAACAATGTCATAAACATAAACACGAGGAGCGGTACGATCACGCCTTCGCCTTGCCACGGTCTCCTGAAGAACCTGAAAAACATTTAAACCACAATTGTAAGCCCGAAAGCTTAGTGAGATACCCCCAAAATACCAACCACATATACGCCCTTCCAGGCTACGACCTTCCGGTCCAAAACATATTGCCTTCCGGCCTACAACATAGTGCCTTCCGGCCCATAACATAAATAGCATACATAACATAACAGAACATAGAACAACCATGCATATCGGGTCTACTGTGTGACTGGTCCGCCGTATCGGGCCTTCAGTCTACCGGGTCCACCCCCCGAGTCTAGTCATGTCCTTCGAGTTGGCAGTGTGGTTGGTCCGCCCGCACCGGGCCTTCAACCCACCTGGTCCACTCTCTGAGTCTACAGTATGACTGGTCCGCCCGCATCGGGCCTTCAGTCGACCTGGTCCACTCTCCGAGCCTCGACACGTTTGGTCCGCCCTCGTGGGGCCTACAGCCTATCCGGACCGCTCGTTGGGCCTTCGGAACAACCGGTCCGCCCTGGGTATCTTGGCCTACAGCACAAAGCAGGACCCACCTCAACCCAACTCCAGTCCAAACAACCATGTGCACATAACATACAATCATATAACAGTTCATAGTCAACAAGCCGATCAAGCATATCACATAACATATCATTACCCTAACCAGGATACCGACCTAACCGGTCACTAGCATAGCATCACCCTACATATCAGGAAACCGACCTTAACCAGGTCTCTAACATATACCATCCTAGCTACCAGGATGCAGACATATCAAAGCAATAACATAACAACAAATATCCGAATCTCAATCCGATAAAGGGCCGGCCTTGGTGCCTTAGACCCTGTCGATATAGTGAGGATAACTCACCTCGCGAATGCCGAAACTCTGAAGAAGCAGACTCTCGAATCACCAACTCACCTCAAATCCCGAACTAACCATCATAACAAAATAAACATTAGGCCAAGCATACATCCACTTATCGGGCCAAGACCAAAGTCCAAATCTCATACAAAGTCCAATATTAGCCCAATTTACCAAATTGGGCCCACCTCACCAAATGTGCCTAGATCTAATGTCCATAACAATAATTGGGCCCAAAATACTTTATCCATAAATTCCCAGACTTGGCCCAATAACCCACTACCCACAAACGGCCCAAACTCAAAAGCCCAAAATGAAAGTCCAACAGGAGGAGTACGCTGGGCGTACCTTCCTTGGTACGTGGGGCGTATAGCATTGATTCGCAAAGGGGGACGGGGCTCTGGCCCGCTACGCGGGGCGTACTCAAAGTTTACGCGGGGCGTAACTGCGCTACACATTAAGTCCTTCTAACCTCTTAGTGGTTAAGCTCTTAAGCCCAAACTTCAGATCCGTAGGCCAAATATGTCTAAGATTCATAAAGTCTCAAACCTTATCACTTGGGATGTTCATAAGCTCTTAATCCATTAAGACCTATGTTTCTCACACATGGAACAACTACAGCCCTTGGGACCTCATTTTTCTCACTCAAGACCTCTCCAAAGGTGTGAAAGGACAGATAATCTCGCCCAACACAAAGCATGAATCAAGATGAGAACTTTGGGACAAGAAAGATGCTAAAAACTCCACAACACTTAGATCTATGCAAAATAGATGGCAAGCAAGAAGCTTTATACCTCAAACAAGCTCCAAAGGATGGTATTTCTTCAGATCTACAAGCTCCAATCGTTCCTTTTCTTCTTTGACAACTTCTCCTTTCTCCTTCTAGCCTTTCTTTTGCCAAAATGAGCTTTCCAAGGTCAAACACACCCAACAATGGAGGGAATACGAGTTTCTAGGGTTTCTGAGGTTGAGGATGAGCTTATGGAGGCTAGGGTATGAACCAACATGTTCCTTATATAGTGGCTGACCCTAAATTAGGGTTTGGGGTTTCTGAGAGTACGTTGGGCGTACTTACCCGGCCACCCCACACCTTTCCTCCCTTTACGCTGGGCGTACGTCCAGCTTACGCTGGGCGTACCCAACCAAACTTCAAAAATGCATGCATGCATGCTATGCATGCATGGGACCTTTCCCACTTATATCACAAGGAGCTATAACAATGATCAACTTCAAAACACCGCAACTCATCTAATCTAAACCCGCTCCCAAATAACTTTACGTTTATACGAGGGTGACGAGAAGCCCAATGCTTCTAACAACCTACTCCAGCCCGAAACCTACTCCAGCCTGAAACCTTCTCGGATAGAACCCATTTCCCAAAAAAGGACCAGAATTACCCTCCCTCTTAAGTCTCAGGTCTCATAATTAAACACTTTAAGAACGAGGTGTTACAAATTGATCAATAGTTAAACAGAAGCAATTCTAGAAACCTCCATGGCATGGAAGATTTTAGAGGCTCCTCTAGGGTTTCTGGAAGCCTCCTGAAACACATAACACGCAACACGGTAAGCATAAATGCTTAGTGAGTTTCTCAAAATACCACATACAACACATAAGCCAATCGAGGCTGTAACTCGGTATGGTCTTCTGGTCAAGGTGTCTCAGCGAGACCCTCCAGTCCCATAGCTCGTTGGACCCTCCGGTCCGGTCTAGCTCGTTGGATCCTCCGGCCCGGTCTAATCGAGGACCCTCTGGCCTCATAAGTCGTTGGATCCTCTGGTCCAGTCAATATAACACATAGCATAAGCATAAAACATAACATGTAAATCTCAAACATATATATACACATAAGACCCTTCGGTTTGCACATAGATACCATTCAAGGTAAAGTATAGTGAGAAGACTCACCTCGTAAGATGTCTAGTAACTCTCGTGCCCGATATCCTCGGTCTAGCCTCCGCCTATCAAATGATAACATCTCAATTCAATACCCTCTTTATGTTCTCATTTATAAATGATGGGTAAAAGACCATTCTACCTCTCTGTGACAACCCGATATTTCGAATCAATGTAATGACCTAAAAAGTCAAGAATTGTAACCTCTTTTAATATAATGAAATTATTTTCGAAAATAAAATGTTCAAAATTCATCTACTGGATTTCATAAATGATAGTTATCATGTCAAGGTTTTCAGAAATATAAAGAACACTAAAATCCGAGTTATAACGAAGAAGTTATTACCAACCTAAGATTCATAACAAAACCGTCAATACGATTAAACGTAAAACGCGAAGTTTTAATAAAATACTTTTTAACCTTAAGTATCTAAATGAAAATCGTATATATCATTAAACCATGAACATACATAAAAAGAATGCCCAAATCTGACTTCGTATTGGGAAGTTATGATTTTTCGAAGTTTCGGATGTAGCAGTAGACAACTAAAAACTCAAAATAGAGATCGATGGATTTTTGACCGAAACATCTAAATGAGAATCGAATACCTCAACAATGGTAGTACAACGGTAAAAAGTTTGTCGAAAACAGACATCGGATGAAGGAGTTACGGATTTTTAACGGACCTTTCGTGTCCCGGTCTGTTAAAAATAATATAATTAAAATAAAGTCAAAATTAGCCGACAGAGTCTAAATGAAAGTTGTAGGGTACATTCTCACCTATGCATGGATATAAAGAACGCGAAAAACGGAGCTTGTACGCAAAAGTTATGGAATTTAGAAGTTGGAAAAATCCAATTACGCCCCGCATACCAGAGGATAGGAGCCTCGTCCCATCGGCCACAAGCTCTCCCATCGGACAGAAGCCCTCCCATCCGAAGTGCGTAAGCAATGACGTCCCACTACGCCTCGCATAACCTCGTACGCCCAGCGTACCGAGGCGGTTCAGCCCCTCTATAAAAGGGATGCGAGGGTTCGGGAGCGTAAAACTTCCTTCAATCTATCAGGTGAGTTCATACCCCTATAACTTCGTTTTCAAATGCTTTGTAAATGCTTTTATACACTTTTAAGGGAGGAGGGGGGGGGGGGGGAATACAAGTATACACACAATTATCCTCGTGTGAAAAACATCAATCTCTTGCTATACTTTTTGTTATAATCAATCATATGTGATTTATAACTACCATACGAAAACATTCTCATACAACATATCATGATAACACTTTGTCTTTTTGGAATGAAATATGCTGTTATATAAATATCAAACACTTTATTTATATTTTGAGTATAAATTTTCAACAATGTTATACTTTACATACAAAGTCGACACTACATTAGGGTTTACCATACAAACAAAACAAACTTTTGGAAAAACTATAATAGGTATAGTTTACTAGATATTCATGAGATTTTACATACTATAAGTACTATATCAAAGAAATACTTTCATATACAAGAACAAATGGACTTTTCATACGTAAATCTATTTGATACTAAGTTTTGTGAGACATTCAACTTCACGTACTTTCAATTATGCAGTTAAAGTCCTGTATTATATACCATAATCTCTTGTAGGGAGAGCGTGATATTTATGTATAGATCTATACGGGATTGACAATCCCGCACCTAAACTGTTAGCTACAGTTAGACCGGCAGGTCTGGGGTGACAAACGTCATAACATTCCAACGCCTGAAGAACGTTGTTACAGGCAGTCTAGGTCAATAGCATGGAAATAAAACTCACATGGAGTATTAAAAACACGATGATTTACGGGGTTATCAAATGTCTTAGTAATTTTATACATACTTAAATATGTTATTCTAGACATGAAAAACTACTAATGCATTACAGTTTTGGAACTTTTAAACTAACCACACACTCATGGAAAAATGTTGGATTTTTCGGAAATAAACTCAGTGATTTTATACCAAACTTACAAATTTTATACATAAACGCTTATGAACTCACCAAGTTAATTGTTGACACTCTTTCAAAACTACTTGTATTTCTCAGGGATTCAGTAATACAGGTAAACCCGAACTTTTGGAGAAGGGACGCTAAGGCGTTAGTTTAAAACTCATTTTTGTCATCATATTGTAATTTATTTTGAACAAGAATCATTCAACAATGTAACTTTTAAATTATATATATGATGATTGTTTTACTTTCTTTACTATGTATTCAACTGTTATGATACTACATGAAGTTATCCGCCCTCGAACGATTCCGCCGGTTTGGGGGTGTGACAGATTGATATCAGAGCATTGTTTATAGTGAACTAAGTATATCAAACCAAATAAGATATACAAACTATAAATGCATATGGACTAAAACCCTCTGACAAAACATTTTTACACCTAAAATGCATTTCATTTAGCTTAAGTTATTTGGGTCGTAAAAGCAAAAATACATGCATACAAAGAGTCATTTTCATAGTTAGAACTATAAAAGAAGTATTATGACAAGTTGGACACTAAGACTAGGCCTCGGAATATGTAATCGGATTTGGGACGAATATAGCGTGATCAACTTTATTTATTCAAGATCGAACTAATGTATGTCGAGGAATGGTCGTAGTGAGCAAAAGGTCAAAACTTACCAAGATAACACTAGTATCAAACATACAAACTTAAATACTATAGGAGTATTTGGTAAATACAATAGTTTAAATTATGTATTTAGATGTACATGTTTTAAATTCTAGAAAATTCTCATATCTTTATTCTAGCACAGACACAATGGCTAGATTCCACCCACTAGGGGACCCCTACTACTCGAATCAAGGCAATGGAGGATGGGTAGAGGAGGACCCCGAAGAGGATGAAGAACCCATAGAGTTGGAGGAAGGGGATGAATCTGGGATAGAATCAGAACCAGAAGTAATCAACCTACCATTCGACCAATCTCCCGCAGTTAGGAGGAACCTTCAGGGACCAACTCCCATTTGGGGAAGTCACCTTCACCATTGGAGCCAACAGTAAGGAGTACGTCCTCCCTACGGTATGTGTCGGGACTTCTACAACGTCAGGGATGGAGGTTCAGCCGACCGAGCACTCCCAGTCATGGTAGGCAAACTAGCCAACCAGTCCTATCAATCCGGGGTCCAAGCAAACCGGATTCGTGAAGTCAACGTGGAAGTACATGTTCAAAATTTTGACATCCGTCGACTGGACAGGTTACATGATGATGCCCAGCTCCACGCTGACACATTCCAAGCACAACTGATTGCAGCCCTCTCTGAGATAAGGGAACAGCAAGCCGCCTTCGATAGGCACGTTATGGAAGTAAATCAATCAAACACGGAGTCGAGCTCCAAGCGCAACCTACGTCGCAAGTAGAACTTTCCCAAATCCCAAAATTTTGTTATAGAATAGGAACTCGGCTAAAAGTCTTACTTTTCTTTAACTTCTGTATCGGAGATCCTTAGAAGGGTTGAAATTTTCCTAACTTCAAATGTAACTCAACGTATGTTTAATATATATGAAGAAATTCCTTTGTGTGTTAATTATTTGAATAGCACTCAGATTCATAAGTTTATCTATCACTATGCAAACTTTTGTTATGAGTCAAGCTCTAATACCTTGGGTAGGACAGTCAAATTTATAAATTGATAACATAAATTTTTTTTGAACACACAACTTTCAATCATTAAAAACTTACGTTCTTCATTCTATTTCTTTAGCAGCACGATACCGCCCTGTAGATCTACACACCGTGTCAACAACGCAACACCTCCACCACCACCACCTCCATCAACGGATAATGCCGCCTTGATAGCTGCTGTAACAACTGCAGTGACAAAAACAATGGTATAGATGAGTAATAATGGGTCCGGAAGTGGAGTAAATAGCTCTATGAATGGCTAACACCAGGGTCTTTCAAGGGATTTCACTTTCAAGGACTTCACCAATAGCAAGCCCATAACTTTTAACGGATCCGTAGGGATAATGGCTCTATCACAATGGATAGAGAAAAAAGAAGCGGTTTTCGAGATTTGTGCATGTTTGGAAGTGATCAAGGTAAAATTTGCCGCTTGTACATTCTCCGAGAGAGGTCTGACAGGGTGGAATGGCCATGTCAAGTCACTAACTCTGGTAGTGGCAAATTCTATGGGCTGGGAGAATCTAAAGCAAATGTTAATGTAAGAGTATTGTCTAATGGGTGAAGTACAAAAGCTAGAGCAGGAACTTTGGGGCCTTACTATGGTAGGCTCAGACATCACAACCTATACCAATAGGTTTAGTGGTTTGGCAATCCTTTGCCCAGGCATGGTTGCTCTAGAAAGCAAAAAGATCTAAAGATACATCTGGGGACTGTCACCCCAGATTCGAGGAAGTGTACTAGCTTCCAAACCAGTCACTTTCAATAGCGCCAAACTATTGGCACAAGCTGTAGTTGACCATGGAATCTGTTAAGGCCTCACAACTGCTGTCCCGGAGCAGACCATAGGTAACAACAACAACAACCGTATGAAGAAGTTTTGGAACAAGAGAAAGAGTCAGTTTTCACAGGAACCTTCCAAGAAGCAACAAATAGTGGCAGTCCATGCCGCTACTACCCCCACTGTTGCTCCTATTACCTCTACACCAGCAAGGCAATACGCTGGGAACCTACCGAAGTGCAGCAAATGCAATTTCCATCACAATAGAAATTATCGGGAGATGCATTGCAACAACTACAACAAGAAAGGGCACACTACCCGTTTCTGTAAGGCACCGGCATGACCAATCACCCAAGTCCCTGGAGTCGGTGTGGGTCAGGCATGTTATGGGTGTGGGGAGGCTGGACACTACAAGAGGGAATGCCCTAAGGCATGGAATGCTGCCGGCATAGGAAGAGTGCTGGCAATAGAGCAGAACGAGGCAATAGCTGATCCCACGGTGGTTACGGGTACGTTTCTCCTCAATAACGCTTATGCATGCATACTCTTTGATTGTGGTGCGGAGAGGAGTTTTGTGAGTCATAAATTCAAATACATACTAAAATAGAGTCCACAATCACTCAATAAGATATTTACAGTAGAAATGGAAAATGGTAGAACAGAAAGCACAAACGATATGTACATAGGCTGCACGCTAACTCTAAACGAACATTCATTTCAAATCGATCTAATGCCGATCACTATAAAGAGCTTTGATGTCATCATCGGTATGGATTGGTTAAGCCTACCCCATGCCGATATACTCTATCACGAAAGTGTCGTTCGCCTAAATCTGCCAAACAGCGAAACTCTTGTCATTTATGATGACAAACCCGGTACCAATTTACAAATCATCTCTTGCATCAAAGCCCAAAAATACCTGCGTAAGGAGTACCATGCCTTCTTAGCCCACGTAGTAGATGAGGAAAAAGAAGAGAAAGACCTCAAAGACATTCCAGAGGTCTACGATTTTCCCGATATCTTCCCTGAAGATCTTCCAGGAGTCCCAACAGAACGACAAGTTGAGTTCAGAATCGACTTAATTCTTGAAGCTACCCCAGTAGCTAAGTCGCCGTATCGCTAGCACCAACTGAGATGCAAGAATTATCTAGCAAATTAAACGAAATACTCAACAAAGGATTCATCAGACCGAGCTTCTTAACTTGGGGAGCACCAGTCCTGTTCATAAAGAAGAAGGATGGATCTTTCCGCATGTGTATCTATTACTGGGAACTCAACAAGCTCACTATCTAGAACCGATATCCCCTACCACGCATGGAAGACTTATTCAACCAACTCCAAGGAGCGAGTTATTTCTCAAAAATCGATTTGAGATCCGGGTATCATCAACTATGAGTCTTGGAAGGAGATGTTCCCAAAACAACCTTTCGAACTCGTTATGGTCACTACGAGTTTGTAGTGATGCCCTTTGGATTAACAAATGCACTGGCGGTGTTCATGGACTTAATGAACCGAGTATGTCGTTCATTCCTGGACAAATTTGTGATCGTGTTCATAGACGATATACTCATTTATTCAAAGAGTAAAGAGGAACATGGTCAACACCTTCGACGAATCTTGGAAACTCTAAGAAAAGAGAAGCTATACGCAAAATTATCAAAGTGCGAATTTTGGATTCGGAAAGTAGATTTCCTAGGTCACGTGGTTAGCAATGACGGGATATACGTGGACCCTTCCAAAATCAAGGCAATAGAGAACTGGTCAGCACCAAGAACCCCAACAGAAATCCGACAATTCTTGGGCCTTGCTGGCTATTACCGAATATTTATACAAAACTTCTCGAAAATTGCTAAACCACTTACCACCTTGACGCAAAAGAGTGTAATTTTCAATTGGGAAGAAAGACAAGATGCTACATTCCAAACACTGAAGTAGGTACTATGCAGCGGACCTATATTGTCCTTGCTAGAAGGAACAGAAGACTTCGTGGTCTACTGCGATGCATCTAATCAAGGTCTTGGATGTGTTATAATGCAACGAGGAAAGGTCATCGCCTACGCCTCGAGACAACTCAAGACGCACGAGGTCAACTATACCACACACGACCTCAAACTGGGAGCAGTTGTATTCGCACTAAAGATCTGGAGACACAATCTCTATGGCACGAAATGCACGATCTTTACCGATCATAAGAGCCTTTAACACATCTTAAATCAAAAGGAACTCAACATGAGACAAAGACGATGGGTCGAACTATTGAATGACTACGAATGTGAAATTCATTATCATCCAGGAAAAGCGAATGTGGTGGCTGATGCTCTTAGTCGAAAGGAATTCTCGGGCCACCGAGTGAAATCCTTAACCATGACGATCCATTCACACCTGTCCACGCAAATAAAGGAAGCTCAGATGGAAGCCTTGAAATAAGAGAATGTGACTGGTGAAGCCTTAAGGGGAATGGATAAGAATCTTGAGGTCAAGGGCGACAGAGTTCGTTACTTCGTGGATTGGATCTGGACACCGAAGTTTGGTGGATTCAAAGACGTTGTCATGAATGAAGCTCATAAAACTCGATACTCAGTGCATCCAAGTTCGAAAAAGATGTATCTGGACCTCAACAAACTATATTGGTGGCCGAACATGAAAGCAGAGATCGCTACCTATGTGGGCAAGTGTCTGAATTGTGCCAAAGTCAAGGTAGAGTACCAAAATCCATCAGGATTACTACAACAACCTGAAATACCCGAGTGGAAATGGGAGCGGATAACCATGGATTTCATAACTAAATTACCCAAAACAGCAGGTGGACTAGACACCATCTGGGTAATCTTCGATAGATTAACAAAATTCACACACTTCTTACCCATAAAGGAAACCGAAAAGATAGAGAAGCTAGCTCGAACATACATCCGAGAGATTGTATGACTACACGGTGTACCAATATCCATCATCTCCGACAGAGATAGTAGGTTCACCTCGCGATTCTGGAAGTCGCTGCAAAAGTCTCTAGGGACGAGGCTAGACATGAGTACCGCTTACCATGCACAAATCGATGGTCAAAGTGAGAGGACCATACAGACCTTGGAAGATATTCTAAGAGCTTGTGTAATAGATTTTGGTAAAGCCTGGGATACCCATTTACCACTAGTTGAATTCTCATACAACAATAGCTATCACTCCAACATTAAAGTTGCTCCATTTGAAGCCCTATATGGCCACAAGGGCAGATCACCACTGTGCTGGGCTGAAGTGGGTGACACACAACTAGCCAAGGGACAAGTACCCACCAACGCTCTCACAGGCCCGGAAATCATAAGAGAAACAATTGAGAATATTTTTCAGATTCAGGAACGACTAAAGGCTTCAAGAGACAAACAAAAGAGTTCTGCGGAAAAAAGACGGAAGCCCTTGGTATTTCAGGTCGGGGACCGAGTGCTATTAAAGGTGTTGGGCTTAGAAGATTGCGTCTTTTGGGCTTGTTTGTTTATAATTTTTTTTGTATTGCGGTTTGGGCCTGTCCAACCGTGTGTCTTTTATGCTTTGTATATAAGCTTATGCTTGCATGCATATTAGGTAAAGGTTTTAGAGATCTGAGAATACGATATTTACCAGACGACTAAAGGTTTCTTTGATCATGCTTGTAACCTTCCAATCCTCTACAGTTGATGTTCTTAATCGAGCTCTTCTGAGGATTTTGTTTTAATCATTCGACACGTTTGATTCATTCTTGTTCTATAATTTTACTGTGTTTATATCGTCATTGTCTTCATAACTTGTTCAAGATCTTATCGATCTTCATAGATTAAAAGATACTTTAATCTCAACAATTGGTATCAGAACAGGAGGCTGTGTAATTGATACACATCTTTTCTGTGAAAAAGATTTTCATTAGGGTTTTTCCGCAATCATCAATATTTATTGAGCCGTCATCTCTTTATTGACGTATCTTGATATTTATTATTTTGCCCTAATCTGCTTTATTACAAGTCTGATCTTTGAACAGGTTTTTACGATCATAATGGACGCGACACAATCAAACGTTATTAATATTTCAAACAACATTGGTTCGACGACAAGGATTCCGATCTTATACACCAACGAGTATGAAGTATGGGCACATCATTTCGAAGACTACGTTATTGGGTCGGAGGAAAATGGGTATTTGATTTGGGAAGCCATCACAAACGGGCCGTTCTCTCATTCTGCAACGTCGAGAATCATTAAAACTCAAAAAGAATACAATGATCTGCTCAAGGACGTGAAAGACATTGCACAAGATGAAAAAGACAAGTTCCAATGCAATATCAAAGCACTAAGATTGATCCGGTTCGCCCTTCAGTCCGATACATTCAGATTGGTTAGCTCATGCACAACGGCGAAGGATGTTTGGGACAGACTTCGTGAACTGTACTCTACAAACGAAGATCTCGAACATTCTATTCAAACTCTGCTTCTATCTGAGTTTGGTGAATTCAGACAAGGGGCTGAAGAATCTGTGACCCAGACGTTCGATCGCTTCAATCATCTTCTCAGCAAGATGATCAAACATGATATCGAAAGGAAGCTCATCGAACAGAAGGTTACATTCCTGAATGGTCTAAGGTCTGAGTGGAGGGCAGTAGTTTCCACGGTTAAAGCCCATGAGCAATTTAAATCATACTCTTTGGCGAAACTGGTGGGAATTCTCAAGTCTCAAGAGAAAAACGTGGTGCAAGAGAAGAATGTCGTTTCTGGTCTCGGTTCGTTGGCTCTCTTGTCAAAAAGTAAAGCCGTTATGGAGGATGAAGACCTCAGCCTTGAAGAATATGATCTCACATCAGAAGATTATGCCTTGATGGTATCCAATCCCAAAAGGTTCATAAAGAAGAAGTTTCCCAGCAACAAAAACCGAAACTGGCAGGGAAGTTACAGCTCTGAAAAGGTGGTTAATGAACCGAAAGTTGAGGAGCACAAGAAGGAACCGAAGGTTGACGGCGAATCTGGAGTGAGCTGTTTCTACTGTGGTGGGAAAAATCATTATGCTAAGGACTGTGTCCTCAAGAAAATGGCTGAGAAAGATGATGGGAACGATGAGGAAGCTGTGTTGCAGAAAAGGCTAGATGAGTTGAGAAAGAAGAAGTCTGCTGCTAACCCGCCTAGTAATGCTCTTATTGTGCAGGGTTCTGTTCCAAGTGATGAGTTCGGTAGCACGGAAGTTTGGTCTACCGACTCAGAAGACGAGGAAGTGAGGCAGCCTACTCATGGAAAGGCGTTCGTGTCTAAGGAAGAAGGTAGTGGTGGTAAATGCCTTATGGTTTCTGACGTATCTCAATTGAGGGGATACAACACCGATGGAGGCAATGATGGACAGAATGCAAAGGAGGACATGTGCTTCACAGCCAAACCACTCAGCCAGCAGTTCAATGAGCTGGATGAACTGATAAAGAAGGTACAATCTGTTTTTATTTCATGTAAAGTACCATCATCCTCTTATGAAAAAGAACTAAAAAGTGTCAATACAAGAATATCTCATCTAGACAGTAGCTTAACTCAAACTAGGGTCACAAATTCTAACCTAACTGATCAATTGAGCAGGGCAGCGTCAAAGAGTGAGGAGCGGAGAATGTGGATAGAGTTGAAGGAATCAGAATTAGTCAAAGTTAAAGATGAAAACATTTATTTGCAAAGAGACAATTTGAAATTGTTAAAACAACGAAATGTTTTTTGTTTGATTGCTAAACGTCTGTATTCTAATATTACTCAGCTTCACTTGGATTGCGAAATAGGCCAAAGGATTCACCGCATGATCTTGCCCTTCCTAGAATTTAAGGAAGATGAAATCGATGCCGAAGCCTATAATTGTGAAAGTGTGATATCGTCTGATGACATAAATCCCACCTACATGTATGGACTGGACAAAATTGAGTCCTTCATTAAATCTAAAGACCACAAGCTCATGCTTAAAAATCTTTTGGATGAAAATGACAGACTTAAACTGAGGACCGAAACCATGCAAAAATTTGACTCTTTAAACGCCAACGTAAGCTCAGAAAACAAAATTGATGTTGAAAATGCATCTGAGCTTAACGAGGACGACAATATGAGTGAAATTTCTGTAGAGGACACGGTTGACCGCTCAGAATTTATTAAAACCGAGCCAGAAAATCACAAGAATCTAATTCCTGAAAATTCTGTAGAATTTGCTCGGTTGTCCCATCAAAAGTCCCCGAAATTAGTTGAGAAAGCTGTTGTCTATCAAAAGGTCAGGACTACTCCAAATCAAGTATACAAGGTAACAGGAGTAACCGAACATCAAACAGCTGAACTTGCAGCTATTGTAAACGAAGACAATGCTGATGGCTGTGATGAATACTTCTGGGAAGCTCCCATTGATAATGCAGACGAAACCATTGGTTTATCTGAAAGAACTTCCTGGAAGAGCAAAGGAAGATACATACCCGAACCATTGAATAAGCCAAATAACTTCAATGAGCCGAGCACTAGTGGTACAAAAGACACTCCTCAGAAGGATGTTCAATCACCAAAAGCAGACATTCCTAAGGCTCCTTCAGCTCAAAGCAACTCTACCGCAGTTCAAATGGAACCGGTCAAGGATTCAGCAAAATCGAAAGCAAATGTTCATCATCAACCTTCTCAGATGCGGAACAGGAAGAAAGAAAGGAATAATAGATACCAGAAGAACCTTTCTGAGAGGAAACAATTCTGGCGTTCCCAGAATGCATACTTCACTCATCAAGACAAGAATCTAAAGTATGAAAACATTCCTGCTGGAAAAGTTGAAAGTCACAAAAACCGAAAGTCAAGGTTCGGTACACAAGAAGAAACCAACCGAAAGTCAAGTTTCGGTTCACAAGAAGACATCAACCGAAAGCCAAGATTCGGTTTACAAAAGGATAACAACCGAAGGCAGATGTTCGGTTCCAAAGGTAGCTCCAACCGAACGCAAAGGTTCGGTTCTGAAGACAAAAGAGTGCAAAACTCTAAGGTCGGTCCCTCCAATGATCAAAAACAAAAGGGTCACCTAGAGTCTCCTTCTAAGTCTAATTCTTCTCTTTCTTCTAATTCTTCTTCACCCTCTGTTTCATATCGATCTCGTTCTAAATCTCATTCATCATCTGAGCAAAAGTGGAAGCAGAAGATCAATAAATCCACACCAGAGACCGAAACTAACTCTACTGATCTTAACAAAATAAAAGTTTACACCATTAAAAGGAAAGATAAAACAACTCTCGTAAAAAGAACTTATCTTGTTGATATCTCTCTCTGTGCTCCTGTTTCAATGCAAAGCTCACGTGGACCCAAGAAACTTTGGGTTCCTAAATCTGTCTAAATTTTGCAGGTTATAAGTGACGAGCAGTTCGACGAAGAATGGTACATTGATAGTGGCTGCTCACGTCACATGACAGGGAGGAAAGAGGAGCTTAGGGAGTACAGATCGCTTGCAAATGGTGGCAACGTCAAGTTCGGAAACAATTCTTTCGGCACCATAAAGGGATACGGGATGATAACCAATGGGGAATTCTCTATAAGGAAGGTGGCTTATGTGGAAGGACTCCAACACAACCTCATTAGTGTATCTCAACTGGTTGGAGGTACAGGTCTCAAAGTCTCATTCGATGATGAAGGTTCAAAAATTATAGAGAAAAAGTCTAATAAAATAATTCTCAAGTCAGAGCGAAAGGGTGAAATGTTTCCCTTAAACATGAAACCCATCAAAGGAAACCCAGCTGTATGCTTATTGTCAAAAGCGCAATCCGACGAAAGCTGGTTGTGGCACCGAAGATTATCTCATCTTAACTTCAAAGATATCAATCGTCTTGTTACAGGAGGTCATGTAAGGGGCCTTCCATTACTCAAGTTCGACAGGGATCATCTATGTGCTGCATGCGAAATGGGAAAGCAGAGTCGTCAAAGTCATCCATCTATAATCAACACAAAAGTTGTTGAACCACTCGAATTAATTCATATTGATTTGTGTGGTCCTTCATCTATCGAAAGCATCGGTGGTAGCAAGTACATTCTTGTTATCATTGATGACTTTTCTCGATTTACATGGGTGTTCTTTCTAAAGCTCAAATCTGAAGCGACTCAAAAGCTGAAAATGTTTATTAAGCAAATTGAAGTACAGCTCAAGAAGGTTGTTCGCAACATCAGAAGCGACATTGGTCTCGAATTCAAGAATAGGGAGTTTGAAGAGTTTCTTGCAGAGAAGGGAATTAGTCATAATTTCTCAGCTCCCTACACACCCCAACAGAACGGAATAGTCGAAAGACGAAACCGATCCTTGTGTGAAGCTGCCCGAACTATGCTAAGTTTCGCTTCTTTACCTCTTTATTTTTGGGCTGATGCTATATCTGCTGCTTGTTTTACACAGAACAGGTCATATCTCAACAAAAGGTTCGCACTCACCCCATATGAGATATTGAACAACAGGAAGCCAAATGTGAAATTTTTCCATGTGTTCGGCTCAAGGTGTTTCATCTTCAACTCTAAAGAACACCGCAACAAGTTTGATGTCAAAGCCGACGAAGGGATATTTCTGGGTTACTCTCTCACATCCAAGGCATTCAGGGTCCTAAACAAGAGTTCAAGAAAAATTGAAGAGACGTATTATGTGACCTTTGACGACAACTATGTCAAGAAGCTGCAGGCTAAAGAAAATATCACTGGGGAAATCTTTCCTCCAAATGGCTTGGTTACATTCTCGGTTGCTAATCTGTTCGAGACATTTCTGGGGCTCTTTGACGAACCAGAGAATGCTTCACTTTCTGAAGCTGGTGCCGCAGATAACAAAGTTGATCACATGGAGCAGATTGTTGAAGATGCTGCAAGAAGAATGTATGAAGAAGAATCAATCTGTAACGACTCTCCTTCCAACGAAGCTCAAATCGAGGGGGAGCCAAGTGCTCAAGTCGAGGGGGAGCCAAGTACTCAAGTGGAGGGGGAGCCAAACGCTCAAGTCCAGGGGGAGCCAAATTACACAACTTCAACCGAAGAGGTCTCAACACCAGAAAGCTCAGGCCCACTAGAATCACACGAACCTCATATCTTTCAAAGTACACCAACTGAGGTAGAACATGATGATGTGACACTCGGTTATGATAGCCAATCTGAGCTAGACGAAATAATCAATGCTGAATTAGACCCAACTGTTGATCCAAATTACCCTCCTCTTATCAAATGGACCAGAGATCATCCTGTCTCTCAAGTAGTTGGGGATGTATCTGAAAAGGTTCTGACCCGATCACAACTGAAGGCAAAACACACTTCCTTAGTTTCAAAGGTTGAATTTTGCATGTTCAATTCATTCGTATCAAAAGTTGAACCAAAGACAGTTAACACTGCTCTCGATCATTCTGATTGGGTTCAAGTAATGCAAGACGAGTTGAACGAATTTGAAAGAAACAAAGTCTGGCGCCTAATTCCAACTCCTCCAGATGCTTCGGTTGTTGGTCTCAAATGGGTTTTTAGGAACAAAATGGATAAGGAAGGTAATGTTATACGGAACAAGGCTCGTCTGGTGGTAAAGGGATATTGTCAGGAGGAAGGGATAGACTACGAAGAGACTTTCGCTCCAGTAGCTCGGCTAGAATCTGTTAGAATATTTCTGGCTTATGCTGCTCACAAGAACTTTGAAGTTTTCCAAATGGACGTCAAGTGTGCATTTCTCAATGGAGAACTTGAAGAGACGGTGTACGTAGAGCAACCTCCTGGGTTCGTGAACGAAAAGCATCCGAATCATTGCTATATTCTGGATAAAGCTGTGTACGGCCTTAAACAAGCTCCGAGAGCCTGGTATGAAACGCTTACAAAATTTTTAAAGATGTCTAAATTCAAACAAGGTTCGGTTGACCCAACCTTCTTTCGCAAAAAGGAAGGTAACCACCTTATGATAGTTCAAATTTATGTCGATGATATCATCTTTGGCTCCACGAATCCAAGCTTAACTGCTGAATTCAGAAAGCTGATGGAGACTAAGTTTGAAATGAGCTCAATGGGTCCAATTAACTTTTTCCTTGGTTTAAACATAAGACAGGGACCCGAAGGCATCTTTATTAATCAGGAAGCTTACACGAAGACTCTCCTAGAAAAGTTCCGTATGATGGGAGACTCAAAAGTCAAAGTCCCAATGGCATTCGGCACTAAGCTCACCCCATCTCTAGACAAACCAGCTGTTGATATCACGCTCTATTGTCAAATGATTGGATCGTTAATGTATCTAACTGCTAGCAAACCTGATATCATGTTTTCCGTGTGTTATTGTGCTCGATTTCAGGCAAACCCTCGTGAACCTCACATGCTTGCAGTGAAGAACATCCTACGATATCTCAAGCGAACCACCTCCTTAGGTCTATGGTATCCATCCAACTCAGGCTTCTTCGTTCAAGCCTATTCTGATGCTGACCTTGGAGGATGTGGACTCGACCGAAAAAGCACGACTGGTGGATGTCAATTTCTTGACGGGAAGTTAGTCAGCTGGCAATCTAAGAAACAGACATGCGTGTCGCTATCCACAGCCGAAGCAGAATACATTGCAGCTGCATCATGTACATCACAAGTGATTTGGATTCAAAGCCAACTTTGAGACTATGGACTCAATATGAAGAAGATCCCACTATATTGCGACTCCGAAAGTGAAATTAGGATCTGTCATAACCCAGTGCAGCACTCCAAAACCAAGCACATAGCACTAAGGTATCACTTCATCAAAGATCATGTGGAAGATGGAAACGTCGAAGTTCACTTCGTAAGAACCACTGATCAGCTGGCTGACGTCTTTACAAAAGCTCTTCCTGAAGCATCATTCAATAAAATATTGCAAGGACTTGGTATGATGGAATCTGAATCAGTACCAAACTTAAAGATATCTACCGAACGTTAGGGTTCGTCTCAACTATCTAACCCACTCTTTTCTTCAAAGATAGTTTCTCAATGTTGTGTATTGACTGTACAATTCTGTTTTTACTATAAAAAAAAAAAAAACTCTTAACTGACACCATCCGAAGGTTCGGGTTCGGTTTTTCAAAATTTTCTAGAACCGAAACCAACCGAAGGTTCGGGTTCGGTTTTTCAAACTTTTGTACAACCGAAACCTACCAAAGGTTCGGGTTCGGTTTTTCAAAATCTTGTAGAACCGAAACCAACCGAACGTTCGGGTTCGGTTTTCAAAATTTTTTCTCAACCGAAACCAACCGAAGGTTCGTGTTCGGTTTTTCAAAAACTTTTCTCAACCGAAACCAATCCTAGGTTAGGGTTCGGTTTTCCTCAAATATTCCAAATTTTTTTTTTTGTGTGTTATTATTCGTTTTTGTGGATACATTTTATGAACTTCTTACATGTCCCTAGAAGCATGCTACTGTATGTGTCTCAAGCCTCATAAGATTTTGAATAAAGGCCTTCATGACCTGGTATACACAAACCTTGTCTTCCCAACAAGGCCACTTCATTTATTCTAATCGTGAGCTACCTCATTCTTTTCTCATATGAGTTAAGAACTTCCTGCTTGGTCCTTCTTCTTGCAGTAGAGGTACTTTTGTTATCTTACACCATCTCCTACTACTTCTCCACTACACTCATTCCATCTTGGTAACCCTTGAGACTCTCAGCCCTTACCACTGAGGTTTATGGTTGCACAACATCTGTGTTTATGATCTTAGTTTTGTGACACTACGAACTAAGTGAAACCCAAAATTCAACACCTAAGGAATTGACGGTGAACGATTATATTGTTCAAGCTTTTACTACCGAATTGATGAAAGTACCATATTAAAATCTCCAGTTTTATGTGATTCCTATGAAAATGTTATTAACCCATAACTTTTCTTCCCCTGGGATCTTATCCTTATCTTTCTTTCTGAGATTTCATTTAGCCGAATTAAAAGAAGCCTTTCAACATTTCTCAATAAATGGTTGATCGTATTAATAACGGACATTCCTTTTGAAATCCTAAGTTTTTTCTTTGTCCTATGGCATTTAATGCGCGTGGTTAAACAGTAACGGCTTGTCCCTATGAAACGGCGATTATTGGGCGGCGTGATCCTAGGAATCTGACACTCTCTCTCCTACGTGATCATCGTCCGTCCCAACTGTCATCCATAAGAGATTTGAAACGATCTTTCTCTCTCTTCCCTCCCACTATAAATAGCCCGTTATACCTCCTTTTACCTCTTTACCGCTCTCAAAATTTCCAAACCTCAAACTCTCCCATACAGTTTCCTGTTCATCATCTTCTTCACACCTGCATCCATGGCTGACTCTTCTTCAGTTCATGCTACATCCCAAATCCTTCCCATTCGCCCACAGCAATGCTTAGTAATTGATCTTAACCCAAAGGCATACGATCCTTACATGTCGCCGATCATAGAATGCCTAAAATACTCTCAACTCGAACCAGCACTATCCAGAATCGCATCGGTGCCAATGTCGGCTCTATCGCAGGTCTATGCGACTGCATACTATGACAAGGCTGTCGACCGAGTATTCTTCGAGATTGGAGACCACAAAACCTCCGTTTCTCGCCCTCGTTTCAGCTCTCTACTCGGATTTGCTTCTGACTCATCCAGAGTCCATCCGGAGTCCATACAAACCGGTCATATGTATAACATGTTTTACAACATGGGATACACGGAGGTTCTTACATCCGTTGCCAGATTCAAGAAGTCCTGCTTACCGCCTCAATGGAACGGTTTATTTACAGTCTTGTTCAAGGGACTGTCGGAGAGAAGCTCAGGTTCAGACGGTGCCAGTCGTCTGTTCCTTACTATTCTGTATGGAGTTTACAATGGGATCAACCTGGATTACGGGTTCGTTCTATGGCAACAACTTCTTCAGAGCCTCTCATGTTCATCCAGACACTCTGAAGTATCCTTGGCCCGATTTTGGATTCTGATCACCAAATGGGCCATGGACAGATTCGACGTTCCTATTGCCGAAGGTGCATCAATGACTTCCGTTGGTACTTTTCACACCAAGAAGATCATCATCTCCGATGCCTCCAAATTCTCCTTTATTGGCTCGATTCCGGAGTCCATGTATGGAAGCGTACCTTCGGATAGCAGGCTGATCAGAAAGCTTAAGGAGCTAACACCTTCTGGTCCAAGGGTTCTGACCCCGGACATGCTCAGATCTATCCACGATGCAGATAAAACATTGAGCAAAGGTAAAAAGGCGGATAAAGGAAAGCAAGTAGAAAAACCTTCAAAGGGGCCTTCACCTAAGAAGAGGAAACAGACTAAAGCTGCCACTTCCCCCCCACCGAAGAAGAGGAAGACTCAGCCAAAGCGAAAGCTCATTATACCCTCCTCTTCGAGTGACTCTGAGGGTGAGAGTTCGGATTCTGACGACTATCAAGGGGATGCTTCTCCTACACGAGGCAATACACCACCTCGATCCCCTACCCCAGAGATTCAAATTCCCAATTCCCCAATTCCTTCTCCTCCTCAAATCTTTACCACTACCACTGAATCACCCCATGTAGCCGAACCTCCTCAACCCAAAACCCACACAACCGAAACTACCCATAAACAACCACCCACCGAAACTACCCATACAGAACAACCAACCGAAACTACACCTTCACCCACTTCACCTTCTCCTAATAAACCCTCTACACCCCCAACCTCTCCACCCTCTTTCTCATGGCAATGCCTCTGAGGGTGAAAACCCTTTTCTTGGGGGAGAAGACATGGTCTTTGATTCGGTCTACTATAGTCCGTTTCAAATTCAGAGTGATGAGGAGGATGATGCACCTATCACTAAGAAACATCTAAAACAGCTCAACGAGAAGATTGATCTCCTTCTCGCCTCCTCGTCCAACCAACAATCAACACTGTCTGAAGCTACACTTCAGAAGATCGTAGATGCCTTCACCAGCGCCCAACATGATTCAGCAGCCTCAGCAACTGCTGCAATTCAGGCATCTACCCGAGCATGTGAGGCAGCGACCGAAAAAGTCGATAAACTATTTTCTGATGCCTCTGCTCTACTGCAGTCAATGCAGCAAAGTGCAGCTGACACAAAGGCATCATTGGAACCGATTGTCCAACAATTGGTCTCCTTTGTCACATCGGAGTTACCATCGTTTGCCAACCTACGTAAAACCATAAGCGACGACAACTCGGCTTTTACAGCCTCCATTGAAGCTCGTCTCGTCAAGCTTCAAGAAGATCTGACATCCGAGCGTTCTTTAATGGACGATCTGGCATTAAAAACAACATCTCTTGAGGTCAAGACCACTCAACTCTCTCAATCTCAACAAGAGTTGGAAGATCTTCGCTCCGAACGGGAGGTGGTTAAGACATGTGTTTCGGATGTCCACGCTGTCATCTCAAACATCCTGGAAGCACATGATCCAATATTAAACTTTTCGGTGAGGCGATCCCTTGCTGAAAAGCTCTCTCCAGCCATTGATCTACTAAACAAGGTCGAAGGCCTCCCAAGTTTCGTGTCCATTCCGAAACAAGGGGGAGATGAGAAGACAAGTTCAAAACCACCTCCTTCCTCAAAAGCTTCAAAACCACCTCCTTCCTCAAAAGCTACTCATACAACTGAACCATCTTCAACTCATCAAATTTTAAGTTCAGGTATGAAGAACAAAGGTAAAGATATAGCTGAGGACGAAGATGAAGAAGGCGACAAGGAGACCATTGCCGACATCTTAAAACGAAAGAACAATCGCAAGGTTGGTGATGATGCCAGTCGTGAGGCACGTGAGGCTGCCGAAGCCGAACGTAAGCAAAAAGAAGCCCACGATCTCCTTGAGAGCCGAAAAACTCTCTTCCCTGCCTGGACCAGGGAACGCTTGATCAAAGAGGCCATCGAAACTCCCAGCATCCTATGGCTCGAGCCGGTCATATCGTTCGACTGCAGCAATTTTGTCGATTCGCAGTTCGATATGCCGCTGACTCGAAAGGCGTTTATCTTTCACGTCTTCTCTAATATTTTTGATGTCCCTCACCCGAACGCTGAGCTTGACAGGGAGCTCATTGACTTTTACCTGAAGGCTGCTCGTCCTCAATTCCTTACATGGAGCGCTCAGAAGATTGTCAATGTTCGGGTGCTAAAGCCTTACACTGAGGGACGCTTCATAAACGTTCGGTTCAAACTGATTCGGGGATCTGCAAAATCTGTTCATCTCATCTCTCTAGCAGATCTACCGAATCTAAATCCTCATGATTGGATCGTCTTGTATAACATCCTTTTGACCAATGAAGCTGAATATGGTCCCATTCTAGACCATGTCAAAAGGATGTTAATCTGCTATATCATGGAGGTTGCCCTTATGGATCAGGAGGTCGCCACAGTCTTCAAGAAGAAACCCAAAATTGCTCCTGTGGGATCGGCCAGTGATCTAAATCAAATGCAGCTGGGCAAGATTGATCCGAGACGTAACACAGTTATGTTCACTAGAGCGGAAGGACAGAAATGTCTCTTCACTTTAGCTGATAAGCATCTTTACACCACAACTTGCTTGGAGCATGTGCTTTTTATTGTTAAACGGTGTAAAGAGAATACGGCTGATGATGTTAAATATTTTGAAGATATGATCAAGTGGTACATCCGGTTTAGACAGACAATTCTTTCCATCACCAAGTGTCTGTTTAGTACCGTGAAGAAGGTACCAGTCTCGGCTGCTGGCCCAAGTAATAAATAAAGATCTCGCTCCAAATTGATGCAAAGGGGGAGATTGTTGGGCTTAGAAGATTGCGTCTTTTGGGCTTGTTTGTTTATAATTTTTTTTGTATTGCGGTTTGGGCCTGTCCAACCGTGTGTCTTTTATGCTTTGTATATAAGCTTATGCTTGCATGCATATTAGGTAAAGGTTTTAGAGATCTGAGAATACGATATTTACCAGACGACTAAAGGTTTCTTTGATCATACTTGTAACCTTCCAATCCTCTACAGTTGATGTTCTTAATCGAGCTCTTCTGAGGATTTTGTTTTAATCATTCGACACGTTTGATTCATTCTTGTTCTATAATTTTACTGTGTTTATATCGTCATTGTCTTCATAACTTGTTCAAGATCTTATCGATCTTCATAGATTAAAAGATACTTTAATCTCAACAAAAGGTATCGCCCTGGAAAGGGTTAGTACGTTTTGGAAAACATGGGAAACTAAACCCAAGGTATATCGGACCATTCGAGATCCTTGCAAGGATCGGTCTGGTAGCATACAAACTTCGACTACCGTAGGAACTCAATAAAGTACATCCTACCTTTCACGTGTCAAACTTGAAGAAATGTTTGCCGATGAGACCCTCGTTGTCCCTCTAGACGAAAATGAGAGTCTCACTTTATAGAGGAACCAATTGAGGTAATGGATAGGGAAATTAAAAGAACAAAGCAAAGTCACATACCCATTGTGAAGGTCCGTTGGAATGCAAAGCGGGGACCTGAATATACTTGGGAACGCGAAGATCAGATGAAACAAAAATACCCGTATCTGTTTCCCTATTCCACAAATATTTATCTTACATTAAATTTCGGGACGAAATTCCCTCTAACGGGGGGATGATGTGACAACCCGATATTTCTAATCAATGTAATGACCTAAAAAGTCAAGAATTGTAACCCCTTTTAATATAATGAAATTATTGTAAAAAATAAAATGTTCAAAAGTCATCTACTTGATTTCATAAATGATAGTTATCATGTCAAGGTTTTCAGAAATATAAAGAACACTAAAATCCGAGTTATAACGAAGAAGTTATGACCAACCTGAGATTCGCAACAAAACCGCCCATACGATTAAACATAAAACGCGAAGTTTTAATAAAATACTTTTTAACCTTAAGTATCTAAATGAAAATCGTAGATATCATTAAACTGTGAACATACATAAAAAGAACGCCCAAATCTGACTTCGTATTGGGAAGTTATGATTTTTCGAAGTTTCGGATGTAGCAGTGGACAACTAAAAACACGAAATAGAGATTGAGGGATTTTTGAATGAAACAATCTAAATGAGAATCGAAGACCTCAAAAATGGTAGTACAACGGTAAAAACTCTGTCGAAAACAGACATCGGATGAAGGAGTTACGGATTTTTAACGGACCTTTCGTGTCGCGACCGGTTAAAAATAATGTAATTAAAATAAATTCAAAATTAGCCGACTAAGTCTAAATGAAAGTTGTAGAGTACATTCTCACCTATGCGTGGATATAAAGAACGTGAAAAATGGAGCTCGCACGCAAAAGTTATGCAATTTAGAAGTTGGAAAAATCCATTTACGCCCCGCGTAAAGGATTACGCCCCGTGTACCAGAGGATAGGAGCCTCGTACCATCGGCCACAGGCTCTCCCATTAGACAAAATCCCTCCCATCCGAAAGTGCGTAAGCAATGACATCCCACTATGCCCCGCGTAACCTCGTACGCCCAGTGTACCGAAGCGGTTCAGCCCCCCTGTAAAAGGGATGCGGGGGTTCCGGGAAAAATTGCTCATTTTCTCTTCTTCTCTTGCGTTTTTACTCCGTTTTGCATGCAAGAAATATCCCGTAGCCCCGGTTTTCATACCCAAGTCCCGAAGGAAGTTTTACGCTCCCAAGATTTCCTAAAATCCCGAGAAATCCACTTTCTCCTACCAAATTTATGTTCGGTTTTCATCTCACTTTCTTCAATCTATCAGGTGAGTTCATACCCCTATAACTACGTTTTCAAATGCTTTGTAAATGCTTTTATACACTTTTAGGGGGGAAGGGGGGGGGGGGGATACAAGTAAACACACGATTATCCTCATGTGAAAAACATCAATCTCTTGCTATACTTTTTGTTATAATCAATCATATGGGATTTATAACTACCATACGAAAACATTCTCATACAACATATCATGATAACACTTTGTATTTTTTGAATGAAACATGGTGTTATATAAATATCGAACAATTTATTTATATTTTGAGTATAAATGTTCAATAATATTATACTTTACATACAAAGTCGACACTACACTAGGGTTTACCATACAAAAGAAACATACTTTTGGAAAAACTATAATAGGTATAGTTTACTAGATATTCATGAGATTTTAAAAACTATAAGTACTATATCAAGGAAATACTTTCATATACAAGAACAAATGGACTTTTCATTCGTAAATCTATTTGATACTAAGTTTTGTGAGACATTCAACTTCACATACTTTCAAGTATGCAGTTAAAGTCCTGTATTATATACCATAATCTCTTGTAGGGAGAGCGTGATATTTGTTTATAGATCTATACGGGATTGACAATCCTGCACCTAAACTGTTAGCTATAGTTAGACTGGCAGGTCTGGGGTGACAAATGTCATAGCATTCCAACGCCTGAAGAACGTTTTTACAGGCAGTCTAGGTCAATATCATGGAAATAAAACTCACATGGAGTATTAAAAACACGATGATTTACGGGGTTATCAAATGTCTTAGTAATTTTATAGATAGTTCTATTATTCTAGACATGAAAAACTACTAATGCATTACAATTTTGGAACTTTTAAACTAACCACACACTCATGGAAAAATGTTGGATTTTTCGGAATTAAACTCAGTGATTTTATACCAAACTTAAAAATTTTATACATAAACACTTATGAACTCACCAAGTTAATTGTTTACACTCTTTCAAAACTACTTGTATTTCTCAGGGATTCAGTAATACATGTAAACCCCAAGTTTTGGAGAAGGGACGATAAGGCGTTAGTTTAAAACTCATTTTGGTCATCATATTGTAATTTACTTTGAATAAGTATTATTCAACAATGTAACTTTTAATTTATATATATGATGGTTGTTTTACTTTATTTACTATGTATTAAACTGTTACGATACTACACGAATTCATCCACCCTCAAACGATTCTCCCATTCTGGGTTGGGGGTGTGACACCCTCCGTGGCCTCTCTTGAATTAGTTAACCAAAACCCTAAGGTCCTCGGACGTCAACCCTAGTCAATGGTCAAATATGACCAGACTCGCCGAGTGCACTCGTGACTCGACGAGTTCATGCGTATACCCTTAATCCTTCTAAGACCTCATTCAAATCGTCAAGCTAATCTCCCAACTCGACGGGTTACCACTGGTCACGAATCGCGGGGCAACCCGATCTGACTCATCGAGTTATCTCATGGACTCGGCGAGTTTCCTCCATGACATTTCTCATTTGACCCTCTGAGGTCAGATCGATTCCTCTAATCCATAGATCTGCAAAAGTCATGTAAAGGTCTGAACTTAATGTCCATGCATGGCACATGAAGCTCTATTTGATGAAATAACCACCGTAATGGTGTTTTAGGCTCATCACACTCATGGAACTACATAAAGCTAAGCTCAAGGGACTCTCTGGACTTATCGAGGTCCAGATCTAATTTCTAAATCGAAAAGGGACCTCTCATCTTCATAACCTAGCTCCAAAAGAAGGTAAAGAACCCAAAATCCATAAGATCTATTCAATACAAGAGATTAGGTACATATTTGTACCTAATACAGAAGTCTGGAGTGAAATAGCAGCCAATCCCACGACCTCCTTGCTTCCAAACCTTGAAACTCTTCTCCTTCCTTTCAAAGAAGACACCAAGAAGCTCACAAAGGTGCTATTTCTCACTCTAAGCTCTCAAGGGAGATTAGTGTTTCACAGGGGTTTGTGTGGCCGCAAATGAAGGCCACAAGGGCCTTTAAATAGGTCCAAACCCGGGCAATTAGGGTTTTCCTTATCAACACTGACTCGTTGAGTTGGATACCAGACTCGTCGAGTCCATTCATTAATCTTGTAATCTAAATGCGACCCTACTCGACGAGTTGAGGCACCAACCCGTGAAGTTCCTCCAATTAAATCAAAATAAATAATTAAACTAGCATACCCGAAAATCCGAATGTTACAATTCTCCCCCACTAGAATCAGACTTCGCCCTCGAAGTCTTCGACCGAAAACAACTCTGGATGCGGCTTCCACATCTCCGACTCCGGCTCCCAGCTCGACTCGGACCCTCTCCGATGTTGCCATTGGTCCTGAACTAGAGGCACCTCCTTGTTCCTTAGACCTTGACCTTCCGATCCAAGATAGCGATCGGTCTCTCAATGTAGTTCAGGCTCGCATCCACCTAAATATCCTCTAGTGGCACTGCGGCCGTTTCATCAACGATACACTTCCTTAATTAGATACGTGGAAAGTATCATGGATCTGGCTCAACTCTGCTGGTAGCTCTAAACGGTAAGCTACCTTTCCTACCCTGGCTATCACCCTAAAAGGCCCAATATATCGAGGCCCTAACTTGATCCGCTTCCTACACCGGATTACCCCTTTCCATGGGGAAACTTTCAGAAGTACAAAATCTCCACCCTGGAACTCGAGTTCGGATCGCCACCTATTCGCGTAACTCTTCTGGTGGCTCTGGGTTGTCAACAATCTCTGCCTGACCTGTTGTATCTGCTCAGTCGTCTTATGTATTATCCCGGTGCTACCCATCACTCGCTGCTCCACCTCGCCCCAACAGATAGGGGTGCTACACCTCCTCCCATACAACAGATCAAAGGGAGGCATACCAATACTCGAGTGGTGTTTGTTGTTGTAGGAAAACTCAACCAAAGGTAGGTATGCATCCTAACTTCCCCCGAAGTCCATAATTCATGATTAAAGCATGTCCTCGAGCGTCTGAATTGTCTGCTCACTCTGCCCGTCTGTCTGAGGGTGATAAGCAGTGCTGAAGTGCAATATCATGCCCAAATCCTCATGAAACTACTTCCAGAACCTAGAAGTAAAATGAACATCTCGGTCTGCACGATCGAGATCAGCACTCCATGCCAAGATACCACCTCTTTCATATATATCTCCACCAACCTCTTTGCAGAAGAGCTCTCACTGATAGCAAGGAAGTGAGTGCTCTTTGTCAGACGATCCACAATCACCCAAATTGCATGAACACCCCTCACGGTCCTCGACAATTTGGTGATGAAGTCCATAGAAATCTGTTCCCACTTCCACTGGGGAACCTCCAGTGGCTGCAACTTTCCGTGCGGATGCTGGTGCTCGGCCTTAACCCGATGACAGGTCAAGCACCTCTCTACAACCCACGCAACATCCCTCTTCATACACTACCACCAATAGTCTCTCTTCAGATCTAAGTATATCTTAGTGGCCCCGGGATGGATCGAAAATCTTGATCTGTGCACCTCCTCCATGTAACATCCATAAAATTTACACCAAATTTAAACTTTTCAATCGTAAATAAAAGCATATAGCATTGTTTACAAAAATGTTTTTAAATAAATATCCATCAGAGTGTCCCAAAGTCAGAACATAAGGATGTGGAGCGGTCCGGTCACGCCTTCGCCTTGCCATGATCTCTTGAAGTACCTGAAACAATAAACTAAAAACTGTAAGACCGAGGGCTTAGTGAGCTACCCCCAAAATACCAATACCACACTGACCATACCATATCAGTAATAATCAATCAATCAACATGCATACTGGGCCATCAGCCTGACTGGTCTGCCCTATAGGGCCTACAGTCTATCTGGGTCTATCCCGAGCCATCGGCATGACTAGTCCGCCACGTGGGACTACAGTCTCCCTGGACTGCTCATAGGGTTTGTTGGCCTACCGCACAAAGCAGGACCGCCTCAAACTAACCAACAAGCAAATAATATGTGCGCATAACTATCATATACTGGCATATGTAAGCATCAAGCATATCTATCACTGGTCATCAATCATAGAATTCTCTCGTAACTAGAGTACCGACCTAGCAGGTCACTAACATACCAATCCCTACGAATCATAAGAGCATAGCATACTGTCTACCTTGATTTCAATCTAACAGATCATAACCACACATAGCATACCATAACAATAACAACTAAAGGGCCAACCTTGGTGCCGTAGACCCTATCCATATAGTGTATCATAACTCACCTCATAGATGTCGACTCGGAAAGTAAACTCCAACTCTCGGATCACTTGACACCGGTTCCACCACATATTATCGTAGTATAATATACTCGTAAGTCCTCAACCTTATATGGTACTCCATAATCCACTAGTCAACCCCTTGATCAAAGTCAAAGTCCTCAGTCAAGGTCAACAGTCCATATTGACCTCGACTCGCCGAGTACCCTCGACTACTCGCCGAGTTCCTTAAATCAAATTCCAACTCACCAAGTCATTAGGGTGACTCGTCGAGTTCCTTCGATTCTTGATCAAACTTTGAGGCCACCCATCGAGTTCCCTCCTTGCAACTCGATGGATACACACACATACATAACTAGAAGAAAACTCATCTGACTCGCCGAGTTTTTCTTTAACTCGTCGAGTCTATGGAAATCATCATCGAACTCGCCGAGTTGTTCATCCAACTCGTCGAGTTCACGGTCATCTTCATGTGACTCGCTGAGTCAACCTTGCGACTCGCCGAGTCCATTCAGTCCTTTTTCTATACAGACTTATTTTGAGCCATGCAGCGACTCCAAATCACAGATCCAAGCTACTAGGGTATGCTTTTCATGTAAAGTTGCAAACTTTACGTGCATGCGTGGCTATAAAGGCTCTAAATGCCTATTTTAAGTTCTTAATGGAACTTCATGCTCAAGAGGGACCTTAATCATGACCAAAACTAAAACTTTATGCTTATAGAGTCCAAAGAGGGTCCAGATCTGAAGTTAGAACCTCAGATCTAGCCCATAGCTTATCTTTCCAACTTATTATCTCAACAAAAACCCTAAACTCAACCAATAGAAGAGATTCACAAGGAAAAAGGCAATGTGGTTACCTCAAGAAGATGATAACTAAGATAAGAGTTGATTCCTACACTCCACTTGCTCCAATCTCCTTCTCCCCCAAGCCTTCTCCCTCCAAAGTTCCTCTTTTCAAGCTTCAAACACACAATGGGCACACACACGCACATCTTAGGGTTTGAAGGGGCTCTCAAAGACTGCAAAGAGGCCAAAAAAGGCTAAGGCTACTTTAAATAGAGGTGCAAACCCTAAAATTTAGGGTTTCATCTGCTAGCTCCTACTCGCTGAGTCCCAATATGGACTCATCGAGTAGGTCACTTAACACGCGATCCCACCCCGCTGCTACTCGACGAGTATGTCGACCAACTCGTCGAGTAGAGATTAACGCAATAAATCTTATTTAAACAATACCTGAGAATCGGGGCATTACAACTCTCCCCTACTTGAACTAGACTTCGCCCTTGAAGTCCGTTGGAATAAACAATGCTAGGTAATGCTCGTGCATCTCCACTTCCGGCTCCCATGTCCACTCGGATCCCTTCCGATGTTCCCACTGTACCTTTACTAAAGGTATTTCCTTGTTCTGCAAAATCTTCTTCTTCCTTTCCAAAATAGCCACATGCCTCTCCACATAGTTCAGGCGCCCATCGACCTGAATGTCATCCAACGATACCACTTCCTCCTGGTCCATAATGCATTTTCGCAATTACGAAACATGAAATGTGCTGTGGCTCCGGCTAAGCTCCTCTGGAAGCTCTAGCCTATAAGCCACATGCCAACCCTGGAAATAATCCTGAATGGCCCAATTTAACAGGGACCCAATTTTCCCCTCTTCCCGAAGCGGATCACACCCTTCCAGGGTGAGACCTTCAGGAGAACTATGTCACCCACCTGAAATTCCAGCTCAGATCGACGTCGGTCGGCATAACTTTTCTGCCGGCTCTGAGTGATCTGCAGTCACTGTCTAATATGTTGTATCATCTCAGTAGTTTGCAGAACTACCTCTGTTTGACCCATCACCCTGTGCCCAACCTCACCCCAGCAGACTGGGGTCTTGCACTTCCGCCCATACAACAACTCGAAAGGTGGGGCTCCGACACTGGAATGATAGCTGTTGTTGTAGGTGAATTCTGCAAGCGGTAGGTGGGCATCCCAACTCCCACCGAAATCAATGATGCATGCCCTCAACATGTCCTCGAGGGTTTGAATGGTCTGCTCACTCTACCCATTAGTCTGTGGATGTAACGTCGTGCTAAAATGCAGTTTCGTACCCAATTCCTCGTGGAACTTCTGCCAAAAAGGGAAGTAAACCTGACATCTCGATCGGAAATAATAGAAACTGGAACCCCATGGCGAGAGACAATCTCTCTGATGTACAGGTTGGCCAACTTCTCTGCCGACGAACTCTCCTGTATGGCTAGGAAATGGGCACTCTTGGTCAATCAATCCACGATGACCTATATAGCATCGAACCCCCTTGCCGTCTTCGGCAACTTCGTGATGAAATCCATCGCGATCCCTTCCTATTTTCACATGGGAATCTCCAGAGGCTGCAGCTTACCATGCGGCCTCTGATGCTCGACCTTGACCATCCTACAGGTCAAGCACCTCTCAACAAACCAAGCGATATCTCGCTTCATTCGAGGCCACTTATAACTCGAACTCAAATCACGGTACATCTTGGTGGCTCCCGGGTGAATCAAAAAACAAGACTTATGAGCCTCCTCCATCACTGTATGCCAGACCCCTCTGGACATCGAAACCCAAACCCCACCATAACGGGTCAACAACCTGCGGCTATCCTGAACAAACCGGACACTTTCGCCCTTAATCCTCTCCAACTTCCAGTTCTTTGGTCTCATACCCTCAATCTGAGTATCCCTGAACAAACCCACCATCGGGGAATCCACCGCTATCCTCACACACTTTGCTGGGGTCGAGGACCCAGCTGACTTGCGGCTCAGAGCATCCGCAACCATGTTCGCTTTACCCGGATGGTAAAGGATCTCACAATCATAGTCCTTGACCACACAGCCACCTGCGCTGCCTCATGTTCAGGTTCGGCTGATCCATGATATGTCTCAAACTCTTGTGATCCGTGTATATAGTATCATGGACCCCATAAAGATAGTGCCTCCAAATCTTGAGTGCGAAAACCACCGCTCCCAACTCGAGATTGTGCGTGGGGTATCTCGTCTCGTGCGGCTTCAACTGCCTCGATGCATAAGCTATCACTCGTCCCCTCTGAATGAGGACTGCCCCCAAACCTATGATGGACGCATCACAAAACACCACAAAATCCTCAACTCCCTCGGGGAGTGTCAACACCGGCGCCTCGCATAAACATCGTCGCAGGGTCTCAAATTGTAACTTCCATAAAATTCAAGCCAAATTATAACTTTTTTAAAACATTTCAAAACCAATAAGTATTACACTTGTATTTTCAAAATGGTTTATCATCAGAGTTTCCCAGATACCATAAGTCCAAAACACGAGGATGTGTACGATCACGCCTTCGCCTTGCCGAGTCATCTGAAGCACCAGAAACAATAAACTAAACCCGTAAGCACAAAACTTAGTGAGCTCCCCCATAATACCAACACCATCAAATATAACTATATCATATAACAAATATAGAACAACACGCATAATGAGTAATCAGCCTGACTGGACCGCCTCGCAGGCCTTCAGTCAATCAAGACCACTCTCCGAGCCTTCGGAACGTCTGGACCGCCTCGCGGGGCCTACATCCTATCTAGACCGCACACCGAGCCTTCGGTCTGACTGAATCCATTTACAGGGCCCTCTGTTATCCGAAACGCCCTAGGTATGTTGGCCTTCAGCACAAAGAAGAACTGCCTCAACCCAACCCCCAAATCAAGCAAGCCTGAGTACATAAATATCACACTTGCATATCCACATAACAGTCATACCAATCTAACAGATCATCAATCATAGCAACATCCTATAACCAGGATACCGATCTAACAGATCATAGCAGCATACAACATCCTATATACCAGGATACTGATCTCACAGATTATAGCAGCATACAACATCCTATATACCAGGATACCGATCTAACAGATCATAGCAGCATAGCAACACCCTAACTACCAGGGTACGGATCTAACAGATCATGACAGCATAGCAACACCCTAACTAACAGGGTACGGATCTAACAGATCATAATAGCATAGCATACCAAATCTAGGATAAAAATCCAAAGGGACCGACCTAGTGTCGTAGACCCTATCGGTATAGTGAGGAGAACTCACCTGGCACTGTTGAAGTCCCGCAGGCAACACTCCAGCTGCTGGTTGACAGATTCCCAAGCTGTCAACATCAAACAACACCCAGTTAGTAATTGGGTTCCAAGCTCAAAGTCGAACTCATACTCCAAAATCCCAAAAGTCAAGTAATGGGCAAAAGCCCAACATATGACCCAATTTTCCAAATTGGGCCCAAGACCCTTACCTGGCCTTATCCTCAAACCAGTACAATTATTTAGTCCATTTACTTAATCTTGGAAAGCCCATTATTAGTCCAATTAATAAAGCCCACCGGAAAGGCCCAATTCAAGGCCCGAGTGAAAATTAGGGTTTTCACATGAAATAATGATCAGGGTTAAGTGTTGCTCACTTAACCGATTAGGCTTAATCCATTAAGTCCAATATTATCTTTGATTAATTTACAATGATCGCTAATTATTATCGTAGGTTATTAAATAATTTATGTGTATGCCCCGATCAATTCCCAGAATTAGTGTTTTAAGTCATTAGGGTTTTCCAAACCCTAATTAGGGTTATCCAACCCAATACTAGCCCATTAGTCCGTTGGGTGGGCCTTTAGGTTACATTGGGCCTTATTGGACCAATAGGGTTCCATTGAGCCCACTAGGGTTTGAATTGTCTCGTAATTTCCAAACACCCCTCAAACGAGGTCCAAACACAACAAAACACATCGACACCCGACATGGCGGCCGGTGGCGGCAGGAGGCGGCAACCACCACCTCACGGTGGTGGTTTCAAGCTTTTCTTCCATTATTCCATTTTGTTATAATTTAAAACACCACCCAATTAACACATACACATACACACTCTAATAAACAGACACAATCACTAATAAACACACATACAAGCAACCACCTAGTGGTGGCGGTGGTGGTATATGGCAGCAGCCACCATGGCTGGCAGCCATGGTGGTTTTTCATTGGTTGTCCGACAGCAGTAATCAGAGACACCCACAAGCTTGCGAGACAAGATTGAAACACACATACACCCGCACTAACAATAGTGAAGAAAACCGGTCACCATGGAATAGCTATGTGGCAGCGACAGCCACGCCAATCCAATCAGCGAAGGAACAAGTGGCGGAGACCACCGCTCGAGCGGTGGTGGCGATACACCTACAAACAGAATGGAGATGAGAATAGAAGGTGGGAGGTGACAACGATTGGTAGCACAGCAACGGCGGCAACAATGACGCAACCAAGCCATGTACTGGTGACGACGTCGTCTTCAGTAGTTGGGTACAACGACGGTGGTGATGCAGCAATGAAACAAGGTGGGGGCGACGACTGGAAAACACTCAACCTAGAAATGGCGGCTGCGGTAGCCTCACTTCAGTTCCTGGTGGCCCTCAACGCCAACAACAAGAGCTCCAAGCGGTTTATCTGATTCCTCGCATCGTACGACGGCTAGGGGGTGGCACTTCAAGGCAAGGCAACGGCAACTTGAGAGCAATAGTAGCAATGGAGGGCACCTTCTTGAGTCCCCTTCGATAGCTCCGTCTTCACCCACATGGCAGCAACTTCGCCGGCGATAGCAAGAAACGAAGGGTGGTGGCGGCTAATGAACATACGACGACTGATACATCATCTAGGTTTAGGGTTTTTAGCATGGATGGGTTTTATATGGGAAGAAAATGTCACCGGGTTCAAGTCCCGCTTCCTTTCCAACTTTTGCTCTTTTATCCAATTCTGAGCCCTCCCCATCAAATCTTTTTCAAAACAACTCCCATATTTACCATTCAGCCCCTTAATTCATAATCTTTTCAGTATAAGTCCAATATTATTCTTTAACCTTCGAAACTCATATTTCAAATAATTATTAATTGATTTTGGACTACAAAAATGTACAACAATACTAGGATTACTTCCCGGGACTCCTGCTTTATATTTAATTACTCCATAAACATCAGGATGTTACACAAATGCCCTCTGCTGCTCAAGGCCCCACTAGAAATCTACCCCCTTCCTCGTTAGACGAGTGAGGGGTATGATAATCTTGGAGAAATCACGAGTGGATCTCCGATAATACCCTGCTAAATCCAAGAAACTCCTGATGTCTGAGGGAGATTTCAGAGTCTCCCACTGCATAAATACCTCCACCTTGGCCAGATCGACCAAAATCCCTTCCTGGTTAACGAGATGTTCGAGGAATTGACCTCTCGCAACCAAAACTCACACTTCGAGAACTTGGCATACAACCGTTCTCGTCGTAGAACCTCCAGTAGCTCCCTGAGATGCTCCTCATGCTGATCTCGGGTCTTGGAATACACCAAGATATCATCTATGAACTCAATGACCGAGCGATCGAGCATCGGTCTGCAGACTTGGTTCATCAGATCCATGAACACTACTGGTGCGTTGGTGAGCCCAAACAGAATCACCACGAACTCATAATGACCATAACGAGTCCAGAACACAGTCTTCTCCATGTCTTCCTCCCTCACCCTCACCTGGTGATATCCTGATCTCAAGTCAATCTTGGAAAACCAAGTTGCACCCTACAGCTGATCGAAAATATCGTCTATCCTCGGGAGAGGATAAGGGTTCTTCACCGTTAATTTGTTCACCTCCCTGTAGTCAATGCACATCCTGTGCGAACTGTCCTTCTTCCTGACGGAAAGGATCGGTGCTCCCCAGGGTGAACTACTCGGACGAATAAACTGCTTACCCAGTAGCTCTTGCAACTGGGATGATAACTCCTGCATCTCAGGTGGTGCCAGTCGGCACGACGCCTTGGCGATAGGGGCCGCACCTTGTAATTGGTCAATCTTGAGCTCAACCTGCCTCTCTGGAGGCGCTCTGGGTAACTCTTCCGAAAACACATCAGAAAACTCACTCACCATCGGGACTTTATAAATTGAGAGCTACTCTCTAACCCGCTTATCTACCACGTACGCCAAATAACTGGCACACCCGTGCTGAATATACTGTCGAGCCCTGGCTGCCGAGAAAAACCCTAATCCCAACTTGGTGCCCTCACCATATACTACAAGTTCTCCCCCACTTGGGGTTTGAACCACCACCCGCTGTCCCTCACAGTCGATCATGGCTCCAAAACGGCTAAGCCAATCCATCCCTACCATCATGCATACATCCCCATGGGGATAGGAATCAAATCTATCGGGAAGGATACCCTGAAAATCACCAACTCGCATCCTCGGTAGACCAAAGAAGCAGAAGCCCCATGCTCATTGGCGATCGAAACTCTTAATGGGCCCTCAAGATCATCCATAGGCACACCGAACCCTCTAGAGAAGTTCTGAGATACAAACAATCGACTCGCCACCGAGTCAAATAATACCAAAGCAGGCAAAGAAGTCACTAAAAACATACCAACAACCACATCCGGTGATAACTTGGCCTCCTCGAACGTGAGCTGGAAGGCCTCCTTGGGGGGTTACACTCCATCAATATGCTACGTGCCCCGCCCATAAACAACACCCAAATCCGACTATGGAAGGTCATAAGCCCCCGACCATTGGTAAGAAACTCGGATACTTGTCCAATCACCAGCTCTCTCTTGTGGTTCGCAGGTCTTACAGCCTCTGCCCGGGCCTCTCGAATGGTATCCAACACCGGAGTCATCACCGTCATCCTCATACATATGTCTCGAATCGAAGCACTCTCCGCCCTGCGGCTCAGAGCATCGGCTACCACATTAGCCTTGCCAGGGTGGTACAGGATCTCATAATCATAATCCTTTACCACATCTAACTATCTCCTCTGGCGAATATTCAGGTTGGGATGATCCATTAGATACTTCAAACTCTCGTGGTCCGTGTATATGGTACACCGAACCCCATACAAGTAATGACACCATATCTTGAGGGAGAACACCACTGCTCCCAAATCCAAATCGTGGGTGGGGTACCTCGTCTCATGAGGCTTCAGCTGCCTCGATGCGTATGCTATCACGTGCCCTCTCTGCATAAGCACCGCACCCAACCCCGATATGGACACATCACAATACACCACAAAATTCTCCATTCCCCCGGAAGAGCTAACACCGGGGATTCGTATAACTTCTGGCGAAGAGTCTCAAACGAGGTCTGCTCTGGACCCCAAGTAAAAGCCACACCCTTCCATCTGGTGAGGGGAACGACAATCTTGGAGAAATCCCTGATAAATCACCAATAGTAGCCGTCCAATCCCAGAAAACGCCTGATCTCGGTGGGGGATCTCGGCACCTCCCAACGCATAACAACCTCAATCTTGGCCGGATCGACCAATATCCCATTGTGGTTAACGAGGTGCCCCAAGAATTGGACCTCTCATTACCAAAAATCACACTTGGATAATTTGGCATAAAGCCTCTCCGATCTCAATACTCTGAGGGTATCTCTCAGATGCTCCTCATGCTGCTCTCTGGACCTCAAATACACTAGAATGTCTTCAATGAACACTATCACCGATCGATCCAACATCGGTCTGCATACTCAGTTCATGAGATCCATGAACGCTGCTGGTGCATTGGTGAGCCCAAAAGGCATCACCACGAACTCGTAATTCCCATAACGATTCCTAAACACCGTCTTTGGGATATCCTCATCACGCACCCTCATTTGATGATATCCCAACCTCAAGTCTACCTTTGAAAACCAAGATGCTCCCTACAACTGATTGAACAGATCGTCGATCCTCGGTAGTGGGTAACGGTTCTTGACGATTAAAATTTTCAACTCCCGGTAATCAATACACATCCAGTGTGTTCCGTCCTTTTTCTTGACAAAAAGGATCGACGCTCCCCAAGGTGAGCTACTCGGGCGAATGAATCCCTTCCCCAACAACTCTTGAAGCTGCGAGGATAACTCCTGCACCTTGGGTGGTGCAAGGCGATAGGGTGCCTTGGCAATAGGCGTTGCTCCCGTACCTAAATCAACATGAAACTCCACTTGCCTCTCCGGAGGCACACATGAAAACTCTTCGGGGAAAACATCCGAGAACTCACGCACTACCGGGACCTCATCGACTGTGGAACTTGCCCTCTCAGTGGCAATTCGTGTATCCATCATGTAGGCCATAAACCCTCCGTAACCTTGTTGTAGACTTTGCCTCGCCCTGGCAGCCGAGCAAAATGCTGACCAAGATCGGGTACCCTCGCCATACACCGTAAGTACTCCCCCACTAGGGTCTCGAATGGTCACCAATTGATGCTCGCAGTCGATAACAGCTGGAAATCGGCTTAGCTAGTCCATGCCCACGATGACACATACACCCCGCATCGCAATTGGTACCAAATCTATTGCGAACTCAACACCGAAAATATCGAGTACACATCCTCAAATCACATTTGTAGCATATACCGCTCACTCGTCGTCTATAGAAACTTGCAGAGGTCAACTCAACGCCTCTCATCGGATACTGATGTGCTGACTAAATGCTAAAGATACGACAGACCGACTCGTAGCCGAGTTAAATAACACCAAAGCAGGTACAAAATTCACAACAAAAGTACTTAAGCATACCACAATATAAGAACAATATCTCAAAATCAACATAAATAATTAAAAGAATACATACCAACCACGATATCGGGCGTTGCACGGACCTCCTCTGCTATTAACTGGAAGGCTCTCTCGCGAGCCTTCTGTGCCTCGACCTTCGCTGGCTGGACCTCGGTAGGTCGAGCAGCAGGTGCAGATCCCCGTGCTTATCCCTGAAGTAACTGTGGGCACTCGACCTTCCGATGGCCGGTCTGGTTGCAGTGAAAGCAAACTGCAAACCCCTTGGGGAAATCCCTCACAAAATGCCCCTCCTTACCACACCTGTATCACACCCTTGCTCTACATACTCCCTCATAGCTTTTGCTACACTTCCCACAAGTGTGTCCCTTCTGACCCTCAGATCTCGAATAAGCGGGCTTTGCCTGCTTGGCTGTCGGATGAGATTGAACCGGTCGCTTATCCATCCTCTGAGTCTCGGCCTCCTCCCTGGCCTGAGTCTCCAGCTCGATCTCCCTCTTCCGGGCATTTTCCTGGAGCTTAACAAATGTCCGGTATGTTGAGTTCGCCAAGAACTCACGAGTGTCTCTCCTCAGTATGCTCAGATATCGACTCATGCGTGCCTGCTCAGTAGACACATGTTCAGGGTAAAACAATGCCCTCTCATGAAACATCCGTGTAATCACAGTCACAGACTCTGTCCACTGCTTGAGGGACAAGAACTCCTGCACCAGCCGTTCCCTCTCCACCGGGGGAGCGTACTCATCTCGAAACATGGTGGTGAACGTCTCCTAGGTCACCGCTGTAATCTCTACAGAAGTGAAATCAGCCGTCACAAATTTCCCCTAATCCTTCTCTCATAAGAAAAGCTGGTTCAAAGTGAACCAAACCCTCAGATGCTCCAAACAAGAACAGGTGTAGAAGCATCCCTCATTGTCTGAAATCCAGCTCATCGAGTTGCTAAACTCTCGGTACAGTAACGAATCGCCTCCCTGTGGCCTCGTGGTAGCAACAACTGATGTGGCTGCAGCAGCAACCGCCTTAGTAATAGCAACATACCTCTCTTCAAACGTCTCAATCAGCATGGTCTTGATAGACCCAAACACCTCCGGAATGGCCTCCCGGATAGCCGCGACCACCTCATCATGTATCATCCGACGAATCTCCTCATCGCTAACGCCGCTTCCCCCTGGTGTGTGGCTTGTCTCAACCACGATGTCTCTAAACACATCACAAAAGATATCAATGACTCGCTCGAGTATACTTGCACTCGATACTTAACCCTACTTGTTCCTTGGTACCCTAAGGATTCTTACTTGGGCTGTTCACCGACCCGATGTCTCCGGTAGTACGGGCCCTATACTTCCTTCCACATCGCATCAATATTCACTCCATGTCCTCTTCCTCGGATCCTAGATCACAAGTACTCTATATCTCTCTAAGCATAGGCTACTCTCTAGTAGACCACTCATAAGCTCCTCACTGCTATCTACTCATTCTCGAAGCATCTCATAGTAGCAGTAATCCCCTAGGCTAAGGAATCACAAATCAGTCACTCTAGTCCTAGATATATACCTAGCCTACTCTAGCTTGCATATCATATCACATAATATAACGGTATTTTGGTAAATCACCGCTCGGGCGCTAGCTGATTGTACACACCGCTCCATTATGCTTGTCTCAAAATCTTTTACTTATCGGAAAAATTGTTTATTTTATGAAAATTTCTCTCAAATCCTCAGTTTGAGTTTAGATACGCTTGAAGGTGCATGAGAATCCCTCAAACCAAGGCTCTGATACCAACTTGTAACAACGTGAATTTTACAAATTTTCATTTTTCAACATAAAATATTTCATGAAATATTCTCAAAATCCAATGTATCAAATAGTATCTCAAATACATCATCTCCCAGAATCTCAAATACTCAATACTCTCTCAGTGTGTATGGATCATGCCGGCGCGTTCCCGCGATCCTTGCTAGCACCTGAAACACATAACACGCAACACGGTAAGCATAAATGTTTATTGAGTTCCCCAAAATACCACATACAACACATAAGCCACTTAAGGCTATAACTCGGTATGACCCTCTGGTCAAGGTGTCTCAGCGAGATCCTCCGGTCCCATAGCTCGTTGGAACCTCCGGTTTGATCTAGCTCGTTGGACCCTCCAGTCCGGTCTAATTGAGGACCCTCTGGCCTTACAAGCTGTTGGACCCTCTGGTCTGGTCTATATAACACATAGCATAAACATAACACATAATACGTAAATCTCAAACATACACATACATATAAGACCCTCCGGTCTACACATAAATACCACTCAAGGTAAAGTATAGTGAGAAGACTCACCTCATAAGATGTCTAGTAACTCTCGTGCCCGATATCCACAATCTAGCCTCTGCCTATGAAATGATAACATCTCAATTGAATACTCTCTTTATGTTCTCATTTCTAAAGTGATGAGAATTGTTATTGAGATTTAAGAAAACAAAGTATGATTTTAGTAATCTAAGAGTTAGAACACGAAGAGTAAATATTAATCAGATCTCATATTAGTGAAGATTGATTACAAAATAAGCAGAAAGGATATTTGTGTTAACAAAAAGTTCTACTCTACTTCTAACCTCAACCCCTATTTATAGGGAACATGAGTATACAAAAAATATACTAAGTCTAAACATTACACTTCGCACAAATATGACTTAGTAAAATAACATAAAAAGCGAAACAATAAAAAACACAATATTCAACTTTTACAATTTTGCTTCTACAATCTCCCCATTTGTAAACAGTCGAAGCTATTCAGTTTATAAGCTTTTGAACAGCTGAGTGAATTTTCTTTCGCACTTCTCCATACCAGGAGATCACCTTCTTGAGATCCTTCTTGTCTCCTTCATTGTTCTTGTTGCAATTTCTCATACGAACAATAAATTTTGTATATTGCGAAGAATTATATCTTTCTATATCTGAGACTTTAAACAAAAATTTCTTAGGTTTTCCTTTTGTATCTCTTCCTGAAAAAACCATACCAAAAGTTTTCAAGCATATTTCACCAACAACATATTTTGACAATGCTGACTGGGATAAAGTTTCTTCCCAAGGAACTTTCACTTCTCTTCCCAACACATTTTCCAATTCATCATCTGTAAGAGCCAAACAATCGTGCGAAGCCTATCTTGAATACTTCAGTCTCAGAGCCTTTGAGCTTATTCTCTTCCATATGCCTCAAAATCAGAGCCACTTGAATCAAATCGTTGCAGTTCATCAGAGGAAAATCTGCTACAGTGAAGTCATACTGCTTGTTGTCTACTTGGATAACAAAATAACGAAAATTTTGAAGCATGTCTTCAAACAATATATCTTTCTTGATTGTTAGCACCTTTTTGATCTTCAATAAAGACCAAATTTCATCTGGATTCTTCCCCAAAACAACATGAAATCTGATTTTCATTTGTGTAAACTCATCAGAATTATCAAACTTCTCACTAATCTTGTACTG
The DNA here is from genome assembly GCF_052625555.1 of Lactuca saligna. NCBI lineage: Eukaryota > Viridiplantae > Streptophyta > Magnoliopsida > Asterales > Asteraceae > Lactuca > Lactuca saligna. The sequence goes on from NC_136420.1 coordinate 136,092,159, forward strand.
AGCATTGATGAAGAGCATTTCATTGATTGGAAAATCTAGCTGGCAATTGTCTGAATTCGTAGTATCATAACTTTTCTTTGGCTTCTTCTCGAATTCATACATTTCCCTCCCCACAACTTTTGACTATATAGTTTCGTAAGAGTAAAGCTTTGCTGGATCTCCTTTGTTCATCGTGGGAGGATCACTTGCCCTTTGTCTCATGATGCTTTGTATCTGCCTCATTCTTTCCATCTCTGCTTCAGCCTCAGCTTTCTTCTCCTCCTTTGATTTTTCGTATAATATCCCTTTTCCTTTTCCCTCCATATTTGTTTGAGGTTTTGAACTCGAACCTCCTGCTTTTTCTCCAATAACAATTCCTTTGGCAATAGGTCTTGCGGTTATTGTAGTTGAGGAAATTTGCTTCGTAAGCATGGGAAGAGTAGTTTTAAGCTGGGTAGATATAAATTTTCCCGCTGTCTTTGCATCCTCCTCTTTACTTAAACTTTTCTCTCCCCCTTGCACCCCTGTGAAAGCAGGTGGGGCACCCCTTGGAATTAAAGAGGTAAAATTGGCAAATGGAGCAAGAGCTTTCTGAATTGCTTGTTCTAAAGTATTAATCTTTAGAGACAAAAACTCAGGAGTAAGAATTTGTGTAGATGAAGATTGTGAAACCACCGTTTTAAGTTCTATCACCAACTGGATCAACTGATCAAACCTCTCCGTTGTTTGTATGTTTGTTTTAAGCTCCTCAATCTGCTTTTGAATGTCAACATATTGAGTATGAATATCCTGGAGCTCCTTCGCAAGTTCAGTTTTCAACTCTTGAATCTTATGGTTGACATCCTCCCGAACTTTCTTCACATCTTGTACAAAAAGAACATGACGTTCTTTTGTATCTGTTTTCAAATCATGGACCACTGAAGAAAAGCTATTCCCTTGAGCTTGAATGCGAAGCTCATTGTTCTTATCAGATTGATCAACCTTCTCCATTATACGTTTCTCAGCACCTTTGATCATTACATCAACTTCCATGGCTGAGATAGAAGACATCCTGCCAGAATCAGCTTGCGACTGAATAATAGCATTCAACTTATGATTCAGGATTTTAAATTGTTTTCCTATCATAAGCATATGATCAGGAATATCCTCCTCCTCTGAATCAAAATGAATATCTTCAAATACCCCTCCAAAGACTCTTCCTTCAGCTTCATTATCAGATAAAGGTTGCGAAGGTTGAGGATTTTCTGGTGATTGTGATGGAAAAAGTGTTGTAAATGGGTTTTGAAGAGGATGATCAAAAATTGATGAGGTAGTGGATAGAATTGTGGATGGAATTGAAACAATTGGTAATGAAATGGGTAAGGTGATTGGAATTGTGGTTTCAACACTCGAGATAGGTGCCCCCGTATCAGATACGTTGACAACCATATCAGAAATAGGTACTTCCTCAAAAACTGATTTGGTAGTGACTATTTCGAGTGATTCAGTAAGTGGTATTGTGGTAGAAATTTGCGAAGTTGGGATAATGGGTAATGAAACATTTACTGTAGACGTCACTGGTGGAGTTTCTGGAACTATTTCTTCATCAGATGATTCATTTTGAATCACCAGTTTCCGTCTTTTTGTGAGAGCATGTTGCATGTTTTTCGCAACATGTTCAGCTCTTTGCCTTTTCTTTCCTTGAGAAACCGGAGCTGGAATACTGCGAATAGTAACTCCTTTACTGCTCACCTCAGCCTTGCGAATTTTCTTCAATACCCTAGACTTGGAAGGTATTATTTCTTGCTTTGATTTAGATGAAGTTTCTTCAATCTGAACGTCTTCATATTGAGCTTGTTGTGAAGATGAACCTTTCGCATCCTTCTTTGTGGAATTCTTCTTCTTTGACGGAGTAGCAACTTCTAATAATACTCCAGTCTGCACAGATCGATCAATTTTTCTCAAATATCTCACCAAGACCTTGTGAGTTTGAGATACCTTGCGAAGCATCGCATCTGGAATGCGAGCCACTTGAGTAAAAATAGCCTCATCATCTTCTACAACCTTTGGAAACTTATACCTTCTCTTTCATATACTTTCTCCAGAATTAAGCTCCAATCCCTTGCACACAAAATCCCTTTTGCAGAATTTGTGTTTTCAAGACTATTAACAAATTCCTTCCATAACTGGGTTGCATAATCAACGTTTATGTCATAGTATATGCCCATAACCATGGCATATACTTCCATTCGTCCTCTATCCAGTCCAACTATTCTTCCTTTTAGGCATCTGAGAAAAATTCCAAATAAGAAATTCCAAATGCACGGTAACCCAGACTTTCGAAAGTCACTTATCTTCTCAAGCTCTGGTTGATGACCCATCTCATTGAACGTTGTGAATGACTTGAGGATTAACAGGTTTGAAAAATGGAGGGTTGTTTGGAATCTGCAAGAATTCAACAAACATATTCTTGGAAAGTTTGACCCGTTTGTTGTTGATCAAGTTGAATGTTATCACATCTGCTGTATGATTGTATGATGCCGTTGAAGCTGCCAAGGATAACCATATCATCGGAACGGAGAAGGAACTAAACATGGCAGTGGACAAAGGTGATCGTTTCAGGGCAACGATAAGCATCTTCAAGCCTTTAGGATAAGAAGATACATTTGGATCAACTTGATAATTGGTGCTTTGGATTTTCATTAGGGATTGAGAAAGAACTTCATCAGTGTTGGATTGAGTGGCTGCCATTATTAGGGTTTGAAAGGGATGAGTTTGATCAAGTTTGAAACTTTGGAGGTTTGTGAGAGTTCTGTTTGCGTAACCGTATATAGTGTTCTTGATCCCCCTTTTATAGGTTACCCAAATTAATTTGAAATTAAAGCGGGATGCATTTAATGTTATCCGACGTGGCACCTTGAAAATCGGATCATGACTGCAAAAGATAACCATGCTTCAAAAAGTAACTGTCACATCTCCTTGAAAACCGGATAGAATACCAATCATCTTGAGTACACAACCTGTCAAGTTTCCCGTTATAGAATTTAAACCGTTAAAACCCTTTGCATGGAGTCAAGGCTCTTTCACTTTTGGGATATAAAGTGAAGTCATATGCCAGATTTGCGAAATCATCAGTCTGAGTTGGTTTTACTCAGAACCTCAAGGATTTCGTGTGTGCATTGTGTCAACAGAATAAGATGAGAAACAATCAAAAAAAAAATTTGGAATTCTGTGATGTCAAAAATTGAATTTGACATGAATGCAGTTAAACCCCAGACAAATGTTGCTTCGTTAATCATCAAGAGAGATAATCAACATCTTGTGTAGTTTCCCGTGAATTACAATCAAATACTTATAGAGAAGTATCGAAGGGATTCTTTTAAAATACATTTGGGATTGGATTTAAATTTCATTACATATCAGCCTTAACATAAGGTGAGAAATTGTAAATGAAATTACTTGTTTGACCAGTGTAGTCAGTGACAAGTTGGCTTTTGAAAATATTTATCATGACTAGGATTTGCGAATAAAACTCACACTGAAATCATATTCAAAAGAAAAATTTGTTATGGATCTTGTTGGGTAACAAACATTGTTAGTTGCGAATATTTGATCAAGACCACGTCTGCGAATTGAATATGATTTGGCGTTTCGAAATTTTTGATACTGAAACAAAGGTTTCATAAAAATCTGGAACAAAGTTCCCCGTCAATTCCTTAAAGTTTATGATGTTTGGGTTTCACTTCCATCACGGAGTCATGATGTTAGATTATAAACACAGACTTGTGATTTGTCTAGGTTTTGATTGGTTTGATCAAAGACCTCAAGGACAAATCTCTTCAAAAATTTGGATTGAAAGAATTGTTTGGTATAAAAAGATTGGATAAGAATCGAAGTGTACCTCTGTTATAATGGACAAAACAGAAAACTCTTAACTCATTTGAGAAGAGTAAGGTAGCTCTTTTGACTTATGCGAATATAAGCCTTTTTGGTAAGAAATTTTCATGTGATAATTTCATTAAGGCTTTCTTTGCACACATAGAGTCTTGTTGAGGCTTTTGGTCTACATACAACAGCATGCTTCTAGGGACATCCTAACAAGGTTTTTTTTTTAAAAAATTTAATACCTTCCCGTAGAAACACCTAAGTATGACTTTTTCGCATTAAGCCTATACAAAATTCTCAGCACACAATGTTTAAAGAATAGAGAAAACAAAAATATTTTTGTGATTTTTGAATTTTTCAAAATAAAAACATAACCAAACAAAATCTTTTTGAATTTTTAATTTTTCAAAAACAAAAATGAATAAACATAAAATCTTTTTGGATTTTTGATTTTTCAAAAGTTAAACAACTACAAAATGAATCGTAAACCTAACCTTAGTTGTTATGCTCGAAATTGCGAAAAAATGTAGATGCGAAGCCATGCGAAGCCTTCTGGATAAACAATAACATCTGAACAAGTTTGACTCATAACTGCGGAACTAGACTTTCATTCTTGAGTTTTTGAAATTGAATTCGCATCAATCATCCCCAAACCTGTTAAAATTCTAACAAATGATTTTTCATCAAGAGGTTTTGTAAAAATATCAGCAAGTTGTTCAGTTGTTTTAACAAAATGAATTTCAATATTACCATCTTCCACATGATCTTTGATAAAATGATATCGAAGAGCAATGTGTTTTGTCTTTGAATGTTGTACTGGATTACGACAAATGCGAATTGCACTTTGCGAATCACAATAAAAAGGAATCTTTTTCATGTTTATTGCATAGTCACGAAGTTGACTCTGAATCCAAATAATTTGCGAAGTGCAAGCAGCAGCAACAATGTATTCAGCCTCAGCAGTTGATATAGCCACACAAGTTTGTTTCTTTGATTGCCAACTTACCAACTTCCCATCCAATAGTTGACATCCACCACTCGTACTTTTCCTATCCAAAGTACATCCTCCTAGACCAGAATCTGAAAAAGCTTGAATGAAAAACCCCGTTTTCGAAGGATACCAAAGTCCTAACGAAACTGTTCCCTTAAGATAGCGAAAAATATTTTTCACTGCAGTCAAATGAGGTTCTCTGGGATTAGCTTGATATCTAGCACAATTGCAAACCGAAAACATAATATCAGGTCTACTTGCAGTTAAGTACAATAAAGACCCTATCATACTTCGATAAAGTGTTAAATCAACAGCTAGAGCATCTAACGAAGGAGTTAGTCTTGTTCCTACTGCCATTGGTACTCTTAGTTTTGTGCTGTTAGTCATTCCAAACTTTTCAAGCAAGTTCTTCATATACTTTTCTTGATTGATTAAGATTCCATCCCTGTTCTGTCTTATATGTAAACCAAGAAAATTATTAATTTTTCCCATCATGCTCATTTCAAACTGACTTTTCATTAGATTTTCAAATTCAATTGACAATGCTGGATCAGTTGAGCCAAAGATAATATCATCAACATAAATTTGAACAAACATTAGATGACTTCCAACTTTCTTGTGAAATAATGTGGGGTCAACTGATCCTTGTTTAAATTTAGATTGTTTCAAGAAATTTGTAAGTGTTGCGTACCAGGCTCTTGGTGCTTGTTTTAATCCATATACAACCTTATCTAGGATGTAAACATGTCAGGATGTTCATTGTTTATAAATCCTGGTGGTTATTCCACATACACTGTTTCTTCAAGTTCTCCATTTAAGAATGCACACTTAACATCCATTTGATAAACATCAAAGTCTTTGTGAGTTGCATAAGCTAAAAATATCTGAACTGCTTCAAGTCTTGCAACAGGGGAAAATGTTTCTTCATAGTCTACTCCTTCTTGTTGCGAATAACCTTTAACCACTAGTCTATCTTTATTTCAAATAATATTGCCATCTTTGTCGGTTTTATTTTTAAAAATCCATTTTAATCAGATAATTGAAACATCAGAAGGTTTAGAAATTAATCTCCAAACCTTGTTTCGTTCAAATTCAGCCAGTTCAGATTGCATAGAAACAACCCAATCTGAGTGTTCCATAGCATCCTTTACTGTCTTTGGCTCTATTTTCGAAATAAAGACATTAAACATACATAGTTCTTGGTTTGCATTCAGTACCTCATTTTTCACACGAATTTGAGCTCTTGTCAACACACCATCTTGTGTATTACCAATTACCTGTTCTTTTGGATGATTTCTTGTCCATTTCTCAAGTGGTGGAAAATTAGGATCAAATTCTAATGGTGCATCTTCATACATATCTTCATTTTCAGATCCTGCAACAGAAAAATTATCATTTAGTTCATGAAACTCATCATTTTCATCAAGATTAATTGTCTCTGTTTCATCATGCTCCCCCTCAACATGATCTTCATCTTGATGCTCCCCCTCAAAATGATGTTCCTGTTGATTCTGCGAATGCTCCCCCTCAACTTGATGATTCATATTTCCATTCTCCCCCTCGAAATTTGGTTGACATTCTTCATGAATACTCGTATGCTCCTCCATACGAGCATCAGGCATACTTTTGCAAGTTATTGACCGTGTTGGTATTGTTGAATCATCAGTATGTTTTGAGGATTCTGATGTTTGATTATCAGGAGCATTATTTTCCACTTCAATTGCCCTGTCAGGAATTCCAAAAATTAAGTCATAATCAAAATCATTTATTTCAGAATTATCAATTTGAGTATTAGAATCCACAAGTATTCATTTATTTTCAAATTTAGTATCGATTTGTTTAAGATAGTAATCATCAAACGTTAAATTGAAAGTTTCTTCAACTTTTATAGTTCTTTTATTAAGCACTCTGTATGCAACTGAATTATGTGAATATCTGATGTGTGTGAAATGCACTTGTTTTATCCCTACTTTAATTAATGAATTGAACACACAAAGGCAGTGAACCTGTCTTTTAGTGGTATAGATTAGTAAGTAAGGTGTCGAACTCAGGGAACGAAAAATTAAACTAATAACTAATTTTAACTAAAACAAATAATAAAAGTAAAAGGTTTTTCTCTAGTTTTGCAAGACTAGAAACTTAGACACACTAAATTAACTAATTAACTAAAGCAACAACTATTCACCAAATTTGATAAAGATGTTTCCATTTAGGTTCAACCAATTCACTCCTATGGTTATTTAAATTTATGGTAGATTAATTGCTATTGGTTACCTATTATATTAGTTAGGTTCATGTTCATTACTCCTAACCGTTAGACAATTAACTAATTTAAGCGTTGATCAAGTGTTTAAACTAATTAATTCCCTAGATTAATGATTTGGATTAAGTAAGATTTGTAATGGTCAATTAAGTTATTAATTCAATTAACCTCTTGTTGATGCTTTCTCAAACAAGCTCACACATTAATCTTCCTATTTTCTTATTAATCTTAGTTTCATAATCATTACTTCTAAGCATATGGTTTACTGTTCACATAGACATATGAGGTTAACAATTAAGAGATGTTCATGCAACCTAATTGCCTTCCAATTAACAGAAAATAGTAGTGATTAATACACAAGGTTCTTTAACAAACTTAATTTAATAAATCACCAATAGACAATTAAGCAAGAAATAATAATTAAACCATAGGAGTTCCTTGGTATTCCCCAAACATAAACAAAAACGAATTTAGTTCATAATTGCAGTAGAAACAAACATAAAAACAAAGTTTACTAAAGCAAACATATTCAATTCCTAAATGTAAGTGGTAGAATTAACCTAATTGCTTGAATTCTTCAAAAGATTGAAGCTTAGGGTTCCTTAGCGTCTTCTAGGGCTCTTAGTCGCAGCTAAACCTTCAAAAATCGCCAGGAGTCTAGTCCCATTAGATAAGGATTCGTCTTTTATAGATATCCCAAAACAAGGTGTACTCGGCGAGTAACAGAATCAACTCGCCGAGTAGGTCCATAGTTATCCGTCTTGAATCAGCAGTCGTAGCTATCTTCTGGAACATCCTCGTGTACTCGCCGAGTAGAGCCGATCTACTCGCCGAGTAGATGGCCTTTTTCACTCTTTGATCTTCAATTGCTTCCCCTTGCTCCCTTTTACTTCCAAGCATATCTTCTGGACTGAAAACAAAATTCACAACATTTTAAGTACCTTTTGTCCACATTATTCACATAATTAATTAAAAATAACTAAGAATATATGCTAAATAATTAACTAATTATGCACATATCAAAATAATTGTGTTAGGGGTTTAGTGATTTTGGAAAAATCCTTTATAAAACGCCGGTAAAAACCTGCGTGTCCTAAAAAACTCCTAATGCCCTTCACATTAGTTGGTGGGGGTAATTTGGCAATGGTGTCAATCTTTGCCCGATCCACCTCAATTCCCTTTTTGGAGACTTTGTGTCCCAAAACTATACCCTCCTTGACCATGAAGTGACATTTTTCCCAATTTAGGACCAAGTCGGTTTTCTCACACCTAGCAAGCATTGAGTCAAGATTTGTGAGACAGTCGTGGAAAGAGGATCCGAAAACAGAAAAGTCATCCATAAAGACCTCCATGAATGTTTCCACCATATAGTGGAATATGGCGGTCATACACCTTTGAAATGTCGCAGGTGCATTGCATTGCCCAAAAGGCATGCTTCTATAGGCGAAAGTCCCACTTGGGCATGTGAATGTGGTTTTTTCTTGGTCCATTGGGTTTATGGGTATTTGAAAATACCCCGAAAACCCATCTAGAAAGCAATAATAGCTATGGCCCGATAGTCTCTCTAACATTCGATCTATAAAAGGTAGGGGGAAATGGTCTTTACGAGTGGCATCGTTTAGCTTTCGATAATCGATGCACACTCGCCAACCGGTTACCGTTTGCGTTGGAATTAACTCATTCTTTTCGTTGGTTATGACTGTCATTCCACATTTCTTGGGCACCACTTGGACCGGACTCACCCATGGACTATCGGAAATGGAGTAGATGATTCCTGCATCTAGGAGTTTGACCACCTCCTTCTTGACTACTTCTTGCATGTTTGGCTTCAACCTTCTTTGGTGTTGCACCACCGGCCTTGCTCCTTCTTCTAGATTGATTTTGTGAGAACAATAGGATGGGCTTATTCCCTTGATGTCGGAGATGCTCCATGCGATGGCTTGTTTCCGTTTCTTTAACACGTGCACTAGTTCCTCCTTTTCAGTCTTGGATAGATCCGAGGCTATGATTACTGGCTTTTGATTTCCTTCTTCCAGAAAGGCATACTCCAGATGGTCAGGTAACGTTTTAAGCTCTGTTTGGTGGTTCGTAGTGACGGACTCGCCGAGTGCAGGTGTAGCATTCGGCGAGTTTGCAGCTGCATTCACGACTTCTCTCTTCTCTTCAGATGTACACGGCGAGTAGATCGGCCCTACTCGGCGAGTAGGGCTGTCAGATTGCTTCATTATTTCTTCATACTCCGCTTCTTCCAACAGTCTTTCAATTTCTAATAATTCTTTTTCTGGATCAAATGCTTCATCTAAAGCTGCAAACTTGCTGAAATTTTCAGGTATGTCTTCTTCCAATAGTTCGTCGAGCATGTCGATTGAGAACGCCGTGTCATCACTGCTCCTAGGGTATTTCATAGCTTGGTCTACACCGAATGTTACTGAATCGTCCCCGACCCGCAAGGTGAGCTTAGAATCTCTCATGTCTACGATAGCGCTAGCTGTGTTGAGGAAAGGCCTTCCAAGGATAATTGGGACTTGCGGATCCACCTCCATGTCTAGAATGATGAAATCGTCCGGAAAGACAAATTTGTCCACTTTCACTAGCAAATCTTCACATATGCATCTTGGGAAGGTGACTGTCTTGGTTGCGAAATGAATTGCCATGCGAATTGGCCTTGGCTCCGGGAGGTCTAGCTTCATAAAGAATGAGTATGGAATAAGATTAACACTTGCTCCAGAATCAGCTAAGGCATGAATTGCAGCCAAGTTGCCAAATTGGCAAGGTAAAGTTAAGCTTCCCGGATCACCCTTCTTCTTTGGTAACTTGTTTAGCATTGCGGCGGAGCAGTTCTCATTAAGCACTACCTTTTTCACTTCCTCCATCTTTCTTCTATTGGTGAGGAGTTCCTTAAGGAACTTTGCATACTTGGGCATTTGCATGACGGCTTCAATGAAATGAATGTTGATTTGATGAGTTTTAATGTGGTCTAGAAACTTCTGATATTCCTCTTCCTGCTTCTCTTTCTTGGCTCGGGCTGGGTATGGCATTGGAGGCTGGTAAGGCTTTACAGGAGACTGTTCACTCGTTTTTGATGGGGTACTCGCCGAGTCCATCGGCCCTACTCGGCGAGTAGGACTCTCAGATTGTGATTCTTGGTTTTCTGCTTGTTCTTCCGCTCCTTCCTTCTGTGAGTCCCTGGCTGCTTCAGTTCGAATGGGGGCCAGGGGAGTGATGATCTTCCCACTTCTTGTTGTGACAATGTTTATTTGCATGCCTCGTGGGTTGTTTTCGGTTTTGCTAGGAAGTTCACCCGGTGACCTTTGGTTAAGTTGTTGAGCAAGTTGCCCAAGCTGCGTTTCTATATTGTGGATGGATGCTTGCTGGTTCCTGAGCATGGTTCTTGTTTCTTGGATAGCAGCATCATGGTCACTATGCCTTTTTTCGGAAGCAGCCACAAATTTAGAAAGCATATCTTCCAAGCTTGGCTTCCTTTCTTGCACCGACTCCTCCTTTTGGTAAAATCCTCTCCCTTTTTGTCTATACTTCTCCTCCTTGGCCTTCTTGTACTCTTCGTAAGGAAGCCACTCTTTCTTTTGTTTGCGCCAGTCCTCATCATATCGGTCTCCGCTCGAATAACACGCTTGCGCCTTCTTGTTGCCATTCTCATCCAAATCGCAATCTCTAGTGAGGTGAGGTCCATTGCAGTTTTCACAACCCACCCGAATAGCATGGATCGTTTGATCCATTTTATCCATTCTCCTATCCATGGTTTTTAGCATAGCCATGACCGCGGATAAGTCTTCAGTAGCAGCATAAGCGGCTCCCCTCGTGACATCATGCCTAGGGTTATGGTATTCTCTAGAGTGTTTAGAGAATTCTTCAATCAATTCTTTAATCACCGGGCGTGGCTTCTTTGTAAGTGGGCCTTGCGAGTCTAGCAACTACCGGGTTGTGACATTGACTCCATCATAGAAGATGGAAACTTCTTGCTGGCTATTTAGATCATGGTGTGGGCAGTTTCTTAGCAGACTTTTGTACCTCTCCCATGCTTCATATAACGACTCTCCAGCTTGTTGTTCAAAGTTTGCAATGGCCTTCTTCAGCTTAGCTATCTTGGAAGGTGGGCAAAAGTGATCAATGAATTCTTCCTTCATCTTGGCCCAAGTGGTAACTGATCCGGGGGAAGTGACTTGAGCCAGTCTTTAGCAGCACCCTTGAAGGTTACCGGAAGCATACGAAGTAGTTGAGTTTCGCGGGTTACATTTGGAATATTGAAGTAATCAGCTACATCATTGACTTCATCCAAATGTTTGTAGGCATCTTCATGATCTTTCCCATTGAAAGGTATTTCTTTGAGTGAAGCTAGGATATGACCTTTTAGCTTGAAGGTAGCAGTCGCGGGAATTGCGGGTTGCACAAGTCCCGGGCCATTGTCGTCGCACATCCTCTTCATCCATTCTCCCATGGGGATTTCATCAATGTTAGCCATTGTGAACGCTAACTCTTCCTCCGACTCGGTTTCTTGCTCGTACGTTGCCTCCTCTTCTTCCTCGGTCTCGTACCCAATATCTTCTTGAATTGGTTCCTCAATTATCAAAGAAGCGCTAGAAGCTCCTGATTTACTGCTCTTCTTTTTCCAAAAAACGGTCTTCAAGTTGGACAATGGTGATTTCTTTGGTGTACTTGAACTCTCCACGTCCTTTCCTTTGTTTCTTTTCAATGCGGATTCGAGATCTTCAAACGGGGGTACAGTAGTGTGTTTGATCCTTTGGTCATGAAAGTCCTGAAATCAATAGAATAAAAAGCGTAGAAAGAACAAAAAGATTGTACTAAAAAATAAAATTTACTGCTAACTAAACTGCTACTTGCCGAGTAGGTGCGATTGCACTCGGCGAGTATCAGTGATATTTTGAAAAAATTCTAAATTTAATACTAAACTAAAACAGATACTAAAACCTAATTACTAATTACTAATTTGCAATAAATGAACTTTATGCAAGTAAACTCACACAAAGGATTGAAAAAAATTTAGGAATTAGCTTAATTATTTAGAACCGTTCCTCGACAACGGCGCCAAAAACTTGATGTGTGTGAAATGCACTTTTTTTATCCCTACTTTAATTAACGAATTGACCACACAAAGGCAGTGAACTTGTCTTTTAGTGGTATATATTAGTAAGTAAGGTGTCGAACTCAGGGAACGGAAAATTAAACTAACAACTAATTTTAACTAAAACAAATAATAAAAGTAAAAGGTTTTTCTCTAGTTTTGCAAGACTAGAAACTTAGACACACTAAATTAACTAATTAACTAAAGCAACAACTATTCACCAAATTTGATAAAGATGTTTCCATTTAGGTTCAACCAATTCACTCCTATGGTTATTTAAATTTATGGTAGATTAATTGCTATTGGTTACCTATTATATTAGTTAGGTTCATGTTCATTACTCCTAACCGTTAGACAATTAACTAATTTAAGCGTTGATCAAGTGTTTAAACTAATTAATTCCCTAGATTAATGATTTGGATTAAGTAAGATTTGTAATGGTCAATTAAGTTATTAATTCAATTAACCTCTTGTTGATGCTTTCTCAAACAAGCTCACACATTAATCTTCCTATTTTCTTATTAATCTTAGTTTCATAATCATTACTTCTAAGCATATGGTTTACTGTTCACATAGACATATGAGGTTAACAATTAAGAGATGTTCATGCAACCTAATTGCCTTCCAATTAACAGAAAATAGTAGTGATTAATACACAAGGTTCTTTAACAAACTTAATTTAATAAATCACCAATAGACAATTAAGCAAGAATTTATAATTAAACCATAGGAGTTCCTTGGTATTCCCCAAACTTAATTTAATAAATCACCAATAGACAATTAGGTTTCCTATTATTGATTATTTATATGAAGTAACATTGAATCTTCGATGAATAAATGATCTATTATGAGTAAAACATGCAGTGGAAACTGCTTCTGCCCAAAGATATTGAGGTAAATTCGCATATGTTAACATGGTTCTGGCTGCTTCGCATAGAGATCGATTTCTTCTTTCAACAACACCATTTTGTTGCGGAGTATATGGTGATGAGAAATTATGCGAAATGCCTTTGTTTGTGAGAAAAGAATCAAGAATTATATTTTTGAACTCAGAACCATTATCACTTTTAATTTTGTGAACATTCTTTTCAGACTAAGCTCAATTTTTTTGATAAAATCAATCATCGTCTGAGCAACTTCAGATTTTAACCTGAGAAAAAACACCCATGTGAATCGAGAAAAATCATCTACAACAACTAAAATGTACCGCTTTTTATTGATTAGAGCAACAGTCGACGGTCCACACAAGTCAATGTGAAGAAGTTCCAATGGTTCTACGGTTTTTGAATCTATCACAATCGGATGACCTTTTCTATGTTGTTTTCCTTGTTCGCAAGCTGCACACAGAGAATCATTATCAAATTTTAGTACAGGTAACCCTCGAACTAAATCTTCAGTGACAAGTTTGTTAATATTTCGAAAGTTCAAGTGTGATAATCTTATATGCCAAAGCCAGCTGACATCATTGGATGCTTTTGATAGTAAAAACACAGCAGGTTTTCCCACAATTAGTTTGATGTCCAGTGTAAACATATCACCATATCTTTTGGATTTGAGAAGTATTTCATTTCACTTCGTATTTGAAATGATACTTCCTTCTTCATTAAGTACAACTTGATTTCCTATACCAACAACAAGTTGTGATACACTTATCAAATTATGTTAAAGTCCTTCAACATAAGGAACTCTGTTCACAGTGTATTGTCCATTTGTTACTTTCCCATAGCCTTTTACTTGACACTTGTGATTATTCCCAAATTTGACTTTCCAAGCTTCTATAATCTCGCATGTTTTCCTTTCTTTCAGTCATATGACGAGAGCAACCACTATCAATATACCATTTTGTATCATATTGCTTGTCACACATCACCTGCATTTATTGGAAAAATTTAGGAACCCAAGACTTGTTGGGCCCATCATTAGTAGAATAAAACAAATTCTTTGAATTTAAAAACCATGTTTTGACTTTGTTTGTGATAGAATCCATTATATCAACATCATCAGATCTAGATATTGAAATATAGTCATTCAATAGTTTTGGATTTCCATTGATTGTAATCTTATCCTTCACAACATTCACATTTTTGATAACTGGTTTCCATTTTTGAACTGGAACTAGCGAATGATGAGATGATGAACTAGCAGTGGAAAAATTATTTGCGAACTTGTCAAATGCATTGTTGATTTGTTGTTCTGTAAATTTCCCACTTTGATATTTTCTTCCTTTCCCTTCAAACCAACGATTGATTGTACTTACATCAGATTTTCCTTTTGTATATGAAACTTTGGTCTGTTTTGAAACTGAAGGATTTGGAAAATTTGGTTGTTTTGGTGAAAATTTTACTTTTTCTTGAGTTGAATCTGTCAAACTTGATGAAGTATTCGTGAATTTTCCAACATTTTGAAACTTTTGAGTATTTGCAAATTTTTGCGAATTCTCAAATTTTCGATTGTTGTCATATTTGTGAACATATGGAATTTTATCAACAAAATTTATTTGTTTATTAAAACTGATGGGTTTTAGCCATAAGAACTTTCCTATGTGCGCATGCAAAACCCTAATGCTCGGATCTAGGCTTTCTAATTAAACATGCTTTGAATCCAAGACTTCTAATGGCTAATTAGGTTAAATAACAACATTGAAATAGATCTAGAACCATACCTTTGAATTCCTTGTTGATCTTGTTGTCTTGGAGCTTCTAGAGTCACAAATGTCACTCCTCTAATGGCTTACAAACACCAATAACAAGAAAGATGATTTAGGAGAGAGGAGAGGGGAGGAATTTAGCCAGAGTATCTCTACTTTTGATGGTGTGTCGAATTCCCTCACCCCTAGGGTCTATTTATACTTGTAGACTCCTTAAGGATTACAGCTTTAACCCTAATTGGATAACTTACACTTTAAGTTAATCCATATCCTTTCCTTGATAACCCTATGGACGATTTTGGCTTATCCAAGCCCTAGAAATTGTCCATCCTATCTTGGATAAGGATTTATAGTCTAAAGTGTAACTATCAAACAATTGATAGTTTATACCCTCTTATTTAATTAATCTCTTTAAGTCACCAAATTAATTCCAATTAATCTATGACTTATATTAATCAAATAACCATATATTATTCCTTATAATATTTACTCTCTCTTAACAAATCATCCATCAAGTTGCTATGGTGAAGGCAACCCAAAAGGACCATGCACAACCGGATAAAATACTTGCCTAACATAGTTGCAGCCTTAGACACTATTCCAATAGTCTCCCACTTGGATAAGTCTAGTAACTATACAAGTACAATTCGGTTTGCAATCGTAGCTCTCAAAGACGCTATCAAACTCTGATCTAATCAATCTTGTCCTTTAGATAAGGGATCATACAGTCCTCTGTTAGATATCATGCTGACAATCCTATGGAATGGTTAGTCTAGCATTTGATTTCTCGATCTCCGATTTATTCGACATAGAACTTAATGAAACACATCAATTCAGTTCTGACCGGGCCTGACACATAAGTCAAATCAAATCATCGAGCGGCCAAGATATCGCTTTTACCTTTTTTTTGATAAAAGTTACAGATGAACTTCGACTTATATGCATTTACTTATTCATTAACCAACTATACACAACAATGCGTTTTATAACACCGAGTTACTGATGCGTTTTCGCATTATCAATGTACAATCGATTAACAAATAATAAACCATATATCTAGGTTTTAAGACTATATGATATTATCGTCTTGCGATCACCTTTTATATCGTACTCCATAAAGTGATTCCAGCAAGTGCGGGTTTGTTCCAATGCTCAAAACCAGTTCATAAGCACTCATGAACGTTGCAGCAACCCTTTGCTATGTCTAACACCATTTAGACAATCTACACACCAATTCATGACAATCTTCATTCATATCTACTTCCAACATATGAACGATTGTGGACAATTTGAACAATTCGATTATTCCTAATAAATTCAATTATTCTGGAAGTCAAAACATGCAAAGTGAAACAATAGTTAAACGATTAACATAAGATAGTAACATTACTCATAAATAAAACTCCTTTATTTAATTGCCAAATGTTAATTACATTTATCTATTATACGTTTCTAATACTATCTAATCTATACTAATATCATCCTTCAGCCCAATACTCCTAGCATGCTGCAAGTGCTTAACCCTACTCAGTCCCTTCATAAGAGGATCTGCTGGTTTAGCTTCTGATGATATCCTCTTAACTATGAGTTGTCCTTCTTCTACACGATGTCTAATGAAGTGATATTTTCTGTCGATATGTCTTGATCTACCATAATCCCTCGGTTCCTTGGTCAAGGCAACCGCACCTTCGTTATCACAGAAAATTTCCATGGGCTCCTTTATGGCAGGCACAACTCCAAGATTACCAATGTAGTTCTTTAGCCATATTGCCTCCTTCGACGCTTCGCTCGCTGCGATGTACTCTGATTCGCACATTGAATCAGCTACGGTTTCTTGCTTGGAACTCTTCCAAGTTACTGCTCCTCCATTTAGGGTAAAGACCCAGCCCGAATGCGAACGGTAGTTGTCCCTATCGGTCTGAAAACTGGCATCACTATACCCTCGCACCTTCAAGTCATCACTCCCTCCAAGGATTAAGAACCATTCTTTCGTCCTCCGAAGGTACTTAAGGATGTTCTTTACCGCAATCCAATGTGCTTTGCCAGGGTTCCCTTGATATCTGCTAACCATGCTCAAAGCGAATGCTACATCAGGGCGAGTACAAGTCATAACGTACATGATTGAGCCAACTGCGGAAGCGTACGGTTGTCGGCTCATTTCTGCTATTTCAGCTTCAGTACTCGGACTTTGAGTCTTACTCAACCTGGCATTTCCTTGTATCGGTAGTTCTCCCTTCTTTGAGTTTTCCATACTAAATCGTTTTAGTACCTTCTCTAAGTAAGTATTCTGACTAAGTCCAATTAGTCTCTTACTTCTTTCTCTTACTATCCTTATTCCCAAAATGTAAGAAGCCTCTCCGAGGTCCTTCATAGCGAAACACTTCCCGAGCCAGGATTTGACTTCTTGCAGAGTCGGGATGTCGTTTCCTATGAGTAATATGTCATCGACATATAGAACGAGGAAGCTTACTATACTCCCACTGGCTTTGACATATACACAAGATTCGTCTTCGCTTCGTACAAATCCAAACTCTTTGACTTTCTCATCGAAGCAAAGATTCCATCTGCGAGACGCTTGCTTAAGTCCATAAATGGACTTCTCAAGCTTACACACTCTATTTGGATGCTTCGGATCCACAAACCCCTCTGGCTGAGCCATGTAAACATCCTCAGCCAACTTTCCGTTAAGGAAGGCGGTCTTGACATCCATTTGCCAAATTTCATAATCATGAAATGCGGCAATTGCTAGCATCACTCGAATAGATTTAATATTCGCAACTGGTGAGAAGGTCTCATCATAGTCAACTCCTGGAGTTTGAGTAAAGCCCTTCGCAATCAATCGCGCTTTATACGTGTGCACGTTCCCATCCACGTCGGTCTTCTTCTTGAAGATCCATTTGCACCCAACGGTATTACGTCCGGGCACATAATCAACCAAATTCCAAACTTGGTTATCGTACATGGATTGGATCTCACTATCCATTGCCTCTTTCCATTTTGCAGACTCCGAGCCTGCCATGGCTTCCTTATAGCTATTAGGTTCATCAAGATTTACTAGTGTACCATCACTAATATACGTGTCCCCTTCGGTAGTAATATGAAAACCATAAAACTGGGGATGAACTCTAACTCTATCGGAACGTCTAAGAGGTAAGGACTCGTCAATCGGTTCAACCGGAGTTTCCTCCTCGGGTTGAATGCCAGTGGTAAAGGTTCCTTCATCTATCGACTCTTGAATTTCTTCAAGTTTGATTTGCCTCCCACAATCTCCGTGGCTTATGAGTTCTCGCTCTCGGAAAACTCCTCTCCTCGTAACAAAGACAACGTTGTCCTTCGGTCTATAGAAGAGATATCCAAAGGATGTCTGCGTGTAGCCGATGAAAATACATCGCTCACTTCGAGGTTCAAGCTTGTCATGAGTATCTCGTCTTACGAAAGCCTCGCAACCCCAAACCTTGATGTGTGCCAGCAAGGGAGCTTTCCCCATCCACATCTCGTGAGGTGTTTTGGAAACCTTCTTAGTAGGGACTCGGTTAAGGATATGGGCGGCAGTCTCTAAGGCATACCCCTAAAAGAAGATAGGTAGTGAAGCATCACTCATCATAGAGCGAACCATATCTAATTAGGTTCGATTACGCCTTTCTGCCACACCATTCAACTGCAGTGTCCTAGGAGGCATCAATTGCGAAACTATTCCACACTCCTTGAGATAATTGTGGAATTCAAGACTTAGGTACTCTCCTCCTCGATCGGATCCAAGCATCTTGATTTTCCTGCCCAATTGATTCTCCACTTCATTCTTGAACTCTTTGAACTTTTCAAAGGTTTCTGACTTTTGCTTGATTAAATAGATATACCCATATCTACTATAATCATCGGTAAAAGTCACATAGAAGCGGTTCCCATCCTTCGTGGTTGATCTAAAGGGTCCACATACATCGGTATGTATTAGGTCCAATAGCCCCTCACCCCTTTCACAAGTATTTGTGAAGGATGACTTAGTCATCTTTCCATGTAAACAAGACCCGCATGTGTCATCTTCCCTAAGGTCGAATGACTCCAACACTCCATCCTTTTGGAGTTGGGCTATGCGTTTCTTGTTGACATGTCCAAGACGGCAATGCCACAAGGATGCTTTATCCATACTAGTGGAAGAATCAATATTCAAAACATCATTTCCTAAGTTATCAACAATCATAACAATTTCATATATTCCATTACACGGTATAGCTTCAAAGTAAAAGACACTATTTAGATAAGCCATAATAGAACCATTCTCATTATTAAAAGAAAATCTAAATCCTTGCCTATATAAACCATGAAATGAAACGATGTTTCTAGCCATTTCTGGCGAATAGCAACAATTGTTCAAATCTAAACATAAATTATTCCTAAGCACTAAAGAATACACTCCAATCTTGGTAACAAGCGATGATCTTCTGTTCCCCATGATTAGATTGATCCTTCCTTGCTCCACATCCCTACTTCTTCTTAGTCCCTACACATTTGAACAAATGTGATAGCCACAACCGGTGTCAAGAACCTAAGAAATTGCATGATTAGAATCGTTAGATTTAGTTGTGTATATACCTGCGAAAGATGGCTTGATCTTTCCCTCTTTGATTGCTTGCAGGTATTCTGGGCAACTTCTCTTCCAATGTCCTATCTTGGGGCAGTGGTGGCACTCTGCCTCCTTCGGGTTAGGACAGGGCTTAGTGGGATCAACTTTGGTCCCACTAGAAGAGGCACCATCTCGGGCTTTAACCTTGCGATAGTTCTTCAATGAAGCCTTACTCTTCTTTCCCTTTCCTTGACCAATTGCCAAGACAGGAGCAACAGACGGATTGGGAGTAGGTGCAACAGACTTGTCTTTGAAGTTGCTCTCAACGACCCTCAAAAGACCTTGGAGTTTGCTTAGGGTGACCTCCTCTTTGTTCATGTGGTAGGTCATCCTAAATTGGTTGTACATCGGAGGCAAAGAGTGAAGCACCATGTCGATCGTCAAGTCTTCCCCAAAGTCAACATTTAACTTGTGAAGGCGATCGACATACCTTTTGCATCTTTTGCAGGTGCATGGTAAGAGATTCTCCATGACCCATCTTAGCGGAAATCATGTTAGTGAAAATCTCATAACGCTCTTGTCTCGCGTTTTGGTGGTATCTCTCCAATAAGTCTTGATGCATCTCGTATGGATACATGTCCTCGTAGGACTTTTGGAATGCAATGTACCTTCGTTGCATCTCGCTCATGAGTCTCAAAAGCGGTGATTTCGGCCGGAGTAGCGATTTCGGGGTTGATTTTCTCAAGCTTTTCATCGAGGACATACTCCTTATCCTCATAGCAAGAAATGGTGCGAATGTATCTTATCCATTCGCTAAAGTTCGTTCCATCGAAGGTGACCTTTTGGCAAAGGCTCATCAACGTGAAAGAACTAGCAGCAGCGTTGTTTGCGTTCGACATCTATAGAAAGGACAAAGATAGATTAGAATAAGAATCCCTAATTATCACCCAATAAGAAAAATTAGGGTTAGGATCCAACAATAACATTTTCATATTAGAAAAGGGATGCCGTAATCTAACATGAAAATAAATTGAAGGTAAGTGAATGACGATTCACTAATTCTCCATTACAAAACCTAGACTATTAGTCCTAAGTGTATTGAGAATTCCTAGGTTCGGATGAGATTCATTGAAACTATTCAATGGCATGTTTAAATCTCGATATGCCCCTCTTGTTTGTGACTGGGATGCTGAGGATCACAAAGCGGGTGTGAATTACCATGCAAATTCACATGGTGCCTTCATTGTAACGATCACCTATTCGATGTGTCGGTAAACCACACACGCTCCATCGAACTATGATAAACAATGAATCACCCTTTTCCACCTTTGCTTAGAACCAATTAGTGTGCCGGTAAACCACACACGCTCCACTAACTTCTTAGCAAGGGTGCAAAGTGTAATTTCATGGGATTGCATCAATTCACTTTTCCTAAAGTAGCTAAGATTGGGAAAATTTTAAAACGTGTAGTTACTTTGTATTTCTTATTATACTTTTAAAGAGAGGATGAGGTTGCCCTATCCTACCCGTTCGGCTAACGACCCCCCACCAATCAAGCAAGCGGTGGGTGTGAGTGTACACCCATTAAGCACCATTTTATAGGCCGCAACCTTATACCCACCTTATAGATTGGCTTCGTGAATGAGGCCTACTAACGGTAAGACTAGCATTTAGTTATATATATATATATATATATATATATATATATATATATATATATATATATATATATATATATATATATATATATATATATATTATTCTAGTAATATCATATTAGTATAAGGTTGTGTTTTAAACCTTTTAAAATGTAGGGTTTGAAATTTAAGTTGTCTAAATTAAAACTTTTAATCACAAATATAAATTTCAAACTTGAGGGCATGTTTTAAACATTTAAAACATGGAGGATCAAATAACAAATAATTCCAATTAACAATTAATATCCTAATTATCTTTATTTGATTTATCCAAGATTTCTTTTAAGATAATTATCAAAATAATTAATCAATTATCATATAAGGAAATTAAATATTTTATTAGATGATAAATATCTTTAATTAGATCACGATTATAGTCATATATATCAAAAAAACGGATTAGTGTTGATCTAATATGATTAAGGTAAGTTTCCATAAGATAAACATGGAAAAATCCCGGTTTTGCCTAATCCTGACGCTCGGACTCGCCGAGTACACAAAGGGACTCACCGAGTCAGGCCTACTCGCCGAGTCCACTTTGGAACTCGCCGAGTCCATGAATCAGAACGAAAAAATCGAATTTTGTAGGTTTGTTTCAGTTGATCAAGCAACAATTTAAAGAAAACCAACCTGGGCTCTGATACCACTGATGGGTTTTAGCCATAAGAACTTTCCTATGTGCGCATGCAAAACCCTAATGCTCGGATCTAGGCTTTCTAATTAAACATGCTTTGAATCCAAGACTTCTAATGGCTAATTAGGTTAAATAACAACATTGAAATAGATCTAGAACCATACCTTTGAATTCCTTGTTGATCTTGTTGTCTTGGAGCTTCTAGAGTCACAAATGTCACTCCTCTAATGGCTTACAAACACCAATAGCAAGAAAGATGATTTAGGAGAGAGGAGAGGGGAGGAATTCGGCCAAAGTATCTCTACTTTTGATGGTGTGTCGAATTCCCTCACCCCTAGGGTCTATTTATACTTGTAGACTCCTTAAGGATTACAACTTTAACCCTAATTGGATAACTTAGACTTTAAGTTAATCCATATCCTTTCCTTGATAACCCTATGGATGATTTTGGCTTATCCAAGCCCTAGAAATCGTCCATCCTATCTTGGATAAGGATTTATAGTCTAAAGTGTAACTATCAAACAATTGACAGTTTATACCCTCTTATTTAATTAATCTCTTTAAGTCACCAAATTAATTCCAATTAATCTATGACTTATATTAATCAAATAACCATATATTATTCCTTATAATATTTACTCTCTCTTAACAAATCATCCATCAAGTTGCTATGGTGAAGGCAACCTAAAAGGACCATGCACAACCAGATCAAATACTTGCCTAACATAGTTGCAGCCTTAGACACTATTCCAACAAAAACTTGAATCTGTTTGTTTATTTTTGCTCTGAAATTTTGATGATTTTGTTTTTGAAATGTGTTCTTTTTCATCTCTTGGTTTGTCATTTGACACAACTTGCAAAAAAAATTGCTTTTCGTGCTTTTCTTTTTGAAACATTATTTTCTGTTGAATAATTTCCAACCATCAATTTGAATTCATGAGAATTTAATTTCACTTCAGCCTTTTATTATTCATCTTTTTTCAAAAATTTTGTTTGGTTTTTCACATTTAACCACCCATTTTTGTAATGATTTTTGTCTTTGAAGCACATAAGAATTTTGAGTTAAATTGTTTTCTTCTGTGTTTTGATTTGCGAAAAAACCTTCTGTGGTTGACTTTAGATTATCTTTTTCAATCATTTTGTTGAATTCAGGATGAACTTTCTCAGCATTTCTAGTAGTGACAAAAACTTGATTTGGAAAAATGGTTTTATCTGTACATACAAAATTTGGATATACCACAGTGTTGGTTTCCAAATAATGTGCGCCTTTGTCATTTAAAACTTTGTCAAACTCTTTTGTATTTTCAAACACTTGATCAACCACAACTCGTTGAGGTATTTTAAGTGAATCTTTCATTTCTTCTATGTTTTCTTCATTCTCATTAGATTTCCAGCTTTCAACTTCCACATTATCTAACTCACAATGTTGCGAAGTTAAAGGTTTATCAATTTCATCCTCTACTATCGAAT
The DNA here is from genome assembly GCF_052625555.1 of Lactuca saligna. Taxonomy (NCBI): domain Eukaryota; kingdom Viridiplantae; phylum Streptophyta; class Magnoliopsida; order Asterales; family Asteraceae; genus Lactuca; species Lactuca saligna. The sequence continues at coordinate 136,115,366 of NC_136420.1, forward strand.
CAACAATAATTTCTTTACCTTTAATCTTAGATGCGATATTAATGATTGACAATTGAGAACAATCAACCTCTTCTTCCTCTTCCATCTCACTGATTTTACTCACATTATCTGAATTTTCATCAATATCAGCATAATTGAATTGAGATGAAAGAGTTGAAGTTTCTGTTTTCTTTAATATTTTCACTTGCTCATTCTTTGTCAAACTTTCATTGACAATGTTAACCAACTCACCAGCATTCAGAAATTCATCAATTTTGACAATACCATATGTATATCTATCATCAGGTATTTTGTCAAATTGAGCAATTGTACATTCGCAATCATAAGAAACAACATCAACTTTTTCACGTTCAAATTCAAGAAAAAGTAAAAGTTTCCTATGTTGTTCTTTGCTAATGTCAGAAGAATGATGTAAAACAGTTAGTTTTGCATATAACCGTTTGGCAGAATTACAATATATGTTCTTTTGTGCTAGCAACAACCTAACATCATTTGTAAGATTATTCCTATCAAAATCTACATTTTTGATCTGCATTTCAAAATTTTCTACTCTGCTCCTCTTTGTTTCTAATTCTCTCCATGTCTCACCTAGTTGCATATTTAATTTTTGAGCTTCAGTACTAGCATACACAATAACAGAATCAAAATAAGCCACAGTTTCATCAAATGAAACTATTTCTGCATCATAAGCAAATAAAGGAATATTAAAAGATTCAAGTATTGTACGTACCTTGGTGGTCATGGGTGATTTGTCTGTGGATTTGGATACGAAGCACCTTCCTAAAATTTCCTCTTCGCAATCTTCAAAACTTGCGAACATTGCTCCCTGTGTAGGATGCCTCATTTCCTCGTCATCAGATCCTGAAGACCAGATATGATACGTACCACTTTCTTCATTATCAGTTTCACCTTTCGCAACCAAAGACACTCCTTTGGTCTTAGCACGTATCTCTTCAAGCTTTTCAGAGTAATATGCTTCATCTTTAACTTTTTCCTTCTTCTCTTCTTTCTTTCGCAACATGCAATCGGCTGCAAAATGATTTGCACCATTGCAGTAGTGACAGTAAATTTCTGAGTCACCTTTCAGCTTCTTCACTTCTTTCGCATCTTTTTGTTTCTCATCAGCTTTCTCCAATTTCTTCCTCTCCTCTCCTCCAGTTTTTGTGACTGCACTCTTCGCATCACTAGCCTTTCCTTTTGGATTAAAAGGATTTTTGAAAATCTTCTTAATTTTGTTGTTTGAATAGAATGCCACAGCTTCATCATCAGAGTTCATCAAAAATCCTTCATCATCTGAACCATCTTTTTCATTAACATCAGCTTCTAATGCCTTTGAAACAAGAGCCAAAGGACCTCCAATACTTTGTTTTGATTCTTCATACATTTCTGAAACTTCACATTCATGTGTTTTCAGCTGATTGTAGAGATCATTCAAACGAGTTGTATCAAAACTCTGTTGATTCTTAATCATCATGCTCACACTTCGTAATTCCTTGTGAAGACCCATAATGAATGTTAAATTGAACTCCATGAGAGACCTAGTGATTCCATACCTATTGCAGCGAAATATAAGCTCATTCAGACGATCATAGTAATTTTCAAGAGTTTCAGCATCCTTTTGTCTGAATCCTTTCAGTTCAACTAGACATTGCTTCACAGAATTGATCTTCGTCTTTTCACTACCTTAATAATTCTCTTTTAGAGTGTTCCAGATGTCCTTTGCTGTTTTACAACTACGAATGTAATTATAAACCATAGGACGAAGAGCACCACTTAGTTCCCTCATGCACCTCTTTTCATTATTCTTCAACCGTTTTTGTTGATCAACAACTTTAGTAGATGCAGCAGATGGACCAATTGGTTGAACATTAACAGGAGCTTGCACTGTTCCATTGATACAATTCCAAAGTTCTTTATCAATTCCATTTAAGTAATCTTCCATTCTATCAGCCCACTGATCATAGTATTCTGGAATTAACATCAGAATTTTGGTTGAAGAACCAAGCAAGTGAGAGATGGAAGTCATTGTATTCATGTTGAAGTTCGCCATTGCTGAACACAGAAATTTTCAGAAAGTTTGAAAAACTTGATGAAATTGAGAATTTGATCAAATAAATTGATCACAAATCACTGATCGATTACTCGACTAAACAATTCAAAGACAGAATCAATTCAAATCTGAAAATCAAATAAGATTTTCAAAACCGAAATGCACGGATAATTTTGAGTAAAGTTGCAACTCAAAAAGCAAATGATTCTAACATGAAAATCAGATCGATGCAGTTTGAATCCTGCTCTGATACCAATTGATGAGAATTGTTATCGAGATTTTAGAAAACAAAGTATGATTTTAGTAATCTAAGAGTTAGAACACGAAGAGTAAATATTAATCAGATCTCATATTGATGAAGACTGATTACAAAATAAGCAGAAAGGATATTTGCGTTAACAAAAAGTTCTACTTTACTTCTAACCTCAGCCCCTATTTATAGGGAACATGAGTGTACAAAAAATATACTAAGTCTAAACATTACACTTCGCACAAATATGACTTAGTAAAATAACATAAAAAGCGAAACAATACAAAACACAATATTCGACTTTTACAATTTTGCTTCTACATAAAGGATGGGTAGAAGATAATTCTACCCCTATGTGGCCTCTCTTGAATCAGTTGACCAAAACCCTAAGGTCCTCGGAAGTCAACCCCAGTCAATGGTCAAATTTGACCAGACTCGCTGAGTGTAGTCGCTGACTCAGCGAGTTTATACATATACCCTGAATCCTTCTAAGACCTCACTCAACTCGTCAAGGTAATCTCCCAACTTGATGGGTTACCACTGGTCATGAATCGCTGGGCAACTCAATCCGACTCGTCGAGTTCTCTCATGGACTCGGCGAGTTTCCTCCATGGCATTACTCATTTGACCGTCTGAGGTCAGATCTGTTCCTCTGATCCATAGATCTGGCCTTTTAGCACTCAAAAATCACGTAAAGGTCTGAACTTGATGTCCATGCATGGCACATCAAGCTCTATTTGATGAAATAGCCACCTTAATGGTGTTTTAGGCTCAATACACTCATGGAACTACGTAAATCTAAGCTCAAGGGACTCTCTGGACCTATCAAAGTCCAGATCTAATGTCTAAATCGAAAAGGGACCTCTCATCTTCATAACCTAGCTACAAAAGAAGGTAAAGAACCTAAAATCCATAAGATCTATTCAATACAAGAGATTAGGTGCAGATTTGTACCTAATACAAAATTCTGGAGTGAAATAGCAGCTAATCCCATGACCTCCTTGCTTCCAAACCTTGAAACTCTTCTCATTCCTTTCAAAGAACACACTAAGAAGCTCACAAAGGTGCTATTTCTCACTCTAAGCTCTCAAGGGCGATTAGGGTTTCACAGGGGTTTGTGTGGCCGCAAAGGAAGGCCATAAGGGCCTTTAATTAGGTCCAAACCCAGGCAATTAGGGTTTCCTTATCAGCACCGACTCGTCGAGTCAGATACCGGACTCATCGAGTCTATTCACTAAACTTGTAATCTAAACGCGACCCGACTCGATGAGTTGAAGCACCAACTCGTCGAGTTCCTCCAATTAATTCAAAATAAATAATTAAAATAACATACCTGAAAATCCGGATGTTACACATTTGGAAGTAAAAAGCTATTACCTTGACCACTTGATTGATAAATCTCTCCATTAGATAGTTTATGGCCATTTCCATCTTCTCTTTGAGTTGTTTAGTTGTTTGATCATGCCTTGAAGATGAGACTTCAGATCTGGAAAATATGAGGTCCCTTAGGCCAAAAGGTTCAAGCTTTATCAAGCTTCGGCCAACTTTCATGCCTTAAACCCTTTATTGAGCTTGGTTTGGGAATCTTAGCCCTAGATGCCATGCATGGACGTAAAGCTTGCATCTTTACGTAGTATTTTAACCTTAGGAGGCTAAATCTAGAGTTTGGGGCATGAGTCTTGCTTAAAGACGTCTGGATATGAGAATAGTTGAAGAGACTCGACGAGTTGGAAGTCAACCCAACGAGTTAGTTAGGGTTTTCCCCGATAGTCTGGACACGTTACGAACTCGGCGTGTTGTGAGAGAACTCGGTGAGTTGAGTTGGATTTTCCAGATTTTTCAGAAGAAACAAAGTAACTCGACGAGTCACATAGATGCACTCGATGAGTTGGGTCAACATTGACTATTGACTCGAGTGTTGACTTCCGTTGACTTTTAGGGTTTGGTCAAGTTATGGATTATGGAGACCATGGAGGGTGAAAATGGTCTTTCACCCTTTCTGAGAGTTAGAAAAGGGTTAGCTTAACATCTTTAGAGTTTTTTTTATAAAGTGTTAATTAGAGATGATTATGATATGTAGGCGGAGTCTAGACCGATCGCTGAGTACGAGACCTACTTGCTTATATACGTGGTGAGTCTGCTCACTATACTTAGCCGAGTGGTAATCATTGTGCGACCAGAGGGTCTTATGTGCTTATATTGAGTTATGTGATATATTATGCATTCAAACTTTGTGATTTATTCTATATATTATTCTGTTCCTTATTGAGTTATTCTGTCTTTGTGGGGCCAGATGGTCTTCACTAAGATACAGGATCGGAGGGTCCAACCCTAACTGTAAGACCGAAGGGTCTTCACTGAGACATATGACCGGAGGGTCTTTATCAATATATAGCCATGAGAGGATAATTATTTGTGTGTGGTGCTTTAGGGAACTCACTAAGCTTTGTGTTTGCAATGTTGTGTGAAATGTGTTTCAGGTACCTCTTAGGATCACAGGAAGGCACCGACTTGATTGTAGACACCAGCTAGAGATTACATTTTGAGGATTCTGGGATGTTGTCAAACATTTTTATTGACTTGTGTTTTGGATAAATTATAACTTGAGTTTGAGAAATGTGAAACTGTGATTTGTGTGATTTTTAAAATGAAAAAAAAAATTTATTTGAAAATTTAGAGTGTTGCACTTGCTTTCCAAGGTTTTCAAGAAGTATATTGGTGTGATTATTTGCTACAATAATCAAGAGGTATGTAAACCTTAACTCTATGTAAATTTTGATATTATAGAGTTCCTTAGGGTTCTGTATGTTCATAGGTTATTGCTATCAATAGAGAAAACTTAGATTCAAATAGGTTGCATGTGAACTTAAGCGTTAAGTTTTTCTGCCACATGTTTTAATTATAACCTATAAAACCTATCAGTGGTATCAGAACCATAGTTTTCTATTTGATTGTGCATAATAGTGAATATATAAAAATTAGGGTTTATTGAAATTAAACACTAATGGCCATGATTTTTGATTTTGCTAGGGTTTCTTGAAACCCTAGCCTCCCTAACTCTATTTTTGAAAATGAGGGAGTTACTTTAGGGTTTTATCTTGTGTCCTTAGTTATTGTTTTAATAGCCTTAAATAGAATAATTAAAATTATAAAAACCCATAGTTTGAATTATTTTTATTAACTGTTTAATTTAAATAATTATTTAATCCCTAGACGATTTAGTTAATTGGTTAATTAAAATAAAATAATTAAAAATGGAAAAACCCATACCATATTTTCAAAAATTAGAAGGATTTATATTAGGATTAGGTTTGAATTATTTTTATTAACTGTTTAGTTTAAATAATTATTTAATCCCTAGATGATTTAATTAATTTAATTAAATGGTTAATTGGTTAGATAGTTAATATTTAAACCTTGTATTTTGTAAAGTTTTAAAAAACACCTTATATATACTATTAAAAGTTTAATATATTATATGTATAAGACAAGTAAGTTAAATCGATAGTACGCCTCATTCACGAAGCCATACTATAAAAGGGGGGGGGGGGGGGGGGGGTATAAGGAAGCGACCTATAAAATGACCATCATTGGGTGCCACTCTCACCCACAACTAGCTTGTATGGTAGAGGGTCGTTAGCCAAGCAGATTTGATAGGACATAATCTCATTAAAAGAATAATGATATAAAAGTACTAGAACCTTCTTTAAAAAAATCTCACTCAAGTTACTTTAGGAAAAATGTGAAAACTATGTTAAACCATGACAATGCACATCATGCTTTATATGTCATTAGTAGAGCGTGTGTAGTTAACCGACATAGTAATATAGACTATAAAGGGATATAATGGGGATCTCGAAAATTTTCATTGTTGATGGAGCGTGTGTGGTTAACCGAAACATCAATGTGAAATGATAAATGCCATCGAGGATGCCAAGCGGGTTTGCATGGTTATTCACATCTCGTTTGTGATCCTCAACATCATTGTCACAAAAGTGAGCGCATAATCCAAGATTAAACATGCCATTGATAAGACTTAACGAATCTCAAAAGATCTAGGAGTTTCACTAGATTAAAATTGGTAAAAGCCTTACTTACCTAAATAGATTTGAATTTGATTACGACATCCCTCTTCAAAGTTCGAATAAAAAATATGGATCCTAGCGTTAATTTAAATTTACGGGTTAATAATTAAGGATAAAAATCAACTAACTTGAATTCTCTTTTCTCCCAATTTTAGATGTTTTATGAAGATAGAAATGGTATTCATCATTCTTATGGAAATGTTTTCATCAATATTCTGGAGATGGTCTTTCAGTTTCAAGTCAAGGTGAAATTGTATTCTCTTCCTTATGAAATGATGGAACTGTACATCATCTCTCCTCAACTCTTCCACCTCCTCCTCGTATAACTCTCCCAATTTCACTTTTCCCTCAAGTTAAAAGATACGAGACTACTCAATCCCTATTGGCATGTAAACATCAAGATGGAAATTTTGTGTGTGCGCATGTTCTAAAAATGAAATCATACATTGACAAATTGGATAGAACGGGTATCATTCTCCCTAGGGAGCATACTATTGATTTGGTTCTTCTCTCACTTCCAAAGTCATCTGATCAGTTCATTAAGAACTTTTATATAAGGAATATTGACGTGACCCTAATTGATCTGACCCAAATGCTGATTGTTGCTGAAGTAAAAATGCTTAAGATTATATCTAAAGCAGAGATGCTTATTGGGTCTAATTCCAAGGTTTTCATGGATATTGACAAGGGTGACGATGGTGGACCAGAAAAGTTTTCTCTTCCCAATGGAAAGGGGTCATTGGAAAGGTTTTTTCTGGAATCGTTCGATGTGTTAACCCCAAAGAGTCTATTGGTTTCTATTACCAATTGAAGGGACATTGGAAACGAAGCTGCCTAAAATACCTAAAAGATCTTAGAGATAGTAAAGTCAAGTTGTATGACTCTACTTCAGGTACACCCATTATCTGACTATATTGTTTTATAAGTTCTTATTCATAGAATCTTAATACATGATGTGATGATCACATTTTGATGGTATTATAGGAGCTAAGTGAAAGAAGGAAGCTTGAGCAAGGTGAGCTAAATCTGATCATGAGAAATGGACTTTGGTCACATGGTTTGATGATCAAAATTTGGATATACTACTAAGGAGTTGGGATAATTTAATAGATTATTATTACTCTTAGGAGATTTCTAGAAACATAGTTTTCATTTTATGCGTTTTAAGTATAAGTTCCAAATTTTTGTTTATTTTCAATAAAAGTGAAATTTTGGTTTATCTTTTTGCCATATTTTATATTTCCTTGCAATGCAATTTATGAAAGTGCTGGTTACATTTATAATATTAGGAATATTAATTATGTATTTGATTCTTATGATATCACTTGTGTTATTGCCTTAATTAACCAAGTGAAAAGAAGTCTCATCACCAAGTTTCAAATTGGACAGAAACTTGGAGTCATGTAATTCGAATTGTGTGATGCATGAGAATCATGGTCAGAGGAAAATTATGACTAATTCATTGATCACATGTTTATGTGAGGCAAGTGAAGGATTGATGGATCTAGTACTTGTCGATACAGACTATTCAGATCGATCACAAAGGACAATAACTCTATTCATCATGATTTACTAATGCTTCAGTAAATATGGTTGTGTTTATGAGATTAAGAATAATTCTAATACTTTGAAAAAAAATTAAAGAGTAGGTCAATGAATTGAAGAATCTATTAGGCAGAAAGATAAAAGATTCTCCAATATGAAAAGAAAGGAGAATGCTTTAGTATCATGTTTTATGATCATCTTAGTGATTTTGGATTTATATCACAAATGATCCTTGAAGAAAATCTAAGTGTAATTGTATTACTAAGAAGAGGAATCAAATGTTGTTAGAAATGGTTTGATCATAGATGAATCATACTTTGTTCCAATCAAATTTTAGAGTCATAGACTAGTAACTAAAAATCGTATCTTGAAACTCTTTTCAAACTAAGAAGGTTGAAAACACCTCGGAATATGTGGAGTAAATTTTTTTTCATACTCTTGCACATATAGAATTGGTTTTGTGATGTTTTCGTTAATCGAGAAACAAAAGATAAACTGAGACCTATTCTATGAAATGTTTTCTTGTCGGGAATCCACACGAACTTTTGAATATTTTTTTAGCTCGTCAAGGAATGTTCCTTGAGAGAAAACTCATATATCAAGAAGACAGTGAGATTTGTATTGATCTTGAGAGTTTCAAGAGTCAATAAACAATAAACCTTTTAGTTATCAGTAGAACGTGACCTGAGGTTGATAACATATATTGTCTTTGGTTGACACGTTCTTATTTCTACACACTTCAAGTTGAGTTGTAAATAGATCTCTCTTTCTGAATGAAAATTACGCATCTTGAATATCACATCTCATCTTACTTACTTCTTACTCTCTCATCTTCATATATCTTCTAAAATTAACTGATCGCAATCTCTCTTCTGAGCAAGTCATTCTTGACTTCATCACTAAGTTTGATCTCACTCACTAACTTGGATTCGCTGCAATTCTCGTTAAGAATCAACTTAAGTGTATACTTGATATAATACTTATTGTCATTTATATTTCCTTATATTTCAGCACCTAACTATCTAATTATCTAACTATCTAATCTCTAACTTAATATTGTTGAGCTTTATGATCCTTTGACTTAAACTTTATTCTGCAATACTACCTGTACTAACGCTTGTTCTAGTGTGTTACTCAAGTTTTTCTCTCAATAATTGGTATCAGAGTCTAAGTGGTTTCTTTTTAAACAAAAAAACTCTTGTTTTAAAAGGCCTTATATACCATTGAAGAACATTTCTTTAAAATAAAAAAACAAAAATCTTTTCAAAACATGGAAATATGGCACAAGCATTATATCTCAATGTTTCCAATAGTGTTGGTGGTTTGAATAGAGCTCCAATACTAATGGTAAACGAGTATAATCATTTGTCTCAAAGAATGGAAAGATACCTAAGGAGACTTGGAAGATATGTATGGAGGTTTGTAGAAGAAGGACCTCATGTACCTATTCTTACCCCAATCCAAACTGACGACGCTCAAGTCAGACTAGGAGGAGGTCAACCAGCTATGAATCGTACCACCAAGGATGATCTTGATAAGATGGAAAATGATGCGGTTTCATTTTATGAGATATCATGTGGAGTTGCTCATGACAACTTCGATATCATCATAAAGTGCAAGTCAACCAAAGAGATATGGGAAGTTCTCAAGAACTTGTATGAAGGATCAGAACAAGCTCAAGATAAGAAGCTTACAATTGAACTTAATGAATTCAAAAACTTCAAAGCTCATGCTGGTGAATGTTTGGAAGACTCCTTCAAAAGGTTCAATCTAATTGTCACAAAACTGTCGAATGCAGGCACCGTACGTAGCAACCATGAGACAAGTCTCCAGTTTCTTAATGGTTTGGGTAGGCATTGGACTACTGCTAAAATGATAGTCCAAGGAGACAGAAAAATTCACTCCTTGTCTCTATATAAGCTCTATGGTGAATTGCAAGCTCAAGAATCAATCGTACTAAAGGAATGTGCTGAATTCAGAGGACCACTCACTCTTATAGCACAAGCACTGCATACTCAATCTTACTTTCCTGCGTATGACAACCCTTCTCAGTCATACGAAGCTGATTAAGAGTATGATGATGAAGAATAATTTCAGAATGCTATTGCTCTAGTTAGCCAACAATTAAATTGGCTACCACCCTCATATTTCCGCAAAAATCAGCAGTTCACAAAAACTCCCTTTAACAGAAACTTCAATCCTCAAAATAATCATTCTCGATATCCCAAAATCCCACCCATCACTACAACCTCAAAACATTCAATCTAAAGAGGCACTACAGCCTATCAAGAATGACCCCGGTACCTTAAATGAAGACAAGTCTGATGCCATAATTTGTCACAAGTGTAACAAGGAGAATCACTTTACCAAAGATTGCAAAGCCAATGTGGTGAAAGACACAACATTCTACCTTATAATGGCTCGAGAAATGGAGGAAAAGGAGAAATCAAGGGCATACGTAGCCCAAGTCAAGAGAGACCATCAAGTGTAGTCATCCGGAGATGAAGATGAGGATAACAACATCAAGGGAAAAGGCAAGATCTGCATGATGACAACTACGGATAAGGATGAGTCAACCAAGCTTGAAAAGAACTACTACTACATGTATAAGGATGGAACTCTGAGCATCGTTGAGCAGGTAAAACTCATGATCTAAACTCTTAATTATAGCATGCATGATTCCGAACCATTCATAGACAAACTAAATGACACATTTGCTGCATTCCTTACAAACTATAACAAAGCCCTAGATGAGAAGAATATAACGTCCCAAGAGATGTTTCATGTAAGAGGACGATTGGAGGATAGGAGGCTCAAAGTAGCTATGTTAGAGATGGATCTAGTTTTAGAAAAGATGCTAGAATGTTGTGTGAAACACAATTAGGGATAGCTTTGAATCAAAGAGATTTAGCTCAAACTAAAAATGCACGTTTAAATCTTTTAATAGAAAAGTTGTTTAATGAAAGTGAAACCGCAGTTGAATCTCACCGACTGCGGTTCTCCAAAAACTCTTGCAAAAGGGCTCTTAAAGAAGTATTTCAAACTCGTGATAAAAAATTGAAAAACTCTTCGAAAAACAAAAAGCAAGTCAAAATTTCAAATCCCAAGAGTCCAGAAATGCCTTTTTTTCAAACTATCTTTCTAAAGTCACAACAGACAAGAAATCAAGCAAAAAGGAATGTACAATTCCTCAAACCTTTTCAAAAACTCCTAACAAAACCCAAAAGCAAGTAAAATCTTTTCAAAGCAATGGTTTTATAATCTATTCCTCAGATGACCCAAAATGGAAGGGGATTTTGCCAACACCAACACTTTTTTAAGTCACATCAACCTTTTGCAAAATCACATCCTAAAAGATTTACACCTGCACACATATCATCAAGGCACACTGTTTCAAAAGCAAAAAGCACAAATGTCGGATCTCATCCTCGGACTGGTCCCAAGACTAATCCCACATCCTTCAGGCCACTGACCAAAAATAATGTCAAGACTAATGCTAGAAAGTCTTCATTTCATCAAAAGGGGTCATCTCGAGCTCCACCTTGTTTTTTTTCAAAAAACTCCCATTGTTCAAAAAGTGTGTACTTGTAAAAAGGCTCATACTTTTCAAAACCTCTCACTTTTCATAGACCTCGTAACTTCTCAAAATTTCACAACACTCCAAAATCTCATAAGTACCCAGGTCTAGGATTCAAAGTTGACACAAAATCTGTCCCTACAACCTCAGTTCATGTGTCTATGAAAAATCCACCTCTAGCCCCGGGCTCCAAACTTATTTGGGTGCCTAAATTAACCGTGTAAATTTCAGGCAATGTGCAAGAAGGAACATGAAGAGGAGTGGTTAATTGAAAGTTCCTGCTACTTGCACATGACCAGAAGGATAGAATACCTTCGGGATTTGAGGCCAATCTGCAATGGTAGAAATGTCACTTTCGGCAATAACACGAATAGGATAATCCGAGGTTATGGTGTTCTTACTACAAGGAATTTCTCTATCCAAAAGGTTGCTTATGTGGAAGGTCTCAAACACAATCTCATCAATGTAGGCCAACTATGTAAAGCCGGTCACAGGGTTGAATTTGACAACGATTACTGCTACATAGTGACGAGTGATAGAAGCACATGCTTGATCAAATCTAATTCTGAAGGGACCATGTACCCCTGAATGTTTCTCTAATAATTGGAAAACCGCAGTTGTGCTTTCTGTCTAAAGCAGTATTCGAGGTTAGCTGGTTATGGCATCACAAGCTAGGTCATCTTAAATTCAGACATATCAACAACCTGGTTACCGGAGAACTCGTCCGAGGTCTACCAATTCTCAAATTTAGCAATGATACTCTGTGTACTGCTTGTGTATGTGGCAAACTATCCAAAGCAAGTCATCCTATGGTGATTGATTCTTCAATATCTGAACCTCTTGACCTCTTACATATTGATCTCTGCGATCCGTCTATCGTACCCAGCCTCCATCACAAGAAATACATACTAGTTATAGTGGATGACTTCACTCGTTTTACATGGGTATTCTTCTTGAGATTCTAGTCTGAAACACCGCAGATCCTGATCAATTTCATCAAGGAAATTGAACTACATATCAAATTACCTGTACGATGCATTCGAAGTAATAATGGAACCAAGTTCTCTAATCATCTTTTGAACAGTTTATTGGTTTCAATGGGGATCAGCAACAATTTCTTAGCTCCTTACACACCTCAACAGAATGGAGTAGTAGAGCGAAGAAATCGAACTATAGTAGAAGCATCCAGATCTATGCTCAACTTTGCAAACCTTCCTCTCTACTTCTGGGATGAAGAAGTGGCCACAACACACTTTCTTCAAAACCGAAGCACTGTGTGCAAGCGTCTCAGCAAAACTCCATATGAGGGACTTAACAACCGCAAGTTGAATGTCTGTTTCTTCTACATCTTTGGGTGCAAATGTTTTGTGATCAACAACAAGGATCACCTAAACAAGTTTACACTGAAGTCAGATGAAGGCATTTTCCCTCGTTACTCAACAAACAAAGTAGCCTACAGGGTTCTCATAAGACGCACAAGACTAATAGTCGAAAGCTTTGATGTCAGATTCGATGACTATTACATCCGCAACACTGCTCCGACAAATGAAACTAAAGAAATCCTGGAAAGTGATATCCCATCCTCCTAGGGTCCTCTTAACATAGTTGAAATAAACTATGATGATATTTTTGACCCTGTTGAGACAGCTCAACTATCTGGAGTTCTTGTGTCTCCGGAAGCTCAATAGTAACATGTCGAAGTTTCTGGTCCTACTCTATCCGATGAAGTGTCACTCAATACTTCCTCTCTAACGATTGAAGGAGAAAGCTCAACTCCGGATCAGGTGGCAACCATCGAAGTACCAGTTATTGAGGATGCAACTCCGGTCCCTCTCCGCAGAGGATCACTACCTTTGAATGTATCCTTAGATTCAGACAATGAGAACATCGAGACCATTGACTCAAGTACTGATCCAAGGGTTATCACTTTCTCAACAATCCAGGGGGAATCATCTTAGGTTCAAGGGGATCTCCCATCCACAATCCAAGGGGAACCTCTATCAACTACTCACGAAAATGATGACGCAACTCCCTTTGTTCAAGACAATTCTGAAGGCTGTCCTGAAGTCTAGGGGGAACTGCAGTCCCCAACTGATGAATCCTCTGATATAGAAGACATTCCCTCCACCGTAGTCACTAATCATCTGTAACCTCGTCTTGATGTATGGAAAAAGGATCACCCAACGGTTCAAATCATTGGAAACCCATCTGCAGGTATCCAAACGCGATCCTCAAAAGACTTATCTGATCATTGTAACTATGCATCATTCATGTCCTCGGTTGAGCCTCGAACCATCAAATAATTCTTATTGGAACCTGAATGGATATCCGCAATGCAAGATGAACTGGCAGAATTTGAAAGAAACAAAGTGTGGCCACTCATTCCAAAGCCAAAAGGTCACACTGTTGTTGGTACAAGATGGGTATACAAGAATAAATTAGATGAATCCAGTGCGGTTGTCAGAAACAAAGCAAGACTTGTCGCTAAGGGGTATAGTCAACTTGAAGGTATTGACTATGATGAATCATGCACCCCTGTAGCCAGAATGGAAGCCATGCAAATTTTCTTAGCATATGCAGCTCACAAGAAGATTAAGGTATATCAAATGGATGTAAAGAGTGCCTTCCTAAATGGTGAATTGAAAGATGAGGTGTATCTTCAAAAACCTCCAGGTTTCGAAAGTCTTGAATTCCCAGATGACTGCTACAAGCTTGAGAAAGTGGTTTATGGTCTAAAGTAAGCTCCAAGAGCTTGGAACAAGACTCTCTTAGAATTTCTTGTCTCGTCTGGTTACAAAAGATGAGTGATTGATCCCAATTTATTTAGAAAAGCAAACGGTAATCACCTTATGCTTGTACAAATATATGTGGATGATATTATCTTCGGATCAATAGATCAGAGAATGGTAGATGATTTTGCAAAGTTCATTACCAACAAATTCCAAATGAGCATAAATAGAGAGATTAATTTCTTTCTAGAATTTCAAGTAGCACAAGTTCCGCAAGGAATATTCATCCATCAGGAGAAATACACTTCTGAACTGCTGAAGAAATACTCAATGGACAACAGTTCCTCAGCCAAGGTTCCTATGGCCTTTGGGTATAAGAATTCTGCTGATCCTTCTGGAGAATCAGTAGACCACAAAAATTATCGAGGAATGATTGGTTCATTGATGTACCTCACCGCAAGTCGACCGTATATTGTCTTCGCAAACAGGCATATGCGTAAGATACAAAGCTCGTCCAAAAGTGTCCCATATGACCGTAGTTAAACAAATTCTCAGATACTTAAAGGGCAGCAAGGCCCTTAGCGTCTAGTATCCTGCAGGGAATGACTTTAACTTTCATGCATTCACTGATGCGGATCATGCTAGATGTAGACTGGATAGAAAAAGCACTTCCGGTGGATGTCAATTTCTGGGAGGAAGACTCGGTAGCTGGTCATCAAGAAAGCAAAGTTGTGTTTCATTGTCTACCGCAGAAGCTGAATATGTGGCCACAACCAACTGTTGTTCACAAGTCTTGTGGATGAAAACACAACTTATGGACTATGGATACAGAATGCTACGGGTACCAATTTACTGTGACTCAGAGAGTGCTATAGCGATTTCCCACAATCGTATTCATCACTCCAAGATGAAGCATATTGAACTACGGTATCACTTCATTAAAGACCACATTCTGAAAGGTAACATTGAACTCATTTTTTTAAGTCTAATGAAGAGATTGCTGATGTATTCACAAAGGCACTTGACTCGACAAAACTCAACATTTTTTTGCAAATGTTAGGGCTGATGAATCCGGATCCAAAATTCTTTTCGAATTAATAGGTACCGCAGACCATCTTTGGTCTCCGTTGTGGTCCCAGTCATATATATATATATATATATATATATATATATATATATATATATATATATATATATATATGATACATGGTTTAGTATACTTTGTCTGCCGCAACCATATATCATACATATATCTCTTGGATCCTTATTGTTTGTTATTTCTAGTTTTTCTTCAAGTGTTCCTCTCAGTTCTTGTACTACATTCATTCAACTATCTACTGCAATGCTGACCCCATTCGCAATGAAGTCCTAATCTGAAGTGAATGATCCATCCGCAGTCACATTGAATGAACCTTCAACTACTTCATCAGTTCATGAAAAAATTTGTGCTATTTAATGATCCTTCATTAAATAAAAAAAAACATTATCAAAAACATTCATTGTATAGCACATCACGTTTCAATTCTTCTTTTCAAATACTTATTTTTGTCAGACCTATTTTAGGTGTGATGCCTAAATAAATGAGTTTCCCATAAAAGAAATCTTTTTCCTTAAACTGTCACATCTCCCTTGCGCCAAAATGTTAAATCCGTAACAAATTCCCCCTTTATTCAATGGACTATCGTCCCTCACCACATGTTCTTTAGACGGGTGATATTGGGACTGACATTTCATTAAATGCCTTCTTTTATAAATCCAAAAAAAATAAAAATTAATAAAACTTTTCATTAATGATTTATGTGGCTAATAATGATCTTAATGAAAAGTCAAAGGTTTTATCTTTAACCGCTGTGATTAGGGTAAAAACAATAATTTTTTGAGATCAGCCACTATATAAGCCTTTTTTTTCTTCCCAAGAAAGCTTTACACTTTCTGACTTCTCTTGATGAACTTCATCTTCTTCACCCTCTTGCACTCAAAGTTTTCCTGCAAGCTCTTCAATTTTTTTTTGAAAATGGTGCAATCAGGCATCTCAAAGAAGCAATCAAAGGCTTCTGCATCAGTTCAACCTGCAAGTTCTGATTCTGCAACAAGAAACCAATCGCCTTCAATTACATCAAGCAATTTTAGGGCTATCTTCGATGACCACTCTACTTACAATGACTCCATCCATCTTATGATCTAGTTCATCTCCAATCACCCACTATCTGGACCTTTCGACACCTTCACATATGTGGTTCCAATGTCTATATTGTTCAAATGTGCCTTTTCAGCTTACCGACCCCTCAACAAACTTCAAGAAGTTAATCTGAACTTAGTGGATGATTTCTTGGTCATATTGACCAAAGACAAGTTTCTCACTGCAATTAACTTGTTGGTGCATCCCTCTACCAAATTGTTTTCACCAAGTGTGACGGACATCACCTCTACTCTCTACCAGATGGGATACCAGAAAAAGATCAATGGAATCGACGAATTTAAGAAGACTCAGCTCCCTGCGGTGTAGCAGTTTGTTTGCCATTTCGTTATTCGCAGTCTATCAGGAAGAACTGGAGGTACCGACAACATGGGCCTCAAATTACTGGAGTTAGTACGGAGCATATTCACTGGTCACGACGTCAACTACGGTCAAATTTTATGGGATGATTTTCTTCAATACATCCCTAAGGAGCATCCAAAATACAACCACATAGAGCTCACGTTGGCAAGGTTTTGGTCTCTTTTCATTTCGGACCTCCATCTAGATGCCAAGATCAGCATGGGCAATGTCATCAACCTCTTTGTTACTCGTGATCTTAAAAGGTATGCATCCTTTAAAGATCGATCTATCTTTAGACCAATTCGACGCTTACCCATTCATATGCTGACAACTGTTGGACTTGAAACCAAAGAATTCATGGATCATATAGAGGCTACGGAAGGTCTTGATCCATACCTTTGTACCTCGCCTCTACCCAGTCAGCATATATTAGCCTCAACCACTCAATCTAATCTTCCCTTAGCTAAAAGACTTAAGTTGCTGGTTTCATCCAAGAAAGGCCCCCAGAGCAAGACTAAAAAGTGATACTTCCAATAAAAGTCTAGCACCCAAGAAAACAGAACTGTCATAGAAACGAAAACTTAGACATGTTGTGTCTTCAGACGATGAATCTCATTCCCATCGATTTCCTGATGAGTCAGATGACGACTCCGTTCCCCTCGTTGTTCGCAATAAAAGAAAAAGAAAACCCACCTCTAGCAAAATGTGAGACCAGACCGATACCGCAGCCTCTCAACAGGCTCCGGTAGCCCTTGGGGTTCCCGCAAACCCATTTGCTACTACCCTGTCTAGCCACTCGGGCACAGTAAGTGTGCATGTTTCATCACATCGTGGAGACTCACCCCCAGCTAAATCCCAAGAGGATTCAATTGATACTTCTCGCCCAAAGGTCTCCAGGGCTTCCAGACTTCATTTCATACAAGAACAGGAGTTGCGCTCCATTCTAGACCTTGTAATCCAAACACTTGAAACACATTCCCAACAGCAGGGAAATTCTTCAGCTCATGCCAGAACTAAGCCAAGGCCACACTTGACCATGGGTCAAGGAGGCCGAGGAAGATTAGGAAATCCTACTCTGCTTACATCTTTTACAAGTGGTTTAGATACGGTGAGCACAAATGTGCAAGCATCCGTGAACCCGAGGGAACCTCGATGCGTAATCAAGGACTTGACGGTTATGACTCTGAAGATACCTTTGCTCGAGATCGTCTCACGACTGAGTCTGGTATAAAAAAGTTTGAAGAGTTTCGAAAGGAAAAACAAGCAAGAAAAGACATCAAACTAAATAGCTTCAACAAAAGGAACATGAAATTCAAACGGTGGCAAAGTACTGGGCAAACGCGATCAACAATGCCCGCACCGTAGCCACAATTCTCAAAGTCCAAGACTGGATGCCTGAAATGGCTGAGACTTTCCCTAAAGCTCAGTCCATTCCAAATGCTGCAGGTTCCTCCAAACCCCCCCCCCCCCCCCCCCAACAAAAGTTTTTCAAGATTCTCAAGATGACGAAACCGCAATCGAGGTCAGTTCCATACCAATATTCAGATTTGATGACATTGATCTCAATGAGGTCAACCAACCTGATCCTTTGGATGATGTGATGATGATCTTAGAAGAAGAAGAATCCAGTGGATCCTAACATTCCACTTCCAAACCCAAAGAGAAGAAGAAGAAGAAACAGAAGAAGATGAAAATGACTATCTCACGTAAAGAATTTTTGAGTTTACAAGCCAAAGTCGATCGAATCCTGGCTACTGTGAAGTCCACTCCACCGCAAGACGCTCCTGGTCCGCACACCCTGATAGAACGTATTCAACATCTTAAAGCCAGTTAACGACTTGCTTCTGAGAGAATCTCTCTCAAGGTCGAGATGGGTATCCGAGCCCTCGATACAAGCAGAAAGGATGATCAGGCACAATTCATTTCTACTGCAGAGAAACTCATCATAGATGTATCCACCATCAAGAACAAACTTATTTCAGCCATCGCGGGCCAAACTGCTTATTCAAAGAAGCTTGTTGAGGAAACTCACAATGCTTATGAGTCTGCTATTTTTGTTCTTCAGTAAACAGTCAACAACCTCCACCGGTCCTTGTCTTCAAATGATAACGATCAAGAACTTCTGAAATTAACCAAGGATATTCACCAGCTACTCTTCAACACCGCAATCCCTGACAATCAACAGCTTTCTGATGTAATCAAAGCTAAATTCAATGACGTCTATGCTCAGATAGATGGTCTTAAGCAATGGCTTGAGGAAGCACCAAGTGCTCCTTCCTCAAGATGGGGAAGTGAAGACCATCACCATGATTCCAACTGCATGTCTCACCAACATTCACATTAACAACCCATAATCCATGACAAAGTTCCCACTCCACAACCATCTCCCAAACAGAAGACTCATATGCATTCTCCTCACCAGTCTCCACCGCAACAACAAGAAACAATTCAAGGTGTTCACCATCTGGAGACTCCCCAAATCTGAAAACCTTAGCCTCTCATATGTCATTTGAAAACTCCCTTGACTCTCCAGCAACCAAAAAAAGAAAGCCGAATAGAAATCAGTGAAGTTTGCTGAGTTGATTTGGAGGGAACACGACTTTAACATCACAATGGAAGAATCCCCCATAAATTCTTGGATCAACCCCATCTGAAGATTACAAGATGATGATTACGAACCATATCTCACCTTTGCGGAACCCCCTCCTTATGGATATTAGGACATTCCCATTTCTCCCAATGCAAAATACTTCACAGTCTTTGAACCGTTTGACCAAAGCATCCCCGATAACCAGAGGCCGCCATTAGAATTTGAAAGATTTAACAAATTTCATGCAGAGCACGGATCGGAAATTGAAAAGATCTGGTCAAATGAAAAACCATCCATAGTGAAGAACTACAAGCCCATGAAGTTTATGAAGTCAGAGTTTGTTCAGTAAACTCTCACAAGAGGAACTCAAGACAATGTCCGAACCCAAGCAAATTTTCCTTGCATGAACCTGGAGGAAATCTTCCTGATCGCTAGGGTTTTTCAAAACAAGTGTGAGAAGCATCATAAGATGAAGATTGCGTACAAACGGGCTTGTACATTTCTAAAAGAAACCGTTTGTGACTTTGCTAGGATCGATGCATATATCCACCTTGCCCTCGTATATAAGTACAATCTTCCTCCCCTCAAACCAGCTCTAGTGCTGACTGAAGGTTTTCAAGAAAGATCCCTTGGAGCAACCTACTTCCCAGAGCTTGGAGTCATCTTTAAACACAAAAATGATGAAACTAAATATTTCATCCCAATGACTGCCTTGAATCGCATGACCCAAAAACAATTAGAGATTACTCAAACTGCAGTGCACAAGTCCAAGCACACAACTTTGAAGTAAAGTTTGAAATCTCCAAGAGAATTGTTTGGCTTCGTGAAGTGAGGAAGTTTTGGTGGATTCTCATAAAGTTTCTACAACTTGATAAATGAAGTGAAGTTGAAGAGGTCACTTCGTGGGAAATTGTTGGAACATAAAAGTGATCCTATTAAACTTGATCAAACCGCAGCTGACTCTGATCCGGAATCAATCTCATCCGAAGTGAAGTTCCACAACCGCAGTCATCATCATTAGTCTTAGTTTTAGTTTTTATCTGTTTTATTAGAATACTCTCTTTTGTACAGTGTGCCTTGCATGGCCACGGTAGAACAAATAAGAACTTGTAATCATCAAGACTCTATAAATAGAGCTCTCTTTCTGAATGAAAACTACGCATCTTGAATCTCACATGTCATCTTACTTACTTCTTACTCTCTCATCTTCATATATCTTCTAAGATTAACTGATCGTAATCTATCTTCAGAGCAAGTCATTCTTAACTTCATCACTAAGTTTGATCTACCTCACTAACTTGGATTGACTGCAATTCTTGTTAAGAATCAACTTAAGTATATACTTGATATGATACTTGTTGTCATTTATATTTCCTTATATTTCAGCACCTAACTATCTAATTATTTAACTATCTAATCTCTAACTTATTATTGTTGAGCTTTATGATCCTTTGAGTTAAACTTTATTCCGCAATACTACCTATACTAATGTTTGTTCTAGTGTGTTACTCAAGTGTTTCTCTCAACAATCACTACAACATAACAACATAATAGCTACGATGATACAGATCTAACATGTAACTACAACATATCAACATACCAACTTCCTGGATACAAATCTAACATCTATGTACAAGATAGCAACATACTAAATGCCAACAATCCAAGGAATGCATGACCATGTATATTTAAAGGTGAGATAGACACCCGAACATGTGATCCTACTCTAGAACCACAACCAAACAAGGAACACGCAAAAGATCCTAGATCAAGAGTCCTCAGTCTATCCTGCATGACTATATAACGTCCCTATGACATCCTTATACTAAAGAAAACAAAAACTGGCGGGCCGACATTGGTGCCTGCGACGCACGGGTACAATGAGGCGACACTCAACTGAAATGAAGAAACCCAAGAACATTGTGATATAATCCCTGCTCCCCGTATGCCCAACGTACACGACTAACCCAAAAATCGCCTAACTTCAAATGGTCGTAACTTCTTCGTTCCAACTCCATTTTTGACATTCTTTATATGCACGGAAAAGGTATTGAGGAGCTCTACAACCCTATCTAAATATCTTGGACTAAAAAACTTCTCGAAAAAAAATCCATATTTCATGCAAGAACCCGGCCTATCACTTTTTCTGTTCTACCCTTCGACCCAAAACACAATTCAAAGGTTTGGATCTCATAACCATCATTGCCTCTTTCCAAAAGGTCTAAACCTTACCTACTTAAGGTCAAAAGCCTTTACACAATCGAATTTCATCACACAACCATAAAATAAGAAATGAAGAGAAACAAATGTTATACTGAAAGTACATTGATCAATATAGGTGAGCTGGTAACAAAATGGAAGCACGGGTAGACCCTTGTGTTACCAGAGGGCATGAAATTTAAAATAGCAAAGTTTAGTCCCTGAGGGCAATCAAAATTTGAATTTGGTTTGTCCTAAACCATGTCTTATGATTATAGGTTGGAAATGATAGATTCACATGGATGGGAATGTATGCACCTTGAAATCTATTTGGAAACGATTCGCTATAATTCATTAGAATGATTATGAGGAAATACTTTAGCTAGTAGATTTTAACAATCCGATAAAGATCAATATGGATGTTGGTTGTATTAATTGTACTTTCAGATTCACAATATGATTACGACATCGCTCTTCATATTTCAAATTGTGAGGAATGACAAGTAATTATTTGAACTTTCAAGACATATATCTATAAGTTTTGAAAGGGTTTAAATATGCACATATGCTATCCAATGAAGGTGCATAAGCTTAAGAAGTCTAGTTAGAGACTTATCGAAGCATCGGATAATAGAAATCTATACTTCAACAAGAAAGTCAAGAGTATTGATTTCTAGAAGTCTAGTTGATTTTTGGGTACATGTCAAAGCTAGTGGGAGCATAATTGTTATGCTAGTATTGCATGTTGAGAATACTATTTGTAGGGAACAATGTTTCCAATTTTCAAATTGAAAAGTTTGGGAATTTTTTTGGTATAGTAGATTTAAAGGAGAGGGCACTTATACTTCTTTTTTAATCTAAATTTTAGATTATATAGTTTAATAGAACTTAGTCATATACATATATGAATATAATGTTGAAATGGTTCAACATAGGAAATAAAATATATGGAAGTATTATAACAAGAGATTGAACAAATATCAGATCCTTATATAAGATATAATGAGTCGAGTTCCTATGCTTCAAATACATGATCGATTATATATATGCTATAATATTCAATTATTCTAATTTTTCAAATTCTTGGATGATTTGGAGTACAAGGACTAGAATTTTGTTTGACTAAAGTTGTTAAACAACAACACTAAGGTTATACCAAAGACGGGTTGCTTGTGGATAGTTAGAAGTATGATATTAATTTGGATGGATCATAGTAACATTGGATTGAGATGATTCTTGACCAGAATTGATGGTTATACGACAATATGGAAATGTTCAAGGAGTGTACCATAAATTTGAACCTTCATTACCATGAAATTGTTTCTAGTAAGAAAATTCCAACAAGATATTCTGTAATATCAAATACTTAGTCTTAGAGACTTTGGAATCTTGATATCACAGGAGTTTAATGCATGTTAAGTTGGAATTCCGTCATATCTTGGATATGGATAGGAATTTGGAATTATGAAATGAGCATCATTGGAATAATGTTTAGTTGATCTGTTCCTAAAGGAAGGACCACAAAGAGGCCTAGTATGCTTGTTCATAACATGACATAACTTGTAACATCACAAAAATACGGTCCAAATGTTTTTTAATCAATTAATGAAAACCATAATTCATCGAACATCATAATAAAAAAACCATAAGTTTAGTATCTCAAAACATAGTATCAAAAATACTATATCAAATCACGTGTCAAAATATCAGAGTCTAAACATCCCACGTAAAACCTATTGTGTGTGCCATGCAGTCATCCTGAGCTCTTCCCCTTGCTAGCGGAAGTATCTGAAACCATAACTTAAAACTGTAAGCACGAAGCTTAGTGAGTCTCACCAAACTACCACATACCAAACACATAATCACATAATAGAATACATTGGGCCTTGCCTACTACATCGGGCCTCATCCGGTGTCGGACTGAAGTCCAGCATCGGGCCCCGCCCAACATCGGACCGAAGTCCGGTATATATATAACATATAAAC
Organism: Lactuca saligna; assembly: GCF_052625555.1. NCBI lineage: Eukaryota > Viridiplantae > Streptophyta > Magnoliopsida > Asterales > Asteraceae > Lactuca > Lactuca saligna. The sequence continues at coordinate 136,138,916 of NC_136420.1, forward strand.
AAGCATATAACATAAAGACATAACATAAGATAACATATATGCTAAATCCTTCCTCGGGCCTACCCCGACATCAGACCGAAGTTCGGAGCATATAAAAAATAACATACAACTAAACATTCCTCGGGCTTGCCCCAACATCGAATCAAAGTACGGAACATATAGACAAACACATGCAAGTATTGCAAAGATAACAAGAATATAAACATTCCACGAGATTTCCCTGGAATCGAGCCAAAGTGCCGAAACATATAATCTACATCGGGCTAACCCTAGCATCGGACCTAAGTCCAGTATACGCTAACATGCATAAACGGGCCGGAATAGGTGTCTTTAACCCGTTCCTACTGGAGGAAAACTCACATCTCAAGCTGGCTGCTGAAATGTCGTGTGAGGGAATATCTGATGGCTACTCCAACAACTCCCCAACTATCATTATCACAATAAGCACTTATTAAAAAATAGAGAATCCTTCTAAGGGTAAAATAACCATTTTACGCCAGGTTAGAGTCAACATTATGGGTTGACCCAACTCACCGAGCTGCTCCATTACCGTCTGGTCGTCTAGCTGAGAATCCCTTGTCTGGTCGTCTAGCTGCCCGGCTCCAGAACCCAATCCTCATCCCTTACTGGCTCCAGAACTGCTGATTGGTCTAGTGTGTAGTACCACCATACTGAAAAACATATAATAAAAAACATCAGAATATTAATCAAATCTCGAGGGATCACATATACTACAAGTTTGCTGGATTCATCTTAGCCATCCTTGATTTGAGTATGGATCCTATGCTTTCAGTAGTATGGGCCCATACTACCTTCCACATCTATCCATACATTCCTCAAGAACTGCCTTGACTTCACAAAGTCCCTTCTACTACTAATACTTCATGCACTAATCTCATCCTAGGCTTACCCTAGGGTAATCACCATCCCACTCTCCGCCATCATCTGCATAAGAAGTCCATGCTATCTCCCCTAACTAGCTTGTGAATACCATTACATATCACTAAGACTAGATAGTACTTCGAATAAGAGATCTGACCCTTCAACGGTTAGCCTCAGACAAGAGCTGCGAAATAGAGGTAGAGCTAACCTTCTGAAATTATTTAGTCCTTGTAATATGTAACTTATCATATTCGTTTACTAATTAGTAGAAGATAACTAGAACTCCTAAATGCACAAAGCAAGCAACATTTGAGCATTGAGTAAACATAATCAAACATATCTTAATCAGGCCATCGTATCACTGACTAATATGTACTAGGATGCAGTTCATAAAGATGATAAACATATAACAGGCACATAAGGCTTCCTTTCCTAGATCCTTAGCATGCAGTTCTCATAAGCATATCATAACATAAAATTGTATGGGAAATTTGGGAGTACTTACTTGAGCTCGGCTGATTGCATGCACCACACCATTTTCTCTTATTCAAAATTCCTTTCTCTTTTCGAATTTCTTTTTATGAAATGATTTTCTTTTGAAAATTTCTATACCAATTCCTTAGTTTTGAGTTCAGACACACCTGAAAGCATGTCCAAATCCCTCAAATCAAGGCTCTGATACCAACTTGTAACGTCCCAAATATATAGTCCAAAAATTTCGTTTTAAATCATTTAAGAAACACCATAATTCATCAATCATCATAATAATAAAATCATAAGTCATGTATCTCAATACATCATATTAAAAATATATATCAAATCACATGTCAAAACATCAGAGTCTAAACATCCCATATAAAAGCTGTGGTGTGTGCCATCCAGTCAACCCGAGCTCTTCCCTTGTTAGGGGAAGTACCTGAAACCAAAACTGAAAACTGTAAGCACGAAGATTAGTCAGTCTCCCCAAACTACCACATAACATACACATAATCACATAATAGCATACATGGGGTCTTGGCCACTACATCGGGCCACGCACGACATCGAACAAATCCGGAATCGGGCCCCTCCCGTCATTGGATCGAAGTCCGGCATCGGGCCCCACCCAACGTCGGATCAAATTCCGGTATACATATAACATATCAATAAGCATATAACATAAACACATAACATAACATATAATCTAAATCCCTCCTCGGGCTTACCTCAGCATCAGACCAAAGTCCGGAACATATAACACACAACATATAACTATACATTCCTCAGACATTCCCCGGCATCGAACCGAAGTCCGAAACATATAGACAAACACATGCAAGAATCACGAAGACATCAAGCATACAAACATTCCTCGAGCTTGCCCCGATATCTGATCGAAGTCCGAAAACATATAATCTACATCGGGCTAACCCCGACATCGAACCTAAGTCTAGTATACGTTAACATACATAAACGGGCCGGCATTAGTGCCTTCGAACCGTTCCCACTAGAGCAACACTCACCTCTCAAGCTGGCTGCTAAAATCTTGTGCGAGGGAATCTCTGATGGCTGCTCTAACAAATCCCCGACTATCATCATCACAATAAACACTTAGTCAAAAACTAAGAAACCTTCTGAGGGTAACATGACCATTTTACCCCTAGTCAAAGTCAACATTCTGGGTTGACCCAACTCACCGAGTTGCTCCATCAACTCGCCGAGTCCTAGAACCCTGAAATTGCGATTTAACTCAACGAGTCACTTCTCTGACTCGCTGAGTTTCCCTGGCTACTCATAGTTTCAATTTGGGGAATCAACTCGTTGAGTCCCTTCACAGACTCATCGAGTTCTACCTTAAACTGATTTGGGACAATCACGAGTCAACTCGTTGAGTTCCTCTATCGACTCGACGAGTTCCTTTGTCTGTTTGGGCCATCTTAACATATTAAGTCCATACTCTTTAGATCCAAACCCCATACTTCATCTACATACTAGAAATGCCCTATTTAAGGATAAAGTTTCCAACTTTACCTGCTAATAATCCTTCTTAATGGGTTTAGCTAAAACCCTAGTTCTTTAGGACATAGATCTTTGTCAAAAAGCCTTATTACTCCAACCCAAAGCATGAAAACCGAGATCTAGGTCCTAGACACCAAATAAGCATGTAAAGTCTTAAACTTTACTTCCATGCATGGCCTTTTGGGGCTTAAAAGGCCATAACAATGTCTTAAAGCTAGCATGACGCTTCCATGGTCATAAAGTTTACACCTTTATACCATGAAACCCCTTTTAGATTCCATATCTGAAAGGTAAGTCACTTGGGACGTCTATTTCCCAAGGATTAAGCTTCTTGGACCAAAAACCCACATAAAGTGAAAATAAGGAGATCTAATGAACTAATAGAAAAGTTAGATACTTGATTACCAGAAAATGATGAGGATGGAAGGAAGTATATGGATCTGTAATCTTCTCCTTGAACCTTCTAGATCCTTCTTCTTCCTCAACCTTCAAGAACACACAAATATCACTCAAAATGGCTCACAATCTCACACAAAGCTCTAGGGTTTCTTGGATTAGGGTTTGGGACTTGGACGCTGGAAATGATGCCATAAGTTAAGGATTAAGATGCTTAAATAGGGTGAAAAACCCCAAAATCAGGGTTTCACTTTTGGAAGTAAATAGTGAATTAAGACTGTCATGAATTGACTTATAAGTTGTCTATGAGGATTAAACATTGCAATGAGATTGCTACAATGTTCATGAGTACTTTAAAGAAAATTAAATCTATTAGTATTTTAATGAGAACAACTGCTATCAGTGTACCATTCCAAATCATATTGCTCATCACACATAACCTACAAAATTTAAACATATTTAGGAACCCAAACCGATTTGGGCCCATGTGAGATTTTTGTTTGAACAGGAAAAATCTTTGTTTTGTCAATCCAAAATGATTTTCTGATCAAAGTATTGTTCATACCTTTTTCTATTTTAAAAACTTCAATTTTGTTATCACAAAGATTTATTTCAACAAAATCAAATCTTCTTTAAATATGTTCTTTGTATTTTGAAGTTATCTTTTTCGAAAACTCGTTTTCTTCCTTTTTCAACAGTGCTTCATATTATGTGAGAGTAATTTCCGGTTCTGAAACAACTTTGTTTTCAGCATTAATATATTTTGATTGAGCAACCGGTTTTGAAATTTGTGACTTCGATGAATAACGTGATTTTGGTTTCGGAATACGAGATGAATCATTATTTTGATTAGAAGATCTTGATGAACTGACAGAACTTTGATTTGAATTCATTCCAATTTTCTTCCAAAATTGTTTTCTTTTAATCAAATTCTTTTTGTATTTTGCATTCATTTGTCTTTTATTTGCAATCAGTTCCTCAATAGATTTCCGATTGTTTGCTTTAGGCGAAAGGAAGGCACAGGTTTAACCTGTGTCCACTTCAACTATGCTCTATTATTCACTTCTGGTCCCTCCCCATCAATTCTTTTTCAACTTAAATCCAATATTTACCATACAACACTCCACTTTGAGAATTATTTTCAAGACAAATCCGAAAATTACCTTTTAACCCATATGATATCCATTTTGACACATTTAGTCCTTCCTTCTCACAATTCCCTTCGTAATAAGTCCCAATAATTACCAAACACACCCTGACTTCTAAAAACCTTTACGAAATAAATCCTTAAATTACACTTTAACGCTTAAAAGTCTAAATTATATTATTTGTCTCCCCAAAACAACACCCTGCTAAATATTATTTATTTTAGGCCACTATTCATATTAATCTTTATGCATTTATTTATTTAATATACGGGATGTTACACCAACTCTTTAAGGTCTTAGATCTGGAAGATTACCCTCTTGGGTCGATCATTTTGCAAAGGCCGTCATTGTTTGACCAAAAAACCATATAAAGAGGACATAAAGAGATCTAATGAACTAATAGCCAATATAAGAGCTTGATTACCAGAAAGTGTAGCAAATGGAGTGTAGTTCCTGGATCTACTCTTCCCCTATTGAGCCCTCTATCTTCTTCTTCTTTTACAAGCTTCGAAAACACACCAAGATCACTAAAATGGCTCACACTCTCAAGGAAAACTCTTGGGTTTCCTGGATTAGGGTTTAGCACAAGGAGGCTGGAAATAAGGCCAAGGGGTGGGGGTTAAGTAGCTTAAATAGGGTGTAAAACCCCGAGATTAGGATTTCACTTTGGACGAGCTACTCTTTCAGTAGATAGCTCAAACCCGGCGCATAAAATGCTCTCCATTTGATGAGTTAGGGACACCAACTCGTGAGTCCCTCTTTCAAAAAAATAAAAAAATAAATGAGTTAAATGCGTACCAAGAACCAGACACTACGATTCTCCCCTACTTGTCTTAGAATTCGTCCTCGAAGTCTGCTGCATCTGGAAACAACTCTGGGTTGTGCTCCCTTGTCTCCTCCTTAGGCTCCCATCTCTACTCTGAACCCTTACGGTGCTACCACTAAACCTCCACTAACTTAACCCTCTTTTTCTTTAGCTTCTTCATCTTTTGAGCCAGAATCGCCACCGGTCTATCAATGTAATTCAAGCTATAATCAATTTGAATATCCTGTAAGGGTACAACTGCCTTGTCATCCACTAAGCACTTGTGTAACTAGGAAGCATGGAAAGTTCTGTGGATTTGGCTGAGCTCTACTGGAAGATCCAATCGGTACGCTACCTTTCCCACCCGTGCTATGAATCTGAAGGGGCTGATATACCTGGGGCCCAGCTTGCCCCACTTCTAGAATCGAATGACACCTTTCCAAGGTGACACCTCCAGGAGGACCATGTTGCCCACCTGTAACTTCAAATATGAATGCCACTTGTTTCCCTAACAAATTAGGGTCCTACAACCGCTAACCTCCATGAACCTCTTTGACCAGCATAGACCAACCTCCCTTCGAGATGCTTTTCAGGAGGAAGTGTAGGACCCCAATCTAAACACCACTTGTCGCCCCAAAAAATTGGTGTCCTGCAACTACTAACCTCCATGACACCTTCAGGGTCGTTGTGGAAAATGCGGTTGCATAGGAGTATTCCCTACGACCCTCTAACCGACCTCGCCCCAACAAATTGGGGTCCTACACTTCCTCTCGTAAAGCATCTCGAAGGGAGGTTGGTCTATGCTGGTGTGGTAGTGGTTGTTATACGAAAATTCTGCTAACGGAAGATACGTATCCTAAATACCACCGAAATCCAAAACACATGCACGAAGCATGTCCTTAAGAGTCTGAATCGTCCTCTCGCTATGTCCATCTGTCTGGGGGTGGAAAACGGTGCTGAAGTGGAGATAAGTACCTATCTCATCGTGGAACCACTTCCAGAATCAAGAAGTGAAACAGACATCTCTATCTGACACCACCGAGATAGGCACTCCATGTCGTGCCACTACCTCTCAAACATAAATCTCGACCAGCTTCTTGGATGCTTTGCTCTCCTGTATCTGAATAAAGTGAGCACTCTTGGTCAACCGATCCACGATGACCCATATTGAATTAACTCCATGTGTGATTTTGGGGAGCTTAGTAATGAAATCCATGGTAATGTCCTCCCACTTCCATACAGGAATATCCAATAGTTGCATCTTGCCATGAGGCCTCTGGTGCTCTACGTTGACCTTCCTCCAGGTTAGGCATCTCTCTATGTACCAGGTCACATCCTGCTTCATGCAGGGCCACCAGTAATCGGGTCGAACATCTCTGTACATCTTTGTCACCCCGTGGTAGATGGAGAACCTAGACGTGTGGGCCTCATCCGTCATTATCTGTCGTACTCTGCCCCAATACGGTACCCAGACCCTCGCATGCACGATCAACAATCCACAAATGTTGTAATCAAAGGAGGCCACCTGGCGTATGATCCGCTTGAACTTTTGATGCTCCTCCTTCATGCGCTCAACCCGCACCTCTCGGATCTGCTCCAACAATGGAGTAATAACTGTCATCCTTAGAAAGATGTCTCAGATCGGAGCCAATAATGCCTTGGACTTAGGGTATCGGCCACCATGTTGGCCTTGCTCGGGTGGTAAAGGATCTCACAATCATAGTCTTTCACCACGTCTAACAACCGACGCTGCCCTATGTTCAGATTCGGCTGATCCATGAGGTACCTTAAACTCTTGTGGTCTGTGTAAATGGTACAATGGACCCCATAGAGGTAATGCCTCCAAATCTTTAGGGGGAAAAGCACAGAACCCACATCTAAATCGTGTGTTGGATAGTTCTCCTTGTTAGGCTTCAGCTGCCTCAAAGCGTAAGCTATCACATGACCCCACTACATCAATACCACACCCATGCCTGTGATCGAAGCATCATAGTAAACCATAAAATCATTTACACCCTCTGGCAGAGTGAGAACCAGTGCCTTGCACAACCGCTGCCCGAGTGTCTTGAAGGCTGCCTGCTGCTCAGGTCCTGAATAAATCTCTGGTAATAACCTGCTAGACCCCATAAACACCAAATCTGAGTTAGAGACCTCAGAATCTCCCACTGCATCATGGCCTCTATCTTGGCTAGATCGACCAGAATACCCTTCTGGTTGACAACATGCCCAAGAAACTGCACCTCGTGCAACTAGAACTCACACTTGGAGAACTTTGCAAAAAGTCTCTCCTTCCTCAGCGTCTCCAGCATTTCCCTTAGGTGCTCCTCATGCTGCTCCTGAGTGTTGGAGTAAAACAAGATGTCATCAATGAAGACTATTATAGACCTATCTATCATCAGTCTACATGTCATCAATGAAGACTATTATAGACCTATCTATCATCAGTCTACATACGCGGTTCATTAGGTCCATGAACGTGGCTGGAGCATTGGTGAGCCCAAACGGCATCGCCACAAACTCATAATGACCATAACGAGTCCTAAAAGTTGTCTTCTACACATCATCATCCCTGACTCGCATCTGGTGATACCATGACCGTAGACCAATCTTGGAGAATCAATATGCTCCCTGAATCTGGTCGAACAAATCATCTATCCTCGAAAGTGGGTACCGGTTCTTCACTGTTACCTTATTCAGCTCCTGATAGTGTATACACATATGATCTGACCCGTCCATATTTTTCACAAACAAGATCGAAGCTCCCTATAGCAAACTTCTCTGACTGATAAATCCCTTGTCTAGAAGCTCTTACAGCTGCATAGACAACTCTTGCATCTCGGGAGGATCCAATTGATATGGTGCCTTGGCTATCAAAGCCGCACCAGGGACTAGTTCAATACTTAACTCAACTTGTCTCTCCGGAGGTACCCCAGGTAAATCCTCTGGGAATACGTCCAGGTACTCTCGCACTACCGGTACATCATCAACTGTCGCCTTAGCCTTATCCTGGGTATCCATAACATAGGCGATGTATCTTGCACAACCCTACTGAAGGTGGCGCCTCGCCCTAGCTGCTGAACAGAAAACCGGTCCACACTATAGCCTCTCGCCCTAGATCACTAGACCTCCCCTACTAGGAGTGCGAACCCTTAATAGCTGCTGCTCGCAATCAATCACTGCCACATTGGGGCTCAACCAATCCATACTTACTATAACCTTATTCCCTCAGGGGAATAGGAACCAAATCTACTGAAAACTGATCATTGAATAATTGTAGTGTACATCCTTTATTAACCCTCACAACCCTGACGGTCTTGTCATCTGCTATCTCAACATCCGTTGGGCAATCCAACTATCCTGGAGCTCTTACAAATTGCTTGCTGAGCGCGAGCGACACACAAGATCAGGTGGCACCCGAATCAAAGAGTACCAAAGATGATATATCGTTTACTAAGAACAATCCTATAACTAAACATATAAACATAAGCAACAATCAATACCAATAAAGAGAAAAGGGAAATATACATATCTATCACCACGCCAGGAGCTGCTCGTGCCTCCTTTTCAGTAAGCTGAAAAGCCTTGCTTCGTGCCATAGGTGCCTCAGCCCGGCCCTGATGGCCATTTGTAATCCTCAATGTGGAAGGAGAAGGTGCTGCCACCTTCCCTGCTACTGCTAAACTCAGGCACTGGGACCACTTATTCCCCCTTTGATTGCGCTGAAAGCAAATCAGATCTGATGCTATCGTGGTGGTGGTAGTGGATGTGCAATCTTGGCTTACATGACCAGTTCGATCTCACTTGTAGCAGCCCGAACTCCCTGCCTTGCACGTTCCCTCGTGCATCCTGTTGCATTTGCCACAACGGTCATGGCTCTGTTGGCTCCGAGATATGTGATCTGATACCTTGGGCTTCACTCCGCAACATCTCATGATATAGGGCATTTTTCATATCCTCGTCTGCCACATACTGCAGAACGAGAAGGGCCTTCTCCCTAAACTTGGCGGTGATCTCCGCCATTGTCTCCGTCGTCTGCTCAAGATCCAGAAACTCCCTGGCAAGGTGCTGAGCCTCTATCATGGGTGCCAACTAGGCCCTGAACCTGGCCATAAAGTTACTCCATGTCATAACATCAAGAGATGCATCATCACCTATGGCATGTCTAACCTCTTCCCACCAATCACATGCCCTATCCTTCAGAATATAGGACGCAAGTTGAACCTTGTCTCCCTCGAGACATCTGCTAATGTGGAATGCTTTGGCGACATCCAATAACCATCTGGTGCTCGCAATGGGGTCCTGAGCCCCATGGTAATCGGGAGCTCCACAAGCTCTGAACTCCCTTAAATTCAGTGTGCACGACCCCATCATGGCCGCTAACTCGGTGCGAAAGGCACTCAACCTCTCATCTAAAAGCTCCAAAATAACCTCATTGATTGTGTTGAAGATCACATGAGTCTGATCCACGATACTGTATGTGATCTCAGTGGAGATGAACTCCCTAGTCTGGTAGTCTAGCTGCCCAGCTCCTAAGTCCGAGCCAGATCGCTCACCAGCGCCTGAACTACTGACTGGTCTAGTGCGTAAAACCATCATTTTGAAACACACATCATGAAAAACGTCAAAATAATAATCAATTCTCGAGGGATCACACATACTACAAGTTCCTTGGATTCATCTCAGCTTTCCTTGACTCGATTACGGATCCTTTGCTTTCAGTAATACGGGCGCATACTACCTTCCACATTTATCCATACTTTCCTCAAGAATTGCCTCGACTTCACCAAGTCTCTTCTATTACTAAATCTTCACGCGCTAATCTCACCCTAGGCTTGCCCTAGGGTAATCATCATCCTACTCCCCGCCATCAGCTGCATAAGAAGTCCATGCTATCTTCACCTAACTAGCTCACAAATACTATTACATATCACTAAGACTAGATAATTCTTCGAATGAGAGATCCTACCCTACAACGGTTGGACTCAAACAAAAGCTGCAAAATAGACGTACACGTAACATTCTGAAATTATTTAGTCCTTGCAATATGTAACTTAACATATTCATTTACTAGTTGTTAAAAGACAACTAGAATTCCTAAAAGCACAAAGCAAGCAACATTCGAGCATTTAGTAACATAATCAAGCATATACTAATTAGGCCATCATACTGACTAATCTGTACTAACATGCAATTGATAAAGCTGATACACATATAATAGGCACATAAGGCATCCTACCTAGATCCTTAGCCCTAATCTAGCATGTAGTTTTCATAAACATATCATAACATAAATGAGTAATTTGGGAGTACTTACTTGAGCTCGACTGATTTCATGCACCACACCTTTTTCTTTCTTTTTTTTTTTAAATTCTTTACGCTTTTCAAAAATTCATTTCTTTTCCTCAAAGTTCTTTTTATAAAAATGATTTTCTTTTGAAAATTTTCGTACCAAGTCCTCAGTTTGAGTTCAGACACACCCGAGAGTGTGCCTGAATCCCTCAAACCAAGACTTTGATACCAACTTGTAACAACCCAAAAATACGGTCCAAAAGTTTCATTTTTATATCGTTAATAAAACCATAAATATCATCATCATATAAAAGTCATATACCATGTATCTCAAAAATATTATAACAACTATCAACATATCAAAATATCATATGAAATATTAGAGTAAATATCCTAGGCTAGAAACGGTGGTGGGTGCCATGCGATCATCACGAGACATTCCCTTTCCTAGCGGAAGTACCTGAAACCAAAATTGAAAACTATGAGCACAAAGCTTAGTGATCTCCCCCAAACTACCAAATACCATACATATAACATATAACACAAAATTTTGGACTCTGCCCAGTTGCATCGGGACAAACCCAACATCGGCTTACCGGGCATCGGACTCCTGCCCGACATCGGGCTTACCCCGACATTAGGCTATGTCTGGCATCGGGCCTCGCCCGAAATCGGGCTTGCCCTAATGTTCACACAACATATCATATATCATAAGGACATAACGTAATCATATATCATAAGCATATAACATACATTGGGCTTGCCCTGACATCGGACCGAAGCCCAAAACACATAACACATAACATAAAAGCTAACATGCATTGAGCTTGCCCCAACATCGTACCTAGGCCCGGAACACATAACACATAACATGCATGAATCAAAAAAACATCAAGCATACATACACACTTCTCGGGACCGCCCCGACATCGGACCGAAGTCCGGAACACATAATCTGGATTGGGTTACCCTGTCATCAGACCGAAGTCTAGTATGCGCTAACAAACATAAACGGGCCAACATTTGTGCCTTCGACCTGTTCCTACTGAAGGAAAAATCACCTCTCAAACTGGCTGCTGATAACTTGAGTGAGGGATTTCCGATGGATGCTCCAATGACTCCCCGACTATACATTCACAAAACATTTAGTCAAAAACTGAAAATCCTTCTAAGGCTAAAATGACCATTTTACCATTAGTTAAAGTCAATGATCTGGTCAAAGTCAACATTCTGGGTTGAAAAATTCTCCGATTCAACCTTTCAACTCGCCGATCTCTTTAACTCAGAAATCCTGGAATCACGACTCAACTCACTGAGTCATTCCTCGTCGATTCCTATCGAGCTACTCATAGTTATGACTTGGTGAATCAACTCATCGATCCCCTCTACAGACTCCTCGAGTTCTACCTTAAACTGGAACGGGACAACACGACCCAACTCGCTGAGTTCCCTTATGGAATTGACGAGTCCCTGTATCTGTTTGGTCATCATAATGGATTAAGCCCATGTTCTTTAGATCCAAAGTCCATACTTCGCTTGTTCACTGGAAATGATCTTTCTAAGGGTAAAGTTTCCAACTTTACCCGTTGATAGCCCTTCTTTAAGGGTTTAGTTAAAACCTTCATTCTTTTAGGAAATAGATCTTGTCCAAAAAGCCTTAATATCCCAAACCAAAGCATGAAAACCTAGATCTACGGCCTAGATACCAGTTGAACACGTAAAGTCTTGAGCTTGCTTCCATCCATGGCCTTTTGGTCTCAAAAGGCCATAATGACGTCCTTGGATCTTGCATGGGGGCTCTAATGATATAAAGTTTGCACCTTTATGCCATTCCATCCCTTTAAGGTCTTAGATCTGGAAGATTACCCTCTTGGGCCGATCATTCTCCAAAGGTCGTCATTCTTTGACCAAAAACCCACATAAAGAGGACATAAAGAGATCTAATGAACTAATAGCCAAGATAAGAGCTTGATTACTAGAACGTGTAGCAAATGGTGTGTAGTTCATGGATCTACTCTTCCCCTATTGGGCCCTCTATCTTCTTCTTCTTCTACAAGCTTCAAAAACACACCATGATCACTCAAATGGCTCCCACTCTCAAGGAAAACTCTAGGGTTTCATAGATTATGGTTTAGGACAAGGAGGATGGAAATGAGGCCAAGGGGTGGGGGTTAAGGAGCTTAAATAGGGTGAAAAAACCCAAGATTAGGGTTTCATGCTGGCCAAGCTACTCGTGGAGTCGAGGTCTCCTGACTTGTTGAGTAGATAGCTTAAACCCCACACAATAACTGCTCTTCACTCTACGGGTTAGGGCCACCAACTTGTCGAGTCCGTCTTTCAAAATTAATAAATAAATAAGTTAAGTGCGTACCAGGAACCAGATGCTACACAATTGGCTTTAACCAGAAAAATTCATCACACCCTTTTGCATTATCAAGAGTAGCCATGGAGTTTAATTCAAAATTGTCATTTTTGTCCTGTCCTTTCTTTACAAAAACTTGATTTGGTGTTTTTTAAATTCTTGGAAAAACGTTGCTTCTTCTTTCAAAATTTATGTACACTTATTTTCAAAAAATTTAACAAATTCGATTGAGTTTTCAGATATTAAAATTTTCTTTGGTTCATCCAGTTTTTTCACAAAATTAGAACAGTCGATTTCGTCTTCTACATATATTTTACTCATTTCGCTTTCATCAAATTCAGAAATATTCTCAGAATTGAGAGTATTTTCCGAATTCAGTTTCTTGCATAATAAGTCATATTTCTGCATAACACTAATTTTGATTTCTTATTTATCTTTTTCGGTAAAGATATCTTTCAACATGTTTTTATGTTCTTTGGACTTAATATATTATTCAATTTTCTCAAGTCCAACTTTGTAAGAATCAGAGACATCATATAAAGATATGATTGATTCACATTTATAACCTTCAACATCAATCTCATCTTCTTTCAGTTCAAGAAAAGGAAAATCATTTTATGCAAACCTTTACCTGTTTGTCAATCTAAATGTAGCCTAGTTATATTAAAATACAAATGTTTAGAGACTAAACAAAAAATGTTTTGCTATTTCAAAAGTACTCTATTATCTCTCTTAAGCAAAATAATATCATCTCTAATTCTATTAAGCTCAACCTCCAAAGATTCTATTCTTATTTGTCTCTCATCATTCTTAAATGTTATCCTGTTAAGATTATCATTTAGATTAGAATTACAAATACGAGTCCGTTTCAATCTATCACTAAAATCAGAAATCGCCTAACACAAATCATTCAATTCAGAATCATAATGTGATATAGGGATATTAAGAGATTTAAGAATATAGTGTAGCTTGTCAAAAACCTTCTTGTATTCACTCACTTGTTGCTTGATTGTCTTCGTAGCAAAAAAACTATCTAAAGCTTTTTCACCATCAGTGGCATATCCTTTTCCTTCAAAACTGCTATTTTGAACCATCAGACACATTCTCTCATAACCTTGCTTTTTGGAGTTCACCATGAAACATCCACCATGAGCAGGTCTCCTTACTTCATCATCTCCTAAGTCAGTGGAACACACTTCGAATTGTACATCATCATTGTCCTCTTGTACCATCAACATAGGGTTCACAGTTAGTGCAATTTTCTTTCAGAGTTCTTCTATTTTTTTAGTGTAGTAGGTTTTGTCTTTATCCTTCTCCTGCTTTTCATTCTGTTTACGTAGCATTCACTCTTTTGCAAAATGAGTATTGCCATGACAATAGTCGCATTCATATCGAGAATTACCTAACAATTTCTTCTTTTTCTTCTCATCATCATTCTGAGAATTCTTATAACTCTCTTCTCTTTGCTTCTCGTAGTTTTAGTTCCCCTGCTTGGACTTGCTTCTAAAACGAGAGCAATTCTTCTTGAAGAACTTCTTTGGGTTAGACACCATCAAAACTTTATCTTCCTTTGAGAGATCATCATCTGAAATGTCAGATTTGGAATCATCAGCAACTGACTTCTTTTGCTTATCACCTTTAGCAACCAATGTCAATGATCCATCACCAGAGACTAGCTTCGTTTCCTTTATGACTTCATCTTCATGAGATTTTAGAATTCCCACCAGGTTTTCCAGAGAATACTTTTTGAACTATTCATGAGCCTTAACCGTAGAAACTATTGATTTACATTAAGATCTGAGACTGTTCATGAATGTTACTTTTTTTCAATAACTTGTCGTTGAAGCTTGTAGTTAATCATTCTATTCAACAAGTGATTAAAGCGATTGACAGTTTGTTCTAGATTCTCATCTAGTTTCTGCATAAAGGATCCAAACTCTGACAAAGGTTTGTAGGGAATGTTCCAAGTTGTCATCACTGGAATATAATTCCTTCAGTCTATCCCAGTTTCCTTTTTCAGTTTCATATGGATTACCAAGAAGGAATGTGTCAGGGGAAGGGCAAATCGAATGATTCTCATTGCCTTTAAATTACACAACAACTTGTCGTTCTCATTATTTGTGTTGTGAGTATGTTCAGCAATGATTGCATCACAGTTAACCTGAGTTTTGACTTCTTTTTTGGTACCCAAATACTTGTACGTTTAAACCGTCATTGCATGCCAAATACTAGATCCATGTGTTTTGATACCCAACACATAATCATCAAAGTGAAGAGCCCAAACCTCATAATCTCCAGGAAAAAGGATAGGATTCCTTGTTGTTGATCCAATGTTGCGTGGGAGATTGAATAAGAGAGAGTGAAGATCGTCGTTAGGCATTTTAACGAGAATTTAAAGGAACAAAATATAGAATCAGATGTGTAAGCTTGAATCGAGTTCAAAGGAAAACAAGAGATTTAGATCTACAATCAATTTGCAATAAACAGATTGAAAACTGTGGAAAACCATTGAGATAACAAGAATGAATCGGAGAAAATTGAGAAACCCTTAATGAAAACCCTTTACTCGACAGAAGAATAGCGATTAGAATACACTATCTCCGACTCTGATACCGATTGATTTCCGAATGAACTTTTTCTATACCAATTGATTTTCTAATGAACTTATTCTAAAACACCAAGTTACTTTAAAGAAAATCCAAAGCTTACTTGTTTTTATGGCCACACTTGTCAAACAAGTTTCTTGCAGATCTTAGGACTTATGTTAAGTTTCGGAATCTGTTTGAAGCTGAAACCACCCATTAAGCCTTTTAAAAGATACCTTTCATAGTTTCTCAACAAACTAATGATCGTTATTTAACAGGAAACCACACATGCACTTAGGAGTCTCTCTTGACTAAAAAGGAAGGGATCGTTGCCTAAGATCCACCTGCTTTTCATATCAAACTTATTTGATATCATAAATCCCACAATTTATATTTTGCTTAATTATTTTTCTTTGGCACACTTTTGCACTAAAATCCTTGTGATTTTACATAGTCTGGTTTCTGTTCCAATGGATATTGTTCTATATTATGCAGAGCTGGAGGGTAGATCGATGATTCCAAACATGATAATTCAGAAAATGGTGATTCCGGAAAGACATTGTAATGGTTTTGGAAATTCAAATCTTTACTTTTGAAATTCAATGGCATCTACGTGTCTGTTATAACGGTATCTGACAACAAACTGATGAGCTGGCATATTTTTATTGGCTTATTTTTCGTCACTATGTGTACATGAAACGACAGTTTCTCTCTCCATTCATCGTCTTTTATATATAAGGATTTCAAATGGTTTATTTTCTCTCACCACAAACATTGCTCATGAATTTTCAAGCAAAATCAAATCCATCTACTGTTCATCTTCTTCTACACTCTTCCATGGCTTCTGCAGAGAATGTTTCATTGCAGATTAATGTGCCTCTGTGACCATGTTGAATGTCAAACCAAACCAGAATCTAATCATTGACCTTGATTCTTCTTGTTACAATGCTCTAATCAGAATTTTGATCAAGTGTTTAAAGTTCTCACCATTGATGAAAGCTATAACAATGTCTGAAGATGTTCCTCTTGTTCATCTCTCCAAAGATTTCTCCACTGCGATCTACAAGATTGAAGATATCATCAATTTTGAAGTTTTAAACCGCAACACCTCGATCTTGAAGCCTAATTTCTACAAACTTCTAGCGCTTGTTACGCCTAAAGTCAGTATTGATCCTGAATCAATTCCTACCACATACTTGATCGAGATGTTCTTTCAAATGGGCTACACTGGTGATATCTCTTTACCGTCGTACTTCAGGAATTTATTCTTACCTCCAATGTGGAATGGATTATTTACTCTCTTGTTCAAAAGCTTTTCAGAAAAGGTTTTAGGTTCTGACAGTGCAAGCATGTTTTTCTACACTTTGATCTCTGGGTTATATCATGCTATCAAATTGGATTTTGGGTATGTTATTTGGGCACAATTTGGTCAAGGCACGAGTTCATCCAGACGAAACCCAAAAATTTCTTTTGCTGATTTCTGGTCAAATGTTGTGAACAGGTCCCTTATTCACTTCATGGTTCCTCAGATGCAACATTATCTAATGACTGAAATTCTGATGCTACAGACCACTAGATTTGTGATGTTGGATCCCAGGAATTTTGAGTTCTTTGGATCTATTCCTGAAGTACTATTGGAAAAGTGCCATTGGAAAATGCCATTGGAAAATGCCATCTTCAGGGATTATAAAAAAATACCCTCTTTTGGTAAAAGGAAAGACAAGGCTACTCCTTTTGGGGGAATGAAAGTCATGAAGAAATCAAAAAATCCAGTTCCAAAACCACAGTCTCCCTCTCCGGTGCTTCAATATCAATCCAAAGAACTCACTTCAATTTGTCCACTCGTTTGTGGATGATAGGATGTCGAAAACCTATGGTGTACACCATATCTTTTTAACACCTTAACTAATTGATCATTTGCAAATTGAGTGCCCCGATCACTAATAAGAGCTTTATGAACTTCAAACCTTGAAAATAACTTTTTAAGAAAACGCACCACCACTCAAGCATCATTAGTAGGTAATGCTTGTGCTTCCGCCCATTTAGATATGTAGTCAACTGCCACAAGGATATATTTATTCCCTTTTGACATTGGTAAGGGTCACATAAAGTTAGTTCTCCAAATATCAAATATCTCACAAACTTGAATATTATTTTGGAGCATCTCGTTTCTTTGACATATTAAGCAACATCTTTAAAAATCGTAGGCCAATAAAAACCAATATCAAAAATATTTTTAGCCGTATATTGTGCTCCATGATGTCCTCCGGTGGGGCCGTTATTGCAATATTCCAAGATTTCCCGACTCTCTTTCCCGAACACACATCTTCATATCATCCCGTCTGCGCAGCTTCAAAAAATGTACGGCTCATCCCAAAAGTAATACTTGATTTTTGAAAAGAATTTCTTCTTTTGTTGTCGGGTTAAGTCTTTTGGAATGTATTCAGTTGCTAAATAATTAGCTATATCTGCAAACCATGGTACCTCACCTGCTATCACCAAAACATATTATTTTGGAAGATCATCTCCAATCTCGTCTTCCTCCAATTCTTCCAAATGCGGGCTCTCTAATCTTGATAAATGACCTGCAACCACATTTCCCATTCCCTATTTATCTCTTATTTTAATATCAAACTCTTGTAGAAGTAAGACCCAACGTATCAATCTTGATCTTGCATCTTATTTAGCAAATAGATAGTTTAGGGAAAAATGGTCGGTGAAAACAATTGTTTTGGACAAGACTAAATAGGGTCAGAATTTATCAAAAGCATATACCACCGCTAGCAACTCTTTCTCGGTAGTAGTTTAGTTTTCTTGAGTTGGGTTCAAAGTTTTACTTGCATAATATATAGGCTTAAAATGTTTGTCAATTCTTTGTCCCAAACGACACCTATCGCGTAGTAACTTGCATCACACATTAGCTCGAAAGGAAGATTCCAATTTGGGGGTATCATTATAGGAGTAATAGTCAACCTTTCTTTTAATAACTAAAATGCTTCATGACATTCTTTAGAGAAATCAAATGGAGCTTCCCCTTTTACATTTGTTGGATGTAATAACTTAGCTATTGTGTCAACTTTTGATCTATGTATCTCGATCCCCAACCTTGAAACCTTGTGTCCTAAGACAATCCCTTCCTTTACCATGAAGTGACACTTTTTCCAATGTAGTAATAGGGTTGTCTTCTCGCATCTTGCTAACATTAGATCTAAGTTGGATAAGCAATCTTCAAAAGAGGATCCAAAAACCGAGAAGTCATCCATGAAAACCTCCAGAAATTTCTCAATCATGTCATGGAAGATAGCCATCATGCACCTTTAGAATGTAGTAGGTGCATTGCATAACCAAAAGGCATGTGTCTATATGCAAAAGTCCCACTTGGGCATGTAAAAGTGGTCTTCTCTTGATCTTGTGGGTCGATTGGAATTTGAAAATACCCTGAGAAACCATCGAGAAAACAATAGTATAGATTACAAGAAATCCTTTGTAGTATTTGATCAATAAATTGTTGGATAAGGTGTCTAAGTCCATAACTTATTTGGTATATACTTGACCCGACCCGACATGGTCCATTTGGGTTGCATTTCATCCAAACTATTTATGGATAATTTTATGAGAGTTATACACATATGATTAATAATATATTAATACGAAGTCATGTTATTTAATTAGTCTTAGTCTTAAATTAATTATGAATTAATTTAGAGATTAAAAGGAAGACTAATTAGATTGTGGGCTATTGGTTTTATATGGTGTGGGCTAACACTCATTTGTTACTGGGCTAGGCTTGTATGGAAGTCCATGGATGATCCATGGAGCTTTTAACCCATGGATCCTTGGAAAAGGAAAGGTCATGGGTTATTAGGGTTTCACCCTAATCATGTACACTATATAAGCATGCTTATGTTGCATGAAATAGCCACTAGTGAAACTAGTGTAACTAGTATGTGTGTTTGTGTGTGGCTGAAATTAGTGTGTGTATACACTCTCTCAAAGTTTTCCAAGAGTTTGTGGTGATTTGTGATTCCATTTGAGGCATTCACACTATTGGTGCTTGGCCCTCAAACTCCTTAGGAATCAAACTCATCATCAAAAGGTATGTAATCTCATCTAATTCTTTTATGTTTAAAAGTACTCCATGCCATGTTAGATAGGTTATAAAACTTGGAAAAATTATTATTTTGCATGTATTTAGACAAACATAGATCTAAGGTTTATTAGGGTTGCATGCACACTTAGGAAGTGTTAGATTGCTCAAAACCCAACAGTGGTATCATAGCCTAGGCTTGCTTGTTTGAATACTTGATGCAAATTGCTGAAAATCGAAGATTTTATGCTGTCTGCACAGCTGACTCGCCGAGTTCATGAAGGGAATCGACGAGTTCAAGGCAAAACTCATCCAACTCGGTGAGTTGGTTCATGCACTCGACGATTTGGACCCCCAGACAGCATATCTTCGAGTTTTGGTGCTGGAATTGGTCTAGAATCATTACCTTAAACTGTTTTGGACTCATAAAACCTGTTTTTGATGTGGTAATGATGATGGTGGACCAATTTCAAAGTTATAATCAAAATTTCAATTTTATATGTGTTCATATGATTCTTGAAATTGTTGATGTGGATGTTCAGGTTCATATGAGTGTTGTTAGTGTTGGGTTTTAGCCATAAGAACTTTCCTATGTGCGCATGCAAAACCCTATTGCTTGGATCTAGGCTTTCTAATAAACATGCTTTGAATCCAAGACTTCTAATAGCTAATTAGGTTAAATAACAATGATGAAACAGATCTAGAATCATACCTTTGAGTTCCTTGTTGATCTTGTTGTCTTGGAGCTTCTAGAGTCACAATTGTCACTCCTCTAATGGCTTACAAACACCAATAGCAAGCAAGATGATTTAGGAGAGTGGAGAGGGAATGGAATCCGACCAGAGGTTCCTTTCTTCAGGTTCTACAAGGTTGTACACGAATTCCCCATCCCAATGGCCTATTTATACCTTTAGACTCCTTAAGGGTTTCACCCTAAACCCTAATTGGATAATCTTCTCTTAAGGCTATCTAAATCCATTCCATAGATAACCCTATGGACGATTTTAGCTTATCTAAAGCTCTTAGAATCCGTCCAAGGTGTATCCTAATGGATTTATAGTCTAAAGTCTAACTATCAATCAATTGACAGTTTATACCCTCTTATTTAATTAATCTCTTTAAGTCACCAAATTAATACCAATTAATTTATGACTTATATTAATCAAATAGCTAAATATTATTCCTTATAATATTTACTCTCTCTTATACAAATCATCCTTCAAGTTGCTATGGTGAAGGCAACCCAAAAGGACCATGCACCACCGAATATAGTTATAGCCTTAGACACTATTCCAACAGTCTCCCACTTGGATAAGTCTAGTAACTATACAAGTACAATACGGTTTGCAATCGTAGCTCTCAAAGACGCTGTCAACTCTGATCTAATCAATCTTGTCCTTTAGATAAGGGATCGTACAGTCCTCTGTTAGATATCATGCTGACAATCCTATGGAATGGTTAGTCTAGCATTTAGATTTCTCGATCTTCGATTTATTTGACATAGAACTTAATCGAACACATCAATTCAGTTCTGACCGGGCCTGGCACATAAGTCAAATCAAATCATCGAGTGGCCAAGATATCTCTTCTATCCTCTTAGGATAAAATTTACAGATAAACTTCGACTTATATGCATTTACTTATTCATTAACCAACTATACACAACAATGCGTTTTATAACATCAAGTTACTGATGCGTTTTCGCATTATCAATGCACAATCAATTAACAAATAATAAACCATATATCTAGGTTTTAAGACCATATGATATTATCGTCTTGCGATCACCTTTTATATCGTATTCCATAAGGTGATTCCAGCAAGCGCGGGTTTATTCCAATGCTCAAAACCAGTTCATAAGCACTCATGAACGTTGCAGCAACCCTTGCCATGTCTAACACCATTTAGACATTCTACACACCAATTCATGACAATCTTCATTCATATCTACTCCCAACATATGAACGATTGTGGACCATTTGAATAATTAGATTATTCCTAATAAACTCAATTATTCTGGAAGTCAAAACATGCAAAGTGAAACAATAGTTAAACAACTAACATGTGACAGTAACTTTACTCATAAATAAAACTCCTTTATTTAATCATCAAATGTTAATTACATTTATCTATTATACGTTTCTAATACTATCTAATCTATACTAATATCATCCTTCAGCCCAATACTCCTAGCATGCTGCAAGTGCTTAACCCTACTCAGTCCCTTCGTAAGCGGGTCTGCTGGGTTATCTTCTGATGATATCCTCTTCACTACGAGTTGTCCTTCTTCTACACGATGTCTAATGAAGTGATATTTTATGTCGATATGTCGAGATCTACCATGATCCCTCGGTTCCTTGGTCAAGGCAACCGCACCTTCGTTATCACAGAAAATCTCCATGGGCTCCTTTATGGCCGGCACAACTCCAAGATCACCGATGAAGTTCTTCAGCCATATTGCCTCCTTCGACGCTTCGCTCGCTGCGATGTACTCTGATTCGCACGTTGAATCAGCTACGGTTTCCTGCTTGGAACTTTTCCATGTTACTGCTCCTCCATTTAGGGTAAAAACCCAGCCCGACTGCGAACGATAGTTGTCCCTGTCGGTCTGAAAGCTGCGTCACTATACCCTCGCACCTTCAAGTCATCACTCCCTCCAAGGACTAAGAACCATTCTTTCGTCCTCCGAAGGTACTTAAGGATGTTCTTCACCACAATCCAATGTGCTTTGCCAGGGTTCCCTTGATATCTGCTAACCATGCTCAAAGCGAAGGCTACATCAGGGCGAGTACAAGTCATAGCGTACATGATTGAGCCAACTGCGGAAGCGTATGGTACTCGGCTCATTTCTGCTATCTCATCTTCGGTACTCGGACTTTTAGTCTTACTCAACTTGGCATTTCCTTGTATCGGTAGTTCTCCCTTCTTTGATTTTTCCATACTAAAACGTTTTAGTACCTTCTCCAAGTGAGTATTCTGACTAAGTCCAATTAGTCTCTTACTTCTTTCTCTTACTATCCTTATTCCCAAAATGTAAGAAGCCTCTCCGAGGTCCTTCATAGCGAAGCACTTCCCGAGCCAGGACTTAACCTCCTGCAGAGTCGGGATGTCGTTTCCTATGAGCAATATGTCATCGACATATAGAACGAGGAAGCTTACTATACTCCCACTGGCTTTGACATATACACAAGATTCGTCTTCGCTTCGTACAAATCCAAACTCTTTGACTTTCTCATCGAAACAAAGATTCCATCTGCGAGATGCTTGCTTAAGTCCATAAATGGACTTCTCAAGTTTACACACTCTATTCGGATGCTTCGGATCCACAAACCCCTCTGGCTGAGCCATGTAAACATCCTCAGCCAACTTTCTGTTAAGGAAAGCGGTCTTGACATCCATTTGCCAAATCTCATAATCATGAAATGCGGCAATTGCTAGCATCACTCTAATAGATTTAATCTTCGCAACTGGTGAGAAGGTCTCATCATAGTCAACTCCGGGAGTTTGAGTAAAGCCCTTCGCAACCAATCGCGCCTTATATGTGTGTACGTTCCCATCCACGTCGGTCTTCTTCTTGAAGATCCACTTGCACCCTACGGTCTTACGTTCGGGCACGTAATCAACCAAATTCCAAACTTGGTTATCGTACATGGATTGGATCTCGCTATCCATCGCCTCTTTCCATTTCGCAGACTCCGGGCCTGCCATGGCTTCCTTATAGCTATTAGGTTCATCAAGATTTACTAGTGTACCATCACTAATATACGTGTCCCCTTCGGTAGTAATATGAAAACCATAAAACTGGGGATGAACTCTAACTCTATCGGAACGTCTAAGAGGTAAGGATTCGTCAATCGGTTCAACCAGAGTTTCCTCCTCGGGTTGAATGCCAGCGGTAGAGGTTCCTTCATCTATCGATTCTTGAATCTCTTCAAGTTCGATTTTCCTCCCACTGTCTCCTTTGTTTATGAGTTCTCGCTCTCGGAAAACTCCTCTCCTCGCAACAAAGATAACATTATCTTTCGGTCTATAGAAGAGATATCCAAAGGAAGTTTGCGGGTAGCCGATGAAAATACATCGCTCACTTCGAGGTTCAAGCTTGTCGTGAGTATCTCGTCTTATGAAAGCCTCGCAACCCCAAACCTTAATATGTGCCAATGAGGGAGCTTTCCCCGTCCACATCTCGTGAGGTGTTTTGGCAACCTTCTTAGTAGGGACTCGGTTAAGGATATGGGCGGCAGTCTCTAAGGCATACCCCCAAAAGAAGATAGGTAGTGAAGCACGACTCATCATAGAGCGAACCATATCCAATAAGGTTCGATTACGCCTTTCTGCCACACCATTCAACTGCGGTGTCCTAGGAGGCGTCAATTGCGAAACTATTCCACACTCCTTGAGATAATCGTGGAATTCAAGACTTAGGTACTCTCCTCCTCGATCGGATCGAAGCATCTTGATTTTCCTGCCCAATTGATTCTCCACTTCATTCTTGAACTCTTTGAACTTTTCAAACGTTTCTGACTTTTGCTTGATTAAGTAGATATACCCATATCTACGATAGTCATCGGTAAAAGTCACATAGAAGCGGTTCCCATCCTTCATGGTTGATCTAAAAGGTCCACATACATCGGTATGTATTAGGTCCAATAGTCCCTCACCCCTTTCACAAGTACTCGTGAAGGGTGACTTAGTCATCTTTCCAAGTAAACAAGACTCGCATGTGTCATCTTCCCTAAGGTCGAATGACTCCAACACTCCATCCTTTTGGAGTTGGGCTATGCGTTTCTTGTTGACATGTCCAAGACGACAATGCCACAAGGATGCTTTATCCATACTAGTGGAAGAATCAATATTCAAAACATCATTTCCTAAGTTATCAACAATCATAACAGTTTCATATATTCCATTACATGGTATAGCTTCAAAGTAAAAGGCACCATTTAGATAAGCCAAAATAGAACCATTCTCATTATTAAAAGAAAATCTAAATCCTTGTCTATATAAACCATGAAATGAAATGATGTTTCTAGCCATTTCTGGCGAATAGCAACAATTGCTCAAATCTAAAACTAAACTATTCTTAAGCACTAAAGAATACACTCCAATCTTGGTCACAGGCGACGATCTTTTGTTCCCCATGATTAGATTGATCCTTCCTTGCTCCACATCCCTACTTCTTCTTAGTCCCTGCACATTAGAACAAATGTGATAACCACAACCGGTGTCAAGAACCCAAGAAATAGCATGATTTGAATCGTTAGATTTGATTGCATATATACCTGCGAAATATGGCTTGATCTTTCCTTCCTTGATGGCTTGTAGGTAATCTGGGCAACTTCTCTTCCAATGTCCTATCTTGTGGCAGTGGTGGCACTCTGCCTCCTTCGGGTTAGAGCAGGGCTTAGAGGGATCAACTTTGGTCCCACTAGAAGAGGAACCATCTCGGGCTTTCACCTTTCGATAGTTATTTGAAGAAGCTTTCCTCTTCTTTCCCTTCCCTTGACCAATAGCCAAGACAGGAGCAGCGGATGGATTGGGAGTTGGTGCAACAGACTTGTCCTTGAAATTGCTCTCAGCAACCCTCAAGAGACCTTGGAGTTTACTTAGAGTGACCTCCTCTTTGTTCATGTGGTAGGTCATCCTAAATTGATTGTACATCGGAGGCAAAGAGTGAAGCACCATGTCGATCGCCAAATCTTCGCCGAAGTCAACATTTAACTTGCGAAGGCGGTCGACATACCTTTGCATCTTTTGCAAGTGCACGGTAAGAGATTCTCCATGACCCATCTTGGCGGAAATCATGTTAGTGAAGATCTCGTAACGCTCTTGTCTCGCGTTTTGGTGGTACCTCTCCAACAAGTCTGGATGCATTTCGTATGGATACATGTCCTCGTAGGACTTTTGGAATTCGGAGTTCATGGTGGCGATCATGATGCAATGTACCTTCGTTGCATCTCGCTCATGAGTTTCAAAAGCGGTGATTTTGGCGGGAGTAGCAACTTCGGGGTTGATTTTCTCGAGCTTCTCATCGAGGACATACTCTTTATCCTCATAGCGAGCAATGGTGCGAATGTATCTTATCCATTCGCCAAAGTTCGTTCCATCGAAGGTGACCTTTTGGCAAAGGCTCATCAACATGAAAGAACTAGCAGCAGCGTTGTTTGCGTTTGACATCTATAGAAAGGACAAAGATTGATTAGAATAAGAATCCCTAATTATCACCCAATAAGAAAAATTAGGGCTAGGATCCAACAATAACATTTACATACTAGAAAAGGGATGTCGTAATCCAATATGCAAATAAATTGAAGGTAAGTGAATGACGATTCACTAATTCTCCATCACAAAACTTAAACTTTTAGTCCTAAGTGTTTTTGAGAATTCCTAGGTTCGGATGAGATTCATTGAACTATTCAATGGCATGTTTAAATCTCGATATGCCCCTCTTGTTTGTGACTGGGATGCCGAGGATCACAAAGCGGGTGTGAATTACCATGCAAATTCACATGGTGCCTTCATTGTAACGATCACCTATTCGATGTGCCGGTAAACCACACACGCTCCATCGAACTATGATAAACAATGAATCACCCTTTGCCACCTTCGCTTAGAACCAATTAGTGTGCCGGTAAACCACACACGCTCCACTAACATCTTAGCAAGGTGCAAAGTGTAATTTCATGGGATTGCATCAATTCACTTTTCCTAAAGTAACTAAGATTGGTAAATTTTTTAAAAAAATTTAGTAAATTCGTATTTCTTATTATACTTTTAATGCGAGGATGAGGTTGCCCTATCCTACCCGTTCGGCTAACGACCCTCCACCAATCAAGCAAGCGGTGGGTGTGAGTGTACACCCATTAAGCGCCATTTTATAGGCCGCAACCTTATACCCACCTTATAGATCGGCTTCGTGAATGAGGCCTACTAACGGTAAGAGTAGCATTTAGTTATACATATATATATATTATACTATTAATATCATATTAGTATAGGGTTGTATTTTAAACCTTTTAAAATCTAGGGATTGAAATTTAAGTTGTCTAAATTAAACTTTTAATCACAAATATAAATTTCAAAACCATAGGGTAGGTTTTACACATTCAAAACATGGAGGATCAAATAACAAATAATTTCAATTAACAATTAATATCTTAATTATCTTTATTTGATTTATCTTTGATTTCTTTGAAGATAATTACCAAAATAATCAAAATAATTAATTAATTATCATATAAGGAAATTAAATATTTAATTAGTTGATAATTACCTTTAACTAGATCAAGATAACACTTATATTTATCAAAAAATCGGATTTATATTGATCTAATTAGTTTATGGAAAGTTTGGATAAGATAAACACAAAGAAATCCCGAATCTGGCCATTCCTGACGCCTGGACTCGCCGAGTGCACAAGGGGACTCGCCGAGTCAGGCCTACTCGACGAGTCCACCTTGGAACTCGACGAGTCAGTGACTCAAAACCCAAAAATTCGAATTTTGCAGGTTTGTTTCAGTTATTCAAGCAACAATTTAAAGAAAACCAATCTAGTCTCTGATACCACTGTTGGGTTTTAGCTATAAGAACTTTCCTATGTGCGCATGCAAAACCCTATTGCTTGGATCTAGGCTTTCTAATAAACATGCTTTGAATCCAAGACTTCTAATAGCTAATTAGGTTAAATAACAATGATGAAACAGATCTAGAATCATACCTTTGAGTTCCTTGTTGATCTTGTTGTCTTGGAGCTTCTAGAGTCACAATTGTCACTCCTCTAATGGCTTACAAACACCAATAGCAAGCAAGATGATTTAGGAGAGTGGAGAGGGAATGGAATCCGACCAGAGGTTCCTTTCTTCAGGTTCTACAAGGTTGTACACGAATTCCCCATCCCAAGGGCCTATTTATACCTTTAGACTACTTAAGGGTTTCACCCTAAACCCTAATTGGATAATCTTCTCTTAAGGCTATCCAAATCCATTCCATAGATAACCCTATGGACGATTTTAGCTTATCTAAAGCTCTTAGAATCCGTCCAAGGTGTATCCTAATGGATTTATAGTCTAAAGTCTAACTATCAATCAATTGACAGTTTATACCCTCTTATTTAATTAATCTCTTTAAGTCACCAAATTAATACCAATTAATTTATGACTTATATTAATCAAATAGCTAAATATTATTCCTTATAATATTTACTCTCTTTTATACAAATCATCCTTCAAGTTGCTATGGTGAAGTCAACCCAAAAGGACCATGCACCACCGAATATAGTTATAGCCTTAGACACTATTCCAACAGTTAGATCATAGGAATTATTTGCAAAGTGTTTGTTAGTTAATTCTTGATCTTAATGTGTTTTAATGGAATTCTTAATTTTCCTCAAGTTATGGAATTCCAATAGTTTTCTTTTAAATGTTTTTTTAAGAAGTTGTAGGTTACATTTTCTTGAAGAGTTTTTCCCATAAATGTTTTTATGGACTTCATAACTTGTCCTCAAGTTATGGATTTCCAAGAGACTCTTCATTAAAAGTATTAAACACTTAATTAAAACTCATAAGTTATGAATAGTCAAAAGTTTTGAAGAGTTACAAAACTTTCCCTCAAGTTTTGGAATTTGGAAAAGTTTCACACACTTTAATAAACTTTAATTCCAACACTTAGAATTTTAAAAGTTCAAATTCAACACTTATACTATTTATAACATTAATGGTTAATTATTATATATATATATATATGTAGAAGAACAAGTCGTTTTACCGTTAGTAGGCCTCATTCACGAAGCCGGTCTATAAGGTGGGTATAAGGTTGTTGCCTATAAAATGGCGACTAAATGGGTGTCCACTCTCACCCACCGCTTGCTTGATCGGTGGAGGGTCGTTAGCCGAATGGGTAGGACAATGACTTTAAATTCTCATTAAAAGTATAATGATTATTATAAAGTAACTAAATATTTTTTATTTAATTCCCAATCTTAGTTACTTTAGGAAAAATGTGAATTTGGTGCTAGCCCATGGAATTCACACTTTGTACCTTACCAAGTCGTTGGTGGAGCATGTGTGGTTAACCGGCACACTAACTTGGACTAGTAAGGACCACGAAGGGTGACTTAATGTTTGTCATGGATCAATGGAGCGTGTGTGGTTAACCGACACATTGATTAGGTGATAATATTAAGGGTACCAAGTGAATTGGTATGGTTATTCACACCTTGTTTTGTGATCCTCGGCATCCCAGTCACAAAATTTGAGAGGGCACAATCGAGGTTTAAACATGCCATTGAAAAGATCTAGGAATTTAAAATCCAATTAAAACCTAATAAATTATTTCGTTTTTCATGGTGGAAATTGGTGAATCGTCATTCGCCTACCTTCAAATATTTTATAGCTTGGATTACGGCATCCCTCTTCCAAATTATAAAATATTGTGTTGGGTCCTAGCCTTAATATTTCATATTGGGTGTTATATTAAGGATTTTGAATCAACTAACTTGATTTTCTCCCATTATAGATGTCTGGTTTAGACAACTATGATCTTCCCAAATCTCTTGAAGATGGTGTCCCTCAACATCATGCTTCACTTCCTCCACCTCCTCCAATTATTCTCCCTCACCCATAAGTTCTTGAAAAGTTTAAAGTCACTCAAGCCCTATTGGCAAGCATAGTCTATGTGTGCTCACATCTTAGAGATAAAGTCACATATTGACAAGCCGGGAGAGTAGGGTGTCAAAGTCTCGTGAAAGTTGGATGTTCAATTACTTTCTTAGTAACATAGTGAGTCTCTTTGGGACTACTATGAGACAGACTATGACATGACCCTTAATGATGTTATCTATTTGCTTGGTGTTGTGGAATTAGCAATGATTTGGAACACCAGTAAAGCAAATTTGATTAAAAGAACAACTTCCCAAGTCTTAAATGGACATTGACAATGGTAGCATTGGATATCTAGAAAAAGATTTCTCTTCCCTATGGAAAGGGATCGGCTATAGTCAACTCGGTTGACCAAATAGTAAGGAGAAAGGCAAATTCTGAGATATCTCATGTGCCATTACCAAAGGGTCCATGTGTTTTGTTGCCAAAGGAAGGGGCATTGGTTGCGAAGGTGCCATATTTACCTGAAAGGTCATAAGATTGATCAAGTCAAATAGTTTGACTCTACTTCAGTTAAAGTCCACTGATTAACTCTATTATGTTCCTATTTGGAGATTCGTATTACATAATGTGAATAGGTCACATGCTGATGTTTTAAGAATCAAAGAAAAGATAGGAAGCTTAAAGTAAGTATATGTTGATCCTGATTGCGAAGGTGGGTTTCGATCGCATGGTTTAGTAATCAGAATTTTGAGCTATTGCTTAAGAGTTATAATATATTGCTTAGGAATAGATAACAACCAAGTTTTCATGTGGATTGTAAGGATAAGTTTTTTCACAAAGTTTTAAAATAAAAGAAAAAAAAGGGTTTTAATTTTATTTATTTTAAAAAAAATAAAAAAATATCCTTACAATGGCATCTGTGGAAATTTGTTGCTTATATGTTTCCAGTAATAGCAATATTGGAAAGTGGATTTGACTCTTTCATTTGTGGTAGTGTCTGAATTTACCAAATGACGAAAGTTTTTCATCACCCAAGTTTCAATTGGACAGAAACTTGGAATCATACAAGTTGTATTGTATGATGAATGAGAATTTTCATCTTTGAAAATTAAGACTAATTCTTTGATCACATGTATATGTGAGTCAATTGAAGGACAAAGGAATTAGGTACACTGGGTGTGTGCTGGTCAGGTCCACCACAAAGATGGATTTGTCATGATTTACTAAAGTTTAGTAAATATGATTATACTTATGATGTTAAGTATAATTCTGTAACATTGGAAAGGTTACAATGTATGACAAAACAAATGAGAAGAATCAACTTAGGCAGAAAGATAAGAGTTTCTCAAATCTGAAAGGATGGGAGAGTACTTTAGTATCATATTTCATGATCATCTTAATGATTATGAAACCATATCACAAGTTCATACTCTAAGGACGTCTTAGTGCATTGTTATGGCTAAGAAGAGAGGTCATGAATTGTTGGATTGGTTAAAATCAAGAAGATGAGTCATACTTCGTTCCAAAACAATTCTTAGAGTCATACTCCAAGATTGTAACCTTGAGTGACATAAAGGAAGATTTATTAACACTAGTCAAATGTAAGAGTAAAATGTTTTCTACTCTTGTACATTTGAGATTGGTAAGTTGTGATGTCTTGGATGAGACAAAGACCAACTAAGACCAATTGTGTGAAGTGTTAGTCTTGATAAGAATCCGCACTATCCCTTGAATATTTGTTTTTGTCAAGGAATGGTTCTTGACTGGGGAAACTTATATGTCAAGGGGACAGTGGGAGCCTTAAAGATCCTGAAAGAGTTTCAAGATTTAATCAAGAGTAAAACCTGTAATTTATCACTAGCACACGACTTAAGATTTGCAACCTATCGTGTTGACATAATTCTTATTTCTGTACCTACTTCATATAAGTTGAATTTGCATGTGAGTTATCAGAGTTCAACTTGGAAGCATTGGTGGGCCTTGTGCTACCAAGGTGACAAGAAACTAAGATTGAACAAGTTTAATCCATGTAAGGCTGAATTTGTCACTAACCTTATCTTGTGATTATGGTTTTGACAAATTCACATGGATAGGAACTCATACACTATAAAATCTAAGTGTCATAAGCTTTCTCTCCGATTCATGAAAATGATGGTGAGGAAACGCTTTCACTAAGTAGATTTTACGTAGATATCAATTGTGTTATTTGCATTTTCAAAAGTCGTTAGTGGAGCGCGTGTGGTTAACCAGCACACTAACATGGACTTGTGAGAAATGGCAAAGGTCTAAGAAATTGAGACTATGATTACAGCATCCCTTTTCATAGTTCTGAAAATTGTTTAGACACACATGTGAGCTATCTAAGAAAGGGTGTATGAATCTAAATTTCAGAAGTCCAGCAGATTTCTGGAAATATGTCAGAGCTAGTGGGAGCATAAGTGTTATGCTGATAATCATCATGTTAGTGGGAGCATGATTATTACGTTTAGTGTTGCAAGTTAGCAATGTTAATTATAGAAAACAAAGTTTCAATTCGTGAAGTTACAGGGATTGAAAAGTTGTTTTGCTATAATTAAGGGAGAGAAAATTATACTTCATTTCAATTCTAAAGCTTAGATTGAGATTTTAATCATCTTTGGTCAAGAATATATATGAATTTTTTGTTGGAATGGTAAGAAATTCCATATATATTGCGTTTTCAAAATTCGATTATGATTACGGCATCCCTCTTCATAGTTAAATTTTGAAAAAATGGCATATAAAAATATTGTAGCAAAAGACTGGTCTAGTATCATGTCTTTATGTGAGACATCATGAATCGTGTCCCATATGCTTCGGATATAGGATCAATTTCATGTGCTATAATATTCATCCTTTCTAAATTTTCCAAATGCTCAGGGTATTTAGAAGGAAAAAGTCTAGAACTGGATACGACTAAAGTGATTAAGCAATTGTCGAGGACAATCTGAGGTTTGCGAAAGATTGGTTACTCAGGGGCATTTGGAAGTACAGTGTTAATTTTGGCAGGACCATATTGACATTTTCTGAAAAGAGGTAACTCTTGTTCAGAAGTGATAGTCAAAATGGGACTATGGAAATGTCTCCATAGGAGGAAGTTATTCAATCTGTGTAACATTAGAAAAACTTAATGCAAGAAGGATGTTCAAAGCAATGTACTTTGAATATGAGACTTCGTTTCCATAGAGTTGATCTCATTTGGAATACTCTGTAATGATTGGTGACAAGGTTTTGGTGACTTTGTGCATAATTCTTACAAGAGGAACATTGCATAAAAGTTTAAAATCTAACAGATTTTTTGGTAAATGATAGGAATCGGGGATTCTCACATTTACAATAAGGATTTGGGATTGTGAAATGAGTATCATTAGAATCATGTTCAATTGATCTACATCACAATGTAAGGATCATAGACAAACATAGTGTGCATACTTGGAGTATGGCTTAACTATTGTTTAGAAAAACAAAGTGTACATGCTAGGAGCATGGGACGACTGTTGTTTTTATTCAAGTCTTAAGTTGATTGTTTGAAACATTATACAATGAATAATGTGTAATCAATATGGTGATAAATAAAAGGTGGTTCTATTTATTTTCAAAAGGGTTCTGAGACCATATTGATTCCATTATTATTGTGTTTCACTTTGCATGTTTTGACTTCCAAAATAGCTAGGTTATTCTTTCTGAATGACTAAGTTATCTAAACACTCCACAGTCGTTCATATGTTGGAAGTAGGTATGAATGAAGACTATCATGAATCGGGTTTGTAGATGCCTAAATGGGTTTAGTCATAGCAATGGTTGCTACAACATTCATGAGTGCTCATAAGTTATGAGTATTGGAATAAACCCACGCTCACTTGTATCACTTCATGGAATTTATATCGAGTGATCGTGAGACGGTAATATCATATCAATCTTCAAACCTAGAGATATGAGTTGTTACCTATGAGTTGGTTGTGCATTGATTGCACGTAAACGCATCAGCAACTTGATGTTATAAAACGTGCCTTTGTGTAAAATTCAACAAGTAGTAGAACAAGTATATGAGTCAAAGTTTATCTGTTCCTTCTAGAAATAGAAGCGATATCTGGGCCCCTCGATGATTTTGTTGTGACCCATGTACCGGCCGGTCAGAAATGAATTGATGTGTTCGATTAAGTTCTTTGTCAAACAAATCGGAAATCGGGAAACAAACTGCTGGACAATAAGTACGATGTTGTTCCATGTATTTGTCCGGCTGATATCATGAGAACAGAGGATTATATGATCACTTATCTAAAATGGCGCTTCATAGTTCAACAGAGTTTTCGAGAGCTACGATTGCTGGTTGGTTCATGAAGTAACATACGCAAATACAGTTATTAGACTTATCCAAGTGGGAGTCTGTTGGATAAGGTGTCTAAGTCCATAACTTATTTGGTATATAATTGACCCGACCCGACATGGTCCATTTGGGTTGCATTTCATTCAACCTATTTATGGATAATTTTATGAGAGTGATACACATATGATTAATAATATATCAATATGAAGTCATGTTATTTAATTAGTCTTAGTCTTAAATTAATTATGAATTAATTTAGAGATTAAAAGGAAGACTAATTAGATTGTGGGCTATTGGTTTTATATGGTGTGGGCTAACACTCATTTGTTAATGGGCTAGGCTTGTATGGAAGTCCATGGATGATCCATGGAGCTTTTAACCCATGGATCCTTGGAAAAGGAAAGGTCATGGGTTATTAGGGATTCACCCTAATCATGTACACTATATAAGCATGCTTATGTTGCATGAAATAGCCACTAGTGAAACTAGTGTAACTAGTATGTGTGTTTGTGTGTGGCCGAAATTAGTGTGTGTATACACTCTCTCAAAGTTTTCCAAGAGTTTGTGGTGATTTGTGATTCCATTTGAGGCATTCACACTATTGGTGCTTGGCCCTCAAACTCCTTAGGAATCAAACTCATCATCAAAAGGTATGTAATCTCATCTAATTCTTTTATGTTTTAAAGTACTCCATGCCATGTTAGATAGGTTATAAAACTTAGATCCAAGGTTTATTAGGGTTGCATGCACACTTAGGAAGTGTTAGATTCCTCAAAACCCAACATAAATGGCAACAGAAAGTGATCCTTGCATGTAGCATCATTAAGCTTTTTGTAGTCAATGCAAATGCGCCACCTGTTTATTGTTCTTGTTAAAATTAACTTATTATCGTCATTGCTAATCACTATCATTCCTCCTTTCTTCGGTACCACTTGCATCAGACTTCCCCATGGGCTATCAGAGATTGAGTAAATGATACCAACATCTAATAGTTTAACCACATCCTTTTTCACCACTTCTTGCATATTTGGGTTAAGTCTTCTTTGGCATTGAACTACATGTTTAGCTCCATCTTCTAGGTTAATATTATGAGAACAATGTGCTGGACTTATGCCTTTGATATCGGTTATCTTCCATGCTATGGATCCTTGTCTTTTCTTTAGTACTGCCACAAGGATTTCTTTTTCATGCTTAGCTAGATCAGAAGCTATAATTACTGGTTTTGTTGACCATCTTCAAGAAATTGAGACTATGATTATGGCATCCCTTTTCATAGTTCTGAAAATTGTTTAGACACACATGTGAGCTATCTAAGAAAGGGTGTATGAATCTAAATTTCAGAAGTCCAGCAGATTTCTGGAAATATGTCAGAGCTAGTGGGAGCATAAGTGTTATGCTGATAATCATCATGTTAGTGGGAGCATGATTATTACGTTTAGTGTTGCAAGTTAGCAATGTTAATTATAGAAAACAAAGTTTCAATTCGTGAAGTTACAGGGGTTGAAAAGTTGTTTTGCTATAATTAAGGGAGAGAAAATTATACTTCATTTCAATTCTAAAGCTTAGATTGAGATTTTAATCATCTTTGGTCAAGAATATATATGAATTTTTTGTTGGAATGGTAAGAAATTCCATACATATTGCGTTTTCAAAATTCGATTATGATTACGGCATCCCTCTTCATAGTTAAATTTTGAAAAAATGGCATATAAAAATATTGTAGCAAAAGACTGGTCTAGTATCATGTCTTTATGTGAGACATCATGAATCGTGTCCCATATGCTTCGGATATAGGATCAATTTCATGTGCTATAATATTCATCCTTTCTAAATTTTCCAAATGCTCAGGGTATTTAGAAGGAAAAAGTCTAGAACTGGATACGACTAAAGTGATTAAGCAATTGTCGAGGACAATCTGAGGTTTGCGAAAGATTGGTTACTCAGGGGCATTTGGAAGTACAGTGTTAATTTTGGCAGGACCATATTGACATTTTCTGAAAAGAGGTAACTCTTGTTCAGAAGTGATAGTCAAAATGGGACTATGGAAATGTCTCCATAGGAGGAAGTTATTCAATCTGTGTAACATTAGAAAAACTTAATGCAAGAAGGATGTTCAAAGCAATGTACTTTGAATATGAGACTTCGTTTCCATAGAGTTGATCTCATTTGGAATACTCTGTAATGATTGGTGACAAGGTTTTGGTGACTTTGTGCATAATTCTTACAAGAGGAACATTGCATAAAAGTTTAAAATCTAACAGATTTTTTGGTAAATGATAGGAATCGGGGATTCTCACATTTACAATAAGGATTTGGGATTGTGAAATGAGTATCATTAGAATCATGTTCAATTGATCTACATCACAATGTAAGGATCATAGACAAACATAGTGTGCATACTTGGAGTATGGCATAACTATTGTTTAGAAAAACAAAGTGTACATGCTAGGAGTATGGGACGACTGTTGTTTTTATTCAAGTCTTAAGTTGATTGTTTGAAACATTATACAATGAATAATGTGTAATCAATATGGTGATAAATAAAAGGTGGTTCTATTTATTTTCAAAAGGGTTCTAAGACCATATTGATTCCATTATTATTGTGTTTCACTTTGCATGTTTTGAAATCCAAAATAGCTAGGTTATTCTTTACGAATGACTAAGTTATTTAAACACTCCACAGTCGTTCATATGTTGGAAGTAGGTATGAATGAAGACTGTCATGAATCGGGTTTGTAGATGCCTAAATGGGTTTAGTCATAGCAATGGTTGCTACAACATTCATGAGTGCTCATAAGTTATGAGTATTGGAATAAACCCACGCTCACTTGTATCACTTCATGGAATTTATATCGAGTGATCGTGAGACGGTAATATCATATCAATCTTCAAACCTAGAGATATGAGTTGTTACCTATGAGTTGGTTGTGCATTGATTGCACGTAAACGCATCAGCAACTTGATGTTATAAAACGTGCCTTTGTGTACAATTCAACAAGTAGTAGAACAAGTATATGAGTCAAAGTTTATCTGTTCCTTCTAGAAATAGAAGCGATATCTGGGCCCCTCGATGATTTTGTTGTGACCTATGTACCGGCCGGTCAGAACTGAATTGATGTGTTCGATTAAGTTCTTTGTTAAACAAATCGGAAATCGGGAAACAAACTGCTGGACAATAAGTACGATGTTGTTCCATGCATTTGTCCGGCTGATATCATGAGAACAGAGGATTATATGATCACTTATCTAAAATGGCGCTTCATAGTTCAACAGAGTTTTCGAGAGCTACGATTGCTGGTTGGTTCATGAAGTAACATACGCAAATACAGTTATTAGACTTATCCAAGTGGGAGTCTGTTGGATAAGGTGTCTAAGTCCATAACTTATTTGGTATATAATTGACCCGACCCGACATGCTCCATTTGGGTTGCATTTCATCCAACCTATTTATGGATAATTTTATGAGAGTGATACACATATGATTAATAATATATCAATATGAAGTCATGTTATTTAATTAGTCTTAGTCTTAAATTAATTATGAATTAATTTAGAGATTAAAAGGAAGACTAATTAGATTGTGGGCTATTGGTTTTATATGGTGTGGGCTAACACTCATTTGTTAATGGGCTAGGCTTGTATGGAAGTCCATGGATGATCCATGGAGCTTTTAACCCATGGATCCTTGGAAAAGGAAAGGTCATGGGTTATTAGGGATTCACCCTAATCATGTACACTATATAAGCATGCTTATGTTGCATGAAATAGCCACTAGTGAAACTAGTGTAACTAGTATGTGTGTTTGTGTGTGGCTGAAATTAGTGTGTGTATACACTCTCTCAAAGTTTTCCAAGAGTTTGTGGTGATTTGTGATTCCATTTGAGGCATTCACACTATTGGTGCTTGGCCCTCAAACTCCTTAGGAATCAAACTCATCATCAAAAGGTATGTAATCTCATCTAATTCTTTTATGTTTTAAAGTACTCCATGCCATGTTAGATAGGTTATAAAACTTAGATCCAAGGTTTATTAGGGTTGCATGCACACTTAGGAAGTGTTAGATTCCTCAAAACCCAACATAAATGGCAACAGAAAGTGATCCTTGCATGTAGCATCATTAAGCTTTTTGTAGTCAATGCAAATGCGCCACCTGTTTATTGTTCTTGTTAAAATTAACTCATTATCGTCATTGCTAATCACTATCATTCCTCCTTTCTTCGGTACCACTTGCATCAGACTTCCCCATGGGCTATCAGAGATTGAGTAAATGATACCAACATCTAATAGTTTAACCACATCTTTTTTCACCACTTCTTGCATATTTGGGTTAAGTCTTCTTTGGCATTGAACTACATGTTTAGCTCCATCTTCTAGGTTAATATTATGAGAACAATGTGCTGGACTTATCCCTTTGATATCGGTTATCTTCCATGCTATGGATCCTTGTCTTTTCTTTAGTACTGCCACAAGGATTTCTTTTTCATGCTTAGCTAGATCAGAAGCTATAATTACTAGTTTTGTTGACCATCTTCAAGAAATTGAGACTATGATTACGGCATCCATTTTCATAGTTCTGAAAATTGTTTAGACACACATGTGAGCTATCTAAGAAAGGGTGTATGAATCTAAATTTCAGAAGTCCAGCAGATTTCTGGAAATATGTCAGAGCTAGTGGGAGCATAAGTGTTATGCTGATAATCATCATGTTAGTGGGAGCGTGATTATTACGTTTAGTGTTGCAAGTTAGCAATGTTAATTATAGAAAACAAAGTTTCAATTCGTGAAGTTACAGGGGTTGAAAAGTTGTTTTGCTATAATTAAGGGAGAGAAAATTATACTTCATTTCAATTCTAAAGCTTAGATTGAGATTTTAATCATCTTTGGTCAAGAATATATATGAATTTTTTGTTGGAATGGTAAGAAATTCCATATATATTGCGTTTTCAAAATTCGATTATGATTACGGCATCCCTCTTCATAGTTAAATTTTGAAAAAATGGCATATAAAAATATTGTAGCAAAAGACTGGTCTAGTATCATGTCTTTATGTGAGACATCATGAATCGTGTCCCATATGCTTCGGATATAGGATCAATTTCATGTGCTATAATATTCATCCTTTCTAAATTTTCCAAATGCTCAGGGTATTTAGAAGGAAAAAGTCTAGAACTGGATACGACTAAAGTGATTAAGCAATTGTCGAGGACAATCTGAGGTTTGCCAAAGATTGGTTACTCAGGGACATTTGGAAGTATAGTGTTAATTTTGGCAGGACCATATTGACATTTTCTGAAAAGAGGTAACTCTTGTTCAGAAGTGATAGTCAAAATGGGACTATGGAAATGTCTCCATAGGAGGAAGTTATTCAATCTGTGTAACATTAGAAAAACTTAATGCAAGAAGGATGTTCAAAGCAATGTACTTTGAATATGAGACTTCGTTTCCATAGAGTTGATCTCATTTGGAATACTCTGTAATGATTGGTGACAAGGTTTTTGTGACTTTGTGCATAATCATTACAAGAGGAACATTGCATAAAAGTTTAAAATCTAACAGATTTTTTGGTAAATGATAGGAATCGGGGATTCTCACATTTACAATAAGGATTTGGGATTGTGAAATGAGTATCATTAGAATCATGTTCAATTGATCTACATCACAATGTAAGGATCATAGACAAACATAGTGTGCATACTTGGAGTATGGCTTAACTATTGTTTAGAAAAACAAAGTGTACATGCTAGGAGCATGGGACGACTGTTGTTTTTATTCAAGTCTTAAGTTGATTGTTTGAAACATTATACAATGAATAATGTGTAATCAATATGGTGATAAATAAAAGGTGGTTCTATTTATTTTCAAAAGGGTTCTGAGACCATATTGATTCCATTATTATTGTGTTTCACTTTGCATGTTTTGACTTCCAAAATAGCTAGGTTATTCTTTCTGAATGACTAAGTTATTTAAACACTCCACAGTCGTTCATATGTTGGAAGTAGGTATGAATGAAGACTGTCATGAATCGGGTTTGTAGATGCCTAAATGGGTTTAGTCATAGCAATGGTTGCTACAACATTCATGAGTGCTCATAAGTTATGAGTATTGGAATAAACCCACGCTCACTTGTATCACTTCATGGAATTTATATCGAGTGATCGTGAGACGGTAATATCATATCAATCTTCAAACCTAGAGATATGAGTTGTTACCTATGAGTTGGTTGTGCATTGATTGCACGTAAACGCATCAGCAACTTGATGTTATAAAACGTGCCTTTGTGTACAATTCAACAAGTAGTAGAACAAGTATATGAGTCAAAGTTTATCTGTTCCTTCTAGAAATAGAAGCGATATCTGGGCCCCTCGATGATTTTGTTGTGACCTATGTACCGGCCGGTCAGAACTGAATTGATGTGTTCGATTAAGTTCTTTGTTAAACAAATCGGAAATCGGGAAACAAACTGTTGGACAATAAGTACGATGTTGTTCCATGCATTTGTCCGGCTGATATCATGAGAACAGAGGATTATATGATCACTTATCTAAAATGGCGCTTCATAGTTCAACAGAGTTTTCGAGAGCTACGATTGCTGGTTGGTTCATGAAGTAACATACGCAAATACAGTTATTAGACTTATCCAAGTGGGAGTCTGTTGGATAAGGTGTCTAAGTCCATAACTTATTTGGTATATAATTGACCCGACCCGACATGCTCCATTTGGGTTGCATTTCATCCAACCTATTTATGGATAATTTTATGAGAGTGATACACATATGATTAATAATATATCAATATGAAGTCATGTTATTTAATTAGTCTTAGTCTTAAATTAATTATGAATTAATTTAGAGATTAAAAGGAAGACTAATTAGATTGTGGGCTATTGGTTTTATATGGTGTGGGCTAACACTCATTTGTTAATGGGCTAGGCTTGTATGGAAGTCCATGGATGATCCATGGAGCTTTTAACCCATGGATCCTTGGAAAAGGAAAGGTCATGGGTTATTAGGGATTCACCCTAATCATGTACACTATATAAGCATGCTTATGTTGCATGAAATAGCCACTAGTGAAACTAGTGTAACTAGTATGTGTGTTTGTGTGTGGCTGAAATTAGTGTGTGTTTGTGTGTGGCTCAAATGGAATCACAAATCACCACAAACTATTGGAAAACTTTAAGAGAGTGTATACACACTTATAAAATCGGCCACACACAAACACACACACACACTAGTGGCTATTTCATGCAACAAAAGCATGCTTATATAGTGTACGTGATTAGGGTGAAACCCTAATAACCCATGACCTTTCCTTTTCCAAGGATCCATGGGTTAAAAGCTCCATGGATCATCCATGGACTTCCATACAAGCCTAGCCCATTAACAAATGAGTGTTAGCCCACACCATATAAAACCAATAGCCCACAATCTAATTAGTCTTCCTTTTAATCTCTAAATTAATTCATAATTAATTTAAGACTAACACTAATTAAATAACATGACTTCGTATTAATATATTATAACTTATAATATATTAATAATCATATGTGTATAACTCTCATAAAATTATCCATAAATAGTTTGGATGAAATGCAACCCAAATGGACCATGTCGGGTCGGGTCAAGTATATACCAAATAAGTTATGGACTTAGACACCTTATCCAACAGACTCCCACTTGGATAAGTCTAATAACTGTATTTGCGTATGTTACTTCATGAACCAACCAGCAATCGTAGCTCTCGAAAACTCTGTTGAACTATGAAGCGCCATTTTAAGATAAG
Source organism: Lactuca saligna (assembly GCF_052625555.1). NCBI lineage: Eukaryota > Viridiplantae > Streptophyta > Magnoliopsida > Asterales > Asteraceae > Lactuca > Lactuca saligna. Next base: position 136,180,191 of record NC_136420.1, read on the forward strand.
TGATCATATAATCCTCTGTTCTCATGATATCAGCCGAACAAACACATGGAACTATGTCTTGCTTATTGTCTGGCAGTTGTTTCTTGATTTCAGATTTGTTTGACAAAGAACTCAACTGAACACATCAATTTAGTTCTGACCGGGCTCGGTACATGGGTCAACACAAAATCATCGAGGGGCCCAGATATCGCTTCTATTTCTAGAAGTAACAGATAAACTTCGACTCATATACTTGCTCTACTACTTGTTGAATTGTACACAAAGGTACGTTTTATAACATCGAGTTACTGATGCGTTTACGTGCAATCAATGCACAACCAACTCATTGGTAACAACTCATATCTCTAGGTTTGAAGACTTATATGATATTACCGTCTCACGATCACGCGAGATAAATTCCATGAAGTGATACAAGTGAGCATGGGTTTATTCCAATACTCATAACTTATGAGTACTCATGAACGTTGTAGAAACCATTGCCATGTCTAAACACTTTTAGCCATCTACAAACCCAATTCATGACAATCTTGATTCATACCTACTTCCGACGTATGACCGATTGTGGAGGTTTGAATAAATTAATTATTCTGGAAGTCAAAACATGCAAAGTTGAAACAATTGTAAATAATTGACAATGATAGCAAGACCTTACTCATAAATAAATCACAATTTTATTCATCATCAAATGTCGATTACATTTTAAAAGTTTCAGAGAATCTATCTAATCTGTAAAATTAATATCGTCCCTTAGCCCGATGCGCCTCGCATGCTGAAAATGCTTAGCCCTCGTCAGTCCCTTTGTAAGGGGATCCTTAGGGTTCTCATATGACGATATCCTCTTTGCCATGGGGAGTCCTTCTTCTATCTTGTGTCTTATGATGTGATATTTTCTGTCAATGTGTCGGGATCTCCCATGATCTCTCGGTTCTTTAGCTTAAGCAGCCACACTATTGTTGTCACAAAAAATTTCCATAGGCTCCTTAATAGCTAGCACAACTCCAAGGTCTCCGATGAAGTTCTTCAACCATATCGCCTCCTTTGCTGCTTCACTCACTGCTATATAGTCTGATTCACAAGTCGAATCAGCCATTGTCTCTTGCTTGGAACTCTTCCAAGAGATTGCCCCTCCATTTAAGGTAAAGATCCAGCCCGACTGAGAGCGAAAGTTATCCCTATCAGTCTGAAAACTAGAATCACTATACCCTAATACTCTCAAGTCATCACTCCCACCAAGGGTAAGGATCCAATCCTTAGTCCTCCGTAGGTACTTGAGAATGTTCTTTACCGCAATCCAATGAGCCTTGCCAGGGTTCCCCTGATATCTACTAACCATGCTCAAAGAAAAGGCCACATCATGGTGGGTACAAGTCATAGCATACATGATCGAGCCAACAGCGGAAGCATACAGTAATTGGCTCATCTCAGCTATCTCTGCCTCTGTACTCGGACTCTGAGTCTTACTCAGCTTGGTATTGCTTTGGATCGGTAAATCTCCTTTCTTGGAATTCTGCATGTTGAACCTTTTCAACACCTTATCCAAGTAGGTACTCTGACTAAGTCCAATTAGTCTTTTACTCCTTTCTCTTAATATCCTTATCCCTAGGATATAGGCAGCTTCCCCTAGGTCCTTCATAGCAAAGCACTTCCCAAGCCAGGACTTAACCTCCTGCAAGGTTGGGATGTCATTTCCTATAAGTAGTATGTCATCCACATATAGTACCAAGAAGCTAACTATACTCCCACTAGCTCTGACATACATGCAAGACTCATCTTCACTTCTCGAGAAGCCAAACTCTTTGACCTTCTCATCGAAACAAAGATTCCAGCTACGAGATACTTGTTTTAATCCATAGATAGATTTCTAAAGCTTGCATACTCTATTAGGGTACTCTACACTGACAAAACCCTCTGGTTGATTCATGTACACATCCTCAGCCAATTTTACATTAAGAAAAGCGGTTTTGACATCCATTTGCCATATTTCATGATCATGAAATGCAGCAATGGCTAGCATAACCCTAATAGACTTAATCTTTGCTACCGGTGAGAAGGTTTCATCATAATCAATACCATGAGTCTGAGTAAAACCCTTCGAAACTAGTCGAGCCTTATAAGTATGCACTTTTCCTTCCATGTCGGTCTTCTTCTTGAAGATCCATTTGCACCCGACTGTTTTACGGCCTGGTACATTGTCAACCAAGTTCCAAACTTGATTGTCATACATGGACTGTATCTCGCTGTCCATAGCCTCCTTCCATTTAGAAGACTCCGGGCCTGCCATGGCTTCCTTAACACTGCTAGGTTCATCCAAATTTACCAGTGTACTATCACTGATAAATGTATCACCTTCCGTAGTAATATTAAAGCCATAATAAAACGCAGGTGTGTTCCTAACCCGTGTGGAATGCCTCGGAGGTACAGACTCGTCAGCTGGCTCAACAGGAGTTTCCTCCTTAGGTTGATTGCTAGTGTCTGAGGTTCCTTCACCAATTGATTCTTGAATTTCTTCAAGATCAATTTTCCTCCCACTGTCTCCTTGGCTTATAAATTCTCTCTCACGAAAGACCCCTCTTCTTGCTACAAAGACCACATTTTTACTGGGTCTGTAGAAGAGGTAACCGAAGGATTTCTGTGGGTAGCCGATGAAAATACACCTTTCACTCCGGGGTTCGAGCTTATCATGAGTTTCACACCTCACGAAAGCTTCGCAAACCCAAATTTTGATGTGGTCCAAATTGGGAACCTTCCCACTCCACATCTCATGAGGTGTTTTGGTAACCTTCTTTATAGGGACTAGATTAAGGATATGGGCGGCAATCTCTAAGGCATACCCCCAAAAAGAGATTGGTAGCGAAGCGCGACTCATCAGAAAGCGAACCATGTCTAACAATGTTCGATTACACCTCTCAGCTACACCATTTAGCTGTGGTGTCCTGGGAGGAGTCAATTGTGAGACAATCCCACACTCCTTAAGATAGTCAAGGAACTCGGTACTAAGATACTCACCACCTCGATCGGATCGAAGCATCTTAATGTTCCTACCCAGTTGATTTTCTACTTCCTGTTTGAATTCCTTAAACCTTTCAAAGGTTTCTGACTTATGTTTGATTAAGTAGACATACCCGTATCTACTAAAATCATCAATAAAAGTCACATAATTACGATTAGCATTCCTTGTGGCAGTTTTGAATGGTCCACATACATCAGTATGTATTAGGTCCAACATACCCATATCTACTAAAATCATTTGGAGTTGGCCTATGCATTTCTTGTTTACATGTCCAAGCAGACAATGCCACAATGGTGCTTTATCTAGGCCAGTAGAAGAATCAATATACAACACATTAATTCCAAAGTTGTCTACAATCGACACAGTTTCATACACACCATCACAAGGTAATGCTTTAAAATAAAACACGTTATTAAAGAAAGCATTAATACCACCACATTCATTATCAAACAAAAAGGTAAAACCTTGTTTGTACAGAGCATGAAAGGAAATAATATTCCTCGCCATTTCAGACGAGTACACACATTTATTCAAATCTAATTTTAACCCATTATTCAGCAAAAAAGTATAAAATCCAATCTTGGAAACAGGTGAAGCCTTCCTATTCCCCATGATCAAGTTTATCTTCCCGTGGTCCACATCCTCACTTCTTCTTAGGCCCTGCAAATCAGAACATATGTGAATACCACATCCTGTATCAAGCACCCAAGAGTTAGAATATGGTGAGTTATTAGACAATATTGTGTAAATACCTGCGTGGGTGGGTTTCACTTTCCCATCCTTTAGATCCTGCAAGTATTTAGGGCAGTTTCGCTTCCAGTGCCCCTTGTCCTGGCAATAGTAGGAATCAACATCCTTGGGAATGGCAGAAGGAGTGACATAACTGCTCTTGGTCCTTGATGAGGAGTCTTCAAGAGACTTTCCCTTGGTACCCTTTGAAGGGCGCTTCCTATTTTTCCCTTTGCCTTGCCCGATAGCCAAAACAGGGGTAGATGTTGGAGTAGGAGTAGTAGAGGTAACAACCGCCTTGCCCTTAAGACCGGTTTCAACGGTCTTCAAGAGTCCTTGAAGCTTGCTAAGGGTAACTTCCTCCTTGTTCATATAATACGTCATACGAAAATGATCATAACAAGAAGGTAAGGAGTGTAAAATGATGTCAATTGCCAACTCCTCAGGGAAGTTGACATTCAACTTCAGCAAACGGTCCACATACCTTTGCATCTTTTGCATGTGAACCGTGACGGATTCACCGTCCTTCATGCGGGTTGTTATTATGGAGGAGATTATTTCATACCGCTCTTGACGAGCACTCTGATGGTACCTTTCCATCAGGTCTTGGTGCATCTCAAAAGGATAGAAGTCCTCATAGGACTTTTGGAGCTCGGCTGTCATCGTGGCCATCATGATGCATGCCACCTTAGTAGCGTCTCTCTCATGTGTCCTGAATTCAGCGATCTCCTCAGGAGTAGCAGTAGACTCATCAAGCTCTTTTAACTCCTTATCGAGGACATATTCCTTGTCCTCGTAACGATTTACCATCCTAATGTTCCTTATCCAGTCCATGAAGTTGGAACCATCAAAGATGACTCTCCCACTAAAATTCATGAGAGAGAAAGAACTAGATGGGTTAGAGCCCAAAGCATTAGTGTTGGAAGACATCTGAAAGAAGAAAGTAAGTTTAGATTAGATACATAGAGTCCTTAATAAGACACCCAAATGTAATATTAAGGCTACGATCCAATCACAATATATTATACTTAGAAGAGGGATGTCGTAATCTAAGTAATAATATATTTGAAAGGTAGGTGAATGACGATTCACCAATTTCCACCACAAAAACGAAATGATTTATTAGGTTTTAATTGGATTTGAAATTCCAAGATTCTTTTGAGATTCATTGAAGTTTTCAATGGCATGTTTCAATCTTGATTGTGCCCTTCAAGTTTTGTGACTGGGATGCCGAGGATCACAAAACAAGGTGTGAATGACCATTCCAATTCACATGGTGCCCTTAATATTATCAGCTAATCAATGTGCCGGTTAACCACACACGCTCCATTGATCTATGACAAACATTAAGTCACCCTTCGTGATCCTTACTAGTCCAAGTTAGTGTGCCGGTTAACCACACACGCTCCACCAATGACTTGGTAAGGTACAAAGTGTGAATTCCATGGATTAGCACCATGTTCACATTTTTTGTAAAGTAACTAAGATTGGGAATTAAATAAAAGATTTAGTTACTCTATATTATTCATCATACTTAATGAGAATTTATAAGTCTTTATCTTTACCCGTTCGGCTAATGACCCTCCACCAGTCAAGCAAGCGGTGGGTGAGAGTATACACCCATTAAGTTGCCATTTTATAGGCAACAACCTTATACCCACCTTATAAACCGGCTTCATGAATGAGGCCTACTAACGGTAAAACGACTTGTTCTTATACATATATATAATAATTAACCATTAATGTTATAAATAGTATAAGTGTTGAATTTTAACTTTTAAAATTCTAAGTGTTGGAATTAAAGTTTATTAAAGTGTGTGAAACTTTTCCAAATTCCAAAACTTGAGGAGAAGTTTTGTAACTCTTCAAAACTTTTCATTTCACAACTTATGAATTAAAGGTTCATAAAATGAAGACTCTTCATTTTATGTAACTTATGTGTTTTTAATGTGTGTTAAAGAAAAGTGACCTTTGGATATCCATAACTTGAGGACAAATTATGGACTCCATTAAAACACATAAATGATCAAGATTTTATCCTAAACAATTCAGCAAATAATTCCTATCATCTTCTAAATTCATAAGAACATGAACATGATTATCAAAGTTTCAAAAATTATATGAACACATACAAAGCATGAAATTTTGATATATGCTATTGTAAATGGATTAGAACAACCATTACACCAGCTAAAATAAGTTTTAAAACATCAAAACAGTTTAGGGTAAAGTTTCTAGTCCATTTTCAGCAGCAAAAGTAGAAAATCTGCATTCTGAACCTTCTACTCGCCGAGTGCACGAACCTACTCGGCGAGTAGGATGAATTTTTCCTTGGATTCGACGAGTCCCCCCATGGACTTGGCGAGTCCATGATGCAGACAACAAAAATTTCAACTTTTTTCACTATTTTGCATCAAGTATCAAAAAAGAAAGCCTAGGCTCTGATACCACTGTTGGGTTTTGAGCAATCTAACACTTCCTAAGTGTGCATGCAACCCTAATAAACCTTGGATCTATGTTTGTCTAAATACATGCAAAATAATAATTTTCCAAGGTTAATAACCTATCTAACATGGCATGGGGTACTTTTAAACATAAATGAATTAGATGAGATTACATACCTTTTTGATGAGTTTGATTCCTAAGGAGTTTGAGGGCCAAGCACCAATAGTGTGAATGCCTCAAATGGAATCACAAATCACCACAAACTCTTGAAAAACTTTGAGAGAGTGTATACACACTAATAAAATCGGCCACACACAAACACACACACTAGTGGCTATTTCATGCAACAAAAGCATGCTTATATAGTGTACATGATTAGGGTGAAACCCTAATAACCCATGACCTTTCCTTTTCCAAGGATCCATGGGTTAAAAGCTCCATGGATCATCCATGGACTTCCATACAAGTCTAGCCCATTAACAAATGAGTGTTAGCCCACACCATATAAAACCAATAGTGTGACAACCCGAAATTTCCATTTGTACGAACATTAACTATTCAATAGAAGCTAGTCCAGTTTCGGTGATTTTCAGACTTGTCCGAACAAGTTTGTGTACATTAGGGTTTACGTTTCTGGACATATCTGGAGAGTGGATGCTCCTGTAATTGTGAAACTTGAACGTTGTAAGTTTCATAATGTTATAGTCCGACTTTCGGAATAAAAATATTTTCTGTCAAAATATTCCAGGACTATAAATAGATTTCTGAATTTAATTAATTCATTATTCACAATTCCAACTAGAGAAAAGCCAATTCTCTCTGACGGATCTTCGGGTTTTCATCCCGGATTGTGAGTCTACTTTCCTAACTGTGTTTTAATACTTGTTATATGCTTTATAACATCAAGTACATGTCTAAACTGCAAGATCCGAGAGTTTACCGCCCAAGAACGTTCTTGGGGAGTAAACTCCAAAACGGAGCCTAAATGCTTCCTAGTCCCGATTCCTTGTTAGACAAATTGTTTAGGGGTTAGTGTATAAACATTTGGGACTAAAAATCAATCAAGAAACACAAGTTATAGGAGTTTACGGCCAAGGAACTTTCTTGGGCCGTAAACCCCTTTTTAAGGGTCATAAATGCCCTAAATCACCCCCTAAAGCTTAAGGACTTTACCCTCTAATACTTGTGCTTATTTTGGACACCAAAACACTTCAAAATCATAGGGTTTTAGGAGTTTACGGCCAAGGAAGGATCTTGGGCCGTAAACCCCTTTTTCAAGGGCAAAGTATGCCTTAAACACCCTAAAAGCCTTAAGACAATTTACCTTGAACACATGGGACTTGAATGGAGAACAAAAGACATCAAAATCACTCCTTAAAGGGAGTTTATGGCCAAGGAACATATCTTGGGCCGTAAACTCCAAGTGATGACATAAAAGTGTGCCTCTTGTCCCCTTTAGCCTTAGATAAAAGCATGGAAGCTATCCTACACATGCAAGTGCCTCAAAAGAATTAAAACCAACACCCCATAGGAGTTTATGGCCGTAAACACTAGGGGATATGGTCCTTTGGCCGTAAACTCCCCAAAGGATCATTCCAAGGCCTTAAACTACTTCAAGTATTATTCCAACAAGGCTAGACTTATTCTAGGATCAAGATAACACCTCAAAACACCCAAAACCATCATGTGAGGAGTTCACGGCCGTAAAACCATGGGTTCATGGCCGTAAACTCCAAAGGGTGGGGTTTGTTGGGTGGTGAACTCATATACAAGGCCATTTGTGCTTTAAACCCCTTTTGGCTTGTCCCGTATCAACTTAGATGCAACCATTAGGACCTATAACACTTATATAAAGTGTATACATGTTCCTAAGTGTCTTAACTTACTTTTTTAAGTTATTATTTGGATAATTATTTATATATATGCTTATTATATGATAACTAGGCTCGAACGTGTGAACAAGTCTCCGTTTGCTACCTAGCACGGTACCTGATACATCAATTCATTCTACTCACCTCAAGTGAGTTCATACCCCTTTAATCAACCTTTGAAATACTTTTAAATGTTTTAAATACTTTATGGGGGGGATACAAGTCAAATACTTATAGTTATTACATCAATCACATGTGATTGCATTAATCACATGTGATTAATAACTAGAAAACCAATGATTTTATCACTATTCAACTGTTTATCAAACTGTTTCACTTCAAATGTTTTACAAACACTTTTTAATTATCAAATTCTTTTATTAAACTTTGTTTTACTTCTTATAAATTGCATGCCCATATATGTGTATATATATATATATATATATATATATATATATAAGTAATGTTTAAAGCTCTTAGGAAGGCCATCCGCCCTATTTCCTTTTCGCGCACTAAGATGTGGTCTGGTGGGATTTCGGGTGACCATCCGAGGGTCGTTTCCATATTAGTTATATATCATATATACATGTATAGACATAAAAAGTACTTCCATATTCATATTTACCAGTACATCGATAGCTAGTTACCATCGGGGTAACACAATACATATACATCTATACTAAAAACAATACATATACAACTATACTAGAAACAATACATAAATAATGATACTAGAAACAATACATATACAATGATGCTAGAAACAATACATATACAATGATGCTAGAAACAATACATATACAATGATGCTAGAAACAATACATATACAACGATGCTAGAAACAATACATATACAGCTATACTAGAAACAATACATATACAACTATACTAGAACGAGAAACATTACATATACATGAATACTTTATTTATTGTGATTTAAATCGGAGCATGACTTAACTGTCATGGCTCGAGTTGTAACGAGAATTCTCTTGAAGGGAGAGCGTGAGTTTGCGTATAGATCTATACTGGATTGACAATCCTACACCTTGCTGCTAGCTGCAGGTCTGCGGGTGCCAAACGTCATTCCGTTATTACGACCATTCATTATGTCGTTGTTACTTGTCGATAGTATGGTGCAATTTATCACGTAATGCCTTAATATAAATCCGGTTTAAGGTAGTTAGTACAACAGTAGTTCTTATAATACAAGGCTACAATACTACAATGATTTACCCATTCCATATTTTAGTGATAACCTCACTTAAACGATAATGTACAAACTATATTTTGTTAAATGATAGTTACACTTGGGAAATTACACACTTTTACATCAAACGAGCATACAAAATAGTTAAGCCTTGGTAGAAGGCTACTTTAATAGAAAATATAGGTTTTTCTGAGAGATTGAAACTTTTACCAACAATTCCAAACCTTTACATACATTTTACAAACATATACTTGATACATGTACAAACATTTTTAGATGACAAATACCGACACTAAAATACTTATGAACTCACCATCTTAATGCTGATAAACTCTTTCAAAATAACTTGTATTCTCAGGTCGTCAGTAGACAGGTACCGAGGCCAGCTTTTGAGAAGATCGAGCGCATTCAAGACTCATCTTATTATTATGATATACATTATTTTTGGTGTCTATACTATACAGAACACGCTTGTATTAAAATTATATATTTAATGCAATGGATGATGTTGTTTGGTTATTTACATTTACTGTGTTGTGATACTTACATGACGTCCACCGCCCCAGAACGTTTCCGCCGTTCTTGGTTTTGGGGTGTGACAGATTGGTATCAGAGCCATGTTTATAGTGAATCAAGTATATCAACCCATAAAAGATATACTAAACTATAAACCCAGTTGGGATTAAAACACTCTGACCAAGAGTCTGTACTTAAAATACTAAAATATTTAATTAAGTATACTAGTCTACATTCATACTAAAACCAGTGTCACAACGACAAGAACAAAAGTATTACGATTGTTAAATATCACAGGTAAGCTCGGGGATATATGGTCAGTCCTGGGAATGGCATAGCCTGATCAACTATGCTGGTCCGAGGAGTGATTAGCATATGCCCTAGAATGGTTGTGATGTGTTAACAAGTCTAAAAACTTACCAACAATACCACAAGAAGATCAATAGAACCTAAACTTAAAATACTATAGGTGTATTTTGTACTACCAACTACATGTATACTATATCTTTATACCTCTCTTCTCGCGTAGATTTAAATGGCTGGATTCCATCACGGCGACCCATACTTTCCAAATGAAGGCAATGTAGGATGGCTCGAAGCAGAGTCTGATGATGAACACCAAATCCCATTGGATGATCATCAAGCTGAAGGCTTCTCGGATGGATCAGACTTTGAGCCCGAAGTCAACAACCTACCTCCAGTAGGTCAAGCCCCGAACAACAACCCTCGACCAGCTTTTCTAGGTCCCACTCCCTCGTGGGTAGATAACTTGAATCGCTGGAGTGACGAACAGGGTCAACCCTTACCATACTTTGGGGACCAAACCTTTTACAACGTCAGCGATGGTGGCTCTGCTGACCGAGCTCTACCTGTCATTATCCGTAGAATAGCTCGTAATGTCGAGCAAGGTCGAGCAGCCATCGACCGGGTCGTGGAGATTGATGCCAACTCTGGTGTCAACACAGTCCGCATTCGCCGTCTCGAAGAAGACATGGAACGGACCCGAAGAATCAATGAAACTCTACAGCAACGTCTGGTTGCCTCTCAAGCAGAAGTCATGAAACTTCGAGCTCGTCAAAGGGCTCATGAGCGACACCTTCAAGAGGTGGTACGTCAAATGAGAGACCTCAGGGTTCTCCCGAGGAATACTCATCGCTGTTAGATGATGTCTAGTACCTCATTATCTTTTGGGTTAAGGATTAGCCTTTAACATCCGTGCTCTAAGTAGCACATATCTGTAAAATATTCCTAACTTTCAGTACTCTAATTAGGAATCTAAGAACTGTAAAACTTTCTGTATGGTATGATGTAATACCTACTGTTAGGTCGATTTTCATTGAACTCGTTACATCAGTAATACCAGTATTATTGACAACTACTTACTCTGTGGGATGAATCTTTACATTTGGGTTTTCCTACACATCTTTCTGGTTATGAACACAAACACTCATTCAATTGTTGGGCTATGGTTAGTTAGTCCATGAGTCATTCGCACATTACTTGCAAATTGATTCTTACCACTTTTCTCATCTTTATAAACTTATAGCTGAAAGATGCCTCCTTGCAAATCTACCCGGAATAACCCTACACCACCTCCGGTCATCGATACAGCAGCCCTAAATGCTGCCGTAGCTGCAGCAGTGGCAACTGTCATGGCACAGTATCACTCTACTGATGCCAGAAGAGGTGGAACCCCGGTTAACTCCATTCCGGTTGAAACTCCTATGCGCTCGAGAGAGTGCTCTTACAAGGATTTCACCAACTGCAAGATGAATTCCTTTCACGGGACCGGCGGAGTCATTGCTCTCTCGCAATGGTTCGAGAAAACTGAATCAGTCTTCAAAATTTGTTCTTGCCCTGCTGCGAGGAAAGTCAAATATGCCGCATGCACCTTCGAAGGGAAGGCACTGACATAGTGGAACAACCACGTTAAATCTCTGACTCTCGTCGTGACCAACAACATAGGCTGGGATACGATGAAAGACCTCATGATTGAGGAATACTGCCCAAGGGGCGAGATCCAGAAACTAGAGCAGGAGCTTTGGAGCCTGACCATGAAGGGCACCAACATTGTTGCTTACACTGCTCGTTTTAGCGAACTGGTGGCCCTCTTCCCTAATATGGTTCCCACTAAAGGGAAGAAGATTGAAAGGTACATATGGGGGATAGTGCCTCCGTATCAGGGGAATGTCCTATCATCAAACCCCGCTACCTTCCATAGTGCCAAGTGACTGGCACAGCGACTCATTAACCATGGTGTCAAAACCCCTACAACCACAACAACCTTTGCCATCTCAGAACCCTCCAAACCCGCTGACACCAAGCGGAAGTTCTGGGATGACAAGAAGAGGCAGCGAGCTGCCAAGGAGCAGCAAATTGTGGCAGTACATGCCGCGGTAACCCCTGTTGCTGCTACTGCTCCGACGAAGCAGTATGCTGGAAGTTTGCCGAAGTGCAACAAATGCAACTTCCACCACAACGGCCCCTGCCGTGAAATGCAGTGCTCTAACTGCAACAGGAAGGGACACACCGTCCGTTTCTGTAAATTCTCGGCACAACCGATCACACAAGTCCTTGGCTCTGGCGCGAGCCCAACTTGCTATGGATGTGGCGAAACAGGCCACTATAAGAGGGACTGCCCCAAAGTGAGAAATGCTAGAGGAGCAGGGAGGGTACTGGCTATAGGCCACGGGGAAGCAGTTGCTGACCCGATAGTGGTGACTGGTACGTTCCTCCTCAATAACTCCTATGCATGCATTCTGTTCGATAGTGGAGCGGAGCGAAGCTTCGTGAACCACAAATTTGCTTGCATTCTTAAACCACAACCACACGCACTTAAAGAACAATTCACAGTACAAATGGCTAATGGAAAAACGGAAAACACCAGTAGCATATACTTAGGATGTATCCTAACCCTAGATAACCATTCATTCCCAATCGACCTCATGTCGGTCTCAATAAAAAGTTTCGACGTCATCATCGGCATGTATTGGTTGAGTCTTCATCGCGCCGACATCATGTGCTTCGAGAAAGCAGTCCGACTAAACCTTCCGTCTAACGAAAATCTTATAGTCTACGACGACAAACCTGGTGCGAGTCTTCGCATTATATCAAGTATTCAAGCACAGAAATATCTGCGCAAAGAATACCACACATTCCTTGCTCACGTCGTCGACACGAACCTCAAAACGAAAGAACTAAAGAACATTCCAGTAGTGAGCGACTTTCCCGACATCTTCCCAGAAGAACTACCTGGATTACCTCCGCAACGATAGGTCTAGTTCAGAATCGAATTAGTCCCAGGAGCTACCCCAGTAGCCAAGTCGCCCTACCGCTTAGCACCAGCAGAGATGCAGGAATTATCTGGTCAACTTAACGAACTACTTAGCAAGGGCTTCATAAGACCAAGCTTCTCACCTTGGGGAGCACCGGTATTGTTCGTTAAAAAGAAAGACGGATCATTCCGTATGTTTATCGACTACAGAGAACGCAACAAACTGATGGTCAAAAATTGTTACCCTCTGCCTCGCATAGACGACCTATTTGACCAACTGCAAGGGGCGAACTATTTTTCCAAAATTGATCTAAGATCCGGATATCACCAGTTACGAGTGCTTGAGGAGGATGTTCCGAAGACAGCCTTCCGAACTCGTTACGGACATTACGAGTTCATGGTGATGCCATTCGGATTGACCAATGCGCCAACAGTTTTCAACGACCTGATGAACAGAGTATGCCGACCTTACTTGGATCAGTTCGTCATCGTTTTCATTGACGACATCCTGATCTACTCACGATGTAAGGAAGAGCATGGCGATCACCTATGACTAGTTTTAGGAACTTTACGAACGGAGAAACTTTATGCGAAGCTCTCGAAATGTGAATTTTGGATCTGAAGAGTCGAATTCTTAGGACACGTGGTAAGCGAAGAGGGAATCCACGTGGACCCATCCAAAATTAAAGCCATTGAGAACTGGTCAGCACCCAAGACGCCGACAGAAATTCGTCAATTTCTAGGTCTTGCTGGCTACTACCGTAGATTCATTCAGAACTTCTCTTGAATAGCAAAACCTCTTACAACCCTGACCCAGAAAGGCGTGGCCTTTGACTGGGAAGAGAAACAAGAGAGAGCATTCCAAACGCTCAAGCGAGCCTTGTGCACCGCACCGATAGTATCTCTCCCCAAGGGAATAGAAGAATTCGTAGTCTATTGCGATGCATCGAACCAAGGGCTCGGGTGTGTTCTGATGCAGCGAGGTAAGGTCATCGCCTACGCCTCCAGACAGTTGAAGACACACGAAGTTAACTACACGACCCACGATCCTGAACTGGGAGCAGTGGTGTTTGCTCTTAAGATCTGGAGACATTACTTGTATGGAACGAAAAGCACTATCTTTACCGACCACAAGAGTTTACAACACATATTCGATCAGAAGGAGCTCAACATGAGACAACGACGGTGGGTCGAGCTACTCAGTGATTACGAATGCGATATTCGTTATCATCCGGGTAAAGCCAACGTAGTAGCAGACGCCCTGAGTCGGAAAGAATATTCTGGTCGCAAGGTCAAGTCATTGTCATTAACCATCCATTCACACTTGTCTAACCAAATTCAGGCGGCCCAACTAGAAGCAATGAAACCTGAAAATGTGACGAGTGAATCCCTCAGAGGAATGGACAAGAATTTAGAAGCCAAGGGTGACGGAGCCTTATACTTCATGGACTAGATCTGGACACCGAAACACGGTGGTTTCAGAGACTTGTTCATGACCGAGGCGCACAACACTCGGTATTCCGTCCACCCAGGTTCAGATAAGATGTATCTGGATCTTAAAAAGCTATACTGGTGGCCTAATATGAAAGCAGAGATTGCTACCTTCGTAAGTAAATACCTTACTTGCGCAAAGGTAAAGGTCGAGTACCAGAAGCCCTCTGGTTTACTGCAACAACCAGAGATTCCAAAATGGAAGTGGGAGCGGATCACTATGGATTTCATAACCAAGTTGCCCAAGACAACGGGTGGACTTGATACCATATGGGTCATCTGATGGGTTTTGAGCATTCTAACACTTCCTAAGTGTACATGCAACCCTAATAACCTTGGATCTATGTTTGTCTAATTGTCATGCAAAGTTGAATTCCAAGGTTATATTCCTATCTAGCATACATGGGGAACAATTTTAACATAAAGTATAGATAGAATAACTTACCTTGTTGTTGTTTGTGTTCCTTGAAACCTTGTGAGCCTAGCACCCCAAGTGTGATGCCTCAAATGCTTCACACAACACCAAATGCTCTTGGAAGAACTTATGAGAGAATACTCACTTATCAAAATCGGCCAAGCCCTCTTGATTCTTAGTGTAGCCGATTTTGGGTGGAGAACATGTTACTTATATAGTGTTGACACATCTAGGGTTAAACCCTAATGTGTCATGACTCTTCATTTCCATGACCCATGGGTTTGTAACTCCCATGGAGCATCCATGGAGCATCCTATGGGTGGAACCCAACTTGATAGTCCATGGAGCCTTTTAGCCCACTATACAAGATATGGATGATTTACATAATCAACCCATATATTTAATTAGTTATCTTTTGATCACTTAATTAATTCTAAATTAATTCTTGATCAAACTAATCAAATAATATTATTAATATATTAGAACTTATAATATATTAATAATCTCCAAGTGTTATTTCTCTCATTTAGTCTATCCAATTGCATGGTGCCATGCAACCCAAATGGACCATGCCGAGTCGGGTCAAGTACATACCAGAAATAGTTATGGACTTAGACACCTTATCCAACAGTCTCCCACTTGGATAAGTCTAATAACTATTACTGCAAGTATGACTTCAGGAACCGATCGGCAATCGTAGCTCTTTTCAAGGTTTCTCGAAACTGAGAAGATGATGGTACGCCATTTAAGACAAGTGATCATATAATCCTCTGTTCTAGATATCAGTCGGACAAATACATGGAACAATGTCTTACTTATTGTCCAATAATTTGTTTCCCGATTTCCGATTTGTTTGACAAAGAACTTCATTGAACACATCAATTTAGTTCTGACCGGGCCCGGTACATAGGTCAAAACAAAATCATCGAGGGGCCCAAATATCAGCTTCTAATCCAAGAAGGAACAGATAAACTTCGACTCATATGTTTGTTCTACTACTCATTGAATTACACATAAGAGCGCGATTTTATAACATCGAATTACCAATGCGTTTTTCGTACAATCAATGCATAACCAACTTGTAAGTAACAAATCATATCTCTAGGTTTAAAGATTTATATGATATTACCGTCTCACGATCACTCGAGATAGAATTCCATGAAGTGATTCCAGTGAGCGTGGGTTGAGTCCAATGCTCAGAACTTATGAGCACTCATGATTGTTGTAGCCTTGTCCCAGACCTCTACAACCAAACATGACAGTCTTGATTCATACCTACTTCCGACATATGACCGACTGTGGAGGTTTGAATAATATGTTATACCAAACAAAATTATTCTGGAAGTCAAAACATGCAAAAGAAATATAGTAAACGATCGACAAGAGATAGCAACACTTTACTCATAAATAAAACACTTTTATTCATCATCAAATGTCAATTACACTTTACAAATTTCGAGGTTATCTAACTACTAAATCTAATATCATCCTTCAGCCCTATGCTCCGAGCATGCTGGAGATGCTTAATCCGAGTCAGTCCCTTCGTGAGGGGATCTGCCGGATTCTCATCTGATGATACCCTCTTTGCCACGAGGAGTCCTTCTTCGATCCGATGTCTGATGAAATGGTATTTTCTGTCGATGTGTCTGGATCTCCCGTGATCCCTTGGTTCCTTGGCTAAGGCAACAACACTTTCACTATCACAGAAAATTTCCATTGGCTCTTTAATAGCTGGTACAACTCCAAGGTCTCCAATGAAGTTCCTCAGCCATAACGCCTCCTTTGCCGCTTCGCTAGCTGCAATATACTCTGATTCACAAGTAGAATCTGCCACTGTCTCTTGCTTGGAACTCTTCCAAGAAATTGCTCCTCCATTTAGGGTAAAGACCCATCCCGACTGAGAGCGGAAGTTATCCCTATCAGTCTGGAAGCTAGCATCACTATACCCTACAACTCTCAAGTCATCACTCTCACCGAGGGTAAGGACCCAGTCCTTAGTCCTTCGTAGGTACTTGAGAATATTCTTTACCGCAGTCCAGTGTGCCTTGCCAGGGTTCCCCTGAAACCTGCTAACCATGCTCAAGGAAAAGGCTACATCAGCTCGAGTACACGTCATAGCATACATGATCGAACCTACAGCCGAAGCATAAGGTACTCGACTCATTTCTGCTATCTCAGCCTCAGTGCTAGGGCTTTGTGTCTTACTCAATTTGGCCTTAATCTGGATGGGCAACTCTCCTTTCTTGGAGTCTTGCATTCTGAATCTCTTCAGAACCTTCTCCAAGTAGGTACTTTGACTAAGTCCAATTAGTCTTTTACTCCGATCTCTCAAGATCCTTATCCCCAAAATATAGGCAGCTTCACCAAGGTCCTTTATAGCGAAACACTTTCCAAGCCAGGACTTTACTTCCTGCAGGGTTGGAATGTCGTTTCCTATGAGTAGTATGTCATCCGCATACAATACCAAAAAGCTAACTATACTCCCACTAGCCTTGACATATACACAAGATTCATCTTCACTCCTAGAAAAACCAAATTCCTTGACCTTTTCATCAAAGCAAAGATTCCATCTGCGAGGTGCTTGCTTTAATCCATAAATGGACTTCTCAAGCTTACACACTCTATTAGGGTACTCGTCACTGACAAAACCCCCTGGCTGACTCATGTAAACATCTTCAGCCAACTTCCCATTAAGGAAAGCGGTTTTGACATCCATTTGCCAAATTTCATAGTCATGCAATGCGGCTATGGCTAACAGAACTCGAATAGACTTAATCTTGGCTACCGGAGAAAAGGTCTCATCATAATCCACTCCAGGAATTTGAGAGAAGCCCTTTGCAACCAGTCTAGCCTTATAAGTGTGTACTTTACCATCCATGTCGGTCTTCTTCTTGAAGACCCATTTGCACCCTACAGTCTTTCGACCTGGTACATTCTCAACCAAGTTCCAAACTTGATTGTCATACATGGATTGTATCTCGCTATCCATAGCCTCTTTCCATTTAGCAGACTCGGGGCCCGCCATGGCTTCCTCGTAGCTGTTAGGGTCATCTTGACTTACTAGTGTCTCATCACTAATAAGTGTCTCACCTTCTGCAGTAATATGGAATCCATAGTAATGCTCAGGTGCACTCCTAACTCTCGTGGAACGCCTCAGAGGTACAGATTCATCAATTGGCTCAACAGGAGTTTCCTCCTCAAGTTGAGGGCTAGAGTTTGAAGTTCCTTCACCACTTGACTCTTGAATTTCTTCAAGATCAATTTGCCTCCCACTGTCTCCTTGGCTTATAAACTCTCTTTCTCGAAAGACTCCTCTTCTTGCTACAAACACCACATTGTCACTAGGTCTGTAGAAGAGGTAACCAAAGGATTGCTGTGGGTAGCCGATGAAAATACATCTCTCGCTTCGGGGTTCGAGCTTATCATGAGTCTCGCGTCTCACGAAAGCCTCGCAACCCCAAATCTTGATGTGGTCTAGTTTAGGTACTTTACCAGTCCACATCTCGTGAGGAGTTTTGGCAACTTTCTTTGTAGGGACTAGATTAAGGATATGGGCGGCAGTCTCTAAGGCATACCCCCAGAATGAGATTGGTAGCGAAGCTCGACTCATCATGGAACGAACCATGTCCAACAAGGTTCGATTACGCCTCTCAGCCACACCATTCAACTGCGGTGTCCTGGGAGGTGTCAATTGTGAGACAATCCCATATTCCCTTAGATAGTCGAGGAACTCTGAACTAAGATACTCACCACCCCGATCGGATCGAAGCATCTTAATGTTCCTGCCCAATTGATTCTCGACTTCCTGTTTAAATTCCTTAAACTTCTCGAAAGTCTCTGACTTATGCTTGATTAAGTAGACATATCCATATCTACTGTAATCATCAGTAAAAGTCAAATAATAATGATTAGCATCCCTTGTGGCATGTTTGAATGATCCACACACATCCGTGTGTATAAGGTCCAACAAACCTTCACCCCTTTCACACGAGCCTGTGAAGGGTGACTTTGTCATTTTTCCAAGTAAGCATGATTCGCAACTATCATTTGACTTTAGGTCAAACAACTCCAAGACTCCATCCTTTTGGAGTTGGCCTATGCGTTTCTTGCTTATATGTCCAAGACGACAATGCCATAATGATGCTTTATCCAAGTTATTATTATTAGTAGAATCAATACACAAAACATTATTTCCTAAGTTATCTACAATATATACAGTTTCATACACACCATCACAAGGTAATGCTTTAAAATAAAGAACATTATTAAAGAAAGCATTAATCGAACCAACTTCATTATCAAACGAAAAGGTGAAACCTTGTTTGTACAATTCATGAAAGGAAATAATATTTCTTGCCATTTCTGGCGAATAACAACATTTATTCAAATCTAAATTTAACCCACTACTTAGCGATAAAGTATAAACTCCAATCTTGGTGACAGGTGTAACTTTCCTATTCCCCATGATTAAGTTTATCCTTCCTTGCTCCACATTCTCACTTCTTCCTAGTCCCTGCAAGTCACAACAAATATGAATACCGCAACCGGTATCAAGGACCCAAGATTTCGAATGGGGTGAGTTATTAGAATTGATAGTGTAAATACCTGCATGGTTGGGTTTGACTTTCCCATCCTTCACATCCTGCTGGTACTTTGGGCAGTTCCGCTTCCAATGAGCTTTTTCATGGCAATAGAAGCATTCAGCCTCTTTTGGGTCAGAAGAAGGAGTAATGAAACCTTTCTTGGTTCCACTTGAAGAAGAGCCATCAAGGGTCCGAGCCTTGGTACCCTTCGAAGATCTCTTTCTCTTCCTCCCTCGACTTTTCCCGATTGCCAAGACCGGAGTTGAGTCTGGAGTAGGAGTGATAGCAACCGACTTCCCCTTAAGACCTGTTTCTGCGGTCTTGAGAAGTCCCTGAAGTTTGCTGAGGGTGACCTCTTCCTTGTTCATGTGATATGTCATGCGGAATTGATCATAGCACGATGGTAAGGAGTGCAAAATGATATCTATTGCAAGCTCCTCAGGGAATTTCACATTGAGTTTCAGCAAACGATCCACATACCTTTGCATTTTCTGCATGTGGCTCGTGACGGACTCTCCGTCCTTCATCATGGTTGTTATCATGGAGCAGATGACTTCGTACCTCTCTTGTCGTGCACTTTGATGGTATCTTTCCATCAAATCTTGGTGCATTTCATAAGGGTAGAAGTCTTCATAAGACTTTTGGAGTTCAGCTGTCATGGTGGCCAACATGATGCAAGCCACCTTGGTTGCATCTCTTTCACGAGTATGAAAGTCAGCGATCTCCTGTGGAGTTGCAGTGGACTCATCAATTTCCTTAAGCTCCTTGTCAAGGACATATTCTTTGTCCTCGTAGCGGGTAATCATCCTGATGTTTCTGATCCATTTATTGAAGTTGGATCCATCAAAGGTGACTTTCCCACACAGACTCATAAGAGTAAAGGAGCCATTAGGATTCGAGCCAGAAGCATTATTTGAAGACATCTGAAAGAGAAGGACAAGTTTAGTATAGATTTAAGAGAGTCCTTAATAAAACACCCAAATGTAATATTAAGGCTAGGATCCAATCACAATATAATATAACTTAGAAGAGGTATGCCGTAATCTAAGCTATACCATATTTGAAAGGTAGGTGAATGACGATTCACCAATTTCCACCACGAAAACTGAAATATTAGATATTTAGTTTTTATTGGTTTTAGAAATTCCTAGATTCTTTAAGATCCAATGAACTTTTCAAAGCTATGTTTCAATCTCGGGAGTGCCCTCCAGGTTTTTTGACTGGGATGCCGAGGATCACAAAATGAGGTGTGAAGTAACCATGCAAATCACTTGGTATCCTTAAAGTTTATCACTCAATCGATGTGCCGGTAAACCACACACGCTCCACCGATACTATAATAAACCTTAAGTCACCCTTTACCTACCTTGTTAAGTCCAAGTTAGTGTGCCGGTTAACCACACATGCTCCACCAACGACTTAGACAAAGTGTAAAGTGTAATTTCATGGATTAGCACCTTATTCACATTTTTCCTAAAGTAACTAAGATTGGGAATTTAATAAACATTTAGTTACTTTATAATATTCATCATACTTTGAATGAGAATTTATAAGTCCTTGTCTTACCCATTCGGCTAACGACCCTCCACCAGTCAAGCAAGCGGTGGGTGAGAATATACACCCATTAAGTCACCATTTTATAGGCAACAACCTTATACACACCTTATAGACAGGCTTCGTGAATGAGGCGTACTAGTGGTAAGACGACTTTATTCTTATACATATATATATATATATATATATATATATATATATATATATATATATATATATATATAATTATTAAATCATCATAATATAAGTATAAGGGTTGAATTTTAACTTTTAAAATTCTAGGGGTTGGAACTAAAGTTTTAACTTAACTTTACTTGTTCCAAAACTTGAGGGCAAGTTTTGTAAGTTTCAAAACTTTTCATTTCTTGTAACTTATGAGTTTAATAAAGTAATAAAATGAAGACTCTTCATTTTTCTAACTCTTGTATTTGTTTTAATGGTTTTAACTCAAGTGTGACTCTTGGTTTTCCATAACTTAAGGATAAGTTATGGACTCCATTAAAACAACTTATGATCAAGAATTAATCTACCACATAGGTTACAAATAATTCCTATGATCATCTAAAACATCATAAGAACAAGAACATGGATATGAACAGAATCAAAAATTACATAAAACTTTGTAATTTTGATAACTAGTTGTTGTAAATGAATTAGCAAAGACATTACACCACCAAAAACAAGTTTTCAATTACCAAAACAGTTTAGGGTAATGTTTCTAATTCATTTCCAGCAACTGAATCGAAATTCTGCACTCAGTCGACCCTACTCACCGAGTGCATGAACTGACTCGCCGAGTTGGTTGAAGATACTCATGGACTCGACGAGTCCCCCCTATAGACTCGACGAGTCCATTCGCAGACAGCAAGATTTCCGATTCTGTTTTTCAACTTTTAAGCACATATAAGAACAAACAAGCCTAGGCTCTGATACCACTGATGGGTTTTGAGCATTCTAACACTTCCTAAGTGTACATGCAACCCTAATAACCTTGGATCTATGTTTGTCTAATTGTCATGCAAAGTTGAATTCCAAGGTTATATTCCTATCTAGCATACATGGGGAACAATTTTAACATAAAGTATAGATAGAATAACTTACCTTGTTGTTGTTTGTGTTCCTTGAAACCTTGTGAGCCTAGCACCCCAAGTGTGATGCCTCAAATGCTTCACACAACACCAAATGCTCTTGGAAGAACTTATGAGAGAATACTCACTTCTCAAAATCGGCCAAGCCCTCTTGATTCTTAGTGTAGCCGATTTTGGGTGGAGAACATGTTACTTATATAGTGTTGACACATCTAGGGTTAAACCCTAATGTGTCATGACTCTTCATTTCCATGACCCATGGGTTTGTAACTCCCATGGAGCATCCATGGAGCATCCTATGGGTGGAACCCAACTTGATAGTCCATGGAGCCTTTTAGCCCACTATACAAGATATGGATGATTTACATAATCAACCCATATATTTAATTAGTTATCTTTTGATCACTTAATTAATTCTAAATTAATTCTTGATCAAACTAATCAAATAATATTATTAATATATTAGAACTTATAATATATTAATAATCTCCAAGTGTTATTTCTCTCATTTAGTCTATCCAACTGCATGGTGCCATGCAACCCAAATGGACCATGCCAGGTCGGGTCAAGTACATACCAGAAATAGTTATGGACTTAGACACCTTATCCAACATCATTGTTGATAGATTGACCAAGTCTGCACACTTCCTGCCTATCAAAGAAACCGACAAGATGGAGAAACTTACCAGAACATACATTAGGGAAATCGTATGGCTACATGGTGTACCTATATCCATTATCTCCGATCGAGATAGTAGGTTCACCTCAAGATTCTGGAAATGACTGCAACATTCCCTAGGAACAAGGCTGGACATGAGCACAGCCTACCATCCACAGACCGACGGATAGAGTGAGAGGACGATCCAGACTTTAGAAGATATGTTGCATGCTTTTGTAATTGACTTTGGAAAAGCGTGGGATACCCATTTACCCCTCGTCGAATTTTCCTACAACAACAGTTATCACACGAGCATAAAGGCAGCACCATTCGAAGCCCTCTACTGCTGAAAGTGCAGATCCCCTCTGTGCTGGGCTGAGGTGGGTGATACCCAATTAGCTAGGGGGCAAGCTTCCGACAGTACTCTCACCGGTCCGGAAATCATTCAGGAAACGACAGAGAAGATCGTTCAGATCCGTGAACGATTGAAAGCCTCTAGAGACCGAAAAAAGAGCTACACTGATAAACGCAGAAAACCTTTGGAATTTCAGGTGGGAGACCGAGTCCTTCTCAAATTCTCACCCTGGAAGGGCTTGATACGCTTCGGTAAGCGAGGGAAGCTTAATCCTAGGTACATAGGGCCTTTCGAGATTCTCGCAAGAGTCGGCCCCGTAGCTTACAAACTTGATCTACCCGACACACTTCGTAACGTAGATTCTACACTCCACGTATCTAACTTGAAAAAGTGTCTGTCCGATGAGACTCTCGTTATCCCACTCGACGAGATCAAGATCAACGAGAGCCTCAACTTCGTGGAAGATCCTGTAGAGATCATGGACCGTGAGGTTAAGCAGACGAAACAAAGTCGTATCCCTATCGTGAAGGTTCGCTGGAACGCCAAGCGAGGCCCAGAATTCACTTGGGAACGCGAGGATCAGATGAAACTAAAATATCCTCATCTTTTCGTTTAGTTATTTGAAACGTCTTATTTGCTTAAATTCTAATTTTGGGACGAAATTCCTTCTAACGGGGGGATGATGTGACAACCCGAAATTTCCATTTGTACGAACATTAACTATTCAATAGAAGCTAGTCCAGTTTCGGTGATTTTCAGACTTGTCCGAACAAGTTTGTGTACATTAGGGTTTACGTTTCTGGACATATCAGGAGAGTGGATGCTCTTGTAATTGTGAAACTTGAACGTTGTAAGTTTCATAATGTTATAGTTCGACTTTCGGAATAAAAATATTTTCTGTTAAAATATTCCAGGACTATAAATAGATTTCTGAATTTAATTAACTCATTATTCACAATTCCAACTAAAGAAAAGCCAATTCTCTCTGACGGATCTTCGGGTTTTCATCCTGGATTGTGAGTCTACTTTCCTAAATGTGTTTTAATACTTTTTATATGCTTTATAACATCAATTACATGTCTAAACTGCAAGATCCGAGAGTTTACCGCCCAAGAACGTTCTTCGGGAGTAAACTCCAAAACGGAGCCTAAATGCTTCCTAGTCCCGATTCCTTGTTAGAAAATGTGTTTAGGGGTTAGTTGTGACAACCCGATATTTCAAGACGATATGTTGGGACGCAAGTCAAATTTAGGTCAAAATTTAACTTTCCTAAAATCTTATTTGGGTTAAATAAAGTTGTAGTGGTCGAAACAAGGATTCCGAAGATATAAAGAATGCCGAAATCCGAGTCATAACGAAGAAGTTATGACCTGTCGAAGTTTTACGGCAAAACCGGCACGGCACCAGGAAGCGTAAATAGTGAATTTACGATAGAGCGAGATTTAGCCTTATCAATCTAAACAAAAGTTATAGAATATGTTAAGATAAGAGCATCAATAAAAAGAACGCCCAAATCTGACTTCGTATGAGGAAGTTGTGATTTTTCTAAGTTACAGATATAGCAGTAGACAGCTAAAAACTCGAAATAGAGATCGAGAGACTTTTGGTCAAAACAACCCAAATGAGAATCAAAGGGGTCAACAATTCTAGCACAACGGTAAAAAGTCTGATGAAAACGGACGTCGGATGAACAAGTTATGGAACTTTAACGGACTTTTCCTGTCCCGACCTATTAAAAATATAATATTAAAAATAAAATCAAAACTAGCCGACGGAGTCTAAATGAAAGTTGTAGATCGTAGTCTCACCTTCGCATGCATATAAAGAACGTCGAAAACGGAGTTCGTATGAGAAAGATATGAATTTTTGAAGTTTGTTAATTAATTTAAATATAAATTAAATTAAATCCCGGTATTATCCGAAGGAGGAGTCACCGGTCCGATCCCTCGTACGCCCAACATACCGTCGTACGCCCAGCGTACTCGGATGCTAGGCTCCGGTTCGTCCACGTCGCTCCAATGTTTCGACCGAGGATGCGCTCATGCATGACGCATGAGTACGCAGCGCGTACTCTAAGTACACCCCGCGTAACGCAACCCCCTCAGACCCCTATAAATAGCATGCGAGGGTGCCGGCCAAAATTGCTAATTTCCTTCCTTTCTCGCGCCGAAGCTCTGCGTTTCAACCCTCGGAATCATCCCAAAGGCCCGGCTTTCATATCCAAGGTGGGAAGAAAGTTTTACACTCCCGAGACTCCCGAGATTTCCCGAGAATCTCGAGAGATCCGCTTTCTCGAGTAGAAGTTCTGCTCGGTTTTCGTCACGCATTCTTCAATCAATCAGGTGAGTTCATACCCCTATAATCCACACTTTTAAATGTTTTATGAATATTTTTATATGCTTTTAAGGGGGGGAATACAAGTAAAACACACGATGATTATCGTATGTTATATAAAGTTTCGTTTTATACTTTTTATCAACGGAATCATATGTGATTTATAATCATTATAAAGAAACTTTTGTGTGCAAAATGCATCACGATAATATCATATCTTTCGGAAATTGAAAAGTGTTGTTATTTATATATAAATCAAACACTCCGCTTATATTGTACGTATATGTGTCCACCTTTGGTACTACAAACATACGATTATTTTAGTACTACAAACATACGATTATTTTGGTACGAAAAACATCAATATTTTGGGATACTTCTTGTTAATAAATCAATCATATGTGATTTATAACTAGTATACAAATAGATTCACTACAAGTTCAACAGTTTCACTAAACATATTACTTTAAATGACTTTCTTAAACGTTTTTACATGATTAAAGCTCGTTATCAAACTGTCTTACATACTGTAAGCTTCCTTTCAAAATCGGTTACAAAGGTGTTTTCAAACAATGGTTTTACGTGTACTTAAACTGTCTTATCAAACAAAATACTTTCAATCATTTTATAAACTGACATCAAGTCACAAATCTTTATTAGACTTTTCAACGGTTTTACAAAACTTCTTTATGCTTTTATATTATAAATCGCATGCCTCTATATGTACAGTTATATAAGAAATGTTTAAAAGACTTAGAAAGGCTATCCACCCTATTTCCTTTTCGCGCCTTGAGATGTGGTCTGGTGGGATATTGGGTATTCATCCGAAAGTCGTTTAAATATTAGTTATATATCATGTATACATATATGGTCATAAATGTTCCATCAGTAATTTAGTTCCGATACAAATAGATATCAATGGTGTATAAACCTACTTGGTCACTCATCAATTACATTCTAGTAAACTATTATAGGAATAGTTTAGAGTAAACAAAACATTTTCACTACTACAAGAAATTACACCAGAGTCAGTTCATTCATGAGTCCAGACTACATGTTATATGAAGGAATACTTTTACATGAATACTTTTACATAAACATTATATGGCAAATTACTACTACATGTTATATGAAGGAATACTCTTACCTGAATACTTATACATGAATACTTTTACATAAACATTATATGGCAAATCACTACTACATGTTATATGAAGGAATACTCTTACCTGAATACTTATACATGAATACTTTTACATAGACATTATATGGCAACTTAATATTACATGTTATATGTCTAGATACGGTTATATTGTTCGCCTTTCTATCTTTACCTTGTGATTCAATCACATCATCGACGAGGTAGACTGGGACTTTATCTCCTATTACCACATCATACTTTGAGGGACTAACCATTCCGACAACCACTGCTAGCTACAGAGGTAAATGAACAATCTACGGATGTTCTAGGTTGATACCATCGTGGGTATACATAAGGGACTAACTATTCCTAAACCCGGCTGTTAGCAACAGAGGTAAATGAGCAGTCTATGGATGTTCTAGGTTGATACCATTTCAGGTATACTTAAGGGGCTACTAATAAGAGTTAAACAAGGAAAAACCATCACATTTTCAAGAGATACGTACTGTCAAAACAGTCAGGTCTAGGTAAAAGACAACTTTCAAAACATTCGAGTCTTGGTAGAAGACTACTTTTATACTAGTAGGAAATATGGGATTTTCTAGAGCTTTTCATACCTATACTAAATGTTTCATCATTCATTTACCAGTCTTTCATATCAACTAATCAAAGTAATGACATTAAATACTTATGAACTCACCAGCTTAAATGCTGATCTACTCTTTCAAAATAACTTGTATTCTCAGGTTACAAATAAACAGGTGTCGATACAAGGTTTAGAGAAGATGGAGCACTCAAGACTCGTCTTTTATTTTGATAAGTTATTATCATATCTTGTACAATGAAAGAAAACACTTGTAATTAAAATTATACTATTGATGCAATGGATGATGTTGTTGCTTGTTTACTACTTTACATTTGTTGTGATGCATACATGATGTCCTCCGCCCCAGAACGTTTCCGCCGTTCGTGGTTTTGGGGTGTGACAGATTGGTATCAGAGCTTTGTTTATAGTGAATTGAGTATATCAACCCATAAAAGATATACTAACTATAAATACAATGGGATTAAAAATACTCTGATTTAGAGTATATACTTTAAATAATAAGATATTTAAGTAAGTATACGTGTTGCATTCATACTAAAATCAGTGTCACTAGGACAGTACAAAAGAATTACGATTGTTGGGCAACACAAGTGGGCTTAGAGACATATGGTCAAAACTGGGAAGATATAGCCTGATCGCCTATATTATACGAGGGTTGACTAGCATGTGCCTAAGTTTAAGTGTGTAGTCGCAACAATGCTAAAATCTTACCAACCCTACCACAATGAGAACAATAGAACATAACATAAAAATTAAAATACTATAAGAGTATTTGGTGTTACTATAAGTACTTTATACTTGAGAATTAAAACGGGATCCTCATTACTAAGTTGATAGTTGCTAAATGGATACACTAAGGCTACATGTGATTAGGATGTTATAGACTTAGAATCAGTGGTAATTTTGCCTTACCCCTATTCTATGTGAATTTGGAAATAAGGTCACTTATTCGAAGGTCTATCCTGTTTAGATTACACATAGCTGGTATGCACTTCACAAATAGTGATGTAACTAATGAGGGTTTTCTAAATAATTATCTAGATAGTTCGTCTAATAATTATCCACTTACCCTAAATTCTCGCATAAAAATCACAGTTGGACTCCATCCCCTTGACAACCAGTATCTTTCGAATAAAGTTATAGCTGGTTGGTTTGGAGAAGAACCATAGAACGATCATCCTATCCCCTTGTATGATCACCATGATGAAGGCTTTTCTTACGATGCTAATTCCGAACTAGAGGTTGAGAACCTACCCCGAGCAACTTCCTTTCCAATTCCTAACCCTCGTCCGGCTCTTCATGGCCCGACGCCTGATTCGGTGGAATGCTTGGGAACATGGAGCCAATAACAAGATCAGCCCATGCCAGTTATTGGCGACCGAAACTTTTACGACCTGAGCAATGGGGGCTCAGCTGGTAGAACCTTGCCAATCATGGGCCGCAGAGTGGCCCAAAATGAGATTCAAGGCAGGTCAGCCCAACATCAGATTGCCGAAGTTGTCACCGATGCGAGAATGCATACCCTCCACACCATTCATCTAGAAGATGCTCACAAGAGATCAGAGAGAAACCATGAAACCCTACTGCAAGCACTGACTGAATCACGAGCCGAAGTCATAGGGCTCCGAGTACACCAGATGGTGTGCGAAAGACACCTACTTGACATGGAACGTCAATTGGTTGGACTAAAAATTCACCCGAGGAATTACCGTCGCCAGTAGTAGACGCTTTACTTTATTTCCCTTATAAAAAGAGAAATTGTATTTTCTGTCTATGCCTGATGTCGCATTTTCTATGAAATTATCTGGTACCGTAACTACTTTAGTTAGGTCTTTATGCTGTCAGGAACTACCTCCTGTGGATATGATGTAAAACCTTTACAAGGTCATTTCCCTGAACCTTTACGCCGTAAATATCCAAGATATTGATAGCCGGCTAACTTTTGTGTCATTTCCTTCATTCAAGTACTCTTATCATACTCTCATTGGAGTCTATCTGAAACCTGCTTTAGTTAAGTCATTGGACCATAGCAAGTTAAATACGGAAACATTTCCAAGTCTCTTTCAGTGGTTGGATGTTGTTATTCACCAACCCACGATACCTCAACTTGTACAACAAACGTCTTGAGAACATTCTACGAACTTACCTCTATTCATTACTGGGACTGCATCATAGGGATGTAGGTCAAACCTTCGCGAACATACTATCATTCTGTACTAGGACTGCATCATAGAGATGTAGGTCAAACTTTCGAGAACATCGTCGTACTCTTAACATGAACAATCTAAGTACATCAGGGTCAACCCTTTATACACACACTTCCATCCAGCACTAGGACTGCATCATAGGGATGTAGGTCAATCCTTCAAGAACATACTTCTATTATTTACATGAACGATCGAAGTACGTCTAGGTTCAACCATACTCGCTCATAAATTCATTTTTCTTTTCATATAACAGAATCATGTCGCCGAAGAAAAACGATCAACCCATCTACCAAACACCAACTCTTCAGATTGATGCAGCTACCTTTCAAGCTGCAGTCTCGGCTGCCGTGTCAGCTGTTCTGACCCTCGTCAACGCTAACAACGCGATTGTTAGCGGGATCGTTAACAATAATTCCAATCCAAGTAACAGTCAAGTACCTCAACAAGAAACAAACTACCACGACACCCCGAATCCCAAGCCCAAGAATAGCAAACGAAATTTCTGGGCTAAGTATAAAGGAAAATCACCCCAAGGGATGAGCAAAAGACGACAACATCGGGCAACCTTCGCAGCCACGACATCTGTACATCCTACTACCATCTCTTCTGGTATCCCAATTGTCCCTACACCAGCTAGGCAGTATGCCGGAAACACTACCAGAATGTAATAAGTGCGGCTTCCATCATCTAGGTAGTTGTCGTCCGTTACATTGCTTTAAATGCAACAAGAACGGACATACTACAAATTGCTATTGGACTCGGATCCAACACATTACTTCAACCACCAATGTCGAAATCTCTCGAATATGCCATCTATGTGGCGTAATAGGATACTTCAAGAGGTACTGTCCAACAGAGGAGAATGATGGTGAATCCGGAGGAGTGTGACCTCATTATGGAAAGAGACAACGAAGGACCCTACTATAGTATAGGTTCACTTCCAACCGTCAGTAATATCTATGTTTTTATAAACCAACTAGAACTAGTGCAACTAGAGTCTTACCTTTTGCGAGATCCTGTCTATATAGGAATTCTCGTCCTGCGTATACTTGTCTTTTGTAGTATATCATATTCGCAGCAATAGTCTTGTGGTAAGTCTAAAGTACCGAAACTCTGTTGATGTTTGCACGGTTGTTTTGTCTGTAAACATCTTTTGTTCAAATCTAATGTCTTTAAGTTTCCTTATGATTACGACATTATCATACTACTTGATTCAATTCTATCCTCACAAAAGCAGCTTCATACGTACATCTATTCCTCCAAAATCGTATTTCTAGCAAAATCGTTATTTCGGAACAACAAAGTACTCGTTCATAGAGCACCTCATGTTTCTCATCCTCCCCAAGGAAAAACTTAGCAAACCGCCCGAAGTACCACTCGTTCAATACGTCAAGTTCAATCCAAAGACCCACAGTTTCAAGCTTATTTATATAGGACTCGTATACCCGGGACTACGATTAGTGAGCCTGGTATAGGTTCTACTATGAACTTCAGGACGGAGACTGCCCAAGATTTACAAATGATTATGCTACCATGCGAATAAACTTAGAAGCCAACACGTGCCCTTTCTGTCGATTGGGACAAGAAAGTCAGATAGAACAAAAGTACCTACCATTTTTCCTTAAGTCATGAGCAATCATACTTTAGTTTAGATCTTCACGTCACCTAATCAGCCACAAGGTTTTGACTTCATAATCAGTATGAATTGGTTTTGTTCTTATAAAAGAGGAAAGGTCACTGCCTATACCTCGAGCCAGCTTAAGACGCAGGAAGTTAACTACACAACACATAATCTTGAATCAGGGACAACAGTAATTGTATGGAAGATCTGGAAGCACTACTTGTAGGATACAAGATGTACTATCCTCACGGTCCAGAAAAACATTCAACATACGTTCGACCAAGAGGAGTTATCACACCGGTGAGGCCAACAAAAGAAACAAAGCCGTTCGCCAATAGTGAAAGGTTCGCTGGAAGGCCATGCGAGGATCTAAATTCACTTAGGAATACAAAAGATCAAATAAAATTTCTATCTGTAGCGTAGTATCAATTCTGCTTAAACTCTAATTTTGGGACGAAATTCCCTCTAACGGGGGGATGATGTGACAACCCGATATTTCAAGACGATATGTTGGGACGCAAGTCAAATTTAGGTCAAAATTTAACTTTCCTAAAATCTTATTTGGGTTAAATAAAGTTGTATTGGTCGAAACAAGGATTCCGAAGATATAAAGAATGCCGAAATCCGAGTCATAACGAAGAAGTTATGACCTGTCGAAGTTTTACAGCAAAACCGGCACGGCACCAGGAAGCGTAAATAGTGAATTTACGATAGAGCGAGATTTAGCCTTATCAATCTAAACAAAAGTTATAGAATATGTTAAGATAAGAGCGTCAATAAAAAGAACGCCCAAATCTGACTTCGTATGAGGAAGTTGTGATTTTTCTAAGTTACAGATATAGCAGTAGACAGCTAAAAACTCGAAATAGAGATCGAGAGACTTTTGGCCAAAACAACCCAAATGAGAATCAAAGCGGTCAACAATTCTAGCACAACGGTAAAATTTCTGACGAAAACGGACGTCGGATGAAGAAGTTATGGAACTTTAACGGACTTTTCCTGTCCCGACCTATTAAAAATATACTATTAAAAATAAAATCAAAACTAGCCAACGGAGTCTAAACGAAAGTTGTAGATCGTAGTCTCACCTTCGCGTGGAGATAAAGAATGTCGAAAACGGAGTTCATATGAGAAAGATATGAATTTTTGAAGTTTGTTAATTAATTTAAATATAAATTAAATTAAATCCCGGTATTATCCGAAGGAGGAGTCACCGGTCCGATCCCTCGTACGCCCAGCGTACCGTCGTACGCCCAGCGTACCGTCGTACGCCCAGCGTACTCGGATGCTAGGCTCCGGTTCGTCCACGTCGCTCCAATGTTTCGACCGAGGATGCGCTCATGCATGACGCATGAGTACGCAGCGCGTACTCTAAGTACGCCCCGCGTAACGCAACCCCCTCAGACCCCTATAAATAGCATGCGAGGGTGCCGGCCAAAATTGCTAATTTCCTTCCTTTCTCGCGCCGAAGCTCTGCATTTCAACCCTCGGAATCATCCCAAAGGCATGGCTTTCATATCCAAGGTGGGAAGAAAGTTTTACACTCCCGAGACTCCCGAGATTTCCCGAGAATCTCGAGAGATCCGCTTTCTCGAGTAGAAGTTCTGCTCGGTTTTTGTCACGCATTCTTCAATCAATCAGGTGAGTTCATACCCCTATAATCCACACTTTTAAATGTTTTATGAATATTTTTATATGCTTTTAAGGGGGGGAATACAAGTAAAACACACGATGATTATCGTATGTTATATAAAGTTTCGTTTTATACTTTTTATCAACGGAATCATATGTGATTTATAATCATTATAAAGAAACTTTTGTGTGCAAAATGCATCACAATAATATCATATCTTTCGGAAATTGAAAAGTGTTGTTATTTATATATAAATCAAACACTCCGCTTATACTGTATGTATATGTGTCCACCTTTGGTACTACAAACATACGATTATTTTAGTACTACAAACATACGATTATTTTGGTACGAAAAACATCAATATTTTGGGATACTTCTTGTTAATAAATCAATCATATGTGATTTATAACTAGTATAAAAATAGATTCACTACAAGTTCAACAGTTTCACTAAACATATTACTTTAAATGACTTTCTTAAACGTTTTTACATGATTAAAGCTCGTTATCAAATTGTCTTACATACTGTAAGCTTCCTTTCAAAATCGGTTACAAAGGTGTTTTCAAACAATGGTTTTACGTGTACTTAAACTGTCTTATCAAACAAAATACTTTCAATCATTTTATAAACTGACATCAAGTCACAAATCTTTATTAGACTTTTCAACGGTTTTACAAAACTTCTTTATGCTTTTATATTATAAATCGCATGCCTCTATATGTACAGTTATATAAGAAATGTTTAAAAGACTTAGAAAGGCTATCCACCCTATTTCCTTTTCGCGCCTTGAGATGTGGTCTGGTGGGATATTGGGTATTCGTCCGAAAGTCGTTTAAATATTACTTATATATCATGTATACATATATGGTCATAAATGTTCCATCAGTAATTTAGTTCCGATACAAATAGATATCAATGGTGTATAAACCTACTTGGTCACTCATCAATTACATTCTAGTAAACTATTATAGGAATAGTTTAGAGTAAAGAAAACATTTTCACTACTACAAGAAATTACACCAGAGTCAGTTCATTCATGAGTCCAGACTACATGTTATATGAAGGAATACTTTTACATGAATACTTATACATGAATACTTTTACATAAACATTATATGGCAAATTACTACTACATGTTATATGAAGGAATACTCTTACCTGAATACTTATACATGAATACTTATACATGAATACTTTTACATAAACATTATATGGCAAATCACTACTACATGTTATATGAAGGAATACTCTTACCTGAATACTTATACATGAATACTTTTACATAGACATTATATGGCAACTTAATATTACATGTTATATGTCTACATACGGTTATATTGTTCGCCTTTCTATTTTTACCTTGTGATTCAATCACATCATCGACGAGGTAGACTGGGACTTTATCTCCTATTACCACATCATACTTTGAGGGACTAACCATTCCGACAACCACTGCTAGCTACAGACTTAAATGAACAATCTACGGATGTTCTAGGTTGATACCATCGTGGGTATACATAAGGGACTAACTATTCCTAAACCCGACTGTTAGCAACAGAGGTAAATGAGCAGTCTACGGATGTTCTAGGTTGATACCATTTCAGGTATACTTAAGGGGCTACTAATAAGAGTTAAACAAGGAAAAACCATCACATTTTCAAGAGATACGTACTGTCAAAACAGTCAGGTCTAGGTAAAAGACTACTTTCAAAACATTCGAGTCTTGGTAGAAGACTACTTTTATACTAGTAGGAAATATGGGATTTTCTAGAGCTTTTCATACTTATACTAAATGTTTCATCATTCATTTACCAGTCTTTCATATCAACTAATCAAAGTAATGACATTAAATACTTATGAACTCACCAGATTAAATGCTGATCTACTCTTTCAA
This sequence comes from Lactuca saligna, assembly GCF_052625555.1. Lineage (NCBI taxonomy): Eukaryota > Viridiplantae > Streptophyta > Magnoliopsida > Asterales > Asteraceae > Lactuca > Lactuca saligna. The sequence continues at coordinate 136,214,826 of NC_136420.1, forward strand.
AATAACTTGTATTCTCAGGTTACAAATAAACAGGTGTCGATACAAGGTTTAGAGAAGATGGAGCACTCAAGACTCGTCTTTTATTTTGATAAGTTATTATCATATCTTGTACAATGAAAGAAAACACTTGTAATTAAAATTATACTATTGATGCAATGGATGATGTTGTTGCTTGTTTACTACTTTACATTTGTTGTGATGCATACATGACGTCCTCCGCCCCAGAACGTTTCCACCGTTCGTGGTTTTGGGGTGTGACATTAGTGTATAAACATTTGGGACTAAAAATCAATCAAGAAACACAAGTTATAGGAGTTTACGGCCAAGGAACTTTCTTGGGCCGTAAACCCCTTTTTAAGGGTCATAAATGCCCTAAATCACCCCCTAAAGCTTAAGGACTTTACCCTCTAATACTTGTGCTTATTTTGGACACCAAAACACTTCAAAATCATATGGTTTTAGGAGTTTACGGCCAAGGAAGGATCTTGGGCCGTAAACCCCTTTTTCAAGGGCAAAGTATGCCTTGAACACATGGGACTTGAATGGAGAACAAAAGACATCAAAATCACTCCTTAAAGGGAGTTTACAGCCAAGGAACATATCTTGGGCCGTAAACTCCAAGTGATGACATAAAAGTGTGCCTCTTGTCCCCTTTAGCCTTAGATAAAAGCATGGAAGCTATCCTACACATGCAAGGGCCTCAAAAGAATTAAAACCAACACCCCATAAGATTTTATGGCCGTAAACTCTAGGGGATATGGTCCTTTGGCCGTAAACTCCCCAAAGGAGCATTCCAAGGCCTTAAACTACTTCAAGTATTATTCCAACAAGGCTAGACTTATTCTAAGATCAAGATAACACCTCAAAACACCCAAAACCACCATGTGAGGAGTTCACGGCCGTAAACCCATTGGTTCATGGCCGTAAACTCCAAAGGGTGGGGTTTGTTGGGTGGTGAACTCATATACAAGGCCATTTGTGCTTTAAAACCCTTTTGCCTTGTCCCGTATCAACTTAGATGCAACCATTAGGACCTATAGCACTTATATAAAGTGTATACATGTTCCTAAGAGTCTTAACTTACTTTGTTAAGTTATTATTTGGCTAATTAGTTATATATATGCTTATTATATGATAACTAGGCTCGAACGTGTGAACAAGTCTCCGTTTGCCACCTAGCACGGTACCCGATACATCAATTCAATCTACTCACCTCAAGTGAGTTCATACCCCTTTAATCAACCTTTGAAATACTTTTAAATGTTTTAAATACTTTATGGGGGGGGGGGGATACAAGTCAAATACTTATAGTTATTACATCAATCACATGTGATTGCATTAATCACATGTGATTAATAACTAGAAAACCAATGATTATATCACTGTTGAACTGCTTATCAAACTGTTTCACTTCAAATGTTTTACAAACACTTTTTACTTATCAAATTCTTTTATTAAACTTCATTTTACTTCTTATAAATTGCATGCCCATATATGTATATACATATATATATATATATATATATATAATGTTTAAAGAGCTTAGGAAGGCCATCCGCCCTATTTCCTTTTCGCACACTGAGATGTGGTCTGGTGGGATTTCGGGTGACCATCCGAGGGTCGTTTCCATATTAGTTATATATCATATATACATGTATAGACATAAAAAGTACTTCAATATTCATATTTACCAGTACATCGATAGCTAGTTACCATCGGGGTAATACAGTACATATACATCTATACTAGAAACAATACATATACAACTATACTAGAAACAATACATATACAATGATACTAGAAACAATACATATACAATGAAGCTAGAAAGAATACATATACAATGATTCTAGAAATAATACATATACAATGATGCTAGAAACAATACATATACAACGATGCTAGAAACAATACATATACAGCTATACTAGAAACAATACATATACAACTATACTAGAACGAGAAACATTACATATACATGAATACTTTATTTATTGTGATTTAAATCGGAGCATGACTTAACTGTCATGGCTCGAGTTGTAGCCAGAATTCTCTTGAAGGGAGAGCGTGAGTTTGCGTATAGATCTATACTGGATTGACAATCCTACACCTTGCTGCTAGCTGCAGGTCTGTGGGTGCCAAACGTCATTCCGTTATTACGACCATTCATTATATCGTTGTTACTTGTCGATAGTATGGTGCAATTTATCATGTAATGCCTTAATATAAATCCGGTTTAAGGTAGTTAGTACAACAATAGTTCTTATAATACAAGGCTACAATACTACAATGATTTACCCATTCCATATTTTAGTGATAACCTCACTTAAACGATAATGTACAAACTATATTTTGTTAAATGATAGTTACACTTGGGAAATTACACACTTTTACATCAAACGAGCATACAAAACAGTTAATCCTTAGTAGAAGGCTACTTTAATAGAAAATATAGGTTTTTCTGAGAGATTCAAACTTTTACCAACAATTGCAAACCTTTACATACATTTTACAAACTTATACTAGATACATGTACAAACATTTTTGGATGACAAATACAGACACTAAAATACTTATGAACTCACCAGCTTAATGCTGATAAACTCTTTCAAAATAACTTGTATTCTCAGGTCGTCAGTAGACAGGTACCGAGGCCAGCTTTTGAGAAGATGGAGCGCATTCAAGGCTCATCTTATTATTTTGATATACATTATTTTTGGTGTCTATACTATATAGAACACGCTTGTATTAAAATTATATATTTAATGCAATGGATGATGTTGTTTGGTTATTTACATTTACTGTGTTGTGATACTTACATGACGTCCTCCGCCCCAGAACGTTTCCGCCGTTCTTGGTTTTGGGGTGTGACAAATAGCCCACAATCTAATTAGTTTTCCTTTTAATCTCTAAATTAATTCATAATTAATTTAAGACTAAGACTAATTAAATAACATCACTTCATATTAATATATTATAACTTATAATATATTAATAATCATATATGAATAACTCTCATAAAATTATCCATAAATAGTTTGGATGAAATGCAACCCAAATGGACCATGCTGGGTCGGGTCAAGTATATACCAAATAAGTTATGGACTTAGACACCTTATCCAACACTTTCACCAATAGATCTTCACATATTCCCCTTGGAAATGTGACCGTTTTTATTTTCTAAGTGGATTTCCATTCGAATTGGCCTTGGCTCTAGAAGATTTAATTTCTTGAAGAATAAATATGGCATCAGATTAACACTTGCCCCAGAATTAGCCAATGCATGTATAGTTGCTAAATTTCTGAATTGACAAGGCAAGGTCAAGCTTCCCAGATCACCCTTCTTCTTAGGTAATTTGTTCAACATGGCAGTTGAACAACTTTCATTTAAGACCACTTTCTTCACCTCTTCCATCTTCTTTCTATTAGTTAGAAGCTCCTTTAGGAATTTGGCATATTTAGGCATTTTTGCAACCTCCTCGATAAATGGGATATTGATTTGAAGGGCCTTTATGTGTTCCAATAACTTTTGGTAATCAACATCATGCGTTTCTTGTTTGGTTCAGGCTGGAAATGGAAATGGAGGCTGATACGGTTTAATATGAGGCTTATTTTTCTGTTCATGTGGGAGACACTTCAAGTCCATATCTGAGACTAGGCGAGTCGGATCGGGAAATTGCGATTTTTCAATTTCTGCTTTTTCCTCATGCACCAACATAGGATCTTCATTCTGATAGGGCTAGAGGAGTTATAATCTTCCCACTCCTAGTTGTCACGATTTTTATATGTGCACCTTTCATATTGTTTTTTGTATTACTTGGAAGTCCACCCAGTCGCCTCTCATTTATTTGTAATGCAAGTTGGCCGAACTGTTTTTTAATATTGAGAATGGAAGCTTTCTTGTAACAACGTGAATTTTCAAAAAAAAATTTCATTTTTGCAAACATCAAAACCATCGTTTAACATTCTGAAACCACATGTGTAACAATGTCATTATAAAAAAATACATCCCATGATCATAAAACAGTTCCTTCGTCAGTGTGTACAAATCACGTTGGCGCCTTCCCAAGGTCCTCGCTAGTACCTGAAACAGATTACACAACAACTGTGAGCATAAATGCTTAGTGAGTTCCCCAAAATACTACTTACGCACATACGCCTTTCCAATCCCTTGACCTTCCGGTCCATGTGTCTCAGGGGACTTCCGTCCCATCTCGGTAAACCTTCCGGTCCTACCTGCATCAACCTTATGGGCCACATCACAACGCCTTCTGGCCCATAACATATATGTCTTCCGACCCAATATAATGCCCTCCGGCCCATATCAAGCATATCATACATAGCACATATAAATGATTAACTTATCATATAAAATGCATACAACTCATAACATATATCCGACCTTCCGGTCGCACAATAAAACCCTTCCGGGTACAGTATAGTGAGAAAACTCACATCGTGGAAAGTCTAGAATCTCGCATACTCGCTATCTCCAAATCCCAATGAAGACTCAACCTCGCCTAATCATAATGAATAATATTTTAATTAATATATACTTCCGCAACTAGACTTTACCCCTTATCATCATTCCTCGGAGGGTAAAAGACCATTTTACCCTTCCTTGACTCAAAGTCCACATGTTGACCAAAACCCTAAAAGTCAACAAAAGTCAACATTCCAGTACGCGGGGCGTACAGCTTGATGTACGCGGGGCGTACATCACCAACCCATAAGCCGGGGTCTCCACCCAGTACGTTGCACCTACTGGGAGTTAAGCCCAGCGTAACCCGTCAGATCTAACATTCTTCATTTCTGGTCTTAATCGGTTAAGCCATTACCTCAATTTCTTGATCCGACTTTATTCAAGCGTCCTTACTCATAAAGTCGAAACCTTTAAGCCTTGGCATGGCTGTAAAGGCTCTTACACTCCTTAACACCTTTCCATTTCAACTCAAGGATATAGATTTCATGCATGGCCAAACATTCACGTCCAAGATTACATTTTTATGAATCTACAACTCAAATGGACCAGAAATATGATGGATCTAAACTAATGGAAACCATTTTCTCATAAAGTCTCCACCTTTGGGACCAAAACCCTCGAAAATGGTCCATAAAGCATATGACAAGAACTACAAGTCAAGATCCGAACTTTTTACCTTAGAATCAAGCTCCAACCTTTGCAAAGCCCAGATCTACACTTCAACACCAACTTCTAGCCTTCCCAATGGACTCTTCTTGTGCTTTGCTACCTTGAAATGACACAACCAAGCTTAGAACACTCACAAATGGGCTAGGAACGAATAAACACTCTCTTAGGGTTTCTTTCTGAGGGATGGTGGCTGAGGAGTCGAGCCAACACATTCCTTTTATAGCCAACCACAACAATTAGGGTTTTTAGGTCTGGACCGGTTACGCCCAGCGTACCCGAGGGAAGACGCGTTTAAATGGAGCGCACGAGTACGCGCAACATACTCCTTGTACGCCCAGCATACTCGCCCATCATGCAAAACCCTAAAATGACACAAATTAAAGATGAAGGGCTAAATAAAAAGGGTACCTGGATTTCGAGCTGTTACAATTCTCCCCCACTAGAACCAGACTTAATCCTCGAAGTCTTACACTGAAAACAATTCCGGATACTGATCCCGCATCTCAGACTCAGACTCCCATGTCAGCTCGGACCCCTTCTGATGTTGCCATTTCACTTGCACCAAGGGTACTTCCTTGTTCCTCAGAACCTTAACCTTTCGATCCCTAATAGCCACTGGTCTCTCAACATAGTTCAGGCCAGCATCCACCTGAATAACGTCTAATGGCATCACTGCTGACTCGTCGGCAATACATTTCCTCAACTACGACACATCAAAGGTGTCGTGGATCTATCACAACTCAGCAGGTAGATCCAACCGGTAGGCTACCCTGCCTACCATAGCGATTACCTCGAAGGGTCCAACTTGCCCCTCTTCCTGAATCGTATCACTCCTTTCCAAGGAGATACCTTTAGGAGCACAAGGTGACCAACCTGAAACTCGAGCTCGGACCGACGCCTGTCCGCATAACTCTTCTGGCGACTGTGAGCGGTCAACAATCTCTGCCTGACTTGATGTATCTGCTCATTCGTCTGAAGTACAATCTCTGTGCTACCCATTACCCGTTGCCCCACCTCTCCCAGGAGATGGGGGTGCGACACCTCCTCCCATACAACAGCTCAAAGGGTGGCATACCAATGCTAGAATGATGGCTGTTGTTGTACTAAAACTCTGCTAAGGGTAAACTGGTGTCCTAACTCCCTCCAAAATCGAAAACACATGCTCGGAGCATATCCTCAAGCATCTGAATTGTCCGCTCGCTCTGTCCGTGCGTCTGCAGGTGGTATGCGGTACTGAAATGCATCCTCGTACCCAACTCCTCATGAAACTTCTTCCAAAACCTGGAAGTAAATCGTACATCCCGATTTGAAACGATCGACATCGGAACCCCATTCCGCGATACCACCTCCCTCACATATAACTCTGCCAACTTCTCCGCAGAAGAGCTCTCACTGATAGCTAGAAAATGAGCACTCCTCGTCAATCTATCCACAATCACCCAAATTGCATCGACCCCTCTCGCAGTCCTTGGCAATTTGGTGATAAAATCCATGGCAATCTGTTCCCACTTCCATTCGGGAATCTCCAGCGGCTGCAATTTACTGTGCGGATGCTGGTGCTAGGCCTTAACCTGACGACAAGTCAGGCACCTCTCGACGAACCATGCAACATCCCTCTTCATACAAGGCCACCAATACTCCTTCTTTAGGTCCAAATACATCTTAGTAGTCTGGGGATGGATCGAGAATTTCGATCGATGCGCTTCTTCCATCAAAATAGTACGCGTATCGCCCACAAACGGTACCCAAATCCGACCCTGAAATGTCATAAGTCTTCGATCATCCTTAACGAATTCTGACACCTGATCGACAACCCGCTCCCTCTTCTGGTTTTCTGGTCGCGCAACCTCATCCTGGACCCCTCGGATGGTGTCCAAAACCGAAGTCATCACCGTTAACCTCGTACAAACACCTCGGATCGGGGCGCTCTCCGTCCTACGGCTCAACGCATCGGCTACGACATTAGCCTTGCCCGGGTGGTACATGATCTCACAATCATAATCCTTCACCACATCCAACCATCTCCTCTGATGCATATTCAGATTTGGTTGATCCATCAAGTACTTCAGACTCTTGTGGTCCGTGTATATGGTACACCGAACCCCATAAAGATAGTGTCGCCAGATCTTGAGGGCAAACACCACAGCCCCCAATTCTAGGTCGTGGGTGGGATATCTCGACTCATGAGGCTTCAGCTGCCTCGAAGCATACGCTATAATGTGTCCCCTCTGCATAAGCACTACCACTAATCCAAATATAGATGCATCATAATATACCACAAAATCCTCCATTCCTTCCGGGAGTGCGAGCACCTGGGCCTCGCACAATTTCTGATGAAGGGTCTCGAATGAGGACTGTTGCTCCGGACCCCATGAAAATGCAACACCCTTCCAGGTCATCTTGGTAAGTGGCACGACGATCTTGGAGAAATCCCTGATAAACCTTCGATAATAGCCGGCCAATCCCTGAAAGCTCTTGTTCTCAATGGGCGATTTCGGTACTTCCCATCTCATCACCACCTCGATCTTGGCCGAATCGACCAATATCCCTTTCTGGTTAACAAGATGCCCTAGGAACTGGACCTCTCGTAACCAAAAATCACACTTGGAGAATTTAGCATACAGCCTCTCCGATCTCAATACTCAAAGAATCTCCCTCAAATGATACTCATGCTGCTCCCTAGACCTCGAGTATACCAAAATATCATCAATGAATACGATCATCGACCGATCCAGCATCGGCCTGCACCCCCTGTTCATAAGATCCATAAACGCAGTTAGGGCATTGGTGAGCCCAAAAGTCATCACCACAAACTCGTAATATCCATAACGAGTTATGAATGCAGTCTTCTGAATATCTTCATCCTGAACCCTCATCTGATGATAACACGACCTCAAGTCTATCTTCAAGAACCAAGATACCCCATGCAATTGATCGAACATATCATCGATCCTAGGTAACAGATACCGGTTTTTAATTGTCAACTTGTTCAACTCCCGATAATCGATACACATCCGGTGTGAACCATCCTTTTTCTTGGCAAAAAGAGTCGGTGCTCCCCAAGGTGAGCTACTCGGTCGAATAAACCCCTTTCCCAGAAGCTCCTGAAGTTGCGAGGATAACTCCTGCATTTCTGGTGGAGCGAGGCGATAAGGCGCCTTGGCGATGTGCGCCGCTCCCAGAACCAGATCGATATGGAACTCCACTTGCCTTTCCGGAGGCACACTTGGTAGTTCTTCGGGAAACATATCCGAAAACTTGCACACTACTGGAACCTCGTCAACCAAATTTGGCCTCCCTACAGCCACTCGTGTGTCCATCACATAGGCTATGAATCCATTGCAGCCCTGCTGCAAACTCTGTCTCGCCCTGGCAGCCGAACAAAACGCTGACCCACACCGGTTCCCCTCGCCATAGATAGTAAGCACTCCCCCACTATGGTCTCGTATAGTCACTAGCTGTCTCTCGCAGTCAATGACTGCCCCAAACTTACTCAACCAGTCCATGCCCACGATGATGCAGACATCTCCCATCGCTATAGGAACCAAATCTATAAGGAATTTGACATAAAAAATCTCGATCACACATCCTCGAATCACGTCAGTGGCATATACCGCTTTCTCATCAGCTATGGAAACCCTCAGGGGTCAACTCATCACCTCCCGATCAATACAGATGTGCTGGCTAAAATCCAAAGATACAAAAGACCGACTCTCACCCGAGTCAAATAATACCAAGGCAGGTACAAAATTCACAAGAAAAGTACCTACGCATATCATAATATAAGCATAGTATCTCAGCATAAAAGTAAATACACGAAACAATACATACCAGCCACGACATCAGGCGTCGCGCGGACCTCCTCCGCAGTCAACTGAAAAGCTCTCCCACGAGCCTTCAGAGCCTCAGCTTTCACCGGACGAGTATCGGTAACCCTAGCAGTAGGCGCAGATCCCTGGTGAAGCTGAGGACACTCGGCCTTCCGATGGCCGGTCTGGTTGCAATGAAAGCAAACCATAAATCCCTTGGGGCAATCCCTAGCGATGTGCCACTCCTTGCCACACTTGTAGCAAGCACCTGATCAACATGCCCCCTCATGACCCTTGCCGCACTTTCCGCAAGTATGGCCCTTCTGACCTCCTGTCCTCGGATCGGTGGACTTGGTCCGCTTAGCTGTCGGCTGGGACTGAGCCAGCCGCCGATCCACCAGCTGAGACTCAACCTACTCCCTAGCCTGAGTCTCCAACTCAATCTCTCTCTTCCTGGTATTTTCCTGGAGCTCAGCAAAGGTCTGATATGACGAGTTCGATACGAACTCCCGAATGTCCCTCCTCAGTACACCCAAATACCGACTCATCCGAGCCTGCTCAGTGGACACCTACTCAAGGCAAAATATCGCCCTCTCATGAAACTTCCGGGTGATCACAGTAACCGAATCATTACCCTTCTTGAGGGTCAAGAACTCCTGAACCAACCGTTCCCTCTCCACAGGGGGAACATACTCATCTCTGAACATAGAAGTAAATCTCTCCCAAGTCACGGGTGAAATCTCTGCAAGAGTGAAGTTCGCCGTCATGAACTTCCACCAATCCTTTGCTCCCAGGCGGAGCTGGTTCAAAGCGAACCGTACCCTCAGATGCTCCGGACATGAACATGTGTAGAAGCATCCCTCATTGTCAGTAGTCGATCTCATCGCAGCGATCGGATCCTGCGTCCCGTCAAACTCGGGTGGCTTCGTGTTGCTGAACTCCTAGAATAGCAACGAGTCACCTCCATGTGGTCTGGCAGCAACCACATCTGCGGTAGCTGCAGCGGCTGCGGTAGCTGCAGCGGCTACGACCTCAGTCACCGTGGCATACCGCTCATCGAAAGTCTAGCTCCATCACTGTGGTCTTGATAGACCCAAACATCTCCGAAATCTCGGCCCAGATCGCCGCAGCCAGCTCTTCGTGAATCATCCGACGAAGCTCCTCGTCACTCACACCGCTCGTACCGGGTCTGTGGCGTGGCCCAACCATAATGCCTCTGAAATACAACATAAAAATATCAGAGACTCCATCGAGCAGAATCGCACTCGATAACGCAACCCTACTCGGCCTCCGATACCCAAAGGATTCTTACTTGGGTTGCCCACTCATCTGGTGTCTTCAGTAGTACGGGCCCAATACTACCGACTACACTACATCAGCATTCACCCCAAGTCCTCCTCCCTGGACCCCAGATCACGAGTACTCTATTCTTGCTATGTACTGGCTACCTACTCGCTCTCAAAGTATCTCATAGCAGCAGGTTCCCCTAGACTAAGGCATCACAAATCAGGCCACTCTAGTCCTAATATGAATACCTAGTCTACTAGCATGCATATCATATCATAACATATCTCGTAACACATATTGTAAGAGTATTTTGGGGATTTTACCGTTCGGGCGCTGGCTGACCGTACACACTGCTTCTCCTTTGGTTATTACGAAATCTCTTATAAAATTTTTATACTTTTATTAATTGAAAATTTTCCTCAAATCCCCGGTTTGAGTTCAGTTACACTCGAAGGTGCATCTGAATCCCTCAAACCAAGGCTCTGATACCAACTCGTAACAACGTGAATTTTCAAAACAAAATTTTCATTTTTGCAAACATCAAAACCATCGTTTAACATTCTGAAACCACATGTGTAACAATGTCATTATAACAAAATACATCCCATGATCATAAAACAGTGCCTTTGTCAGTGTGTACAAATCACGTCGGTGCCTTCCCACAGTCCTCGCTAGTACCTGAAACACATAACACAACAACTGTAAGCATAAATGCTTAGTGAGTTCCCCAAAATACTACTTACGCACATACGCCTTTCCAGGCCCTGACCTTCCGGTCCATGTGTCTCAGGGGACTTCCATCCCGTCTCAGTAAACCTTTCGGTCCTACTTGCGTCCACCTTACGGTCCACATCACAACGCCTTTTGGCCGATAACATATATGCCTTCCGGTCCATAACATAATGCCTTCCGGCCCATATCAAGCATATCATACATAGCACATATAAACGATTAACTTATCATATACAATGCATACAACTCATAACATATCCGACCTTCCGGTCGCATAATAAAACCCTTCCGGGTACAGTATAGTGAGAAAACTCACCTCGTGGAAAGTCTAGTATCTCGCGTACTCGCTATCTCCAAATCCCAACGAAGACTCAACCCCGCCTAATCATAATGAATAATATTTTAATTAATATATACTTCCACAACTAGACTTTACCCCTTATCATCATTCCTCAGAGGGTAAAAGATCATTTTACCCTTCCTTGACTCAAAGTCCACATGTTGACCAAAACAATAAAAGTCAACAAAAGTCAACATTCCAGTACGCGGGGCGTACAGCTTGATGTACGCGGGGCGTACATCGCCAACCTATAAGCCGGGATCTCCACCCAGTACGTTGCACGTACTGGGAGTTAAGCCCAGCGTAATCTGTCAGATCTAATATTCTTCATTTCTGGTCTTAATCGGTTAAGCCATTACCTCAATTTCTTGATCCGACTTTATTCAAGCATCCTTACTCATAAAGTCGAAACCTTTAAGCCTTGGCATGGCTGTAAAGGCTCTTACACTCCTTAACACCTTTCCATTTCAACTCAAGGATATAGATCTCATGCATGGCCAAACATTCACGTCCAAGATTACATTTTTATGAATCTACAACTCAAATGGACCAGAAATATGATGGATCTAAGCTAATGGAGACCATTTGCTGATAAAGTCTCCACCTTTGGGACCAAAACTCTAGAAAATGGTCCATAAAGCATACCACAAGAACTACAAGTCAAGATCTAAACTTTTTACCTTAGAATGAAGCTCCAACCTTTGCAAACTCGGATATACACTTGAAAACCAACTTCTAGTCTTCCCAATGGACTCTTCTTCTCCTTTGCTACCTTGAAATGACACCACCAAGCTTAGAACACTCACAAATGGGCTAGGAACGAATAAACACTCTCTTAGGGTTTCTTTCTGAGGGATGGTGGCTAAGGAGTTGAGTCAACACATTCCTTTTATAGCCAACCACAACAATTAGGAGTTGAGTCAACGCCCATCGTAACCTTGGGTACGCCCAGTGTACCCGAGGGAAGACGCGTTTAAATGGAGCGCACGAGTACGCGCAACGTACTCCTTGTACGCCCAGCGTACTCGCCCATCCTGCAAAGCCCTAAAATGACACAAATTAAAGATGAAGGGCTAAATACAAAGGGTACCTGGATTTTGGGCTGTTACATTGCTGATTCCTAAGGTTACCTGGTCTTTCATCTTGATTTGGTGCTTTTTCATTAAGTTTTGTTGCTCCTTAATTGCAGCATCGATATCGTTGTACCTTTTCTCAAATACAACTGCAAATCTCGTAGGGATATCTTCAAAGTCTAACTTCTTTTCTTGCACCAGTTCCTATTTTTTATAAAAAGCTCTTCCTTTTGTTTATACTTTTCCTCCTTGGATTTCTTGTACTCATCATAAGGTAGCTATTCTTTATTGGTTTTACGCAAATCATCATCATATATATCACCGCTTGAGTAACACACTTGTACTTTTCGGTTCCCATTCTCATCAAGGTCACAGTCTTTAGTAAGTTGGGGCCCTCTACAGTTTTCACATCCCAATCTAATTGCATGTATGGATTGGTCCATCTTAGTCATTCTTCGATCCATGCTTTCCAACTTTGCCATCATTGTTGCCATGTCATCAGAAATATCATTCACCATCCCTCTAGTTGAGTCATTTCTTGGGTTATGATATTCTCTAGAGTGTTTAGAGAATTCTTCAATTAGTTCTTTTATCACCGGGGGAGGTTTCTTGGTGAGTTGTCCTTGTGAATCAAGGAGCTGCCTAGTGGTTACATTCACTCCATCATAGAAAATGGGGACTTCTTGTTGACTATTTAGATCATGGTGTGGGAAGTTCCTTAGTAAGCCTTTGTATCTCTCCCATGCTTCATAAAGTGACTCTCCAGCTTGTTGCTCTAAAGTGGCTATGGATTTCTTCAATTTTGCTATTTTTGAATGAGGGCAGAATTGATCAATAAATTCTTCACGCATTTTAGCCCAAGTAGTGATGGATACCGGAAGGAGTGATTTCAACCAATCTTTCACGGATCCCTTAAATGTGAACGGTAACATACAAAGCAAAACAGTATCATGGGTCACATTAGGAGCATTGAAGTAGTCGGCTACGTCATTGACCTCGTCTAGATGCTTATATGCGTCTTCATGATCTTTTCTCAATAATGGGATTTCCTTAAGTTTGGGAAGTATGTGGCCTTTAAGTTCAAAGTTGGCAATTGCAGGAATCGCGGGTTGCACAAATCCTGGGCCGGTATCGTCACACATCCTTTCTTCCATTTACCCATGAGAGCTTCATCGATGTTAGCCATGGTGTTAGAGGATTCACCTTCAAAGTCGCTTTCTTCTTCGGATTCAGAGTCGTAATCGATTACTTTTGGAATTGGATTTTCTTCAAAATTTTCAAACGTGTTTTCCTCTCTCTTTTGACTGCTAGACTCCCCCATTTTCTCTCTTTTCTTATTCCCAAAGACTGATCTAAGGTCTTTGAAAGGTGATTTCCTTGATGGGTTAGCATCTTTAACGACTTTGTATTTGTTCCTTATAAGAGCGGACTCCGAATCTTCGTACGGAGAGACCAGAGGTGTATTTTACCAGAGGTGTATTTTAACCTCGGGTCATGTAATTCCTGCAATCAAAACTAGTAACATACATAAAAAGAACAAAAATGAAATAAAAAACGAAACTGGAAATCTGCCTTGGACTCGCTGAGTTCGAGGATAAGATAGAAGAAATATGTATAACAAAATCCTAAAAAAAGAAAAACTTAATAATTAAACCTATTAAATAGATTACTAAAGCAGTAACATTGTTCAAGATAAATCTCACACAAAGGATCGATAACACTAGCAATTAGAATTAATTTGTGAACCGTTCCCTGGCAACGGCGCCAAAAACTTGATGTGTATATAAATGCACTAGTTTTAGTCCTACTTTTAAGATATAATTTAGACACACAAAGGAAGTAGACATGTCAATTGGTGGTATAGTTGAATAAGTAGGGTATCGAACACAGTGAACGATGATTAAACTAATGACTAGAATTAACTAAAGCAAGTAATAAAAGTAAAAGGTTTCTCAAGTTTTGCAAGACTAGAAACTTAAACAATTATATAATATGCTAACTAAGTGTAGAGAACCATTTTTATAACGAACGGTGAGTGCGGAAGTAAGATATCTCAAGATTAATCGTGTTTTTGTAAGTATGAACACGAAGAACATAATAAGAGTTCATGAAAAAGACTAACAACAAGAGAGAATAATAATATTAATGAAGCATGAAGAACATGGTGGGAGAGAAACTCTCTATGGGTGGGAAAACCGACCAACTTTTCTCTCTCTAGAGATTACATTGTAAGAAGTGTATTATCTAACTAAGGAAAAATAAGCTAGCTTAAAAAGTAATATATGACCACCTCTCCTTTTATATAGGAGGGAGAGTATTTACACCAACAGTACAAAATAAAGGGAAAATACAACCTAATAAACACTCATTATTTGTGGAGCATTTGCATGCACCAACATTCTCTCCCTAAATGCTTATAAATAATGAGAGATACAATAAGTGATACAAGGCTATAATACATTAATCCGACTAGCAAGTGTGGTAATGAAATGAACTCAAGTGCTGAAATGTCTCTGAAACTCTGAAGTTTATGTGAAGTCTGAAACTGGCCATGAATTTCTGACAATGAAGGTCATCGTCTTCAAAGCACAACCAATGAAGCAGAAAAGATAAGATCCAAATCTTCAAACCAATCATAATCACCCGAAGAAGGAGGTCACCATGAGCAAGTAGAAGTTCCAATGAAAGAAACACTTCGGCTTTAAAAGTCTGAAAAACATCTCGAGTTCTCGAATCATAATATACCGAAATTCTTCAAATAATAACCTGCTAAAAATGTGAATGCATCCATAAAATGAAGTCCGGATAAAAATAATGTGAGTCCAAAGACATGGTCTAGTAATGCCAAAAATTTGATCCAAGGATCAAAAATAAGTGCCACGTGATATCGCTAAAATAATCTTCGTCTTCAACATATCACAAATCCCAACTCGTGAAACCATAAGAACTGAACCAGACGCGAACACAAAATCATCCTATGATAGAGTCCGAATAATAAATAATCTGAATTGGAAAACATCGAGTAATGCCAAAAATTAAATCCATGAAGATCAAAAATAAGTGCCACATCGCATCACTAAATAAATAATCGTCTTCAGAGGTCTTCAAAATCCAAACTCAAACAATCATAATAACAAAATCCGAATGATATTCTCTCCCTATTTTTGATAACCAATGACCGGATATCAAAAATCAACAAATCATCAGATGGAGAGTGTCGGATACGAAGAGGTAAGAGAAGCTCTCCTTAGATGTATGAAGGGTCTCGATAAGAAACGAGAAAGAGTAAAATAAATACTCTTGCTATCATGAGAAGGAGGGTGACACAGTCGCTGAAGCTGTGCTGAGAAGAATATGTTGAGCCAAAAATAATATCCAAATATCCAAACTACGGTGCCGGAACACTTGAAGTGGTCTTCAATAGAAAGTAAAGTCTACATGCTCAAGATACATGATTCGTTAACCAAAAATCAACAACGAAAAGTCATAAAATTCCATAATGTGAAGAACGCGTAACAACTTTGTTGATCAATCGTCGTTACGGTGCAAGCATCACAAAAATAATATGAAGTCCGATTGTGGTAGGAATATTCTTTCAATAATAATAACCGGCATGAAATGAACCAATGTGACAATCCAAGGTTCGGTTGTGGCAAAACTTGGTGTTAAAAAATAATAATTGGTGTGATAAAAAAACTAGTTTTAATAAAAAATGGCTAAAAAAAATAATTGGTGTTAAAAAATAAATGGCTAAATAAAAAATTGGCTGAAAAAAAAATTAATTAAAAAAAATAATGCAGAAAAAAAAATATGAATACAAAAAAAATGAAGTCTTGAAAAAAAAGGGTTTTAAAAAAAAGAGGGGAAAAAGGAGGGGAGGAGAGGAAAAAGAAGGTGGAAAGGAGGAGGGAGGATAGGAGGAAGGGGAAGCTAAAGAAAGAAGGAAGGAGGAGGGGAGGGGGGCTGAAGAGAGGGAGATCCAAAGTCTAAGGTGGATGCAGTAGGAGGTGATTGCGGGTCAAGGAAGTGGGTGTGGTGGGAGGCTACAAATGGAAGGGGCGCTGCTGATGAAGAAGGACCAGGGTGCGGACGATGGGTGAGTTGCGAATGATGGGTGACTGCAGTCCGAACCGAGGTGTAATGCATGCAGTAGGCGTGAAGGAAAGCGACTTCGGATGAGGCTTTAGAAGAGATTGCATGCGGGTCGAGGATGCGGTCAGAAGCTGCGTTAGGGAATGCCTACGGTCCGAGCTGCTGATGGCCGCTGCAGTCCGAGGTTACTGATGGCTTAGGTCCGGAGTAAACAAATGACTGTAGTCTCTCGGCTGCAGATAGGGACCTGAGAGGACCTCGGATCAAAGGCTGAGAAGGGCTGCTGAGAGGTTTCTCAAGGGACTCCGGTAGGCAGTTTTTGGCTGCGTTTCGGGGGTCCGGAAAGGGTTGAACAGGTGACAAAAAAAATGCTATTTTTTCATGAAAAATGGTACCGCAAAGGCCATTTATTCATATTTTAATAAGGGAATCTTTTTATAAAGCATTTTAAGTCAACATGTGGTATTGGCAAGGCAAAAGGAAGAGTGTACATGGGGTTTTTAGGGGAAAAAGGTGATGGAAAAGGATAATGTCACATGGTTTTTGCTTGGTAAGGCAAATAAAAGTGAATTACTCTTTACCTAAAAGAGCAAAAAAGGACAAAGTGCTTTTTGCAAACACAATATACGTCCAATATTTCTTCAATTGAAGATCTAAGCAAGAAAAATGAGGAATAAAAGTCTTCATACCTCAAGAAGATTTTCAAGTTGCTGGGTAAAAAAAAAGAGCACCACTTCAAAGAAAATAAGCGAATTAATTGTGTCTTCTCATCCAAGAATAAGAGAACTCCCTGGAACAAATTCTTCAACAATTTGGAGACAACAAAATTAATTTCTTCACCAAATTTCTTCATTTCTTCAAATACAAAAATAATAAACTTTAAGAACATCTTCTTCCAGCAATAAATAGAAGGAGTAGCAGTAACAACAATTTATTTTACTAAGATAGAATCACCCAGAAAATAGAACTAAGAATGAACTTCATAAAAAAAATTCGGAAAGAAACCCGATTTTTTTTATTTTTTTTTATTTTTTTTGCAGAAACACAGAAAAATCACAAGATAATCACCGAACGGGAGTCGTTCCCTTGAACTAATCGTGAGATCTTCAAGGTACGACTCTGATACCAATTGTAGAGACCCATTTTTATAACGAACGGTGAGTGCGGAAGTAATATATCTTGAAATTAATCGTGTGTTTGTAAGTATGAACACGAAGAACATAATATGAGTCATGAAAAAGACTAACAACAAGAGAGAATAATAATATTAATGAAGCATGAAGAACATGGTGGGAGAGAAACTCTCCCTGGGTGGGAGAACATACCAACTTTTCTCTCTCTATAGATTACATGTAAGAAATGTATTCTCTAACTAAGGAAAAATAAGCTAGCTTAAAAAGTAAGATACCACCAACTCTCCCTTTATATAGGAGGGAGAGTATTTACACCAACAATACAAAATAAAGGGAAAATACAACCTAATAAACACTCATTATTTGTGGAGCATTTACATGCACCAACATTAAGTAACTAACAGCTAAAGAAAATAAAAACCAACTTAATTCAATGATAAGAAGACTTCTATTTAGGTTCGATTCATTTACTCCTATGGTTGATTGTATGGAAAGTGCAATGGATTAATTGTTATTGGCTACCGATTAAAGTGATTAGTTCCAATTCGCTATTACCAATCCTTAGAAAACATATTAATTTAAGCAGTGATCAAGTGATTAAACTAAAGAATTTCCTAGTTTATTTATTCGGGTTAAATAAGACTTGTAGTTAGCTAATCAAATTACTAATTCAATTAACCTCTTGTTGATGGTTTATCACACAAGCTCACACATTAATTTACCCATTTTCTAGTTAACCCTAGTTTCAGATTCGCTATTCCTAGGCACATGACAATGTTTTCACATAAATCATATGAGATAAGCAATTAAAAGATGTTCATGCATCTTAATTACTTGTTAATTAATAGAAAATGGTTGTGGTTAATGCATAAGTTTCTTTAACAAGCTTAATAAAACAAAATTCACCAATAAATAATTATTCCAACCACAAATCAATCCATAGTCATAAATTTATCTACCCTAAACGTAATATATAAGGTTTAGTTCATAATTACAGCCAAAAGTAATGCACAAATAATATCTAGTAGTTCACACATGGTTCAAACAAGAGATTGAGTAAAGAGTAAACTTAGTTTGCCTTTAATCTCCTTAAAATCGAAGGTTAGGGTTTTCTCCATGAACTCCAAAGCTACAGCTGCACCTTTTGTTGCAAAATAATCCTCCAAGGTTCCAGAGAGAAGTTTGGATTTGACAACTGGCTTCTATTTATAGACTCAGAAAACAGGGCTACTCGTCGAGTAGATAACCGACTCGCCAAGTCCCCTTTTAAAAATCTGTGTATGGCAAGGACTTTGTATTTGCTTCTCGAACATTCGTTTGGACTCGTCGAGTAGACATCCAAATCACCGAGTCCTTCAGTATTTTGACTATTTTTCTTCTTTCTTCGATTCCCAAGTTCCCGATTGCATTTCCCGCTTCCTTTTGCTTTTAATGTCACAATTAGGAATTCTATGCCTTGTAACAACAACAATGATAACATTTGTGAACCAAAAATGTGAAAGCATGTATGTTGCTTATTCAATAACAACTAGAGTTTCATCAAATACTCTATACAAACACTACAAATGGTCAAGTAAAGATTGGAAACATTATAAATCGCGATTTAAGTCCATTTGGACTAGGATTTCCTTATTGGGCCTAATGGGCTAATATGCTTCCATTTTTGACTATTTTGGGCTTATAACTCTTAAATGGGCTCTAATTGGACCCACTTTCATTTATTTTAACATTTTGGGCCATAATGGGCCTAGAATGAAATAAAATACCCTAATGGGCCATAACTAATCCAATTAGCTCTAATGGACTCAAATCCATTCTCTTATACAAAAATTGGGTTGTGAGCTACTCTAAAGGTCCAATGGGCCGAAAACCACCAAATTAGGCTCATATTTTGGATGCAAGCACAAAAAACCCAAAACCTTTTCTCTTCTCTCCCCTCTCTCGACCCAACTAAATACAAAAAAAGGGATATTGAAAGGAAATCAAGGGATTAAGGAGGGTTAGCCACCTCCTTATTATATCATGGACATCCATGTAATAATTCCCATACTTCCATGCACCATCATTTCACTTCTCTCTCTTATTCCCTCTCTTATTCTTATACTTGCCGAGAGCTCCCAAGCACACACACATATCTTCAAACTTTCATCCCAAACAGTCTCAAGAACACTCTTGTTTCTCCATCAAAATTTTTGAGATCTAGGGCATTTCATGGAGGTTCTCCCACAAAAATCATCATATTAGCTAAGTTAATGCTTAGATCCATGGTTTAGCTTCTTGAAATTGTTATAAATCTCCTTCTAACTCATGAAAGTTCATGATCATGCTTCTTTGAACCTATCTAAGCCAAAGCCTTCTCAAGAAGCTTTCTAGGGCTGAAAACAACAAGCAAAGGCAAGTTCATACCCCTCTTTTTTCGGTTTTCATAAGTTTTATGGGGGAGAATACAAGTAAAATGTGTAGATCTATGTGTATGTGTATGTTATGTGTGATTTCATGTGTTCATGTGGTAATTATGTAACAAAAAAGAAAGAAATCTCGAGATCTATGGCTCTAGGAGGAAGATAAACATGATCTAAGATATGTTACACTAAAAAAGTCAAGAAAAATTACCCTCTAAAGTGATAATAAACATATTGCAACATAAAACCCATTTTTGGGCTTAATTTGTCAAATAAACAAAAGTTGGGTTGAAAGTTGCCATCCACGGTTTTCTACAGGGCCAAAAGAGTCAAAGTTGTAAAAATAAATGTTTTTATGAATATTATAGTCTTTAAATGACTAGAAGTGTAATTTGTAGCTTAATGGGTAATTTTTGGGTTTTTCGGCCTATAGAGCCACAAATTGCGAAAAATATGATTTTCAAGGGATTAAAATGGTGAACTTCCCAAAAAAGGGTGTAAAAGGGTAAACAAAACTAATTCAGGGGTTAAAATGATTCTTTTTCCAAACAAGGATAAAAAATGTAAAGTTTTTAGATTTTGGGCCAAAATTGTAAAAGTTGTGAAAAGTTTGGACTTTAACTGGAAAATTCTTTACTGGAGGGGCTGAAACTGCCAAAGAGTAAATTTTGAGATAAAAACATCACTTAAACAAGTCTATGGGTGAAAAATGACAAGAAAATGGTTTAAGGGCTAAAAATGTCTTTTTTACGGACTAAAATTGTCATTTTTATTAAAGAAGGGTTGAATAGGTCAAACCAATGTTTTTGAGTCAATTATTTTATTACTAAGATATTTGGGTCAAAATACCAAGTTATAACCTATGAAAATAGAATGAAGAATATACATATATTTTCAAATATCGTTATAAACAATCGACAAGCTTCGTGCCGTTGTGAATTTAACAATTGTTCAATCAAACTTTCCGACAATTATACTATACCTAAAACAAGTAAATATTCAAATTGTTGGGCTTGAAAGTTTCTAATCATGCTTATTGGGCCTCTGTGACCCCTGAACATGACTTTTGGGCCTAACGATAATAATAAATGTTATTGGGCCTCTTGTGACCCAGTTACATGCTTAAGGAACCATCAATGGCTTTCACATGCTAATGGGCCTTAGTGACCTATTAGCATTGATAGTAAGGTCCAAATATATCAAATGCAAAATAGGCCAACGTGCCATTCATATACTCGAAATCCTGAGATAACATACGTGATTAGTAGCACCTCGTGGTCCTTTTCTCCTCGTCTGTTAGGCTTACCTTCTATTCAAGTAAACAAAATTCAGGTTAGCTAGTAGCTTCCACCAGCTCAGTACTCCAGACTTTAACAGACGGACCCCAAGGGCGGTCTTCTGTTTGTTGCTACACTCATAACTCTCAAACATTGTCTCCATCTCAGAGATCTAGTCCATAACTTCCACCAGTGATGGGCTTCCAGAAAGACTCGGGGGGTTTGAATGCCATGAAATCCTTGTACTTGCATCTATGTCCGTCATTTCCTCCATCCTGATTGTTTTGTCTAACTATCGGTGGGTTGTCTTGACTAACCATCCTATTGTAGTTCCCTCTTTCCGACTGCCCATTATTCAGCTCGGGCTGTTCAGTAGGCATCATAAGTTCCTCTGGATTTTGTTGAAGTAATCACCTTTTTTCCTCCATTTGACGATCTAACATAATTTGGATCATCGCTTTAACCCGGCCATTGTGATTGGCTCAGGTGCGGTTACCACAACAGGTATTTGTTCAATCATTGGGGTTGTTGATTCCTATTTCCATTCGCGTTCCCGACTCCACTTCGGGTTCTTGCCATTTCGATCTATACACCAAATTAAACGGTCGGCGTGTAATGACGAGAATTATGATAGGAAATATTTTATCTATGATTGACGTATAAATCCCCTTATCTCTCCGAAAAATTATATGCCAGTTCAAATACCGTAATTAAACGTTTAGAAACCTGAACACATAAAGTTTCCAGATCCGGTCGGAAATAGACCATAGATCCGATAATATAATGCATATCATAAATCATTTAGCACATAAAAGCATGTCAGGCATTTTTCCCTAAATAGACTAGTGCTTGTGTCTAGAAATAAATCTTTATTCCTAGTTCGCTTAAACTAATGCTCTGATACCAATTGTGACATCACCATTTTCACGGCCATAAAAGATCGATTTTGTTTATGCTTTATAAAAATCAGAGTACCCCTTTTAATAAAAATGTTGTGGAATTTGTTCCCAGTAAAACATGATAAATACATTATCAAGGCATTTCCAAAGAAAAGTATTTTTATTGATTTTAAAACATTCGGGATGTCATCATCAATACAAAAATATAAGCATAAGCAGAACTTACATTCATTATCACTAGTGATTTATATCTCCTTAACCTCTCAGTGTAATGTGACTTCATATCAACACCTGTCATATAAAGAAACTGAGTGGGTCAAGTTGGGAAACCCGGTGAGTACATAGGGTTTTCAACCCACAATAATATAATTATTCTGTTTAATCTTCAAACAATTAATCAACCCAATCACCCATCCCCATTATCTTCTTTACTCTTTAGGATCTACACTAAGAATCAACTATTCCTCGTTCATTTATTCCTAAGGATCATCCTAAGGAATTGGCACGAAGTCCATCGTTACCAAGGTTTATAGATTACAACTGGTGAACACGTAGTCCAAAACATCTGGTGAATACTTAATTCAAAAATAACTAGTGAACACACTTAGTTCAAAAATACATATTGAATACACTTAGTTCAAAATACCTAATGAGCACCTAGTTCAAAAACACCTATAGGTTATGAGCCTGCTAGCGTTCCACTGGACTGTCTAGTATAGTCCGTGGTCATCATCTATACTCCACTAGATGGCTGGATCACTATTAACATTGATGTCTTTCATCATGTGATCACACAACAATTATTTCATCTACCCATATTTTACCGAACACATTTTGTATATATAAAATACATATACAGTTTAAATCATTTAAAAGATGTATAAAAATATTTCACCAGCATAGACAACAAGTATTCATACAATATGCACAGATATCACATAATTTATATTAAAATACTTCATATCCATGTGTAGGATGAAAGAGACTATTCACTCACTTGAAAAGGTGGTGACTCGGTACTCGGACAACACTTCGTCACTCTTAACACAATTTTCCATTGACAAAACATAGTATCATTACCCCTAGAGTTTTTGTCTAATATTCACCGAGACTAATTAATAGTGTTGATATTATGACTATTATATAAGCACAAAACAATATTTCTCAACCACTATATATAGGCAGGGGCCGAACATAAAACACCAGAGGACAGGACCATTTTGACATATAGCACTTCTAAAATCCAACAACCCTATGTGGATTTTTTTAACCAGATTCCCCGTACTGCGAGTGTTTAAAAAGATATTATAATGACACTTATATAACTCATAATAATAGCCCAAATACTCGTTATAAGTTCCTAATAACATTACTATATTAAAACATAAGATATACTAACGATAGGGTAGGCATAGCTCACTTACAACGGGTTTTTCACAAAACCAGAATTCATTGGAGTAGCGTTCCCGAGCCGAAAGGCTCTTTTCATGGGACTCCGGGAGCCTTGGGGCTTCCTTCGGGTGCTAGGGGGTTTACTTAGACTTTAGGTGGCTTATGGGAGGATTGTCACACCCCGAAAACCGAAGGCGGAATACATTTCCGGGGTTGACTACCGTGTTGAGTATCAAATCCAATGTACATAGTAAGTAAAGTAAAACAAGCATTACATTACATAATAATAGTTTTACAGTTGTTTCAAAAGTAAAGTTTGTACAGTTGTGATACATAGTATATATAGACAAAATGTAACGGGTCTTCATGTACACCGTCTTCATGCAAGATGATCTTCGGATACCTGTTCTAACGCTGACCTGAGAACACAAGCGGTTTGAAAATCAGCATAAAGCTGGTGAGTTCATAAGCGGTTTTGTTTTACGGAAATGTATTGGTTTCCTTTCTGTTTCTGAAATGTTATGTACACCAAGAAAATCCCGTATTTTCTTAAAAGTTGGTTATTGTTTCACAATTGTAAAGTATAGTAAGTTTGTACACTGAAAACATGTTTACTCATGTGAAAATGTATAGTTGGTTATCTGACTGGTTAAACTGTTCTGTTTACTTATCATGTGTTACCAGGAAAGTCCCATACTTTCCTTATTGTATGTTACATATTGTAAAAGATGTAATGTTATCCATTCTGTGACTCTTTCTAGTTATGTAAGTGTTACCCAGGAAAGCCCCATGCTTTCCTGCATGTATGTATCTTATGTAAACGATGTGAAAGATGTAAAAGATGTAATCGTGATTAGATTCCATGTTTTCCCCAGGAAGGTCCCGTACCTTCCTGCATGTTAGTTACAGTAAGTAAAAGATGTAAAAGATGTGAACGATGTAAACGATGTATAAAGTAATCCATTATTACTGTAAGTAAATCTCTGTTATCCTAATTGCGAGTTCCATAACCATACAATAGACTAAAACCTGTGGCAATAAGTAGTCCACATGTGGCAATAAGTCGTCCACATATTTATGACTTTCGTCACCCTTGACCATTTCGGTTCGGCTGTAGCTAGCAGCCAGGTGTGGGGTAGTCAGCCCCGTATAGATCTATACACTCAAGTCACGCTCTCTAAATACCAGAGATTCTGGTTATGGGTGTAGTCCTCCACTCGCGTAATCCAGGTGGAGTGTTCTCCGAGGACGTGTCTCCAATCGTACCAGAATAACAAATTTACTAGTAATAATATGAAAGTCCTCCACTCGCGTATGTGCGTGGAGTGTTACCGAGGACAAAACAGTGTACAGGTATTATATTCAAATGTTTTAATGTCATGCTTTTAACCGATAAAATGTGGAAAACCATTTGTGAAATACATGTAAAACATACTAGTTTAAAGACTTATTTCACAAATATATGTTACGTGATCTGTAGATTCGATCTGTTATCAGTTGTAGTTATCGGTTATAAAAGCATAAGGATATGAAACACACATTTGAAAACATAATTTGAGTACAAGAATTTCCTTGTACTTTGCTTGTGTTCCCCCCCTGAAAACAGTGAAAACAGTGAAAAAGGGTAGGGGTATGAACTCACCGGACTCGGAAACGTGTCGGTTTTGAATGCTAGACGTCGGTTCGGGGTTTGATTACTCGCGATGACCCTATGTAAAATGATATAATGTCCATATATATACCATTAGAGATACATTCACTAATCATATGGAACAATACACTCCAATGAGGTTAAACACTTCAAAACGAGCGTTTGGAGTGACCCGGGTGACATCTTTGGATTTGTAATGACACAAGGGACTTGGGACTTGAGTTTACTCCCCATAAGTAAACATTTTAAAGGGTTTACAACATTGGAACACCCACATACATGAGTTTACGGCCGTAAACTCATGTGGGTGAGGTTTTGGTGTTTTAAGGGCTCAAATAGACTTAGGGATTGCTAGAAATAATTATCTAAACACCTTGGAACACTTGGAATAGATTTAAAACATTTAAAACATGAGTTTACGGCCACACTCATAGAGTTTACAGCCGTAAACTCACAATGGCTAAGAAAAATTGATTTAAGCTACTTAGGGCAATCACATGTGATTCAAACTAATTTTCTAAGCATTGTTATGAATTTAGAACATCAATTAAGACCTTTGTTGGAGTTTACGGTCTAGAGGTATGTTCTAAGGCCGTAAACTCTCTTTTATCATTGAAAAAGATAGTTTTTGGTGTTTAAAACAAACACATGTGATTCTAGAAATTTGTACAACCCATTTGGGTGTGTTTGATGCATCTTAAACATTGTTTTATGAGTTTACGGCCAAGGGTATGTTCCTAGGCCATAAACTCTCATAAATCATACTTTTGTTGTGTTTCAATCCTTTAAACCATTTTTAGATGCATCTAGATTTTACCACAAAGCCATAGATTGAGTTTGGAAGCATTTGAACATGTTTAAAGGCCTTAATTCACCCTTTTAGAGGAGTTTACGGCCCAAGAGTATGTCTTGGCCGTAAACTCTTCTTTATTACTCAAAAATCAAGTTTAAAGTGTTCCAAGTTTAGATTAGCAAGTCCATGGTTCATGTCTAAGTCCCAACTAGGTTTTGGAAGGGTTAATTGGCTTAAATACCCCTTGTATATGAGTTTACGGCCCAAGAATGTTCCTTGGCCGTAAACTCACTTTTGTCCCTCTAAATCCATGTTCTACATGTTATAAGTTCTTCCCTTTAAGCCCTTAAGTCATATCTAGTGTCCAACTATGCAAAGGAAGGGTTTTAGGGCTTAAAAACCCTTGAAATATGAGTTTACGGCCCATGAATGTTCTATGGCCGTAAACTCATGAATGTTTGGCCTAATTCATGTCTTAAACTCGAAATTGAATGTCAAATATGTTATAGATTAAGGCTAGGAAGGTACCTTAGAGATTAGAAGCCTTAATTTTGAGTTTTGATCCCTTAAACTTGGATTAGGAGAGAGGTGGGAAATGTTTAGTGATAATTTGGCCAAAGGCTTCAAATGAAGTCCTAAACACGTTTATATAGTGTTTAGGTTTTGGACACGGTGGAATTCTACCCGATACCGGCGTTAGATGGGGTTTTTGGTCGTACCCGATTGAGTTACCGTAACCCGATATGGTAAATTTTAGAATTATTCCGATCACTAAAGTTGAGTGTTAAAATGATTTCTAAATGTATTAAGACACTCATTAAGTCATTTTAAATGTGTACTAATTAATGACTTAATTAAACGGAGAAATCGGAAATCGGAAATCGGAACGACGATCGGTTGCGCGAGTTGATTTATGAAAAAGTTACATTGAAATGAAGCGGAAATTTCGGGTTGTTAAAAGGATAGAGAGAGAAACTGGAAGAGGAAAGGTGTGAGAAGAAATGGAACCCAACACCTTTATTTATAGGCTGAATTCCTGATGGACTCGCCGAGTCGCTCCACGGAATCACCGAGTCAGTGCCATGTGTCATCATCTGTTGGCTTTCCTTGGAGAGAAAGAAACAGCTATGATCATGCCACGTCACCCGTACGTAAAACAAGATCTACAACTTTCATTTAGACTTCGTCGGCTAATTCTTCATCGATCTTAAATTTAACATTATGAGGAGCTTATACTGTTAAATCTCCACGTAAAATTCATAACTCCTTCATACGGACTCCGTTTTTATCTGTCTTTTTACCATTGAGTTCCTATTAATGAGATCTTCAACTCTCATTTAGGTCACGTAAGCCAAAAACTGCTTGATCTAAAATTTAAGTTTCGGGTCGTGCACTGCTATTCCAATGTCACACCCCGAAAACCGAAGGCGGAAACATTTCCGGGGCGGACTCCACGTTGAGTATCAAATCCAATGTACATAGTAACACAGTAAACACAAAACATCACATTTCATAGAATTGTTTACATCTGTTTGAAAGAAAAGTTATACAAGTGTTATATACATATATCATATGAACAAAAACAAAGATGAGTCTTCTAAGGATCCGTCTTCTCCAAAAGGTGGCGGTGTACCTGCTCGATCGGTTCCTCCACAAAGTTGAGTTTTTCATTGATCTCGATCTCGTCTAAGGGATTTGTTAGGGTTTCATCGGATAGGCACTTTTTAAGATTTGAAACATGAAAGACAGGATGAATGTTACTGAGTTCGTGAGGTAAATGAAGTTTATAGGCAACTGGACCAATCCTGGAAAGGATCTCAAAGGGTCCAATATACCTTGGATTAAGTTTCCCACGCTTGCTAAAGCGTACAGTGCCTTTCCAGGGCGAGACTTTTAACAGGACACGGTCTCCAACCTGGAATTCTAATGGTTTCCGACGATTATCAGCATAACTCTTTTGACGATCACATGAGGCTTTCAGTCGGTTACGGATTTGAATGATCTTTTCGGTGGTTTCGTGGATGATTTCAGGACCAGTGAGAGCACTATCGGGGACTCGACTCCTGGCTAACTGTGTATCCCCCACCTCGGCCCAGCACAGAGGGGATCTGCACTTACGACCGTATAGGGCTTCGAACGGAGCAGCCCTAATGCTGGTGTGGTAACTGTTGTTGTATGAGAACTCGATCAAGGATAGGTGTGTATCCCACGACTTTCCAAAGTCAATGACACATGCTTGAAGCATGTCCTCCAGGGTTTGGATTGTTCTCTCACTCTGTCCATCGGTTTGAGGATGATACGCTGTGCTCATATCTAGTTTGGTTCCAAGGGCTTTCTGAAGAGATTGCCAGAATCTGGAGGTAAACCTACTATCTCGATCAGAGATAATGGATACAGGTACACCATGAAAACGTACTACTTCCTGAATGTAGATTCGCGCGCGTCTCTCCATCTTGTATGATTCTTTAATCGGGATGAAGTGAGCGGATTTTGTCAAACGATCGACAATTACCCAAATGGTGTCGTACCCATTAGAACACTTGGGTAGTTTGGTGATGAAGTCCATGGTAATCATCTCCCATTTCCACTCGGGAATTTCGGGTTGTTGAAGCAGACCTGAAGGCTTCTGATGTTCAACTTTGACCTTGGCGCAAGTCAGACATTTTCCCACAAATGTAGCTATCTCAGCTTTCATGTTCGGCCACCAGTATTGTTTCTTGAGATCCAGATACATCTTGTCCGAACCTGGGTGAACAGAGTATTTGGTTCTATGTGCTTCCTCCATGACTATTTCCCTGAATCCACCAGATTTGGGAATCCAGATTCGATTCATGAAACAGTGAACTCCGTCACCTCTGATCTCAAGTTTCTTTTCCATTACTCTCAAGGTTTCATCTGACATGTTTTCAGGTTTGATGGCTGCATACTGAGCTTCTCGGATTTGCGTAGGTAAGTTGGAATGGATGGTCATCGTCTGGTTCTTCACTTTGTGGCTTGTACTATCCTTTCGGCTAAGGGCATCTGCTACCACATTAGCCTTGCCGGGGTGGTAACGGATTTCACACTCATAGTCACTGAGTAATTCTACCCATCGCCGTTGCCTCATGTTTAAGTCTTTTTGATTAAAGATGTGCTGCAGACTCTTGTGATCAGTGAAGATTGTGCACTTGGTTCCGTAGAGATAATGTCTCCAAATCTTCAATGCGAAGACTACTGCTCCTAGCTCCAAGTCGTGTGTGGTATAGTTGACTTCGTGTGCTTTCAGCTGTCTAGAGGCATAGGCAATCACCTTTCCTCTTTGCATAAGCACACAGCCTAAACCTTGATTAGACGCATCGCAATAGACAACGAAGTCCTCTGTCCCTTTTGGCAGAGACAGAACAGGCGCGCTGCATAAGGCTCTCTTCAACGTTTGGAATGCAGTTTCTTGCTTATCACTCCAACAAAAGGGTACACCTTTCTGTGTTAGGGTGGTTAACGGTTTGGCGATTTTGGAAAAGTTCTGAATGAATCGTCAATAGTAGCCGGCGAGACCTAAGAATTGACGAATTTCCGTGGGTGTTTTCGGTGCCGACCAACTCTCTATCGCTTTAATCTTGGAAGGATCTACATGAATACCCTCCTCGCTTACTACGTGACCGAGGAAAGTTACCTTCCGTAACCAGAATTCACATTTGGAAAATTTTGCGTAAAGCTTTTCGGATCTAAGAGTTTCCAACACTAGCCTCAAGTGCTGTTTATGGTCTTCTTCACTTCGGGAGTAGACGAGGATGTCATCAATGAACACGATAACGAATTCGTCTAGGAAGGGACGGCACACCCGGTTCATCAGGTCCATGAACACAGCCGGTGCATTGGTTAGACCGAAGGGCATCACTACAAACTCATAGTGTCCATACCGAGTCCTAAATGCTGTCTTGGGAACATCATTCTCCTGGACTCGTAACTGATGGTACCCCGACCGAAGGTCTATCTTAGAGAAGTAACTGGCTCCCTGGAGTTGATCGAAGAGGTCTTCTATTCTTGGAAGAGGATATCGGTTCTTAACGGTTAACTTGTTCAGCTCACGATAGTTGATACACATCCGAAAGGATCCATCTTTCTTTTTGACAAACAGAATCGGAGCTCCCCAGGGTGAGGAACTCGACCTAATGAATCCTTTACTGAGCAACTCATTGAGTTGACTGGATAACTCCTTCATTTCTGCGGGAGCTAAGCGATACGGGGATTTTGCTACGGGAGTAGCTCCAGGAATTAGGTCACTACGGAACTCGACCTGACGTTCGGGAGGAATCCCTGGAAGTTCTTCGGGAAACACATCGGGAAAGTTACAGACTTCGGGAATGCTCGCGAGGTCTCTAACTTCTTGTTTCTCATTGATCACATGAGCTAAGAATGCAACACACTCCTTTCGAAGGAGTTTTCGAGCTTTGATGCAAGAAATGATATGAAGGTTGGAACTGGGTTTATCGTCATAGATTACGAGAGTTTGATCCGAAGGAAGATTGAGACGGATAGCTTTTTCGTAACAAAGAATGTCAGCATGATTGGGACTCAACCAATCCATGCCAACGATAACATCAAAGCTCTTAATGGAAACGGGCATGAGGTCTATAGGAAATGAGTGATCATTTAGGGTAAGCGTACAACCTATGAATACGTCGTTAGCGCTTTCTTTCTCACCATTAGCCATCTCGATGGTAAACGTTTCAGTTAGTGGTTGAGGATTTGGTTTTAGATTGTGTTTGAATGCATGACTAACAAAACTCCTTTCAGCACCCGAATCGAAAAGAATACTAGCATATGAGTTGTCAAGAAGGAACGTACCCGAAACAACAGTGGGATCGGCAACTGCTTCCTCCCTTCCCATGGTCAGAACCCTTCCAGTGTTACCAGCAGTTGACTTCTTGGTACAATCCCTTTTAAAGTGCCCGACTTCACCATAGTTGTAGCAGGCTTGACTAACACCTGCTCCCGATGATTGATTAGCTGATTGGGTAGGAGTTCTGCAGTATCGAACTGTGTGCCCTTTCTTACCACAGTTGGTGCAAGACAATTCTCGACAAGGACCAGGATGATGATGGTATTTACACTTGTCACACAGAGGGAGGTTACCAGCATATTTAATGGTAGGAGTTGAGGCTGTGGATCCCATAGCAGAAACAACAACAACAGGAGTAGCAGTAGCAGCATGGACTGCTACCGTTTGTTGTTTCTTAGATGATCCTTGAGAAGATTGACCTTTCTTCTTTTTCCAGAATTTCCTCTTTTCACCACTCCTTTGAGTCAGCTCAGAAGTGGTAGTGATTTCCTTGACATCGTCGTTGTGATCAATCAGAATTTGTCCTAAGGTGTTGGCACTATCATAGGTATCCGGACGAGCAGCCAAAACATGACTCTTTATTGGTTGAGATAATCCCCAAACGAACCTTTCGATCTTTTTGTTTTCAGGAGTGACTAACCCTGGGCAAAGAAGTGCGAGATCATCAAATCGGGAAGTATATGCAGCAATGTCGGAACCTTTCATCTTCAGGTTCCAGAGCTCGTGCTCTAATTTCTGCATTTCACCACGGGGGCAATACTCAGCAATGAGAAGTTCCTTCATGGCTTCCCAGCCCATGGCATTGGCTATGGGTAAGGTCAGATATTTGACTCGGCCATTCCACCAAGTCAAAGCTTTATCCGCGAAGGTACAGGCTGCAAATTTGACTTTATCGGATTCCGCACAAGCACAGATTTCAAAGATGGACTCGATTTTCTCAAACCATCAAGATAAAGAAATGACACCTCCAGTACCATTAAAGGATGTTGGTTTCGCATTCATGAAATCCTTATAGGAACCCCCTCTTTGGTGTCCCTGGCTACCCTCAGGGTTTTGAGATTGAGTACCACCACCCGAACCACTAGGGTTCATTTGTGACATAGCTGCTACCATTGCAGCTGTCATCATTGTCTGAACTGATGCTAGGTCAAACTGGGGAGGAGGTGGCGGCGAGGAAGGATTGTTGTTGTTCCTTGAGCTAGGTCTCTTTCGGGGAGGCATCTTGATCTAATAAGATCAAGGAAAAGAGGATGGTAAGTCCTCTACATTGAATCGATAGATATGACAGTTATATGATTCGAGTAAGCGATAAAGCAGGAAAGAGTTATCGAACAGATAATTTATCGCTAAGAGTGATCACAGGGAAACCACTTGAATAAGGACTAGTACAGAGGATCGGGATCGAGAAATACTCCCATAGTGTTTCATGAATTGTTTACGACAATGATTCGATGTTTGGGATATTAGGGTAATTTTTAGTCATGCCACATACCACAGTCACTCCCAAGCACATGTTGGTCATGTCTCGAATGAATATAGTTGGCCAGGCCATATTGACCCTAGACACGACTACATAACTGCCCAGGTTTAACCGTAGTACACAACACCCATTTACTTATGTTCTGTTCTACTTGTGGTTATGGATGGCGACGGTTTGGTATACTTGTATACTTTTGAAAATACTTGTAGTTTGAAGATACTTTTAATTCAGAGCACTTAGGCCCTTTAGTGTTTATAGTTTTATACCATGTAAGGTTTGGTATACTTTATTCACTATAAACAAGGGATCTAATACCAATCTGTCACACCCCGAAAACCGAAGGCGGAATACATTTCCGGGGTTGACTACCGTGTTGAGTATCAAATCCAATGTACATAGTAAGTAAAGTAAAACAAGCATTACATTACATAATAACAGTTTTACAGTTGTTTCAAAAGTAAAGTTTGTACAGTTGTGATACATAGTATATATAGACAAAATGTAACGGGTCTTCATGTACACCGTCTTCATGCAAGATGATCTTCGGATACCTATTCTAACGCTGACCTGAGAACACAAGCGGTTTGAAAATCAGCATAAAGCTGGTGAGTTCATAAGCGGTTTTGTTTTACGGAAATGTATTGGTTTCCTTTCTGTTTCTGAAATGTTATGTACACCAAGAAAATCCCGTATTTTCTTAAAAGTTGGTTATTGTTTCACAATTGTAAAGTATAGTAAGTTTGTACACTGAAAACATGTTTACTCATGTGAAAATGTATAGTTGGTTATCTGACTGGTTAAACTGTTCTGTTTACTTATCATGTGTTACCAGGAAAGTCCCATACTTTCCTTATTGTATGTTACATATTGTAAAAGATGTAATGTTATCCATTCTGTGACTCTTTCTAGTTATGTAAGTGTTACCCAGGAAAGCCCCATGCTTTCCTGCATGTATGTATCTTATGTAAACGATGTGAAAGATGTAAAAGATGTAATCGTGATTAGATTCCATGTTTTCCCCAGGAAGGTCCCGTACCTTCCTGCATGTTAGTTACAGTAAGTAAAAGATGTAAAAGATGTGAACGATGTAAACGATGTATAAAGTAATCCATTATTACTGTAAGTAAATCTCTGTTATCCTAATTGCGAGTTCCATAACCATACAATAGACTGAAACCTGTGGCAATAAGTAGTCCACATGTGGCAATAAGTCGTCCACATATTTATGACTTTCGTCACCCTTGAACCATTTCGGTTCGACTGTAGCTAGCAGCCAGGTGTGGGGTAGTCAACCCCGTATAGATCTATACACTCAAGTCACACTCTCTAAATACCAGAGATTCTGGTTATGGGTGTAGTCCTCCACTCGCGTAATCCAGGTGGAGTGTTCTCCGAGGACGTGTCTCCAATCGTACCGGAATAACAAATTTACTAGTAATAATATGAAAGTCCTCCACTCGCGTATGTGCGTGGAGTGTTACCGAGGACAAAACAGTGTACAGGTATTGTATTCAAATGTTTTAATGTCATGCTTTTAACTGATAAAATGTGGGAAACCATTTGTGAAATACATGTAAAACATACTAGTTTAAAGACTTATTTCACAAATATATGTTACGTGATCTGTAGATTCGATCTGTTATCAGTTGTAGTTATCGGTTATAAAAGCATAAGGATATGAAACACACATTTGAAAACATAATTTGAGTACAAGAATTTCCTTGTACTTTGCTTGTGTTCCCCCCTGAAAACAGTGAAAACAGTGAAAAAAGGTAGGGGTATGAACTCACCGGACTCGGAAACGTGTCGATTTTGAATGCTAGACGTCGGTTCGGGGTTTGATTACTCGCGATGACCCTATGTAAAATGATATAATGTCCATATATATACAATTAGAGATACATTCACTAATCATATGGAACAATACACTCCAATGAGGTTAAACACTTCAAAACGAGCGTTTGGAGTGACCCGGGTGACATCTTTGGATTTGTAATGACACAAGGGACTTGGGACTTGAGTTTACTCCCCATAAGTAAACATTTTAAAGGGTTTACAACATTGGAACACCCACATACATGAGTTTACGGCCGTAAACTCATGTGGGTGAGGTTTTGGTGTTTTAAGGGATCAAATGGACTTAGGGATTGCTAGAAATAATTATCTAAACACCTTGGAACACTAGGAATAGATTTAAAACATTTAAAACATGAGTTTACGGCCACACTCATAGAGTTTACAGCCGTAAACTCACAATGGCTAAGAAAAATTGATTTAAGCTACTTAGGGCAATCACATGTGATTCAAACTAATTTTCTAAGCATTGTTATGAATTTAGAACATCAATTAAGACCTTTGTTGGAGTTTACGGCCTAGAGGTATGTTCTAAGGCCGTAAACTCTCTTTTATCATTGAAAAAGATAGTTTTTGGTGTTTAAAACAATCACATGTGATTCTAGAAATTTGTACAAGCCATTTGGGTGTGTTTGATGCATCTTAAACATTGTTTTATGAGTTTACGGCCAAGGGTATGTTCCTAGGCCGTAAACTCTCATAAATCATACTTTTGTTGTGTTTCAATCCTTTAAACCATTTTTAGATGCATCTAGATTTTACCACAAAGCCATAGATTGAGTTTGGAAGCATTTGAACATGTTTAAAGGCCTTAATTCACCCTTTTAGAGGAGTTTACGGCCCAAGAGTATGTCTTGGCCGTAAACTCTTCTTTATTACTCAAAAATCAAGTTTAAAGTGTTCCAAGTTTAGATTAGCAAGTCCATGGTTCATGTCTAAGTCCCAACTAGGTTTTGGAAGGGTTAATTGGCTTAAATACCCCTTGTATATGAGTTTACGGCCCAAGAATGTTCCCTGGCCGTAAACTCACTTTTGTCCCTCTAAATCCATGTTCTACATGTTATAAGTTCTTCCCTTTAAGCCCTTAAGTCATATCTAGTGTCCAACTATGCAAAGGAAGGGTTTTAGGGCTTAAAAACCCTTGAAATATGAGTTTACGGCCCATGAATGTTCTATGGCCGTAAACTCATGAATGTTTGGCCTAATTCATGTCTTAAACTCGAAATTGAATGTCAAATATGTTATAGATTAAGGCTAGGAAGGTACCTTAGAGATTAGAAGCCTTAATTTTGAGTTTTGATCCCTTAAACTTGGATTAGGAGAGAGGTGGGAAATGTTTAGTGATAATTTGGCCAAAGGCTTCAAATGAAGTCCTAAACACGTTTATATAGTGTTTAGGTTTTGGACACGGTGGAATTCTACCCGATACCGGCGTTAGACGGGGTTTTTGGTCGTACCCGATTGAGTTACCGTAACCCGATACGGTAAATTTTAGAATTATTCCGATCACTAAAGTTGAGTGTTAAAATGATTTCTAAATGTATTAAGACACTCATTAAGTCATTTTAAATGTGTACTAATTAATGACTTAATTAAACGGAGAAATCGGAAATCGGAAATCGGAACGACGATCGGTTGCGCGAGTTGATTTATGAAAAAGTTATATTGAAATGAAGCGGAAATTTCGGGTTGTTACAAGGATAGAGAGAGAAACTGGAAGAGGAAAGGTGTGAGAAGAAATGGAACCCAACACCTTTATTTATAGGCTGAATTCCTGATGGACTCGCCGAGTCGCTCCACGGAATCACCGAGTCAGTGCCATGTGTCATCATCTGTTGGCTTTCCTTGGAGAGAAAGAAACAGCTATGATCATGCCACGTCACCCGTACGTAAAACAAGATCTACAACTTTCATTTAGACTTCGTCGGCTAATTCTTCATCGATCTTAAATTTAACATTATGAGGAGCTTATATTGTTAAATCTCCACGTAAAATTCATAACTCCTTCATACGGACTCCGTTTTTATCTGTCTTTTTACCATTGAGTTCCCATTAATGAGATCTTCAACTCTCATTTAGGTCACGTAAGCCAAAAACTGCTTGATCTAAAATTCAAGTTTCGGGTCGTGCACTGCTATTCCAATGTCACACCCCGAAAACCGAAGGCGGAAACATTTCCGGGGCGGACTCCACGTTGAGTATCAAATCCAATGTACATAGTAACACAGTAAACACAAAACATCACATTACATAGAATTGTTTACATCTGTTTGAAAGAAAAGTTATACAAGTGTT
This sequence comes from Lactuca saligna, assembly GCF_052625555.1. Lineage (NCBI taxonomy): Eukaryota > Viridiplantae > Streptophyta > Magnoliopsida > Asterales > Asteraceae > Lactuca > Lactuca saligna. The sequence goes on from NC_136420.1 coordinate 136,251,309, forward strand.
ATATACATATATCATATGAACAAAAACAAAGATGAGTCTTCTAAGGATCCGTCTTCTCCAAAAGGTGGCGGTGTACCTGTCTAATGTTGACCTGAGAATACAAGTATTTTAAAAATCAACATCAAGCTGGTGAGTTCATAAGCGGTTTTGTTTTGAAAAGAATGAGATCCCTTTTTGTTTTCTGAAAAAGTTGTTCTCCAAGAAAATCCCATAATTTCTAATGTAAAAATAGTTTAGTTACCATTTGTTACCAATTCGATTACGAGTTGTATGTTACCCTAGGAAAATCCCATATTTTCCTAATGTTGCGGTTAGTTCTTAGTTCTGATTTCGATGTACTAGTAACTACCATACTTATAGTATTAGTTAAGTATTCTGATATCTTAGTTATCATACATTCGAATATTGATTATCTACTATACTTAGTGGTATTTTCGAATATTTGGATTTACTCAGAAACGTACATTAACAGTATTTTCGATGTTCTGGTGATTTCTAAGAGAGTACCTTAGACGTATTTTCGAATCTCTATCGACATCCTAAGCCATATGTATTTGAAACTCAGTCGATGTCCAGAGGCGTACTTTCGAATTAATTTCGAAACTCTGGTGACACTCAAGGCGTACATTAGTTGTATATTCGAAGTCTTGGCATCATCCAAAGGCGTGCTTTTGTATTCGTATTCGTATACCTATTCCTATTCCTATTCGTATTTGTATTCGTATTCGTATTTGTATTTGTATTCGTATTCATATAGCTAATCGTATTCGTATTCGTATTCGTATTCGTATTCGTATTCATATTTGTATTCGTATTCGTATTCGTATTCATATATCTAATCTATTCCTATTCGTATTCGTATTTGTATTCTTATTCGTATTCGAATTCATATTCGTATTCGTATTCGTATTCGTATTAGTATTCGAATTCGTATATCTATTCGTATTTGTATTCGTATTCGTATTCATATTCATATTCGTATTCGTATTCCCTAGTTGTATTTTATTAGTATTAATCTTAGTTTATGATTAGTATGATTCCTTATACTAAACATAGTATGAAACTTAGATTATAACATCTTTTAAAGGAATCTACATTTAGTTTGACAATTTACTCTGCAATTCGAACCAATGTTTGGTACGATTTTCGGTATTAGAAGTATACAAAATATGAAACATTTGAACATAAAATAACAAGTTTAAGTACAAGATTTCCTTGTACTTTTGCTTGTATTCCCCCCTGAAAGCATTTGAAAACGGGTAGGGGTATGAACTCACCGGTTGAGGAACGCGTCGGTTTGGATCCTAAACGTCGGTTATGGGTTTGCAAACGCAGAAGATTCCTATGTATTATGAAAAGATACACATGTGTATCTAATTAGGACTTGAATTATCTATTAGTTAGGGACAAACACTTCTAATCATGAAAACACTTCATTACAAGCATTTGGAGGGACCTGGGTGGCATTTAAGGACACATAAGGCTTGGATATGGATTTACTCTTCAAGAGTAAACTCACACATGAGTTTTCGGCCCTAAAGTCCCATTCCCCATGAGTTTACGGCCGTAAACTCATGGTGGGGTGTTCTATGGTGCAAAATGGCTTTGAATCAATTGACGGAGAATTCTAGGGTTAGATTCAATGCATGGGAAAGTGATTTAAGCAATTTAGGGACCATTTGAGGAGTTTACGGTAGTAAACTATATGTTTACGGCCGTAAACTCTTGTACACATGCTCAAAATGTTTCTTGGTGGTCCTCAATTAATCACATGTGATTTAAACTCATTTTACAAGCCTTGGATGGAATTCAGGGCATCATTTGACCATGTTATAGGAGTTTACGACCCAGGAACCCATCCTTGGGGGCTTTTACGGCTGTGAACTCCTAAGGCAGGTGTTTTCATTTAGTTTAAGGCTTCCAATTCGTTTGTGGTTGATTCTAGAATTTATTCCAAGGTTATTGGTGTGTTTAAATGGCAATTTAACACTTGAAAATGAGTTTACTCTCCATGGTATGGAGTTTACGGCCCAAGCATGTTTTTGGGCAGTAAAATCATGTTTACTCTCCAAAAGTTAAGCTCAAGGTGTTATAAGTCCCGTTTGGTAAGCCCCTAAGTCACATCTAAGCTCCAAAGGTCGATTAGAAGGGTTTAAAGGCTCAAAAACCCATTTTATATGTGTTCATGGACCAAGGGTGTTCTATGGCTGTAAACACATTATTATGGTCCCATTCCATGATTTGAACTCAAATTTTAAGGTCTAAGATGCTATACTAGGAGTTAGGGTAGTTACCTTGGTGATTTGGAGCTTAAATTTGATGTTTTTTGACCTTAATCTTGAGTTTGAGGAGAGAGGTTAGAGAGAGAGAGAGAGTAGGGAGAGAGAGGAAAGGCTTCAAATGAAGTCTTTTGAGCTTTACATAGGTCCTAAGTTCGGGACACGGTGGAATTCTACCTGATACCGACGTTAAACGGGGCTTTTGGTCGCACCCGATTAAGTTATCGTAATCCGGTGGGATAGATTTTAGAAATTTTCAAATTAAGGATTTTGGGCCATTTTCATGAGTTTCTAAGGGATTTGAGCACTCATAATATTAAAACAAACTTATAAGTTTAAATAACTTAGCTGAAAAACGGAATCGGAACGAACCGCTATAGACGGGTTTTACGGACGAAATGGGTTTTGGTGATGGACAACTTCGGGTTGTTACATTATCCCGCCGTTAGAGGGAATTTCATCCTGGAATTCAAAGATTAAGATACAGATCATGTAATGAAAAGAGATGTGGATGAATCTAGTGCTTCGGTTCTTCACACTCCCAAGTGGAATTGGGTCTCCGCTTGACATTCCAGCGAACCCTCACTACTAGCATGCGGTTTTGTTTCGTACATTTGATCTCTCCATCCATGATCTCAATTTGTTCTTCCATGGAGGCTAAAACTTTCGTTGACTTTGTTCTCATCAAAGGAATTACTAAGGTATCGTTGGGTAGGCGTTTCTAAGGATTCGAGACGTGGACGACAGAATGGATATTGTTATGCCCATGAGATAGTCAAAGTCTATAGTTCATGATTCTGATTCTGGCGGGGATTTCGAAAAGTCTGGTGTATCACGGGAGAAGTATTTCCCGCTTCCCATAGCATATCATGCTCTTCTGGGATAAGGCCTTTAGTAGGACACAAGCTCCAACACAAAGGTACATCTTCATGTAGCGGAGTAGCTAAGGGTCTGATGGTTCTAGAAGAAATTTCTGGGTGGTTTTGCGATAATAGTCGATGGGACCGAAGAATTGACGGGTTTCTATGGGTATGATGTTAGTGTTCTCTTCTCACTTGCTAACCAACGCGATGGTACACGTTTTCGATTATTAGCGAAGGACTAAGTTTAAAAGGTGTTTGAATGCATAGTTAGCAAATTTCTTTCAGCATTAGAATCGAAAAGCATCACATGCATAAAATTCACCGAGGGGAAATATACCTGTAGCAACGGTGGGGTCGACGGCTGTCCTTTCTTGTCTCATAGTTAACACTCTCCCAATGTTGCCCGATGTTACTGCCTTATGGCAGTTTCATTTGTAAAGTCCAACTTCTCCACAACTGTAACAGGTCTGACCGATACCAGCTCCAAAAGCTTGACTAGTTGATTGGGTTGGTGCTCTGTAGCTTCGCGCGAGGTGACCTTCCTAGCCACAGCTTTTACAAAATTTTGCACAACAAGGGCCAGGGATACGATGGCGGTAACTGCATCGGTTACACCACGGAAGGATACCGACATATCCGGTGATAGGCGCTTGGGCTGAGGAATCGACAACAGAAACAACAACATGGGTAGTGGCAGTGTGGACTGCCACTATCTGCTGTTTCTTCGAGGGCTTCGGGAAAGACTGACTCTTCTTCTTCTTTTTCCAAAACTTCCTTTTCTCACCACTCTTCTCTGTTGGCTTAGGAGTGGTGGCTGCTTCTTCTTGTTCATCATTGTGGTCGATCAGGGTTTGCGCTAGGCATTTGGCACTGTCATAGGTATCCGGCTTCGCAGCTAAAACGTTCCCTTTGGTTGGTTGGGTTAACCCCCACATAAACCTCTCAATCTTTTTACTCTCCGGGGTAACCAATCCCAGATAGAGAAGTGCTAAGTCGTTAAACCTTGAAGTGTAAGTGGCGATATCGGAACCTTTCATCTTCAGGTTCCAGAGTTCATGCTCCAGCTTCTGAATTTTACCCCGAGGGCAATACTCTGCATGCAGAAGTTCCTTCATAACTTTCCAAACCATAGCATTGGCTACAGGTAGAGTTAGAGATTTGACTCGGCCGTTCCACCAAGTCAGAGCTTTATTGGTGAGAGTGCAGGCGGCAAATTTCACCTTGTCAGATTCTGAACAAGCACAAATCTCGAAGATAGATTTGATTTTCTCTAACCATCTAGTTAGAGTAATGTCATCTCCTGTGCCATAGAAGAATGTGGGTTTTGCTTTCATAAAGTCTTTATAGGAACACTCCTTTTGGTGTCCCTAGCTACCTTCCTAGTTTTGAGGCTGGGGACCACCTCCTGAACTACCTGGGTTAGTTTGCGACATGGCTGCTCTCAATGTGGCAATAAAAATTGTCTGAAGGGTTACCAGATCTATTTGAGGAGAAGGTGGTGGTGGAGGAGGGTTGTTGTTGGTCTTTGAGGTGGGTCTCTTTCTTGGAGGCATCTTGATCTAATAAGATCAGGAAAGAGAGGATGGTAAGTCCTCCTAATTGAATCAAGAGATATGAAACAAAGGATATCTCGTTATGACAGACATAGAATTCTATTAAGCGATAAAGCAGGAATGAATTATCAAAACAGATAAACTATCGCTAAAGGAATGATTGAGGAGCAACGCTGGGATGAGGATTTTTATAACTGATTTGGCTCGAGAAATACTCCCATAGTATTTCATGTCTCGCTGCAACGACGGTTCGTTGTTTGGGTATTGGGTAAGTTTTAGGCATGCCGCACACCACAGTCACTCCCAAGCACATGTTGGTCGTGTCTCGAATGAATATAGTTGTCCAGGCTAGATTGATCCTAGACACGACTACATAACTTCCCAAGTTTAACCGCAGCGTACAACACCCATTTACTTATGTTTTGTTCTACTTGTAGTTACGGATCTTGATGGTTATGTATACTTGTATACTTTTGAAAATACTTATACTCTAAAGTATACTTTTAGTTCAGAGCACTTAGGCCACTTAGTGTTTATAGTCTTATACCATGTAAGATTTGGTATACTAGTTCACTATAAACAAGGGCTCTGATACCAATCCATCACACTACGAAAACCGAAGGCAGAAACATTTTCGGGGCGGACTCCATGTTGAGTATCAAATCCAATGTACATAGTAACACAGTAAACACAAAACATCACATTACATAGAATTATTTACATCTGTTTGAAAGAAAAGTTATACAAGTGTTATACACATATATCATATGAACAAAAACAAAGACGAGTCTTCTAACGATCCGTCTTCTCCAAAAGGTGGTGGTGTACCTGTCTAATGTTGACCTGAGAATACAAGCATTTTAATAATCAGCATAAAGCTGGTGAGTTCATAAGCGATTTTGTTTTGAAAAGAATGACATCCCTTTTTGTCTTCTGAAAAAGTTGTTATCCAAGAAAATCCCATATTTTCTTATGTAAAAACAGTTTAGTTACCATTTGTTACCAAGTCGATTACGAGTTGTATGTTACCCCAGGAAAATCCCATATTTTCCTAATGTTGCGGTTAGTTCTTAGTTCTGATTTTGATATACTAGTAACTACCATACTTATAGTATTAGTTAAGTATTCTGATATCTTAGTTATCCTACATTCGAATATTGATTATCTACTATACTTAGTGGTATTTTCGAATATTTGGGTTCACTCAGAAACATACACTAACAATATTTTCGATGTTCTGGTGATTTCCAAAAGAGTACCTTAGACGTATTTTCGAATCTCTGCCGACATCCTAAGGCTTATGTATTTGAAACTCAGTCAATGTCCAGAGGCGTACTTTCGAATTAATTTCGAAACTCTGGTGACACTCAAGGCGTACATTAGTTGTATATTCGAAGTCTTGGCGTCATCCAAAGGCGTGCTTTTGTATTCGTATTCGTATACCTATTCCTATTCCTATTCATATTCATATTGGTATTCATATTCATATTCGTATTCGTATTTGTATTCGTATTCATATATCTAATCTATTCCTATTTGTATTCATATTCATATTCGTATTCGTATTCGTATTCGTATATCTAATCTATTCCTATTCGTATTCGTATTCGTATTTGTATTCGTATTCATATTTGTATTTGTATTCGTATTCGTATTCGTATACCTATTCTATTCGTATTTGTATTCGTATTCGTATTCGTTCTATCCCTAGTTGTATTTTATTAGTATTAATATTAGTTTATGATTAGTATGATTCCTTATACAAAACATAGTATGAAGCTTAGATTATAACATCTTTTAAAGGAATCCACATTTAGTTTGACAATTTACTCTGCAATTCGAACCAATGGTTGGTACGATTTTCGATATTAGAAGTATACAAAATATGAAACATTTGAACAGAAAATAATAAGTTTAAGTATAAGATTTCCTTGTACTTTTGCTTATATGCCCCCCCCCCCCCCCCTGAAAACATTTGGAAAACATTTGAAAAAGGGTAGGGGTATGAACTCACTGGTTGAGGAACGCGTCGGTTTGGATCCTAAACGTCAGTTCTGGGTTTGCAAATGCACAAGATTCCTATGTATTATGAAAAGATACACATTTGTCTCTAATTAGGACTTGAATTATCTATTAGTTAGGGACAAACACTTCTAATCGCGAAAACACTCCATTACATGCGTTTGGAGGGACCCGGGTGGCATTTAAGGACACATAAGGCTTGGATATGGAGTTTACTCTTCAAGAGTAAACTCACACAAGAGTTTTCGGCCATAAAGTAGCATTCCCCATGAGTTTACAGCCGTAAACTCATGGTGGGGTGTTCTATGGTGCAAAATGGCTTTGAATTAATTGAAGGAGAATTCTAGGGTTAGATTCAATGCATGGGAAAGTGATTTAAGCAATTCAGGGACCATTTGAGGAGTTTATGGTAGTAAACTATATGTTTACGGTCGTAAACTCTTGTACACATGCCCAAAATCTTTCTTGGTGGTCCTCAATTAATCACATGTGATTTAAACTCATTTTCCAAGCCTTGGATGGAATTTAGGGCATCATTTGTCCATGTTATAGGAGTTTACGGCCCAGGAACCCATCCTTGGAGGGGGGGGGGGTTTATGGCTGTGAACTCCTAAGGGAGGTGTTTTCATTGAGTTTAAGGCTTCCAATTCTTTTGTGGTTGATTCTAGAACTTATTCCAAGGCTATTGGTGTGCTTAAATGGCAATTTAACACTTGAAAATGAGTTTACTCTCCATGGTATGGAGTTTACAGCCCAAGCATGTTCTTGGGTAGTAAACTCGTGGTTACTCTCCAAAATTTAAGTTGAAGGTGTTCTAAGTCCCGTTTGGTAAGCCCTTAAGTCATATCTAAGCTCCAAAGGTCGATTGGAAGGGTTTAAAGGCTCAAAAACCCATTTTATATGTGTTCACGGCCCAAGGGTGTTCTAGAACCGTAAACACATGATTATGGTCTTATTCCATGATTTGAACTCGAATTTGAAGGTATAAGATGCTATACTAGGAGTTAGGGTAGTTACCTTGGTGATTTGGAGCTTAAATTTGATGTTTTTGGACCTTAATCTTGAGTTTGAGGAGAGAGGTTAGAGAGAGAGAGTAGTGAGAGAGAGGAAAGGCTTCAAATGAAGTCTTTTGATCTTTAAATAGGTCCTAAGTTCGGGACACGTTGGAATTCTACCCGATACCGACGTTAAACGGGGCTTTTGGTCACCACCCGATTAAGTTATCGTAATCCGGCGGGATAGAAATTAGAAATTTTCAAATTAATGATTTTGGGTCATTTTCATGAATTTCTAAGGGATTTGAGCGCTCATAAGATTAAAACAAACTTATAAGTTTAAATAACTTAGCCGAAAAACGGAATCGGAACGAACTGATATAGACGGGTTTTACGGACGAAATAGGTTTTGGCGATGGACAACTTCGGGTTGTTACAACCAAATCTTAGAAAATTCATAACTTCCTCATATGAAGTTAGATTTGGGCGTTCTTTTTTTTTTTTGTATATTCTCGGTTTGACGTATACTACAAATTTTGTTTACATTTCTTAGTCTAAAAAGTTCTTTATCAAAAATTCACTATTTACGTCTCCTAGTGTCGTGCGAGTTTTGCCGTAAACTTCGACGGACCATAACATCTTCGTTATAACTCGGATTTCGGCGTTCTTTATATATACCAAACCCTTGACACATATTCTACAAGTTGATTAATATTATTTATTCTAAATAATCTTTTGTCGAAAAGTTGTTTTCGACCCCTATTATCTCTAAATTGACTAGCCTAGATCTACTAGTGTTACATGTGAGTTCTATGAGTTCTCAGTTGCTTGCATAACAACTTGGAAGCAATGGTAGGTCCCCTGAGCTGCCAGGTGGCAAGAAATTGAGATTGAATAAGTTTAGTCCATATGAGTTTGGATTTTTCACTAACCTTGTCTTGTGATTATGGTTATGACAAATTCACATGGCTAGGAACATATACACCATAAAATCTAAGTGTCATAAGGTTTCTCTCTGCTTCATGAAAATGATTGTGAGGAAACGCTTTCACCAATTAGATTTTAAGGAGATAGAAGTTGTGATATTTTCATTCTCCAATTCGATTTTGATTACGGCATCCCTCTTCATAGTTCGAATTGTGAGAAATGGAAAAGGTCTAAACATTTGAGACTTATTGCTGTAAGTTCTAAAATTGTTAAGACTCACATGTGAGCTATCTAAGGAAAGGTGTATGATTTTGAGAAGTCTATATAAAGTGTTATCGAAGCATCTCGTATCAGAAATATGAACTTTGGTAATGAAAGATAATAAGTATTGATTTTTAGAGGTCTAGTGGATTTTTCAATACATGTCAAAGCTAGTAGGAGCATAAGCGTTATTTTAGTAATATAATAATTATTATGCTAGTGGGAGCATAATTGTTATGGAAAGTGTTGCAAGTTAGCAATGTTAATTATAGAAAAACAAAAGGCTTCAAATCGTAAAGTGGTAGGGTTTGAAAAGTTGTTTTGCTATAATTAAGGGAGAGGAAATTATACTTCATTTCAAAATATAAAAGCTTAGATTGAGATTTTTAATCAAATTTAGTCAAATATATATGAATGTTATGTTGGAACGGTTCAACATAAGGAAATGTTAATTGCATTCTCAAAATTTGATTATGATTACGACAACGCTCTTCATAATTCGAATTGTGACAACATGGCAAATTGAAAAATCATAGCAAAAGACTGGTTAAGTATCATGTCTTTATGAATCATGTCCCATATGCTTCGGGTATAGGATCGATTGTATATACTATAATATTCTCGTGTTCTAATTTTAAAAATGCCTAGGGAATTAAGTGGGAAAAGGAATAGAACCGCATATGACTAAAGTCGTTAAACAACTGTTATGGACAATCTAAGGTTCGCCAAGGATTGGTCGCTTAAGGACAGTGGGAAGTATAGTAATGAATGGACCATATTGACATTATTATGAGTAGACAGGAGTCTATTAATAATGAGTTGCCGTATGGTAAATATGGAATGTTTCCATATTAGGGGTTGAAGAATAGATGATGAAGTTAAAAACTTTTATGCAAGAAGGATGTTCAATGGAATGTACTTTGAATTTGAGACTTCAGTTCAATGGAATTGTCTTGTAACAATCTCTAAATGAATATTTTGTAATATCATTGGTCAAGTTTCTATGACTTTTGGTACCTAGACATTACAAAAGAATCATTGCATGATAGTTTGGATACTAACATATTCTAATAGTGGCAAGAATTTGGAATTCTTACACTCGCAATAAAGATTTGGATGAGTATCATTGAAATGTTGTCGATTGATCTATTTAACAAAAGTAAGGATCATAGAAAAAATAGTGCACATGCTTGGAGCATGGTACAATTATTGTTTTAAGTCAAGTATTGATTTGATAAATCGCAACATTATACAATGAATAATGTGTAATCAATATGGTGATTAAATAAAAGGTGTTTTACTTATATTCACAAGTTCTAAGACCATATTGGATTCGATTATTCGTGTGTTTCACTTTGCATGTTTTGAATTCTTGAATAACTAGGTTATTCAAACCATCCACAGTCGATCATACTTTGGAAGTAGGTATTGAAGCATGACTATCATGAATGGGTCTGTAGAGGTGTTTTAGTCATAGCACAGGTTTGCTACAATGTTCATGAGTGCTCCTGGAATAAGATTCGAGTATTGGATTCAACCCACACTCATTTGAATCACTTAATGGATTTTTATCATGAGTGATCATGAAACAATAATATCGTATATTCTTGAAACGGAGACATTTGAGTTGTAGTTGCAAGTCAATTGCAAATTGGCTTATGTAAACGCACTAGTAACTTGGTGTTACAAAACATATCATTGTGTGTGATTTGATGAGTAAGTAAAAGCAAGCATTTGATTCAAATTGTATCCATTCCTTCTACCCCATGTGGATAAAAGTGATATTTATGCGCCGCTCGACGATTTAGTGATGACACCCCTAAGTGCTTGTCTAAGCATGGACTGATTTGATTTGTTCAATTAGTCGGTCGTCATAAATCAGAAATCGGGAAAAAACTGATGGACAGAGAGAATGATTGTAATATATGATCCCTTATCTAATGGATGCGACATTGACTAGGTCAGAGTTCAACGACTTTTAAGAGCTACGATTGCTAGTCGGGATTTTGGAGTCGTACTTGGAATAATAGTTATTAGACTTATGCAAGTGGGAGACTGTTGGATTCGGTGTCTAATCCCTTAAATATTATTGTTATGTACTTGACCCGAGAGTAGCATGGTCCATTTGGGTTGCATACCGCTAGGAAAATTTGATAGGATTGACTTTTGAGAAGAGGTTATTCATGATTTGTTAATATATTATAAGTTCTAATATATTAACATGAAATTATATTATTTAATTAGTTATGATCAATAATTAATTTGGAATTAATTTAGTGATCAAAATAGATAAATTAAATATATGGGGATCGATTGGTAAATCATTCATTCTTATTATGTAGGCCAATGATCCATGATTCTTTAGGTTGGGCTAAACAAATTTTACAACCCATGGATGATCCATGGGGGTTTAAACCCATGGAGCCTAAGGAATATGGAAGGTCATGAACATTAGGGTTTACATGGTGTAACCCTAAACTTGCCACACTATATAAGAAGCCCTTAACATCTAAAATTAGGCACTAGATGTTCTGAAGAGTTCATGAGCCGACTTGAGTGCAAGAAACTCTCTCAAAACTCATATTTTGTCTAAGGTGTGTTGTGATTCCATTTTAGATGCAACACTTGGGGCACTAAGTTCATAAAGTCCAGAGTCAAGAAGTTCTACAAGCTACAACCAAGAGGTAACTCTATGACTCAATTCTATGTTGTTTATATCATTTTATATCCTAGTTGTAGGCTTAATGCTTTGAAAACAATATTGCATGTATAGTTAGAGAGAACACAGATCCAAAGTATTTAGGGTTATATGTGCACCATAGGATGTTGTAGTATACTAAAACCCATCAGTTAGGAATACTATTTGCCTTTGGTTGAGTTTTCTTACAACAACAGCCACCATTCCAATATTGGTATGCCTCATTTGAGCTTTTATATGCGAAGAGGTTTCAGAATCCCATCTATTGGGGAAAGGTAGGGTAGCGAGTGGTGTGTGGCACTGAGAAAGTGCTAAAGACGATTGAGCAGATTCAACAAGTTAGACAGAGGCTACTGATAGCCCAGAGTCATCAGATGAGTTACGCATATCAGTAGAGTTGAGCAAGATTCATAACACCTTCCACGTGTCTCAGTTTAGGAAGTGTGTAGCCGATGAGACAACGGTGGTACCATTAGAGGAAATTTAGGTAGATGCGAGCCTGAATTACATAGAGAGGCTGATAGCAATATTGGATCAGAATGTGAAAGTTTTGAGGTTTAAAAAGGTGCCCCTGATTGAGGTCTGGTGGCAACATCGGAAGGGATCCGAGTGGACTTGGGAGCCGGAGTCTGAGATGCACGAGCAGTATCCAGAGTTATTTCTGGAGCATGACTACAAGGGCAAAGTATGATTCTAGTGGGGGGAAATTGTAACATCCCAGCTCCCAACTATAATATTTATATATTTATTTATGAGTAAACTGAGCAACTCGACGAGTGGGTGCCCCAACTCGTCAAGTAGAGACGAATTGACCACGTGGATTTTACAACCAACCCGGTGAGTCGAAGAGACCAACTCGGTGAGTTAGCGCTATGAGTGAAATCCATAATCTTTAGGGTTTGTGTCCAATTTAAAGGGCCTTAAGCCCCCATTTCCGCCTCGTTTATCATATCACCACTCTGTTAAGAACCCTAATCGAGTCCTAGCCTTGTGTGTGAAAAACAGAAGCTGATCTTGTGATTTTAGTGCATTTTTGGAGGACAAGTGGAGAGCATCAAAGCTTGGATCGAGAGGAGGCTTTGGATCTAGAGGTTCTTCAGGGATTTGCTTCAGTTGGGGGTAAAAAGATGCTAACTTGATCACTTCTTTGTAAGATCTTTGGTTAGGTAGTTTTTAGGGTTTTCTCCCATCTATTTTGGTGATATTGAGTCATTTGAGCATGTCTTGAGGTTGAAACCTCAGATCTGGACTATAGGTGGTTTGGTGAGTCCAAAGACCCGAACTTTATTTAGCTAGAGGCAAAATTTTATGCATCTAACCCTTATTGGAGATTGTATTGGCATTATGAGCCTAATATGCCATGCATGAATGTAAAATCTTGCAACTTTACATGACATTCGAGCCTTGGGAGGCTAGATCTAGAGATTGGAGTTGTAGATCTGCCTTAAAACGTCTGAATGAGAATATAGACTGAATAGACTCGCCAGGTCAATGAGCTGACTCGACGAGTCGGCTAAGGTTTTCCCCGATGAGTGTCGACATGAATAACTCGGTGAGTTGATGAGACAACTCGACTAGTTAAGTTGGATTTTCGCAACATTTCAGAGGAAACGAGGGGACTCGACAAGTCACATAGATACACTCAGTGAGTCGAGTCAAAATAAACTATTGACTCGAGTGTTGATTTCTGTTGACTTTAGCTATTGGTCAAGACAGGTATTATGGGGATCATGGAGGGGTAAAATGGTCTTTTACCCATCCTAAGAGTTTGAGAGAGAAAATAACTTAGTTATTTATAGTCATGATTTAAGTGTTAACTAGACATAATTATCCTATGTGTTAGGCGAAGGCTAGTGTGGAGATTCGTGTACAAGGTTTATTTGCTTGCTTGCTTACGAGGTGAGTCTTCTCACTATACTTATCTAGAGTGGTAATATATGTGTGACTGGAGGGCATTATGTGGTTATATTGAGTATTGTGATATCATGCATTATCTCTTTGTGATTTATGATACATATTATTCTAAGATTACTGAGTTAGGACCGGAGGGTCCACACGAGTTGTGGGACTGGAGGGTCCCACTGAGACACATTGAGAGGCTAATGAGATATGTGTGGTCTTTTGGGGAACTCACAATGCTTCGTGCTTACCATGTTATGTGTTATGTGTTTCAACTACTTCTCAGGATCACGGGAAGGCACTGACTTGATTGTACACATGAGACCGAGTTATGAGGATCCTGGATATTATTACTATTATGGACATGTGTTTTGATAACTTGATATTTTTAGGAATTATGTGATTGTGTTAATGAGATTAATGTGATTTTAAAATGAAAAATTTGTTTGAAAATATACGGTGTTACATCTTCTGCCACCAGCAGCCACTGTGAGAGGTGGTTATGTGTGTAATATGGTGTTTTTATGTATGTTTTAATGGTGTGAGGTTGCATGAATGGTTCTTGGCTGGAAATCAAAGAAAACCCACCACCACCACCACTGTGAGGTGGTGGTTGTCACCTCCTGCCACTGTCTACCACCCTTTTTGGTGGCTGTATTGGAGATTTTAGTATTCTTTTTGGTGCTAGTGTGTGTATTAGTGATGTAAGAACGTTTATGTGTGATTTGATTGTTGGATTTATCATTAGAAACCGCCACCATCACCGTGTATGGGTGGCTGCTGCCACAGACCATCACTGACCACTACCGGATGAGGTGGCAGTGGGTGGTTCTCGACTTATTAAACATCAAAATACTTAAACAGCTAACTTTAGTATGCGTGGCACGAGTTTGGGTACTGAAACCCTAATTAGGGTTTAAAAAACCCTAATGTCATGAAAAACCCTAATTTTGGAGTTTTTTTAGGACCCATGTTAAAACTGTTAATTGAACTTTAAATAATAGTTAATAGTGCTGCAAAATTAACTTAATGCAATATTGGACTTAATGAATTAATTCATTAACGGTTTGAGTGTGGAACACTAACCCTAGTTATCATTTTATATGGAAACCCTAGAATCGAGGAACTCTATTTTGGACAATGATCGGACACATATTTGGGCTGTTGATTGGACTATTATTTCACCCAAAAATGACTAAGTCAAACCTTAATCAGTCCTACCCTTAGGTGATTAATTCCTTAATGAGTTAAGTGTTCGTATTTAATCCTAATTGTTATTTTATGTGAAACCCTTATCGTTATTTCATGTGAGGTAGTAACTGTAGCAAGTGACTATGACTTGTGATCGAGTATCGACTCAAGTATCTTCTTGTAGGTAATCGGAAGTGAATTGAAGTAGGTAGAGTTCTTCGATACTACTTTGGTTACCTATGGTTATATCAAGGTGAGTTTCACCCCACTGTACGTCACACCCCCAAGCCAGACGGCGAAAAAGTCTGAGGGTGGAGGACTTCATTTGTAATATCACAACACATCCATCATAGTAATCAAAGTACAAACAACCATTGTATTTAAAAAGTATAGGTATTTACATATGTTCAATTAGTGTATATTGACACCAAAATAGTTATAGCAAAAGACAGAATATATGACTCAAAACAGCTCCATCTTCTCAAAAGCTCGGGGAGTACCTGTCTACTAATTCCCTGAGAATACAAGTAATTTGAAAAGAGAGTATCAACATAAACTTGAGTGAGTGCATATGTATTTATGTCTGAAAGTATGTTTTCTGTTCTTTGAATATGTAAATTGTTCCAAAAAATCCTATATTTTCTTTTTTAATATGAAAAGTAGTTTTAATCCCATAAAACCGTTCTATTTGTAAACCAATGTTCTGTATTTGTATTCCTTTGTAAAACCTGTAAAAGTGAGTGTGCCTGGCTCCACCAGCTGTTATTGTAAACTGTAATGTTATACCGTAAGTTGTATCTTTATAAACTAGTACTTTGAAAATGTACTCATGTTTAGTTAATTCTACACTAAATTATTGTTAATATCTTTTTATTGAGTTATTATAACCACACTAAGACTAGATGGCCTGAAATAACGCTTTGAAGGCATCAAAATTGTTGATAAGAATTGTCACACATAGGCGTGTATGTCCGACTGTAGCTAGCAGCCCGAGTGCAGGGTTGTCAATCCCAATATAGATCTATACACACTTGTTTCGATTCCCGACTAGAGATTCTAATCATAATATCATGAATTTAACTATGTTGTTTAAATGAATAAACAACCTAAACACATTGTCTCATAAAAACCCAATCATTCTGAAATAAATGATTAATAGTATACTCCTTGTTTAGTATACTCTAAATGTACTTCAAAGTTGTATACCCTTGTTTAGTTTTGAATCAAACTCCTATTCTTGTACAATAGTATAAACCTATGTTCTTCTAAAATAGTGTACAATAGTATACTTGACTCGTGAGTTAGTGTTAATGTATCATAAATTATACCTATTATAATTTATATGTACTTTCTGTTGTTGATACTAACTGTTCATGAATACAACCCTTTGCTCGACATGTTTACAAAGGGTATTAAAACCAAATGAAATAACTTTTATATTTATATACATATATTGAAATGACAGCCGGACAAATAACCAATACCTTAAGTCCACATCCAAACAAGGAAAAGGAAATAAAGTGAGTTATCAGTCATAAGGCTTTTAAATCTTATATATATATATATATATATATATATATATATATATATATATATATATATATATATATATATATATATATATATATGATTTTTGGGGAAAAATATAAGTTTATAAAAGATTTTAACATTTTGAAATACTTTTGATGACTTGATGTCATTTTATCACAATTAGAAACCATTTGATTTGAAGATAATTGAAATTCACTTTGTATGATATTTTGAAACCATTTGGTTGTAACACAAAATCCTTGTGTTAGACTTGTATTCCCCCCCCCCCCCCCCCCCTTTAAAACAGTAAAAACTATGAAAATACAAGGGTATGAACTCACCTTTTAAAGGGTGATTCTATTGATGATTTTACATAGGATGCTTATTTCCACAAGTGTAATCCCATAGCAAAACAAGTCTTATATAGCAATTTGTATAGCATATATGTAACCAATTAGCTAATATAATCATAGGATTGATTTGAAAATGGACTAATTTGTAAGTATAACTTACAAATAGGAGTGTTAGAAGCTAAAATGGAATCTGATTGGTGTTCATGGCCCTGGGTGTTCACGACCCTATGTTCTTGAAGAAATGAAGAACAAGTGATGATCCTAGGCCAGATTCTAAGAAGATTCAAAGGTTTTCAGGTGGTTGTTCTTCGCGTGTTCTTCGTGTTCTTCATGAAAACCAGTGAAATTAACGGATTTTTAGCCAAGTATAAGAAGATTGAAGGATGTTCTTGAAGTATTAACAAGATCAAGAAAGGATACATGTTAGATATTATTAAAAACTAGTGATTATCACTTGAAATTGATGAGAAAGGATGATCTTAGCATGTTCTTTAGGAGAGAGGTTGTTCTTGGCTGATGATACTTAGAGAAAATGGCTGGAATTGTGTTTGAAAGTGTAGAAATGAGCGAAAAGTCGGCTGAAATCTATATATATGCGAGGGTTCACGGCCGTGAACCTCGTACACGGTTCAAAGGCGGTTTGCGACCGTAGACGATTCACGGCCCAGAGGCGGTTCGCTGCCGAGAACAAGATTCGAGGCGATAAGGTTTGATTCTTAAAGCGATAAGATTCGATGAGTTTGTGGCTTGAAGCCTAATCACGGCTGAAGCCTTATCATGAACTCGTTAACGGTCCAAGGGTTCACGACCCTCGTTTGCGTTTCGATGGGAAAGAATAGAAGGAAGATGCGAATGTTCTCGATTTTAAGCATTTTTCTTCTAAACTCAACCACAAATATTTGAAGGGTTTTTAACAAGAAAAGGTTATTATTCCAACCATAATAAAATCCCATACAATAAAAAGGACTTTACTTGACCCAAGTTTGACTTTGGTTGACTAAGGTTGACATTGCAAACAGTAAAATAACGGGATGTTACACTGTACCCGTGGGTCGAAGGCACTAACTGCAGCACACTAGTTTTGTTTATTTGTTAGTAGATGGATACCTTAGGAACTGTATAAAAGCATATAGGTTAGACTGAGGACTCCTGATCCAAGCTCTCTTACCTATTGCTTCTTTGGTTGTGGTTCTAGAGTAGGATCATCTGTATGGGTAACTATCTAGAGTAGGATCATCTGTCCGGGTAACTATCTCACCTCTGAGTATATATACGGCCATGCATTCCTTGGATTGTTGATATTTAGTATGATGCTATGATGTAGTGATCCGTTAAATCTATTTTCTAGTATTAAGTATGCTACTATGCTGTAGTGATCTGTTAGATTTGTCTTTTGATGTCGAGTATGATGCTATGTTGTAGTGATCTATTAGATATGTCTCCTGGTATTGAGTATGTTGCTTTGTGGTAATAATCTGTAGAACTGTATGTTATATGTGTTTGTTGGTTATCATCTATGGAGTGCCCTTAGGGACTATTTTTGGTCATGTAGGATAGCCTGAGAACACTTGGTCTAGGATCTCTTGCCTATTCCTTGTTTAGTTGTGGCTTTAGAGTAGGATCATCTGTTCGGGTGGTTTTCTCATCTTTGGTTACTTATGGTTACGCATTCTATGGAGGTTAGGTAGTAGCAGGATTGTATGTTGTGAGAGGAATAGTAGGAGGTAGTGAGATGTATGATTGTTGTTTGCTTGTATTATGTGTCTACTTGATACTGATTATTTATATGTCGACATGTTGTGTTTGGTTTAGGTTGAGGTGGTCCTTCTTTGTGCTGTAATCCAAGATACCTGGTGCGGGCCGGCTATCAGCCATAGGCACAGAGGCTTAGGAGGAGCGGTTGGGTTGAGGCAGTAGGCTAACAAACCCTAGTATTCTGGCCCAGATAGACTAAAGGCCTGCGAGGCAGTCCATTAAGGCTGAACGCCCGAAGTACGGCAATTATGCATTCTTATGTATTTATTGTATGGGGTATTTTGGGGGAAACTCACTTAGCTTTGTGCTTACCCAATTGTTTATTGTTTCAGGTATCATCGATGACTGTGGGAAGGCGAAGGCGGGACTATAGACACTCATCAGCAACATTGAGGAATTAACATTTTCTGTGATACTCTGGTTTTTAATAAATATAATTTGGAATAAACGGTTTTCTTAATAATGGATGTATAAATCGGTAAGTTTTACCTTAATAAAAATGAAAAAAATACGGTTGTGAAAATGGGATGTTACAAAAATTTCACTTCTAACACCAAAACCTAGCTTACTTCAAGTGGTTAACTGTAGATCCTCCAACTTCATGGAAATATCCCCATAGATCTCTTATCCTTCTTCAAATTGTTTTTCTCTTCAAAATGGAGAAAAGACTCAACTAGCTTATGTCTGTACTTTCAAATGTAGAATTTGGTCCCTCGTATTTATACTATTTCCATATTAAACACCATACAGGCTAGTCACACAAGATATTACACATATGATCCTTCCTCACCACCGTACTTAACATTTAGGTCCTCTCTAGACATTTATCTAACTCTCTTGGTCAAACCTATCTTTTATCAAGTTGTCAAGTCTGATCATTTTTAACAAATTTTAACTTATTTATATCGTTAATATTTTATTTGAATTTTCTTTTATTGTTTTTTATTTTTTTTCTTAGATTATTACCCATTTTTTATTGATATTTTCCAAAATTTTATTTTGCTACTAAAATTGGTTAAAGTTATTAGGCACTAAAATGTGGATGTTAAAGCGAAGTAGGGAGAGGTGGGGACAAGCGTGGCGATAGGTGTGTAGGTGTTGAGGTGGGGTGAAATAGTTATATGAGTTTGGGTTGGTGCATAGGGGTATAGGTATGCATGTCTGAGTATGTGTGTTTGAAGAGGGGTTAAGGTTTAGGAGGGTTTGGTGGGTGGATAGGTGGGGTGTATCATTGTGTTTCAATATAAGAGGTCTTTTGATGGATGGTTTAACGGGTTGGGAAGAAGATTTATCATTGTCTTCATCTGAAAAATGAACTTCTGAGTTTTCTGTCTTGAATAAATGTTTAACTTCTTTGGTTGGTTAAAGATCTTCATTATCAATAACTTCATTATCGGATTGAGATATCGATAACACCATGTGCAACAAACAGGAGCATACTGGGGGGGGGTTATCTCTTTGAGTAAGGTTTGAAAGGGAAGGAGGAGATAGGGTTTGCGGTGATAACCGGAAATATCTTAGTAGATTTGGAGTATGATTCATGATGGGGTAATTCAATCTATGACCGTAATGATAATGATGGAGAAGGTTACTAATACAATGTTTGAGTTAATGGTTGTAGTTCAAAGGTACTCCAAAAAAAGGTGTAAAATATAATATCCGAGGATCATGGAAAAAGGTGGTCATTTTTTTTTATGTTGTCGCTTAAGATCGAGGAGTTGTGCCTTTAAGGAATCTATAACACTCGGTTTCAGATTGGCTTCTTTATTCGGGGTTGCGGACCAATCTTCAGTAATCATGAGGCTTAGGGCCTTGGAGAAGGAATGATTTGGACCTTCTCGGATGTGGGTGTTATGGTTTATGTGATCCAAGTGTTCGATTGTGTCTTCGGAGGTCAAGGGTATAATTATAATTTGATAATTTGGTCTTTTATGAATTTTGGATTTAGTTTATGTTGGTTTTCAGACTAATTAAAGTTTACAAAAATTTAGGGCTTCTCGTTACCATTTTGAGGATATAAAGAACGTCAAAATTGGATAAGGGATGCAAAAGCTATGACCATTTGAAGTTAGAGGGGTGTTGGGCCAAAAGAAGTATGCATGGCGCACAAGGGAGGTACGTATGTCGTACACGAGAATTTAGACGCGGTTGCACTTGGGAACGCCCTACATTCCCCAAGAGTAACATCCATAGAAATCATGCAAAATTTAAACTTTTTAATACATTTTAAAAACCAAAGATTATTATAAAACTTGTTTTCAAAATAGTATAATGCTAGAGTATCCCATAATCAATCATAAAAATCATAAAATATGAGGAGTTGTATGATCACGCCATCGCCTTCCCGTAATCATTAGAGGTACCTGAAACATAATAAACAACTGTATGCCCGAAGCTTAGTGAGTTCTCCCAAAATACCAACAGCATACATATATAACCAGATCATATAAACATCTACAACATGCATAATGAGCCATCAGTCTGACTGGACCACCTCACAGGCCATCAGTCTATCTGGATCGCTCTCCGAGCCTTCGGCACGTCTGGACCGCCTCTCATGGCCTTCAGCCTATCCGAACCGCTAGTCGGGCCTTCGGCCTGACTATATGCCCTCCTGGGTCTATAGTTTATCCGGTCTGCCCTGGGTATCGTGGCTTACTTCTTAAAGCAGGACCTGCCTCAACCTAATTCCCCAAACCAACAAACATGTGCACATACATATAAAAAATAGTCAGCCAGATCTAACATATCACTAACATCGCAACCATCCTATAAACAGGATATTGATCTAACCTATCTCTAACATAGCAACCATCATATAACCAGGATACCGATCTAAATGATCACTAGCATAGCAACCATCCTATAACCAGGATATTGAACTAATTGATCTCTAGCATAGCAACCATCCTATAACCAGGATACATATAATAAAGCATAATGTACAATAAACCTAAATAGAAATCAGACAAGGGCCAACATTGGTGCCTTCAACCCTATTAGTATAGTGAGGACAACTCACCTCTCAAGTAGTTCAAAATGATAATATCAACCTACTCCAAATATAGCTCCAACACCTACACCTTCACCCATTAATGATCCAATTCCATAAATTCCTAAACTACCAAAATAACCCAAGAAGTCAAGCTAGTCAACCCTTGGTCAAAGGCAAAGTCAACAGTCAGGGTCAATAGTCCATGTTGACCCAAATCGTCGAGTGCAGTTCACTGACACGTCGAGTCCTTCCAGAACTCAAAGAATCGTGAAGATCCTAATTGACTCATCGAGTTCATGCGCGTTGAATTGTCGGGAAAACACTAACTGACTCGTCGAGTTGTCTTGCACACACGCCGAGTTCATGCAGAATCCTTCAAAGGCTAATCTTCATCAGACTCGCCGAGTTGGCCATGCAACTCGTCGAGTCCCTTCAGTTGTTTCTCCATTCAGATGTTTATAAGCCACCCCAAAGCTTCATATTGCAGATTTGAGTTCCTAGGGCATACTTCCTAGATAAAGTTGCAATCTTTACGTACATGCAAGGTGCTAAGGGCCAAAATCAAGCTAAAGAAGAGGTTCTAAGTGAGGAAAAGGCATTATCTTGCTAAAGGCGAAAGCTTTATGACTATAAGAACCCAGATGCGCCTAGGTCTGAAGTTGCAACTTTAGATTGTGCCCAATACGCGAAATGAATCACTAACATGATAAAATGGCCCTATTCTCATGCATGAAGGGATCTAGTTAGAAGGAGTTCAAGGTAATGATTTGTTACCTTCAAGTGATGCTAAAATGGAGTAGAATTCAGATCCACAGCTTTTCCTTGCTCCAAGTTCCTTGGTCTTCAAGCTCCTGTCACCAAGGTTTTCCTTCCAAGTTTAATAACACATAAATATGGAACGTAATTACAATTTAGGGTTTTTGAGCTCAAAGGAGGTTTTAAGGGAGGCTAAGGACCCTTTAAATAGGGTACAAAACCCTGGAAATTAGGGTTTCATCCTGTAGCTCCAACTCGTCTATTTGGTCACTTAAGACACGCAACCAAATTGGTTCCTACTCGACGAGTCAGGGCATCCAACTCATCAAATAGACCTTTCAAAATGAAAATAATGTTGTAAAGTATATACCTGAGATTCGGGGTGTTAAATTTCTCCCCCACTTGAACTAGACTTCGTTCTTGAAGTCCATTGCGGTGAACAACTCCAGGTAATGCTCCCAAATCTCAGCCTATGGCTCCCCAGTCCACTCATACCCCCTCTGGTGCTATCATTGTATCTTTACCAAAGTTACTTCATTATTTTGTAGAACGTTCACTTTCCTTTCTAGAATGGCCACCGGCCTCTCTACATAATTCAGCCACTCATCGACCTGCATGTCATCCAAGGACACCACTTTCTCCTCATCTAATACGCACTTCTCCAACTCTGGCACATAGAAAGTGTTGTGGATATGAATAAGCTTTCTCTAGTAGCTCCAATCTATATGCCAGCTTGCCAACCCTGGCAATGATCCTGAACGACCTGATGTATCGGGGACCTAATTTCCCCATCTTCCTTGTAGCTCCAATCTATATACCACTTTGGTCATCCGTCTACGGATGATAGGCTCTGTTGAAATGTAGACGCATGCCCAGTTCCCTGTGGAACTTCTGCCAGAAACGGGAGGTAAACCAAACATCACGGTCTAACATGATAGAGACCGGCACCCCATGGAAAGCAATGATCTCGCAGATATATATGTCGGCCAACTTCTCGCCCGATGAACTCTCTCGTATAGCTAAGAAATGGGTTCTCTTGGTTATTCGATCCATGATTACCCAAATAGCATCGAAGCCCTTCGTTTTCCTTGGCAGCTTTGTAATAAAAATCCATCGTGATCTGTTCCCACTTCCACATGGGAATCTCCAATGGATGTAGCTGACCGTGCGGCCTCTTATTCTCGACCTTGACGATCCGGAAGGTCAAGAAACTCTCGATATACCATGCAATCTCCTTCTTCATGCCTGGCCACCAGTAACTCAATCGCAAATCCCTATACATCTTGGTGTCCCTCGGGTGAATAGAGAAGCGAGACTTATGGGCCTCATTCAAAACAATCTGTCTGACGCCACCAAACATCAGAAATCGTACCCTATTGTAGCGGGTCAATAATCCCCGACTATCCTACACAGACCGAGTGTTCTCACCCCTAATCTTCTCAAGTCTCTAGTTCTCCTGACGCATACCCTCTGCCTGAGCTTCCCTGATTAAGCTCATAAGTGGAGAATCCACTAATATCCTCATACACGCCACTAGGGTAGAAGACCTAGCTGACTTGTGGCTCACAGAGTTCGCAACCACGTTCGCTTTACCTGGGTGGTAAAGGATCTCACGGTCGTAGTCCTTGACTACATCCAGCCACCTGTGTTGTCTCATGTTCAGGTTCGGCTGATCCATGATGTGTTTCAGGCTCTTTTGGTCTGTGTAAATGGTACATCAAACCCCGTAGAGGTAATGCCTCAAAATCTTGATAGCGAATACCACTGCTCCCAACTCCAAAGCATGAGTGGGTTATCTCATCTCGTGCGACTTCAATTGTCGAGACGCGTAGGCTATCACCTGTCATCTCTACATGAGGACCGCTCCCAATCCCGTGATGGATGCATCACAGAGCACCACAAAATCCTCGACTCCCTCCGAAAGAGTCAACACATGAGCCTCACATAAATGTTTTCTGAGGGTCTCAAATGACCTCTGTTTGTTGGGGCCCCACTGGAAATCCACCCCTTCCTCGTAAGACGTGTGAGGGGTATTGCAATCTTGGAGAAATCATTTATGAATCTCCGGTAGTACCCTACTAATCCTAGAAAGTTCCTGATATTCGAGGGAGATCTCGAAACCTCCCACTGCATAACTGCCTTGATTTTGGCTGGATCGACCAAAATGCCCTCCTGGTTAATGAGGTATCCAAGGAACTGAACCTCTCGTAACCAAAACTCACACTTCGAGAACTTGGCATAAAGCCATTCCCGCCTCAAAAGTCCCAATAACTCCCGAAGGTGCTCCTCATGCTGCTCTCAGGTCTTGGAGAATACCAAGGTATCATCTATGAATACGATGATCGAGCGATCGAGCATCGGTCTGTAGACCCGATTTATCGGGTCCATAAATACTGCAGGCGTGTTGGTGAGCCCAAACAGCATCACCACGAACTCGTAATGTTCCGTAATGATTCCGGAACGCGGTCTTCTATACGTGCTTTTCCCTAACATTGACATGATGGTTCCTGGAGCTCGGATCTATCTTGGAGAACCAAGATGCCCCCTGCAACTGATTGTAAAGATCATCTATCATCGGGAGTGGATAACGAGTCTTTAATATTAACTTGATCTACTCCCGATAATCAATGCACATCTATTGTGAACCATCCTTCTCCCTGACGAAGAGAATTGGCGCTCCCCATGGGGAACTGCTTGGACGGACGAACTGCTTGCCTAGTAGTTCCTGCAGCTGTGATGATAGCTCCCGCATCTCTAGTGGTGCCAACCGGATAACCTGCACATTTGTGTTGAACCTCTGATGCTGAACCCTGATCCCTGACTCGTGTATCCACCACATACGCCAAATAACCCGCACATTTGTGCTGAATGTACTATCGAGCCCGGGCAGCCGAACAAAACCCTGATCCCAATCTGGTGCCCTCTCTATAAACAATCAGTTCTCCCCCACTTAGGGTTCGAACTACCACCCGCTAACCCTCATAGTAGATAATGGCACCGAAGCGACTGAGCCAGTCCATACCCACGATCACACATAGATTCCCCATGGGAATCGGAAGCGATCGGGAAAACACCCCGAAGATCTCCAACTCACATCCCTGGTAGACTGAAGAAGCAGAAACCCCGTGTTTGTTGGCAATAAAGACTCGCAACGGACATTCTAGCTCTCTTAATAGCACACTGAACTCCCTACTAAATGTCTAAGAAACAACCGACTGAATCGCCCCTGAGTCAAATAATACCAATTCATGTAAGGAGTCCACTAAAAACGTACCTAACCACACGTGCAAACATGTAAGCATAAAACATATATAATTAGTATGGTAAGGGATAGAAACATACCAGAAACCGTGTCCGGTGCTGCCTGTGCCTCCTCTGCTATAAGCAGGAAGGCGTGTCAGTAGGCCCTCGGGGGCGTTGGTCATCCCTGACTCCCGTCAGTAATCCTCAGTGTAGCCGAAACTGGAGCTTGCGCCGGCGTGGCCGCGAGCAGTGGACAGTTGGTCTTCACGTGAACAACCTGGTGACAGTGGTAGAAGATCCTCATATCCTGAACCAGGGCTATCTGGCGACAATACCTCATAAAATGCCCCTCCTTTCTACATTTGCAACACCTGCTACCAGATCTAAAAACCCCCAAGTGACCCTTCCTACACTTGCCACAAGTTCGGCCTTGCTGTCCCCCTGTCCTGGAATCAGCGGTCTTAGACCGCTTTAGCGTCAACTGTGACTGTGTTGGGGCCTGCTGCTGCTCCCTCAACTGTAGCTCAATGTCCAACTCATGCCGCCTAGCGGCCTCCCATAACTCCAGCAAGGTATCACACCACTGAGTAGCAAGAAACTGATGGATGTCAGTCTTGAGCATGCTCATATAATGTGTAATCTAGGCCTGATCAGAGGCAAACTCCAGTCATATCATTTCCCTCTCTGTGAACATGCTGGTGATCCCCTTTATCATCTCACCATCCTATCTCAAATCCATAAACTCATAAGCTAACCACTCCCGCTCCACCCGTGGAATGTGGCGATTGCAGAACATATCCCAGAACTACTGCCAAGTAACTGCGACTCTCTAATCATCTGAATACGATCCAATCATCAATCTCCACCAGTCCTTTTCCCCAAATCACAACAAGTTCAAGGCACAACTGACCTTCTGGTCAGTAGGACATGGGCACATGAAGAAACACCCCTCCACGTCAGATAGCCACCTCATGGATTTGATGGGGTCTTGAGTCCTATTAAAATTAGGGAGCTTTGTGTTGTCTAAGTCCCGATACTGGAAAGCTCGACTAGCTCCTACCCCTGTCGTCATTATAGCCGTTGTGGCTACTGCGGCAGCCGCGTCAGTGAGGGCTGCGTAGCGATCATCGAAATACTCCACCATGGCGGTCTTGATAAACCCAAACATCTCTGGTAACTGAGCCTAGAACACTGCAACCACCTCATCATACATGATCTCCCGGATCCTGGCGTCCATTTCATCAGCCCCCATCTTGTCGATAGTCTCGAGCACTGGGGTTCCTCCTGTCCGTCATCTCCTGATCCTGACCCGGATCCAGTCACAAATCATCGAGTAACCACCATGCTAAAAAATATACCAGGGAAATATCTGATATTCCATATTATAATCCGGGGACAACCCCCAACAAAACCCTAGGGGTTATGACTTCCTTGCTATACGTATGGGTCCTGTGCTTTCAGTAGTACGAGCCCATACTACCATCCACACCTATCCATATTTTTCTCAAGTATCATCACAACGCCCTAATACTAACACAAGCATGGCATGCACTCAATCCTCACTCCTAGAGGAAGGCTAAATATCTCATAAATGGCAAACTCTTTCCAATGACTCAACCATGAAACTTCCACTAACCCTGCAACACTCTTGTATGCTAGTCGTACATAACGTTGGACCCTATAGACATTCGAATACTCGGTCCTACTCTAAGCCCACAAGCAAACAAGGAATAAGAAATAAAGCTAAACCAAACATTCTCAAGCTATAAGATCTTAATTATGTACGGTCGTGATGCATACACTAAGAAACTATAGTAATGATGCCAATTTCATATAATGAAAAACCCTAGGCTATTAGGTATCATATAATCAGGAAATTCTTTCATGCAATTTCTGAAGATCCCTTTCCTAGTACTAGCATGCGGTTCTAACATATCACATAAATCAAATAATCCATAAGGTATTTTGGGGTCTATCCGTGAGTTCCTGTTGATCGTACACTTGCATCCTCCTTTATTACTTTGAAAACATTTTAAGAAAATCGTTTTAAATATTGTCCTCAGTTTGAGACTACAGATGCGCCAGTGTTTCCTCCAATTCACTCAAACCAAGGCTCTGATACCAACTTATAACATCCATAGAAATCATGCCAAATTTAAACTTTTCAAAACCAACGATTATTAAAAAGCTTGTTTTCAAAATAGTATAATGTCAGAGTGTCCCAGAATCAATCATAAAAATCATGAAATATGAGGAGCTGTACGATCACGCCTTCACCTTCCCACGATCATTAGAGGTACTTGAAGCTTAATCAACAAATGAAAGCCTGAAGCTTAGTGAGTTCCCCTAGAATATCAATGATATACAGAAATAACCATATCAGATAAACAAATACGGCAGTCATAATGAGCCATCAGTCTGACCGGACCGCCTTACAGTCCATTAGTCTATCTAGACCGCTCTTTGAGCCTTTAACACATATGGACGACCTCTCAAGGCCTTCTGCCTATCCGGGCCAGTCGCCGAGCCTTCGGCCTAACTATATACGCTCCCGAGTCCGCAGTTTATCCGGGCCGACCTGGATATCTTGGCATACAACTTAAAGTAGGACCTGCCTCAACCCAATCCCCCAAACCAACAAACATGTGCACATTCATATAAACAAATAGTCATGCAGATCTAATAGATCACTAACATAGAAACCATCCTATAACCAGGATACTGATCTAATCGATCTCTAACATAGCAATCATCCTATAAGCAGAATAATGATCTAACTGATCACTAGCATATCAACAATCCTATAACCAGGATACTGATCTAACTGATCTCTAGCATAACAACCATCCTATACCCAGGATACATATCATAAAGCATAATATGCAATAAACTAGGATACAAATCCGAAAAGGGTCGATGTTGGTGCCTTCGACCCTATTAGTATAGTGAGGACAACTCACCTATCAGGTAGCTCAGAATGATAATATCAACCTCCTCCAAATACAGATCCAACACCAGCACCTACACCAATCAATGATCCGATTCCATAATTTCCCAAACTACCAAAATAACCCCAGAAGTCAAACCAGTCAACCCTTGGTCAACAGTCACGGTCAATAGTCCATGTTGACCCAACTCATCGAGTGCAGCTCACTAACTCGTCGAGTCCTTCTAGAAATCGAAGAATCGTGAAGATCCTAGTTGACTCATCGAGTTCCCAGGCAACTCGTCGAGTTCATACGTGTCAAATTGTCGGGAAAACCCTAACTGACTCGTCGAGTCGTCTTATAGACTCGCCGAGTTCATTCAGAAACCTTCAAAGGCTAATCTTCATTGGACTCACCAAGTTGGCCATGCAACTCGTCGATTCCCATCAATCGTTTCTCCATTCAGATGTTTATAAGCCACCCCAAAGGTCCATGTTTCTGATATGAGTTCCTAGGGCATACTTCCTACATAAAGTTGCAAACTTTACATACATACAAGGTGCTAAGGGACAAAATCAAGCTAAAGAAGAGGTTCTATGTGAGGAAAAGGCATTATCTTGCTAAAGGCTGAAGCTTTATGACTATAAGAACCCAGATGATCCTAGATATTAAGTTACAACTTCAAATCATGCCCAATACCTGAAATGAATCACCTACATAGTAACTCTAATCAGAAGGAAGTTCAAGGTAAAAATTTATTTCCTTCAAGTGATGCTAAAAACGGAGTAGAATTCAGATCCACAACTTTTCCTTGCTCCAAGCTCCTTGGTCTTCAAGCTCCTCTCACCAAGATCTTCCTTCCAAGCTTATTAACACACAAATATGGAAAGTAATTACGATTTAGGGTTTTTGAGCTCAAAGGGGGCTGTAAGGGAGGCTAATGACCTTTTAAATAGGGTGCAAAACCCCAAAAATTAGGGTTTCATCCTCCAGCTCCAACTCGTCGAGTTGTGTCCTCCAACTCGTTGAGTTGGTCACGTAAGACACGCGACCAAATTCATTCCCACTCGATGTGTCAGGGTATCCAACTCATCGAGTAGACCTTCCGAATTGAGAATAATATTGTAAAGTTTATACCTGAGAGTCAGGGTGTTACACCAAGGGAACGCATTGCATTCGTCAATTCAGATGGAAACCCTAATTTAGTGTCTTGAACCCTATTTAAACACCTTAACTCACCTCCAAACCTCATTTTCCTCAGCCTCCATCCTCTATAACCCTAAGAACGAAACCCTAGCCTCTATTTGAGTGATTCTTGAGTTTCAATTAATTTATTTGTGTTTTTGGTGCTTGAGGAAGAAGAAGGAACTTGAATAGTCATTGATTGACTTGGAGCTTTCGGATCTGGGCTTTGTGCACCTAAATCTATCTTTTGGAGGTATAAAGTCTCAAACTTGATAACTCTTTCATGTAGATCTAGCTAATTGGTATTTTGTTATGAATTTGGTCCGTTTGAGGTGGTTCTTGTGACTATAAGTTACTACAGAACCTTTAAGCTTCATTTTTGGTCCTTATTGAGGTTATAGAGTTATAAAGTTTGGATCTTGATGGGTAAAAAAAACCTTCCATGCATGATTTGGTAGTCATTTGATGAATTTTAGGGACATAGGGTTTTGATTTGTGTCCCATTGAGTTATATTAAGTCATACAGCTGGAAACATTATGACTTAAGAAGTCCCATGAAATAAGATCTAGAAGTTTGGATTAAGGTCTTAAGGTATTAAGAAGTTTTTAGGACATCCTAAAGTGATTTTGACTCATCATTGGTCTTAGGCTTCATTAATACATGAAAGGGCTTATAGCCTTCGACTTTATGGATTAAGTCACTGATATGAAGCTATTTTGAGGATTTAGATGTTGGACATAAGGTATTATGACGTTGGTGTGATTTTTGGTCAAAATTCAGGAATGTCATGCATTTATCTTGAGAACGTGGGGCGTTCAGGCAAGGGGTCCTGATCTGTGGTCTAGCAATGAACGATATGCACTCCATCAGGGAATGCAACACGTTTGGTTCATCAGTGCGCTTTTTGGGCTTTTGGTCATGGGCTTGTTTTGGGTTTATTTTGTTTTGGAATTACTCTTTGGGCCTTTGCTCCATCTGATATTTATTATTTGATAAGGAATTATTGGGCTTTAGGATAAGGCCCATACGAGTTGGGCCTAACTTGCAAAATCGCGCCATTAGTGGGCTTATGGATCTTACAGTTTTGGGCCTTTTGATTTTGTGCTTGGGCCTCAGTTTTGGTTCATGTTGGATCAGGGGTAAAATGGTTATTTTACCCCAAGTATGGATTATGGATCATATTTTGGAACCTAACTGCTAATTTAGTGTTATTTTGGTACTAATAGCTTGGGAAGTCGTCAAAGTAGCAACTAGGGATATCTTTTAGTGAGCTTCCACATTCGTGGTAAGTCTCCACGCTATTTCATGGGTCGAATGAACCAATTCTGGCCCATGTGTATGTTATGTTAGTATGCTAGTTGTCTTTGTGATTCTTGCATGTGTATGTATTTATATGATTATCGGGTTAGGGTCCGACGTCGGTCGGGGCCCGATGAATATTTGTATGCTATGTATCTATATGATTATTGCATGTGTATGTGTTTATTTGATATATGTTATTGTATGTTGGGAGGGGCACGTTTTTATAGAGCTCAGCTCGATGCCGGGTGGGGCCTGATGATAGGACGGGGCCCACTATTTGTTTATTTTATGTTTCGTATGTGGTATTTGGGGAACTCACTAGGCTTTGTGCTTACGGTTTTCAGATTATGTTTCAGGTGATTTGGTTTTAAAAAAATGGAAGAGCTCGAGATGATTGCAGGGCACACACCACATGTTTACGCATTCTGTGATTTACTCTGATTTAATGATGTTTTGCTAAATCTTGACTACCTTGGTTTTATAGAAATAATATATATTAACGATTTGTAAATTTAACAATGAAATTTTATGTCATTATTTTTGGGATGTTACAAGTTGGTATTAGAGCCTTGTTTGAGGGATTCGGGCATACTCTCGGGTGTGCCTAAACTCAAACTGAGGGTTTGGTGAAATTTTTTATAAAATAAACACATAAGTAAAAAGAAATTTCCGAACAAAGAAAGGGGTGTGATGCTTGCAATCGGCCTAGCTTAAGTAAGTGCTTCCCAAACTACCAATACATCTTTATTATGTTATATGATATGATTATATGAACTACACGCGATATTAGAGTTAAGCATATGCTCAGTATTATATGTTAGGAGAGATTCCTTTATATGTCTGATTGTACAAGCCTTAGCATTGCATGCTATTATGGTTTTCATATCAGTGGATAGAATGGATTGATTAGTGTATGGTGGTTAGATTTTCTGTTTCTCGAATGTTGCTTGCTTTGTGCTTTGTGGGATTTCTAGTGATGTGGATCAACTACTAACTGAATATGCTAAGTCATATGCAACACATGTTAAATAATCTAAGAGTGATGGATTTGACCCTATTGCGCAACTCTCATCTGAGTCCAACCATTATAGGGTTGAGTCTTTTACTCAGAGGATTATGTAATCTATGTTGCATGTGACTATATTCATGAGGTAGTTGGTCAACATTGGTGAGAGTCTTTCAGCACTTGAGGGTAAGTGAGGTTGGGAACCTAGGAAAGCCTAGGATATGATTCAGCAGGTTTAGTGGTGCGGGTTTAGTGAGTTTTGGTGCATTGGTTTGAGGAAATGACTTAGAGGATTCAGGATGATTGCTTTGGAAAGTATGGATACGTGTGGAAGGTAGTATTGGGTCCGTACTACTGAAAGCACAATATCCATACTCGAAGTGATGAGAGTCTTGGAGAACCTAAGAAGCTTATGGAAATGAGGATTCTTAGGAATATGTTGATCATTGGCATGTTCTATTTCAGTTAGTAATGAGCACTCAGGGAGGTGGTTTAGGTTCCGGTTCTGGTTCAGGTTCCAGCTGAGGTGCAGGTACTGAGCTGATTAGCGAGCAGTTGCGGGAGTTCATCTCATCAGAGATTTCTCGCAGTATTTCGGAGATCTTGGATGAGCGCTTAGCTACGTTCCTTGAGGAGGTTATGGCTATCATTGGAGCTCGCACTTGATATATGCATATTTGATCATAAATTTCGTATAATATCTTAATACTTTTTGACTATTTTGTCTCGATTTACGAACAAAAGGTACTAAACTATGTTAAAATTATATTTTCAGCCTTAAAGACATGCTCGAGCGAAAAAGGAAGAGGATTTAGCAATTGGAAGCTTTGAAATTGAAGTTTGAAAAAAGAAGGGTGAAATAAAAAGGAACTCGACAAGTTAGCCTTCAAATCGACGAGTTGATCCGAATATTCTCGATTTGAAGATGCCTTATTATACATACCGTACACACGGATTTGAGAAAAAAACTCGTTGAGTTGGTCTTAAAAACTCGACAAGTTAGGTTGATTTTTGGAAATATATATATATATATATATATATATATATATATATATATATATATATATATATATATGTCTATATTATTATATTCTAACTAATTATTGTATGGATGTAGGAATGATTGTGGGCCAATCATTTTACTTATTTTAAGAAAGTAATTAATACATACTATTGAATTAAATATAATTGAAAAATACCATCTAATTTGATTACAAGGGTATTTTAGTCAATTAATATAGATTTAATAAAGGAAAATTGCATATTTTAAGGGATCATAGATTCTATTAATTTTAAAAATCTGATTTTACGAATTATAATTCTTTTAATTTGGATATTCTGACAGAATATATTTATGAGTATATTCAAAAATAAAAATAATAAGAATATTCTAGAATATATTTCTTGATCATGACTTCGAAAATTCTTGTAGAATAACAACAATTGCTAAGAATTACATTTATTGTTAAATAATAAAACTAAAAAACTTTCAAAAAAAAAAAAAAAAAAAAAAAAAAAAAAAAAAAAAACACATCAAAATCTAACAAAGACACTAATTCATTCTAAAAAAATAATGTTGCTAAGAAACACTTTCAATTTTGTTGTCCGTTCTTCTAGCATCAACTTCTGTGAAAACAAATCCAATTATATTTTAGAATCCGATAACACATTAGCAAATAAAAAAATAAAAAACTAAATTCCTTTGGAAAAATATGCGGACTTGTGAATTGCACCAAAACCAATAACCAAGAATTGTAGAACATGTGTAAATCAGTGAGAAAATATCCATATTCCATTCCAACAAAATTGGAATTTGTTACTCCATTCCGATAGAACTGGAATTCAAGATTCAGTTACAGTATACATATTGTTGGAAAAATATAAAAATAAAAAAATGCATAAATCAGTAAATTAGTCAAAACATATCCAAGTAAACTTTTGGGATACACGATATCATATGAATAATATTTGTAATTTATCCAACATTAGAAGATTGAAATAATGCCATAATGGGTATACTTGTTCCAGTTTCGAGTAGCCTCTTCACTTCTAATTCGATTCAATGAGCTATATTAATCAAATATATTCTAATACTGAAGTTGAAGTTATGAAGCAACAACACTTTGCATTTACCAGGTAAAGAATCAATTTCAAAACAGATTAAAAATCATAAATCATAACAATCAATATGTAAAATAAATGTAATATTAAAAATCACCTTATATTAAACTGTGAAATAGATTGACAATCTTCAAAATCAGAAAACATATGGACTCAACAATCGTTCACAAATATTTAGGATGCAAATCAGCTTTAATCTATAAAAAAAAATGCAAAATGAGCTTTAGCATCGTATTCAATCGATCAAACAAAGAGTAAAAAAATCGTTACCTCTATAATCATGTGAACAGAGAGAAGAAATAGAAAAGAAAATCGGCGGTACCTGTTGTCAAGATGGTCCACGAACAGGACGAACATCATGGCGGCGTTCGTTGATGGAATTTGTTGCACATAGGAGGCAGAAGTCGCCTTGCGTTCTTCTTTCATCCTCCTCACATCTCGCTACCATAACCGAAACAAGCAACCTTGCTGCCTTCCTTCAGCCTCGTCAATCACTGGAGATGATGTTTCCCTTTGCAATCGATCGATCCCATCGACTACCACCGAAACCCTTTAGCCTTGACACTATTCCATGGATGTGTTGTGTGCTGATCAGATCGATATTCATCTCATAGATAAAGGGAGAAAATTATGTTAGAAAAAGTCAATTTCATAAATAGTTGCCTAATATAAAAGGATTTAATTTGGGCAAAATATCAAATTAATTAATTTAAAAATAATAATTAACTGCAACATTACATAATTACCCTTTTACAATGAATGACCTATATTTATTCCTATATGCATACAATACTTAGTCAGAATACATGAACCTCTCTCTCTCTCTCTCTCTCTCTCTCTCTCTTTGTAACATCACGAAAATACAAGCCAAAAATTTAATTTTTAAATACACATACTTAGCAAAACATTAAAATAAGACTGAGAGTTGTCTAATGAATCCCTTGTCTAACAGCTCCTGTAGATGTGTAGACAACTCCTGCATCTCAGGAGGAGCCAACAAATATGGTGCCTTGGCTATCGGAGCCGCACCAGGGACTAGGCCGATCCTGAACTCTACCTGTCGCTCCGGAGGTATTCCAGGAAGCTACTCTGGGAACACATCAGCGTAGTCTCGCACCACTGGAACCTCGTTTGCCATCGCCTTTCCCGTCTCCTGGGTATCCACAACATACGCGACATATCCCGCGCAACCCTACTGAAGGTAGCGCCTAGGTATCACTGCTGAATATACTGTGGGTCCACGCTGTGGCCTCTCGCCGTGGATCACCAACTCTCCCCCACTTGGGGTCCTGATCCACACTAGCTGTTGTGCGCAATCTATCACCACCCCATTAGGTCTTAACCAATCCATGCCTATAATTACCTTGTTCCTGCGCAACGGAATGGGAACTAAATCCACCAAGTAGCGCTCCTCGAATAATCTCACAACACAATCTCTGAACATAGCTGATGCCCGCACCGATCGATCATCGGTGATCTCTACCTCTAAAGGGCAATCCAACATGCCTGAAGACTCAGTAAACTTCTTGCTAAGCGCAAGAGAAACAAATGATCGGGTAGCACCCGAGTCAAACAACACCTGAACAGGGATACAGTTCACATGGAACGATCCTAAAACATATACACAGAGCACATATCAATAACATAACATCATGAAAATGAAATAGAAGGAAAGAATTATACTCATCGCAACATCGGGTGCGGCGCGTGCCTCCTCGGTAGTTAGCTGAAATGCCCCGCTCCTCACCACTGGAGCCTCTGCTTTGCCCTGCCGGCCATCAGTGATCCGCAGGGTCGCTGGAGCTGGCGTCTTCACTGGCGCGGGTGCTGTCAACTGAGGGCAATTGGCCTTCTTGTGGCCCCTCTGGTTGCAGTGGAAACACAGCAACTCAGACATCTGTATCACAGGTGCATGGGTGGTACAATCTCTGCTGAAAAACACCGACTTGCCGCACTTATAGCAGCCCGTCGATCCTAGTCTACATGCCCCCTTATGAGGCCTGCTGCATTTCCTGCAGCGGCTCGGTCCTGACTGGCCTTTCGGCCTACCATATGATCCCTTGGGCTTCTTCCCCGAAGCCCCTCCTTTGTCTTCCTCTACCGGATGTGCTCCAGATCTATCTCTTTGTCCCTCGCCTTGGCAATCATAGAGTCCAAGGTAGGGCAAGCTGAAAAACTGACATGCTCTCGAATATCAGCTCGGAGCATGTCATGGTAGCGGGTCCTCCTCATGTGCTCATCACCCGCATACTGGGGCACCAACAATGCCCTTTCCAGTAACTTGGCGGTGATCTCCACCACAATCTCCGTCGTCTGCCTCATATCCAAGAACTCCCTGGCCAGCTGTTGAAGCTCGACACCGGCGCAAACTCTATCCTGAACCTGGTCGCAAAGTCCTACCAGGTCATAGCCTCGACAGCCGAGGCTCCCAACGAGTCACTCACGGACTCCCACCAATCCCTAGCTCAATCTCGTGAACACCCTGCTGCAAACCTCACCTTCGACCCCTTAGGGCAGAAGCTAATCATCTGTGCAGACTCAATGTCTGCAATCCATCACCTGGCAGCTATGGGGTCCTACGCCCAGTGAAATTTCGGCGCACCACTGCCCATGAAGTCCTTAAAGGACTGTGTGCGAGATCCTGCCTGGCCAGATGCCATGTCGCTCCTGAATGCTCGGAGGCGATCCTCCATCAACTCAACTATCCCTTCCTTGATTGACCCAAAGATAATGGGGGTCGACTCAAGGATACCCCTGGTGATCTCTAACGCGATGAAATCGCGTAGCCCCTCATCCACCGGCTCAGAACCTGATCCCGAACCCAATCCCTCTCCTGAACTACCAACTGCTAGTCTAGGGCGCAATACCACCATTCTGAAACACAACATAATAAACGTTAGGAACACTGATATATCACGAGGAATCACTACTACCACAAGTTTCCTGGTCTCATCTTAGCTTTCCTTGATTCGAGTATGGATCCTCTACTTCCAGTAGTACGGGCCCATACTACCTTCCACATATATCTGTACTTTCCTCAAGTACTGCCTTGACTCCACCAAGTCACTATTATTGCTAATACTTTCTGCTACTCCCATCCTAGGCTTGCCCTAGGGAATCCTCTGACTATACCTGATCCAGTCCTCAGCTGCTGAAAGCCTCCTTGTGATGCCAATTATCCATCACCTGAATACCATCACATGTGGCGAGGCTCGGATAATCCGTCAAGTAAAAGACTCGTCCCTACAACGGTTAGACTCGGACAAGAGTTGCGCAATAGTGCCAAGTCTAGCACTCTGAGATTATTCAACCATGTTCGCATGTGAAGTGATGCATTCACCTAATGGTTAACTCCCATCACTTAAAGTCCCACACATCACAAAGCAAGCAGCATTCAGACATAGGAGGCTACTGAAGAGGTTCCATCCTCACACTGGGAAACCGTACTACCATACAATGCTAAGCTCATGCTATCAGGAATAACCTAAACAGGCTATCCTACTGCTGTCTACTCAATCCTAATATGCAATTTTCATATACTGAGGTACATAAAGCAAGCACATAAGGCATCATTCCAAGATCCTTAGTCCTATTCTAGCATGCTGTTCTACATGAACTGATAAACATATATAAACTTGTATGGGTACATTGGGGAATACTTACTTGATCTCGGCCGGTCGTGCACATCACACACTTCGTTCCTTCTTAAAACGAACTCTTAGAAAACATTTTCTTTTTCAAATTATTTTAATCCCTCGATTTGAGTCCAGACACCCCCTAAGGTGTGTCCAAATCCCTCAAACCAGGGCTCTGATACCAACTTGTAACATCACGAAAATACAAGCCAAAACTTTCATTTTTAAATACACATACTTAGCGAAACATTAAAATAAAACATTCACCGATCATATCATTTCATAAAAGATGTGTGTGTCTGGAAACCAGTTTATAAAAACCTAACAAAGTCAGAGTACAAATCCCCAGGATGATCTCATAGTGCAGAATACAAAGTGTGTGTGTGATGTGTTGCTACCACGCCAGCTCCTTCCCCTTCTAAGAAGAGGTACCTGAAACCAAAACTGAAAGTTGTAAGCACGAAGCTTAGTGAGTTCCCCCATCATACCACATACCATAAAATCACATATCATGCATATTGCCAGGCATTTCTGGAGTGCCCGACCTACCTGGTACGACCATTCTGGGGTGCCGACCTACCCGTGTCAAGCCATTCTGGGGTGCTGACTACCCATGTCAAGCCATTCTGGGGTGCTGACTACCCTTCGGTCCTAACGACCGAACCTTGGGGACTATTGTTGGATTAGTGTCTAAGTCCATAACTATTTTGGTATGTACTTGACCCGATGGTGCATGGTCCTTTTGGGTTGCCTTCACCAAAGCAACTTGATAGGATGAATTATGGAGAGAAAGGATTAAATATGATTTATTAATATATTATGAGAATAATGTATTAAAGGAGAAATCATATTGTTTAATTAATATAAGTCAAGAATTAATTGGTAATTAGTTTTGTGACTAAAAGAGATTAATTAAACTTAAGGGACTAGAATCGTAATTATAAGATAATTGCAATTTGGGCTATGGATTGCCTTATATTAAGGAGTGGACGAATTCTATGGGAAAGCCCATGAGGAAATCGTCCAAGGCCTTAATGAAAGGAATCTATGGGTTGCTTAGGGCTTAAGCATCCAATTTAGGGTTTCCTTGTTAGATAACCCTAATAGCCTAACTATATATACACCCCTTATGACCTAAAAACGGGGCTAAGCATCCTTCTAGGATTTCACACGTTTTAGGGCAGCCTCCATCCTCTCTCCTCTTCATCCTCTTGCTCTTGGTGTTTGTGAACCATTAGAGGAGTGACATTTGTGACTCTAAGCTTTCTAAATTCAATACAAGGAGGAATTGGATTGTTATTGCTACATAACAATCAAGGTAATATCTTAAACCCATTATTATGTTAATGTCGATTATCATATTCTAGAATTAGGGTTTATAGTCTTGGATAACTTGCATGTACAATAGAGAAACCTAGATCCATGCATTAGGGTTTGTATGAGCACATAGGATGTTCTTATGACCAAAACCCATCAGTGCTACCAGAGCCACGATTGGTTTCCATTGTGTTGATGCTTTGTTTGTTTGTTCAAGCTAAAAAAATCGAAATTTTGAGATTCTGGGGGCTGAACTCGCCGAGTCCATGCTGACTCGACGAGTCCATGTCTGACTCGATGAGTCAGTCGGTCAGAATGAGGGAAAACTGGGATTTCTTGTTGTTTTTGCTTGAGGATACTTGCCTTATCATGTTAGATCAATATAAATCTGTTTTTTTGATATATATATATGAGTATATTCTTGATCTAATTGAAGATATTTATCAATTAATAAAATATTTGTTTCCTTATATGATAATTGATTAATTATTTTGATTAAATTGGTAAATTGTTTTGCAAGAAATCATTAAATAAATCAAATATGGATAATTATGTAATCAAATGTTAATTTCGATTATTTTTTATTTGATCCTTGTGTTATGAAAAGTTTCATATTTTCCCCTTTAGGTTTTATAGTTTAAATTTGAACTCAAAAGTTTTGTTGTTTTGAAATTTAAATAGTTAAAACCCTGATGTTTTGAAAAAGGTTTCAAAACTTGCCCTCAAGTTTTGGAATTTAAATTTCGATTAAAAGTTTAATTTTGATATATATTTAAATTCTAACCCTAATGTTTTGAAATGTTTCAAAAATTTCCCTCAAGTTTTGGAATTTAAAAGTTGATTAAAAGGTTTAATTAGGAATGTTAAATTCTAAAACCAAAGTAATGTTTTGAAAAGTTCAAATCACACCCTTGTGGTTTTATTAATTAATTAAGGTGTATAATTAAAAGAGGTTTAATAAATCTATAAAAGTTTAGGTTTACAATTTAATTGAATTAAAAGTATAATTGTTAAATTTGACTACCTACTATTTTAAAAGTGTAAAATACACCCTATACTATATATAACATTAAAAGTCTAATATTATATATATGTATGAGTAAAAGTCAGTCTTACCGTTAGTAGGCCTCATTCACGAAGTTGGTCTATAAGGGGTGTTTAAGGAAATTGCCTATAATATGGCGATTGAATGGGTATCCACTCTTACCCACCGCACTCTTGACTAGTGGAGGGTCATTAGCCGAACGGGTACGATAGGATGAAACCTTCCATTATAAGTATAATGAAATACAAAATTAACTAAATGTTTTTACGAATTCCAAATCTAAGTTACTTAGGCAAAGTGAATTGATGCAATTCTATGAAATTACACTTTGTGCCCTTGCGAAGACGTTACTGGAGCGTGCGTGGTTTACCGGCACACTAAATGGTTCTAAGCAAAGGTAGCAAATGGTGACTCAATGTTTGTCATAGTTCGGTGGAGCGTGTGTGGTTTACCGACACATCGAATAGGTAACTGTAACATGTGAGGGCACCATGTAAGTTTGCATGGTTATTCACACCCGCTTTGTGATCCTCGGCATCCCAGTCACAAACAAGAGGGGCATATCGAGATTTAAACATGCCATCGAAATGTGCAATGAATCTCAAAGGATCTAGGAGTTTTCATAGATTTAAAACTTAAATTTCTTTTTCGTTTTTTCATGGTGGAAATTAGTGAATCGCCATTCACTTACCTTCAAATGTTCTGCAATTTGGGTTACAACATCCATCTCCCGAGTTGTAGAATATTGTGTTGGGTCCTAGCCTTAGTATCTCATTTGGGTGATTTACTAAGGACTCAATCAATCAACTAACTTGAATTTGTTTTCTCCCGTGCTGTAGATGTCAAAGTTCAACTACTATGGTATTCCCAAATCTCGTGGAACAAGCATTCCACATGAAGATGGTATTCCACGATTCGATCGAGGAACAAGAAATCATGCTTCACTTCCTCCACCTCCTCCAGTTGTTCTCCCTAACCCACAAGATCGAAGAATTGAAAGGTTCAATATCACTAAGGCCCTATTGGAAATGAAACATGAAGATGGTAAATTCGTGTGTGCCCACATTCTAGGAATGAACTCACACATCGATACGTTGATAATGTTGGGTGTGTCATTCCCTGATGAGTTGGTTGTGAATTGGGTTTTGCAGTCACTTCCTGAATCATATAATGAGTTCAAAAGAAAGTATTATATGATGGATCATGACGACAACCTCATTGACCTAACTTACATGCTCATTGCTGCTGAATCAGAAATGATTTGGCGAAGCAATGGAGCGTATTTGTTGAGAAAGTCAACCAACCATGCTTCCGAGAACGTTCTAGGAGAACCGACCAGCGTTTGCTGCCAAAAGAAAGGGCATTGGATACAAGTCTGCCCAAAGAGCCTGAAGAGTCCAGAAGATGGGAGAGTCAAAGTGTATGACTGCGCTTCAGGTAAAATCCACTATCTAACTCCGTTAAGTTCCTATTCATTGATTCTTACTACATGATGTGATAAGACTGCATTTGAATGTTTTGCAGGATCGGTGAAAAGAAAGGAAGCTTGGTGAAAGAGCAAGATGAATCTAATCACGAGGAATGGATCTTGATCGCATGGACTTGAAGATTAGATTTTGAGCATAGATAGTTACGATAGAGTTGTTAGAAATTTTCCTTTTGAAATACACAGTTTTCAATGGATTTTGCATTGTAAGGACAAATGTTTTCCACTGCTTTTATAAATAAAATAAATTTTCGTTTGACTTACTTATTTGTTTATTTCCTTGCAATGAAATCGTTATGAAAATTGGTGTTGGCATATTTCTACAACAAATGGATAGGATTCTTATTTATGGTGTTTATGGAAAAGTTGGAAATTTACCAAATAGGGAGAGTTTCTCATCGCCCAAATTTCAATTGGACAGAAATGTGGAATCATGCAACTTGGTTGCATGATGAATGAGAAATTTCATATTTGGAAATTAGACTAATCCATTGACAAAGTGTCAAGTGAAGGACTAGGAGATCGAGTACACAAAGTTACATGTTGATCAAGTCCACCATAAGAGTAACAAAGATATTCATCATGATTTACTAAAGGTTTAGTAAATATGCTTATACTTATAAGATTAAGTGTAGTTCGGAATTGATTAAAAAGGTTTAAATCAATAGCAAAACGAATAAGAAGAATCAAGTAGGCAAAAAGATAAAAGTTTCTCCATTATAAGAAGAAGGGAGAGTACCTTTTATGCTTTATGATAGGTCTTAATGATTAAGAACCATATCTCAATTGATCCTCTAAGTGACTCTTAGTACAATTGTATGTCTAAGAAGAGGAATCAAGAATTGAAGAAATGGTTAAATCAAAAAGTCAATCATACTTCGTTCCAATAACAAATCTTAAAGTTAAGATTGTGGCAAT
Organism: Lactuca saligna; assembly: GCF_052625555.1. NCBI lineage: Eukaryota > Viridiplantae > Streptophyta > Magnoliopsida > Asterales > Asteraceae > Lactuca > Lactuca saligna. The sequence goes on from NC_136420.1 coordinate 136,293,572, forward strand.
AAGTGACAAGTATTAAGAAGGTTTTTAACATTCATCAAATGTGGAAAGTTGTAATGCCTTGGATAAGACAAAGACCAACTATGACCATTTTATGAAGTGTTATGATAAAAACTACACTAACTCTTGAATATTTGGTTGTCAAGAAATGTTTATTGACAAGAGAATCTTATATGTCAAGGAGTCAGTGGGAATCTTAATGGTCATGAAAGGTTTCAAGAACAAATCAAAATAAACCTTATCGATCATCAATAGCACACGAGTTGAGGTTTACAACCTATCATGTTGACTCTATTTTTTTTCTGTGTTGTTCCAATTGAGTTAATTATGCATGTGAGTTCTATGAGTTCTCATTTTGAACGCATAAAAGGCAAGGCACCTTAATCAATGAAAGGTACATTGATAGGAAAGGGTGAGCTGCTTAACTACTTAGAAGACATGGTGGGCAGATATGCTACCATAAGGCAAGAAATCAAGATTAAGAAAGTTCGATCCATATGAGTTTGAATTTGTCGTAAACTTTGGTTTTAACAAATTCACATGGATAGGAACACATACACCATTTAAATCTAAGTGTCATAAGATTTCCTCCTTCATGAAAATGATTGTGAGGAAATGCTTTCACTAAGAAAGATTTTAAAAAGATAGTGATTGTAAAATTGTACTCTCAAATTCGATTATGGTTACGGTATCCCTTTCCATGATTTGAGTTGTGAGGTTTAGCAATTAGTCTTAATTGTTTAGACACACATATGAACTATCTAAGGCAAAGGTGTATAAGTTCAAGAAGCTTTGATAAAAGATTATCAAAGCACTCAGTATTAGAAACATGGACTTAAGAAATTCAATATGTATTGTTTTTCTGAAAGTTAAGATGTTTATGAATACATGTCGAAGCTAGTGGGAGCATAAGTGTTATGTTTTATAATAATCATCATGATAGTGGGAGCATAAATGTTATGATTGTATGATTATTAAGGAAAGTATTGCAAGTTGGCAATATTAATTATAGAAAACAAGAGTTATTCTTTGCAAAGTTGTAAGGATGGAATGGTTGTTTTGCTATAATTAAGGGAGAGAATATTATGCTTCATTTTAAATCTAAAGGCTTAGGTTGTGGAATATTAATAAATTTAGTCAAAAGTACACAGTGTGTTCTTAAAATTTCGATTATGATTACGACATTCCTCTTCACAATTCGAATTTTGAGAACATAGCAAATAAAACATTATGGCAAAAGATTGATAAAGTATCAAATCTTTATGTAAGACATTTTGCATCGTGTCCCATACGCTTCGGGTACAGGATCAATTGCAAATGCTATAATATTTGACCGTTCTAAAATTTTCCAAATGTTTAGCGCATTTAGAGGAAAAAGGACTAGAATCGGTTTTTGACCAAAATAATTGAACAACTATCTAAGGACAATCCAAAGTTCACCTAGGATTGGCTGTGAGTAGTTAGAAGTATAATATTGGATGGACCATAGTGACATTATTGTATAGATAAGATTCTATTGAGAATGAGTTGTCATATGGTATGTATGAAAAGTTTTCCATATTGGGAATTGAATATTGAAAATCTATGTCTAGATTAGGAACTTTTTTTTTGCAAAAGGATGTTCAAAGGAATGTACTTTGAGTGAGAGACATCATATCTAAGGAATTGTATTGTAACAATCTCCGATAGAAGACTTTGTAATATCATTGGAAATAGTCTTTGTGACTTTGGTGCAGTGACATTACGAAAGGATCATTGCATAAAATGTTAGAATCTAGCATATTCTATAAGTAGCAAGACTATGATATTCTTTCACTTATGAAAAAAGGATTTGGAATTGTAAAATGAGAATGATTGGAAATTGTGACATCCCCAAAATCTCGGCCAGAAAAGATCGATTTTCATTTATGCTTTTAAATATTTTCAGAGTAAATCCTTTTGATTTGAAAGAGTTGCGGAATTTGTTCCCAAAAACAAAACATGATAAAACAATGTTTACCGAAGCATTTCATAAAAGAAATGTATTTTCATTATAATCAAAACTCGGGGTGTCATGTTCCGATACAGACCAATAAGCATAAACGAATACATTACAAGTCATATAACAAATATAAACATATGTAGACTTGTAAACAAAACAACTTGATGGTTCATCCATCTTACGCCCTTGCGCCACTTCTTGTAATACAAATAAAACTGAGTGGGTCAGGCTTGGGAGCCTGGTGAGCATATAGGGTTTTCAACCCACAATAAATAATTAAATTAATTATTATCAACCAACAATAACCCAGTTACCCATTCTCGTTATTCTCACTTTACGTCCCTAAAAGAACTAACACAAGGGACCTAATCTAAGAATATTTGCATCGGGGTGACAACACATGCTGCGGGGTTTCCTCAGCAATATAAGTCAAATAAGGCAACCATGAGGGGGATGGAATACAGCGAATGAACACCCAAGTTCATTAACACCTATAGGTTATGAGCCTGCTAGCGTTCCATATGACTATCTAGAAAAGTCCGTGGTCGTCATCTAAATTCCGCTAGATGACTGGATCAAAACGACAACGAGGCCTCTCATCTGTTTATTACACACCAACTATCTACCCATGTTCTACCCAACATATTAGTAGATAAAAACATACATTTTTATACATATTTTCAAAACCTGTATAGCATGCTTGATCAATACATTTTCCATATAACAGATGAGGCACACACACATAACACGTATTTCGTATAGAAATAATCATATTTGTAAGATAGAAGAAAGTGAATATACATTCACACACATAACAACAAAATATACACATAACACGTATCTCGTATAAAATACTTCATAGTTATACATTATGAGAAAGTAACAACGCATTCACACGTATAAAAGACAATAAACTTAATACCCTCGAACCATACTTGTATTATTATTGCGTATATGAAAGGTAGTATACACTCACTTGATCAGAAGATGATCGGACAGCACTACGACTCGCAAAAGTAATAATCCTCCGCAGATCTGGAAGATCTCTACGAAAATCGAACTTCTCGCGGGCAGAGCTTCGGCTCGGAAACCGGACTTCTCGGGATCTTCGGGATCTCGGGACTCGCTTCGGGACTCGGGAATATTACCGGGGCTTCGGGATGGCTTCGGGGGTAAAAATGCAGAGCTTCGGCACAAAAACGAGAGGAAATTAGCAAATAAACCTAGACCCCTCGCATCCTATTTATAGGAGGCTGGAAGCCTCTCGTACGCGGGGCGTACGTGCCTCAGAAACGTAAGCGCATGCGTCATCCGAAGTGTCGACACTCTTCGGAGTACGCGGGGCGTACTCACTTACGCGGCGCGTAAGTCGGATCAGACCTGTGACTCGCCTTCGGATAATCCTTCCGAATTTTGATTTAAAAATAAATACAAATTAATTAATAAATTTCGGAAATTCATATCTTCTTCATACGAACTCCGTTTTCGAGGTTCTTTATATCCACAGAAAGGTGAGACTACGCTCTACAACTTTCGTTTAGACTCTGTTGGCTAATTTTGAATTTATTTTTATTATTTATTTTTAATAGGCCGGGATAGAAAATTTCGTTATATATTCATAACTTCTTCGTCCGACGTCCGTTCTCGCCTAACTTTTTATCGCTTTGATACTAACAACGAGATCTTCGATTCTCGTTTATATCACTAAGGCTAAATATCGCTTTAACGTAAATTTCACTTTTTACGTTATCCAGCGTTGCCTGTTCTGTCGCGAAACTTCGACAAGTCATAACTTCCTCGTTATAACTCGGATTTCGGCATTCTTTATATCTCCAGAAACCTTGTTTCAACTACTACAACATTATCGAAAGATATCAAGTTTATTTTACACTTAAATTTTGACGCTTATTTTTATTCTTAATTAATCAAACCACATAATTAAGCAATTAAGCACAAATCACATAATACTCAAATAATACAATCTTATTATTTCAAAATGGGTTACAAAGGTTAACCTAGACCATTACATTGCTAAATATAGCAAGCCCAGAAACACAGGCGTTACAATTCTCTCCACCTTAGAATGATTCTGTCCCCGGAATCACACATCAACAAACAAATGCGGATAGCGACTCTTCATGTCACTCTCCGTCTCCCAGGTGAGATTCGGCCCATTCGTGTGTTTCCATCGGACAAGCACTAACTCGACCATCTTGCGTCGCAACTTCTTAGTCTTTCGTTCAACGATTGCCTCTAGTTCTTCAATCAACCTTTTGTTCTCATCAATTCTCAACTCCGAAAGTGGAATCATGTCGGGAACATCCCCCATGAACTTCCGTAAATAACACACATGAAAAGTGTTATGAATTCCATTCAATTCTTCTGGTAGTTCGAGCTTGTAAGCTTGGTTCCCAATCCTCTGAAGAACTTTAAACGGTCCAATAAACCTTGGACTCAACTTTCCCCTTTTACCAAATCTTATAAGTCCCTTCCACGGCGAGACTTTGAGCAAAACCGAATCCCCAACTTCAAAAGTCATCGGTCTTCGCTTCTTGTCAGCATAGCTCTTTTGACGATCCTGAGCTGCTAACATTCTTTCCCTGATTATTTTCAACTTTTCAGCAGTTTGATGAACCATCTCCGGTCCCATAAACTGCTTTTCCCCAGCCTCAAGCCAACAAGACGGCGTACGACACTTTTGTCCATACAAAGCTTGGTAAGGTGCCATCTTAATGCTCGAGTGAAAACTATTGTTATAGGAAAATTCTACCAACGGTAAATGTTCATCCCAATTACCTAGGAATTCCAAGGTACATGCTCTCAGCATATCTTCAAGTGTTTGTATCGTTCTTTCACTCTGACCATCAGTTTGTGGATGGTAAGCTGTACTTAAACATAACTTGGTACCCATTTCCTCTTGTAGACTTTTCCAAAACCTTGAGGTGAAACGACTATCACGATCCGACACAATTGTTAGTGGAACACCGTGAAGTCTCACAATTTCCTTCACATAAGAATTCGCAAGCTTTTCCATAGACCATTTCTCCCCGGCTGCTATGAAATGCACACTCTTAGTGAATCAATCAACAACCACCCAAATCATGTCGTGACCATTCTTTGTTCTGGGTAGTTTAGTGACAAAATCCATAGCAATGTCTTCCCACTTACCCATAGGCACAGGTAAAGGTTCTAAACTCCCATACGGTTTCTGATGTTGTGTCTTGACTCTCGCACAAGTCACACACTCGGCCACATACTTTGCAACATCAAGCTTCATCGTAGGCCACCAGTAGTAGGGTTTCAGGTCCCTATACATTTTAGTGCTACTGGGATGAATCGAATACATGGTCTTGTGAGTTTCTTCCATCAGAAGATCTCTAATTCCTCCTGACTTAGGTACCCAAATACGATCTTGGAATACCTTCAGTCCATGACCGTTTGTACCAAACACCAACGTTTTACCCAAACGTTCCTCCTTTCGGTCATTTTTCTCAGAAGCTTCCTCTTGAGCTTTCTTTATACTTTCCACAATGGTCGAGACAACTTCAATTCTCAATGCTCTTGGCCTTTTCCTTTCAAGATTGACTTTCTGACTGAGAGCATTAGCAACAACATTAGCCTTACCCGGGTGGTAAAGTATCTCGCAGTCGTAGTCCTTGAGTAATTCCAGCCAGCGTCGTTGCCTCATATTCAATTCCTTCTGATTAAAGAGATATTGGAGACTCTTATGATCAGTGAAAAGTTTGCACTTAGTGCCATAGAGGTAATGCCTCCATATCTTCAGAGCGAAAACTACCGCTGCCAACTCCAAATCATGAGTCGGGTAATTCTTTTCATGCTCCTTCAGCTGTCGAGACGCATATGCTATCACCTTTTCTCTTTGGGTTAAAACACAACCCAATCCAACCCCAGACACATCGCTATAAACGGCGAAGTCTTCAACTCCATCGGGTAGAGAAAGTATCGGTGCCTCGCATAGCTTCTTTTTTAACTTCTCGAATGCTTCTTTATGCTTATCACTCCAAGCATAAGTAGCTCCTTTGTGGGTCAAAGCTGTCAACGGACTAGCGATCGAAGAAAAGCCTTGGATAAACCTTCGGTAATATCCGGCTAATCCTAAAAGGCTTCGAATCTCCGTGGGACTTTTCGGTTGTTCCCACTTCATTACAGCTTCAATCTTTGTTGGATCAACCATTATCCCTTCTTGGTTGACCACGTGACCCAAGAATTGGACTTCTCGAATCCAAAAATCACATTTGGAGAACTTAGCATACAGCTTCTCCTTCTTCAAAACTTCTAACACTTCTCGCAAGTGTCTGCCATGCTCCTCCTGGCTTTTTGAGTAAATTAGAATGTCGTCGATGAACACTATCACAGATTTATCAAGGAACGGATTACAAACCCTATTCATTAAATCCATGAATACTGCCGGAGCATTGGTTAGTCCAAACGACATAACCAAGAACTCGTAGTGTCCATATCTAGTTCTGAACGCAGTCTTCTCTATATCCTGCTCTCTTACTTTCACCTGATGATATCCTGACCTAAGATCGATCTTCGAGAAATAGCTCGAACCTTGCAATTGATCAAACAGGTCATCAATCCTTGGCAACAGATATCAATTCTTTATTTTTGCCTTGTTCAGCTCTCTGTAATCAATGCACATTCTCATACTTCCATCTTTCTTCTTAACGAATAACACCGGAGCTCCCCAGGGCGATGAACTAGGTCTAATGAAACCTTTGTCCAACAATTCCTGAAGTTGCATCATTAGCTCCTTCATCTACGTCGGTTCTAATCGATAAGGTGCTTTTGCTATTGGCGTGGTTCCTGGTAACAAGTCTATTCTGAACTCTACTAGTCTATCAGGTGGTAATCCAGGAAGATCTTCGGGAAATACTTCCGGATAATCACACACCACAAGAATACTCTGCATCACCTTATTCTCCTTCTTAGCATCAATCACGAATGCTATGTATGATGTACATCCCTTGGTCAAACACCTTCTGGCTTTCATTAGGGAAATGATTCCAGAATTCACTCGGCGTTTGTCCCCATACACCATAAACGATTCTTTTCCAGGCGGGTTTACTTTAACTATCTTCTTCTTGCATAAGATTTCGGCATCATTGGCGCTGAGCCAATCCATTCCCAACACGATGTCGAAACCATTAAGTTCGATAGGCAATAATTCCTCGCGGAACTTATTCCCATTCAAGTCGATTAAGATGTTTTTCATACGATGGCTAACAGGTACAAACTTGCCACTAGCAACTTCGACTAATAAGGCATTATCTAGTCTATCAACAGGCAAAGCTAGTTTTCTACCAAATTCATGCGATATAAAGGAGTAGTTGGCTCCAGAATCAAATAAAATTTGGGCAGGCAAATTGTTAACGAGAAAGGTACCTGAAGCGACATCAGCTTCATCCTTAGCAGCTTCCAGTGTCATCTGGAATTCTCTCGCCTTCGGCTTTGGTGGAATGTTGGGCTTAGCTGCCTCCTTCTTCTTCGGACAGTCTTTCAAAATATGCCCCCCTTCATTACAACCAAAACACATCCTTTTGTTGTTCGGACATTCATTGGCAAAATGTCCAACCTTTCCACACTTGTAGCAAGTTACATCCTCGCTACATTTCCCGAAGTGCTTTTTCTTACACTTTTCACACAACTTCGCTTCCCCTCCTTTACCCCCACCAAACCTTTTCGAATCAGATTTCGAAAATTTACTTTTCTTACCGGAACCAGATGTTCCCTCAAATTTCCTCTTCTCACCAACCTCAACCTTGTTGGTGGTTCTCCCCTTTATCATGTTCTCAACAGACTTGGCAGCCCAGATAGCTACCTCCAAAGTATGTGCCTGACGTACTTGCACCTCATACTCCCATGGAAGTCCCTTCGCATACCGGTCCACCTTAGTCAGCTCGTCTGGAATGATACGCAAGGCAAACTCCATCTTATCGGTGAAGTTATTGGTGTATTCATCAACTGACATACTACCTTTCGTTAATGTCAGGAACTTGTTCTCCAACTCCAACAGATTTTGAGCCGAGCAGAACTTGCGCTTAAACTGCACCAAGAACTCTGCCCATGACAATTGCAGTGGCTCATTAGGGCTCAAAGTCTTCCCTAGAGTGTTCCACCAACAAACGGCTCCACCTCGGAATTGACGCATGGCATAGATGGTTTGCAACTTACCTCTACAGCCACAAGTCATGAAGGCTAGCTCCATTTCGGAGATCCAATCCATAACCCCAATCAGATCCTCCTTTCCATTGAAGGTCGATGGTTTGCAAGTTAGAAAGTCCTTGTACTTGCATCCCATTCCATCATTCCTTCCATCACGGTTGTCTTGTCTAACTATCGGTGGGTTGGCTTGACCAACAGATCCACTGAAGTTTTCACCTTCCAAGTGCCCTTCATTTAATTCAGGCTCTTCCACACGAATTGACAGTTCTTCACGATTTTGTTGAAGCAACCATCTAGTTTCATCCATCTGACGATCCAACATCGTCTGAATCATCAATTGTACACCAGCCATGGTTATTGGCTCAGGTGCTGCTGCTACAACAGGTCTTTGTTCAATCACTGGTGGTTGATTCCTGTTTTCATTAGCATTTCCAACTCCACTTCTTGTTCTCACCATTTTGATCTACACACCGAATAAGGTGAAATTAGATCCTTATTCACGATAGATATTCAAATCATCCTTATCACTCCGAAACGTTTACATGCTAGTTCTAATATCGTAGATGTACGCTTAGAATCCTACACACATAAAGTTCCTAGATCCGGTCGGCAACAGACCATAGATCCGAACAAATAATATCATATATGGCAACATATAACATTTAGCACATAAAATCATTTTAGGAAACTTTCCTAAAATAAACTAGTGCTCGTGTCTAAAACATAACAGACACACATCTCAAAATTCCACTTAGCATTCTAAGTTTAAGTCTAGAAATCCTAAAAATTCCTAGTTCGCTTAAACTAATGCTCTGATACCAACTGTGACATCCCCAAAATCTCGGCCAGAAAAGACCGATTTTCATTTATGCTTTTAAATATTTTCAGAGTAAATCCTTTTGATTTGAAAGAGTTGCGGAATTTGTTCCCAAAAACAAAACATGATAAAACAATGTTTACCGAAGCATTTCATAAAAGAAATGTATTTTCATTATAATCAAAACTCGGGGTGTCATGTTCCGATACAGACCAATAAGCATAAACGAATACATTACAAGTCATATAACAAATATAAACATATGTAGACTTGTAAAGAAAACAACTTGATGGTTCATCCATCTTACGCCCATGCGCCACTTCCTGTAATACAAATAAAACTGAGTGGGTCAGGCTTGGGAGCCTGGTGAGCATATAGGGTTTTCAACCCACAATAAATAATTAAATTAATTATTATCAACCAACAATAACCCAGTTACCCATTCCCGTTATTCTCACTTTACGTCCCTAAAATAACTAACACAAGGGACCTAATCTAAGAATATTTTCATCGGGGTGACAACACATGCTGCGGGGTTTCCTCAGCAATATAAGTCAAATAAGGCAACCATGAGGGGGATGGAATACAGCGAATGAACACCCAAGTTCATTAACACCTACAGGTTATGAGTCTGCTAGCGTTCCACATGACTATCTAGAAAAGTCCGTGGTCGTCATCTAAATTCCGCTAGATGACTGGATCAAAACAACAACGAGGCCTCTCATCTGTTTATTACACACCAACTATCTACCCATGTTCTACCCAACATATTAGTAGATAAAAACATACATTTTTATACATATTTTCAAAACCTGTATAGCATGCTTGATCAATACATTTTCCATATAACAGATGAGGCACACACACATAACACGTATTTCGTATAGAAATAATCATATCTGTAAGATAGAAGAAAGTGAATATACATTCACACACATAACAACAAAATATACACATAACACGTATCTCGTATAAAATACTTCATAGTTATACATTATGAGAAAGTAACAACGCATTCACACGTATAAACGACAGTAAACTTAATACCCTCGAACCATACTTGTATTATTATTGCGTTTATGAAAGGTAGTATACACTCACTTGATCAGAAGATGATCGGACAACACTACGACTCGCAAACGTAATAATCCTCCGCAGATCTGGAAGATCTCTACGAAAATCGAACTTCTCGCGGGCAGAGCTTCGGCTCGGAAACCGCACTTCTCAGGATCTTCGGGATCTCAGGACTCACTTCGGGACTCGGGAATATTATCGGGGCTTCGGATGGCTTCGGCGGTAAAAATGCAGAGCTTCGGCACAAAAACGAGAGGAAATTAGCAAATAAACCCGGACCCCTCGCATCCTATTTATAGGAGGCTGGAAGCCTCTCGTACGCGGGGCGTACGTGCCTCAGAAACGTAAGCACATGCGTCATCCGAAGTGTCGATACTCTTCAGAGTACGCAGGGCGTACTCACTTACGCGGCGCGTAAGTCGGATCAGACCTGTGACTCGCCTTCGGATAATGCTTCCGAATTTTGATTTAAAAATAAATACAAATTAATTAATAAACTTCGGAAATTCATATCTTCTTCATACGAACTCCGTTTTCGATGTTCTTTATATCCACGGAAAGGTGAGACTACGCTCTACAACTTTCGTTTAGACTCTGTCGGTGAATTTTGAATTTATTTTTATTATTTATTTTTAATAGGCCGGGACAGAAAATTTTGTTATAAATTCATAACTTCTTCGTCTGACGTCCGTTCTCGCCTAACTTTTTATCGCTTTGATACTAACAACGAGATCTTCGATTCTCGTTTAGATCACTAAGGCTAAATATCGCTTTAATGTAAATTTCACTTTTTACGTTATCCAGCGTTGTCGGTTCTGTCGCGAAACTTCGACAGGTCATAACTTCCTCGTTATAACTCGGATTTCGGCATTCTTTATATCTCCGGAAACCTTGTTTCAACTACTTCAACATTATATAAAGATATCAAGTTTATTTTACACTTAAATTTTGACGCTTATTTTTATTCTTAATTAATCAAACCACATAATTAAGCAATTAAGCACAAATCACATAGTACTCAAATAATACAATCTTATTATTTCAAAACGGGTTACAAAGGTTAACCTAGACCATTACATTGCTAAAAATTGCAAGCCCAGAAACACAGGCGTTATAGAAATGTGTTCAATTTGATCTATTTCACAAAGTAAGAACCATAGGTAAACATTGTGTGCATGCTAAGAGCATGGGACAAGTGTAATAATTCAAGTAAGAAGTTGATTACCTGAAACAACAAACAATGAGTAATCGATATGGTGATAAATAAAAGGTGTTTTATTTATACTCAAAGGTTTGAGGCCATATAGGATTAGTATTATTCTTGTGTTTCACTTTGCATGTTTTGACTTCCTGAATAATTTAATTGATCAAGAACAGTCAAATTATTCGAACGGGTCACAGTCGTTCATATGTTGGAAGTAGGTATGAATGAAGACTGTCGTGAATTGTTGTGTGGATTGTCTAAAAGATTATTAGACATAAGAAAATGTTTGTTGCAACGTTCATGAGTGCTTATGAATATGAATTTGTGTAACAACCCGAAGTTTTCCATCGTTGAAAAACCCATTCTACCAGTAAAAATTCACCGTTTGTCAATCCGTTCCGTTTTCGTTTTGGGTTAAATTATTTAAATGTTTATAGTAATCCAATGAGTGTCCAAACCCTTTAGGAACTCATGAATCTAGCCCAAAAATGTTTATTTCAAAAATTTTAGAAACATCCCCGCCGGGTGACGGAAACTTAATCGGGTGCGACCTAAAGCCCCGTTTAATGCCAGTATCGGGTAGAATTCCACCGTGTCCAAGTTTTAGGACCTATATAAACATGTTTAAACATTCATTTGAAGCTTTTTCTTCCTCTCTCTACTCTCTCTCTAACCTCTCTCCTAAATCCAAGTTCAAGGGTCCAAAACTCAAATTTAAGGCCTCAAATCTCTAAGGTACCTTCCCTAGATTGTTATGTAACCTCCCTAGCCTTCAAATTCGAGTTCAAAACATGGAATAGGACCACATTCATGAGTTTATGGCCCTGGAATAGTCCTAGGCTGTGAACTCATATGAAATGGGTTTTGGAGCCCAAAAACCCATCCTAAACAATTTTGGGACTTAGATATGGCTATATGACTTCATGGAATGGACTTAGAACATATTAGACATGGATTTTGAGGGATTTGAAGGAGTTTACGGCCAAGGAACATGCTTGGGCCGTAAGCTCATATATATGGGGTTTTTATGACCTTAAACCCTTCCTAAACACTAATAAGGCTTAGATATGAATTTTAAAATATTGGTTTTAGCCTTAGAACACCTTAAACACATTATTTGAAGGATAATTGAGAGTTTACACCCAAGACTTATGCTTGGGCCGTAAACCCTTCATTTTGGGGTGTAAACTCCTCCAAGGGTGTTAGAAAGCTACTTTAAAACCCCTAAAGCCTTGGAATAATTTTTAGAAGTGCATACAAACAAGTTTTTGGCCTTAAAACATAATAAATCGCACTTTAGGAGAGTTTACGGCCATGAGGGGGGGTCTCATAGGCCGTAAACTCCAAAAAAAACCTCAAAAGTCCCATAAAAATTCATGTAAGGCCTTGGAACAATTTTAGCAATCACATGTGATTTGTTAGGAATCAATAACACAATTATTCATGAGTATATAGGAGTTTACGGCCATGAGTCCCATGCTAGGCCGTAAACTCCATTAAGTATGTCCATTGGTGTTTAAAATTCAATCCAAGCCCTTAAAGCAAACCCTAGAAATTTTCCCCTAAGTGTTTCAAGCCAATTTGCACCATAAACCACCCCACCATGAGTTTACGGCCGTAAACTCATGGGGAATGGGTGTTATGGCTGAAAAATCCATTAGGGAGTTTACTCTTGGGGAGTAAACTCATCTCCCAAGTCCCTAGCATCATTACACGTCTTTAAACGCCACCCGGGTCCTTCCAAACACTTGCAATGGGGTGTTTCCGCGACCAAAAGTGTTTGTCCCTAACAATTAAGTAATCTAAGTCCTAATTAGATACAAATGTGTATCTTTTCATTTTACATAGGAATCTCGTACGTTTGCAAGCCCCGAACCAACGTTTAGCATCCGAAATCGTCACATTTCTCGTCTGGTGAGTTCATACCCCTACGCTTTTTCCGTGTTTTTCAATGTTTTTAGGGGGAATACAAGAAAACTATAACTGTTTTCGAATTATAACATTAATATGTTTCAAATAATATCTGGAAAACTTATAAACAGTTTTACTCCTTATGTATTATGCTGAGCCTAAGGGATGATTTATCAACTACAACTAAATGGATTTTAGTTCAGAAATTAACCAAACTAATCAAATTATTATGGGAATAATTTGGGGTTCTTTAGTGTTTGTTTTATCATATACTAATATGTATATAAAGTTATTAGATAAATTATGTCTGATTCAGTTTATCTCCGTTTCATTTGAATATATTTCCAGATAGCTTCATTGTATGTATCTATATTCACTGAATTATGTTTCATAATTCTTTTGTATGTCTGAGATCGTATGAGAACCCTGTGAATAGTTTAGTACTATTTTGTGAGTTAGTCACTTCCCTTTATGGATGATCAGTAAATCCTCCCCGGAAGTGCAACCAGAGTCTCCTGGAGGGAGAGCGAGGAATTTGTGAATAGATCTATTCGGGACTGACAATCCCACACCTTAACTGCTTGCTACAGTTAGGTGGGCACGCCTGGGGTGACAAATTTCTGGATATCGTCCGACGTCTAACAAGCATCAAGGAGGTCTCTTTGTTGTATCAGCATGGTTACCCGACTCACAACACATATTAATATAAGTTTATTCACAGTATCGCTTTGGGTTCAGTTTGACTATGTTTCGATTCCATTTCCACCTTCTATCTGTAGTTTCCATGTCTATTACGGGATGATGATCTCATGGTTCTCAGTCTATTGGTCTTATATCTAATACGGGATGGTAGTCCCATGGTCTTTAATTTATATCTAGTACGGGATAATAATCCCATGATTTCAACCTATATCTTATACGGGATGGTATTCTTAAGGTTTTAAAACTATATCTAATACGAGATGATAATCTAATGGTTTTGAATCTATACCTAGTACGGGATGGAAGTCCCATGGTTTTCAATCTAAATTTCAACAAATATTAAACTATACTGTATCTAGTACGGGACGGTAGTCCCATGGTTTTCAATCCATGTTTCCATGAGTATCAAACTATATTGTATTTAGTACGGGATGGTAGTCCCATGGTTTCCAATCTATATTTCCATGAATACTAAACTATATTGTATCTAGTACGGGACGGTAGTCCCATGGTTTTCAATCTATATTTTCATGTATATCAAACTGTCTTATACTTAATACGGGATGTGAGTCCCATGGTTTTCAAACTACTTTCCATCTATAGGTCGCACATTTCAAACTAATTCATATTTAGTTCGGGATAGTAATCCCATGATCCTCAATATATAGTTTTATGTATTAAACTATACTCTGTAATATACAACCGATCTTACAATTAGGAAAATATGGGATTTTCCTGGGGTAAAATACAACACATAAACGAATTGCTAAACCTACTTTACATAAGAAAATATGGGATTTTCTTGGATAACAACCTCTTTGGTAATCCTACTTTACATAAGAAAATATGGGATTTTCTTGGATAACAACCTCTTTGGTAAACCTACTTTACATTAGAAAATATGGGATTTTCTTGGACAACAACCTCTTTGGTAACTAAAGGAAACTGGTACATTTTCAGAAAACAAACATCTTGTGAACTCACCAGCTTTATGCTGATTTTCAAACCGCTTGTATTCTCAGGTCCAAGTTAGACAGGTACTCGGCGATATCTTTTGGTGAAGACAGAGTACTCAGAAGACTCGTCTCAACTTTTGTTAATATGATGCATATGTATATCTTGTATAACTTTACTTTTGAACTAAATGTAAATTTCTATATGTAATGTAATGGTTGTTTACTTTACTTACTATGTGCATTGGAATTGATACTCAACGTGGAGTCCGCCCCAGAAACGTTTCCGCCTTCGGTTTTCGGGGTGTGATAGATTGGTATCAGAGCCCTTGTTTATAGTGAATGAAATATACCAAACCTTACATGGTATAAAACTATAAACACTAAAGGGCCTAAGTGCTCTGAATTAAAAGTATCTTCAAACTACAAGTATTTTCAAAAGTATACAAGTATACCAAACCGCCGAGATCCGTAATTACAAGTAGAACAAAACATAAGTAAATGGATGTTGTGTACTATGGTTAAACCTCGGTAGTTATGTAGTCGTGTCTAGGATCAATATAGCCTAGCCAACTATATTCATTCGAGACACTACCAACATGTGCTTGGGAGTGACTGTGGTGTCCGGTATGCCTAAAACTTACCCAATACCCAAACAATGAGTCGTCGTTGCAACGAGACAAGAAATACTATGGGAGTATTTCTCGAGCCAACCCTTCGTAGAAAATCCCCGTATACGCGTGGTTACTTGATCATTCCTCTAGCGATAAAATGTTCTGCCTTGATAACTCTTTCCTGCTTTATCGCTTAGTAAGATGCTATATCTGTCTTGATGAGATATCCCCTGTTCAATATCTCTTGATTCAATTCAGAGGACTTATGATCCTCTCTTTCCTTATCTTATTAGATCACGATGCCTCCAAGAAAGAGACCCAGCTCGAAGAACAACGACAATCCTCCTCCGCCACCACCTCCTCCTCAATTTGATCTCGCATCACTTCAGACAGTTCTGACTGCCGCAATGATGGCAGCCATGTCACAAATGAACCCCGGTGGCTCCGGAGGTGGTCCCGAACCCCAAAATCCAGAAGAAAGCCAGGGACACTGAAAAGGGGGTTCCTACAAAGACTTCATGAACGCGAAACCCACATCGTTCGATGGCACTGGAGGTGTCATTTTCCTAACTCGATGATTCGAGAAAATCGAATCAATCTTCAAAATATGTGCCTGTTCGGAGTCTGACAAAGTAAAGTTCGCCGCCTGCACCTTCCTTGATAAAGCCCTGACT
Organism: Lactuca saligna; assembly: GCF_052625555.1. Taxonomy (NCBI): domain Eukaryota; kingdom Viridiplantae; phylum Streptophyta; class Magnoliopsida; order Asterales; family Asteraceae; genus Lactuca; species Lactuca saligna. The sequence goes on from NC_136420.1 coordinate 136,309,688, forward strand.
TGGTGGAACGGCCAAGTCAAATCTTTAACTCTACCTGTAGCAAATGCCATGGGTTGGGAAGCCATGAAGAAGCTTCTGCTTGCAGAGTATTGCCCTCGGGGCGAAATACAGAAGCTAGAACATGAACTCTAGAACCTTAAGATGAAGGGTTCCGACATAGCCGCTTATACTTCAAGATTCGATGACTTGGCATTACTCTGTCCGGGAATGGTTACCCCGGAAAGTAAAAAGATTGAGAGGTTCATCTGGGGATTGACCCAACAAACTAAAGGGAATGTCTTGGCTGCAAAGCCAGACACCTATGACAGTGCAAAATGTCTTGCGCAAATCTTGATCGATCACGAAGACAACTCTGATGAGGAGGCCACCACTCCTGAGCAAGTCACAAGTGGAGGTGGAAGTAAAAAGAAATTCTGGAACAAACGGAAGGCACAGAGTACGCAAGGTTCCTCTAAGAAACAACAAACAATAGCAGTTCATGTTGCTACTGCCCCTGTTGTTGTTTCAGCTGTCGGTTCCACAGCACAAGCTCCCGCCAGTGGATACACTGGTACCCTCCCTTGGTGTAGTAAGTGCAACTACCATCACCGTATCCCTGGTCCATGTCGCGAAAGGATCTGTGACAACTGTGGCAAGAAGGGCCATCTTGCTCGAACCTGCAGAAAACCAGTCAAATCAACAAACCAATCATCTGGAACGGGAATAAGTCCAGCCTGCTACAATTGTGGCGAAGTAGGCCACTTCAAAAGAAATTGCCACAAAGCAGCTACAACCGTTGATCCCACTGTCGACGCAGGTATACTTCTCTTTGACAACTCTTATACCTGCAACTCTTTTCGATTCTAGTACCAAAAGGGTAACCTGTTATCTATCTATTCAAACACCTGTCTAAACTTAATCTTTTGTTGGTAATCAAAAATGTGTACCGTCGAGACAGCTAACCAGCAAGATAGAGAACACTAACTTCACACCTATAGATCGTATTCTCAGTTCGGAGGATCATTCTGTTCCATTCGATTAAATGAGAAACTTTTCACGAAATTCTTTGATGCTATGTTTGACATGGAATGACCAAGCTTCATTCATGTTGTTATCCTTAAACTTGAAAGGGTCGCCTGTCTAGATCTTTCCCCGACCCGACTCTCGTGATCTTCGGCATCAAAACCTTCGTATCATTTCATACTTTAAAGCTCGAAAAGTTTTCCTGATAAGAATTGACACGTATCCCTCGTTCCTGTGATCATCGGGAAACGAGAAGTCTACGGCTCTTTTTCCTAAACGTCTTTCCCGAAGGATTCCGAGAATTCCTTCCAAACGTATAGCCAAGTCTCACGCCGGTTTAATCTCTGAAACTACCTCATGACCAAACCTCAGTGAGAATGACGTGTCCAAGACGGTGACCAAGAATTGATATGATCACTACGGGTTTGTAGTGGTACCCTTTTGGTCAAATCATTCTCCTTGATCATATAGCTAAGTAAAGCAGTCATACTCGTGAACCTTTCCAACAACTAAGGTGATAGGGAATTACTCGGCATCAGGGATACCCATAGAAACCCGTCGATTCTTGGATCCCATCGATTATTATCGCCTACATATCCATAAATTTTTCTAGAACCATCAGCCCCTTCATGATCCTCGTATAATCAATTCCACAATCTTCAAACTTTGGCTACCCTCAGAACTTAGTAACATACATACAGTACTTCACGTCTCGAATCCTTAGAAGTACCTACCCGACGAAACCCTAGTGATTTCTTTGAGAAGGTCAAAGTCATCAAGGGTTGGAACCTCCATGGGAAAACCAATTGAGATCATGGAATGAGAGAGTTAATGTATGAAATAAGGACACGTCCCGATAGTGAGAATTCGTTGGAGCGCCCAGCGGAGACCCGATTCTACTTGAGAGCGTGAAGATTCGAGGCAACAAATCTATCCATATCTCATTCCAATTCATGATCTATATATTAATATTTGAATTTCGGGATGAAATTCCCTCCAACGGGGGGATAATGTAACAACCCGAAGTTTTCCATCGTCGAAAAACCCATTCTACCCATAAAAATTCACCGTTTGTCAATCCGTTTCGTTTTCGTTTTGGGTTAAATTATTTAAATGTTTATAATAATCCAATGAGTGTCCAAACCCTTTAGGAACTCATGAATCTAGCCCAAAAATGTTTATTTCAAAAAGTTTAGAAACGTCCACGTCGGGTGACGGAAACTTAATCGGGTGCGACCTAAAGCCCCGTTTAATGCCGGTATCGGGTAGAATTCCACCGTGTCCAAGTTTTAGGACCTATATAAACATGTTTAAACATTCATTTGAAGCTTTTTCTTCCCCTCTCTACTCTCTCTCTCTCTCTCTCTATCTAACCTCTCTCCTAAATCCAAGTTCAAGGGTCCAAAACTCAAATTTAAGTCTCAAATCTCTAAGATACCTTCCCTAGCTTGTTATGTAACCTCCCTAGCCTTCAAATTCGAGTTCAAAACATGGAATAGGACCACATTCATGAGTTTACTGCCCTGGAACAGTCCTAGGCCGTGAACTCATATGAAATGGGTTTTGGAGCCCAAAAACCCTTCCTAAACAATTTTGAGACTTAGATATGGCTATATGACTTCATGGAATGGACTTAGAACATCTTAGACATGGATTTTGAGGGATTTGAAGGAGTTTACAGCCAAGGCACACCCCGCTAAAGCGGAAACGCAAGGTATGACAGCGATAACGGTTTCAATGCAAAAGATAAAGATACATCACCATAGCAGTATTTAAAAGTTTACAACCCATAGCTTCAAAAGAAACAAAATACAAGTTTTTCAAAATAACATTGTTCAAAATATAGCTTCATAATAGCTTCAACACGATGCAGCATGCTCTATAATGATGAATCTTTACATCCACTTACTAATTACTTCCTGAAAAAGCATGTAAAACGAGCGTCAACTATGAAAATAGTTGGTGAGTATCACAAGTTTATAAAAATCGAGTGTACAATAAGGCTTTTCGTAAATACAAGTACATTGCTCCAATGATAAACAAGTTGATTGCTATTAATGAATACAAGTTTATTGCTATAACGAGAAACGAGTTTGTATGTGTATGAGCAAACAATGAGTCTCAACCAAACCTATGACTGAAGCCCTATCAAGATCTATGCTTATCGTTCCATAGATGAATATGGTATCATGCACTCCAGCGATTCGGGCGAGTGAGGAGTTGTCAATTCCTAATAGCGCTATCCATAACGACCATTAGCTCAAAGAGTTAATGGTTAGAGATAAGGGAAGGGCCTTAGTACGATAAGTTCTCATGTTCCGTGCTGCATAGACATACATAAAGAAACATAGCAATACAATAGCAATCATGTTTGATACAATTTAATTTAAATACAACATGCAAATAGTAGTTTTTCTGGACATGCTTTTCCACCCCAAAACATAAAAACCGAAAATAGGGGAGTGCATGAATACTCATGATGTTTTGTGTAGACACAAGCGGTACTTCGGGATGCACCAACGTCTTACTACCGGGATCCTACGACATCAAACACACGCACTAGTGAGTTTCCATGTCGATATCTAATGCTAATATACTAAACTCTACATATAGGGAAATGCCAATTTATGTTTTAGTATTGGATTTTATATCAATTAGTTACACTTTTTCTGAAGTAATAAAATTCTATATATCGGGCGATTAATTACAACCTTGGAATATAAACTTTCCAAATTTTTAAGTCCTTATTACAACATAAATTCACGAAAATAGCATTCGAGGGATAAAAATTCTCAAACTTTTTATTTAACTGTTATTACACAATACTAAGCTGGGAAAATTATAAAAATGAATTTCCAAGCTGTTTAATTATATTTTATGATTTTTGAGCATTTATTTCAATAAAAAATGAAATAAATAGAAAACAGCTTCCAAAATTACCCAAACGTTTTATTTAATTGTTATTATACATAAATAGGCTGGGAAAAATATAAAAGATATTTTTCAGTGGATATTTCTATTTTTCCTTGCTTTATTCCTTTAAATAGTCATTAATTAAAGAAATAATATTAAACAGTTAAAATAAATCACCATAAATTTTTGTAACATCATTTACAGTATAAATATCCTGGGAAAAATATCAAAAGTGGTTTTCATAATGTATAAACTGGTTTTGGGTATTTATCTATATTTAAGTGTATTTTAGTGCAATTAACTTTAGAAAATAAGAGAAAAATAGTTTACGGTAGAGAAAAATATTCAAAATTTTTATGTAACCTCCTACTCTATAATATTATATCCTGGTAAATTTTCATGAATTTTGGATAATCAGAACTATTTCTCCCATTTTTAGACCATTATAATTACCAAAAATTGGGAAAAATAGTAAAACATGATGAAAAATCTTGAAATTATTTTCTGGAGTCACCCATCACAGGTAAGATATGTGAAAATTGTTAGATACAATTTTCACATCTTATAAAGTGGTTTTTGTAATTTATCATGTCCTAAATAAAAGAAAATTAAAAATCATATGAAACAGTACCAAAAATTGCTGAAATTTGGTGAGGGGTCATTATTCCCCATAAGGATCATCCATGAATTTATTTAGGATTTATTGACCTCTAGAAGTATTTTATATGATTTATGCCCTTGGTTTTAGCAATAATTCTAATAAATCAAAGAAATAACAAAAGCTCTTGAAATTTTCCAGATTATCTCATGCATGCAAGGGCTTTCAAAAGGAAAAATGTAAAAAAAATGTATTCAGAAGAGAAATGAGGGTAATGATTTCAAACAATGTAAGAAAAGTTGCATGCAATAATACATGAAGTGTAAATGTGGATGAAGTTCATGAATTTGTGTAGTCCATTCAGTGAGGTTTTAAGCCACGAAATTTCAACCATAGTTCACTAGACATGTTAAGTTTCTAAGGTATTTTTCCTCAGATTTATGGTTGGGTTTAAGGCCATTGTTTAAGCAAGATAAAAATAGTGATCACAGAAAAAGAGCTGTATGCGCAACCTTTTTGTAAAATCTGCTAAAAATCGGATATTTAGTATTTTACAGTGAGACCAGTTGGGTTTGAAAGTTAAATCGTGGAACTAAGCAATACAAAACGAATATCATGATTTGGTTAATAAATGACTGAGTTATGACTGTTAAAAGTCGAACAAAGTAATCTGGCAGATTGCATGTTTGCTTGTGTGCATTATTAGGGTATTTCAACAAGAACATCATGCATGTCTTTGGTAAGGCCCGATTTCTAACACATGCATGGAATGAATGAGCATCCAAGATGTACTAGAAATGGTTTAAATGCTTTTGTTCATGCATGAACACAAAAGAAATGGAGAAGAACATGAAATATTAGGTTTTGATGTCACATGATCATATGTGCATCTTTTCCACTCCTTGCATGGGTTTGATCCCGGATTTTCACCATCTATAACACATGCATTGTGTTATGGTGAGAATCTACAAACCACAAGGGGAGAATAAAGATTTCTAGCCATGGAAAGGCATAGAATCCGAAAAGTAGAGAAGACTAAGAAGAAAAAGAGGTTTAACCATGAAACTATGGAAGAAGATGTTGTTGTTTACCTTGGTTTTGACCTTGAGAGAAGTAAGAACACTTCAAGGGCTTCACAATCTCGAAATTTGCAGAGAAATGAGAGGATTTTCGTGAGTTTAGAGAGAGGGAAGAAGAGAGTGAAGTGTGTGAAGAGAGTGAAGTGAGAGAGTGAAGAGGGAAGAGGTGGAGTAAGGGTTTAAGCTTAATGATTGTGTTTTGGGGAAGAGAGACGGCATGGGGAGGGGTGATGGCCGGTTTTTGCATGCATTTTGGCCTCCTCTCCATAAATTTTAAACTTTATAAACTTCCCTCCTATATTTTATATAAAAAGATTCATTTTTATAAAATGTTTATTAAGCAATTTGATTTATTTAAAAATCTTGTTTTCAACAAATAATTTATGATTAATACTTGTAATTTATATTTCTAGTTCATTGGTATAATCCATAATTTGATTAATAAAATTTGATATTAGGAAGTTTATAGCCAAATTTTATAAGGTTTTTAAGCTTTATAATTTATAACTTTGGATTTTTGGCTCTTTAGGGTTTTTGGAATATTGTTTGATATTCAACAACATGTTGAAGTATAATTAGAATGTTTTAATTTATTTTTAGAGTTTTATACCCTATTTCAATTATAACAAAGCTTGAAGCTTTATTCTAATTATAGTATTGGCATTTCCTATTGTAGCTGAGCAAATTACTAGAATTGTAAGTATCAAGTATATTAGTCCTAGACCTTAGTTGGATCCTAGTTTATGCAAGATTTTTGACCTAATTTATACTACTAGGTCATGGCATGTTGTGCATGAATGGTTATTATAAAGATGCATGAGTCCAAGAATGACCTGAATTGGCAGTTGTCACAGTATCCCCCACTTAAAAAGAATTTCGTCCCGAAATTCATTCTATGTCATCGCTTGTCATCGCAAGGGAAAAGTTGCGGATACTTTTCCTTTATGAAGTCCTCGCGCTCCCAGGTGTACTCCGACCTGCGTTTTGAGTTCCATCGAACTTTCACAATCGGGATCTTACTCCGCTTAAGTTGTTTTACCTCCCTGTCAAGGATTTCTATCGGTTCCTCAACGATGCTCAGCTTATCATTGATCTTAATTTCCTCCAGGGGTACTATCAATGTTTCGTTGGCGAGACATTTCTTAAGGTTGGAGACGTGGAATGTATCGTGAATGGCGCTTAACTCTTGGGGCAATTGGAGTTTATACGCTACTGGACCAATCCTTTCAAGGATTTCAAAGGGTCTAACATATCTCGGGCTTAGTTTTCCTTTCTTACCAAAATGCACAAGCCCTTTCCAAGGCGACACTTTTAAAAGTACCTTGTCTCCTACTTGGAATTCTAATGGTTTTCGACGATTATCCGCATAACTTTTCTGACGATCTCTAGCAGCTTTAAGCTTATCCTTGACGATAGCAATCTTGTCGGATGTTTCCTGGATAAGTTCGACTCTAGTCAACTGTCTGTCTCCGATTTCTGTCCAGCATAAGGGCGAACGACACTTGCGTCCATACAATGCTTCATATGGAGCACATTGGATACTCGTGTGGTAACTGTTATTGTAGGAAAACTCAATTAGGGGTAAATGAGTATCCCAATTTCCTTTGAACTCAATGACACATGCTCGTAGCATGTCTTCCAATGTTTGTATTGTTCTCTCTGTTTGCCCATCTGTCTGAGGGTGGTAAGCTGTGCTCAAATCTATCTTGGTTCCTAGTGCCCTCTGTAACATCCACCAAAATCGAGATGTAAAACGACTATCTCTATCAGAAATGATAGATAAGGGTACACCATGCAGAGAAACAATTTTTTCGATGTATATTTGGGCCAATTTTTCCATCTTGAAATCTTCTCGAATGGGGAGAAAGTGTGCAGATTTCGTCAGTCGATCCACTATGACCCAAATTGAGTCATGACCTTTAGCAGTTCTAGGAAGTTTGGTAACAAAGTCCATAGATATTTGCTCCCATTTCCATTGGGGAATTTCAGGTTGTTAACCCTTGGAATCCAGACCCTGTCTTTAAAATAACGAACTCCATCAGGTTTGGTTTCAAATCTTTCTTCCAAACCATGTAAAGTTTCGCCTGGAAGATTTTCCTTGCATAACGCTTTCTCCTGGGCATTAATGATTTGAGATTTCAAGCTTGTCTGAATTACCATTCCCAAAGCTCTCACATGGGAAGGTTTCACTCTTTCTTTCCTACTAAGAGCGTCGGCTACTACGTTAGCCTTCCCTGGGTGATATCGTATCTCACAATCATAATCACTAAACAACTCTACCCATCTTCTCTGCCGCATGTTTAACATTTTCTGATCCAGGATATGCTGAAGGCTTTTGTGATCGGTATAAATGGTGCACTTGGTTCCGTACAAATAATGCCTCCATATCTTAAGGGCGAAAACTATTGCTCCTAGTTCTAGATCATGGGTGGTATAATTCTTCTCGTGCGGTTTGAGTTGTCTGGAAGCATATGCAATGACCTTATCTTTTTGCATTAGCACACATCCTAATCCTTGATGAGACGCATCACAATACACCACAAAGTTCTCTAATCCTTCTGGTAAAGCCAGAATTGGTGCATTGCACAACTTGTTTTTCAGGATTTGAAACGCCTCTTCGTGTTTCTCTTCCCAGAGAAATTTGCTATCCTTTTGGGTCATAGATGTTAATGGTTGAGCAATCCTAGAGAAATTCTCAATGAAGCATCTGTAGTACCCAGCTAATCCTAGGAATTGTCGTATTTATGTCGGGGTTTTGGGGGCCTCCCATTTCTTGATTGCCTCTATCTTAGCTGGATCTACATGGATTCCTCTTTCACCGATCACATGACCAAGAAAATGTACTTCCCGAATCCAAAATTCACACTTAGTGAACTTGGCATACAATTCATGTTCCTTCAACAGCTCCAACACTAGCTTTAGATGTCTATTGTGATCTTCTTTGGTCCGCGAGTAAACAAGTATGTCATCGATAAATACAATTACAAACCTGTCTAGGTATGGTCTACAGACCCTATTCATCAAATCCATGAATACAGCGGGTGGGTTCGTTAGTCCAAAAGGCATGACTAAGAACTCATAATGTCCATAACGGGTTCTAAATGCTGTTTTGTGAATGTCCTCTTCGTGAATTCTTAGCTGATGATACCCTGACCGAAGGTCGATTTTTGAGAAGTAGGAAGCGCCCTGCAACTGATCGAACAAGTCATCTATTCTAGGGAGGGGATATCGATTCTTGATTGTCAACTTGTTCAATTCTCTGTAATCAATGCACATTCGGAACGAACCATCTTTCTTTTTGACGAATAACACTGGGGCTCCCCAAGGTGAAGAACTTGGTCAAATAAACCCTTTGTCTAGAAGTTCTTGAAGTTGTCCGGATAGTTCTTGCATCTCGGATGGTGCAAGGCGATATGGTGCTTTTGCTACCGGTGCCGCTCCGGGAATTAAGTCTATCCGAAATTCGACCTGTCTATAAGGGGGTAGACCGGGCAATTCCTCCGGAAATACTTCGGGATAGTTTTGAACCACTGGAATCTCCTTGAGTTGCTTAGCTTCAAGTTCTCTTTCTAGCACGTGGGCCATGAATGCAATACAATTCTTCTTCAGGTACTTGTGAACCTTCACGCTTGATACTATGTTTAAACTTCTTCCTGGCTTCTCACCGTGTATGATAAGGGTTTCTCCATTAGGGAGAGGCACTCTAATGACTTTCTCATAACAACCAATGTCCGCTCTATTTTTGGATAACCAATCCATCCCTACTATCACATCAAAACTACCTAGCTCTATAGGAATTAGGTCAATGCTAAAGAGTTTATCAGCTAAATTCAAAGTACAACCAGGAATTATATCACTAGCCCTAATTTCATACCCATCAGCAAGTTCGATAGCATAAGCATTCCTCATCTTTACTGATTTCAAGCTAATTAACGGTCTAAATGCTAAAGAAACAAAACTCTTATCTGCTCCCGCATCTAATATTACTGATGCAAAATGGTTGTTCAGGAGGAACGTACCTGTTATCACTTCAGGGTTCTGACGAGCTTCTTCTGCACCAATCACAAAGGCTACACCTCTTGGCTGTCCAACTTGATTTCCTTGAAAGTTTTGCCTGGCTTGGCCTTGTCCATTGTTACCAGGTCCATTGTTCAGTTTAGGACATGCTCTACGGAGATGATCATTACTCCCGCACTCGTAACATGTCCTTTTTCCCTCCTTATTCACCTTACAATACTTCGAGTAATGGCCTGTTTGCTTACAATTTTGGCACACCGGGCAAGCTCCCTTGTGATGGAAGTTACACTTATTGCACTTCGGAAGCGGCCCTGAGTACTGCTTTCGCTCCTGCACTTCTTGTCCTTGAGTTTTCACTGGTTCTTGCTCCTGGGCTTTTACCATAAAGTTTCTTGAGACTTTTCTGCTTCCTCCCTGACTTACCTCCATACTTCTTCTCTCCCTGATCTGCTGGCTTCCTCTTGCTACTAGAGCTTTCCTTTGTCGATGCTCCCATCCTTATCACATCACAATCAGTAATAGCCAACCAAACATATAATATGCTGTCATCGCATGACCTGCCTCTCGTCTAGCAGCACTAGCAGTGTCAGTAGCCTCCATCGAATGCTGAAACAGGATTTCCATCCCTGTCATCACTTCGTTCAACACCTCCTATTGCTCGACTATTACAGCGAGATTTTGACGTAGATCCGCTGCCATCGAATGCATCATCCGGGACTCCTCCGGGGTCATACCTGGCTGCCTGACAGGTATCCCTATGACTCGCTGTGGTGGCGGTGCTCTCGGTCCTACAACGATGGGTCCTACCTCGCTAGGTCCTGCCGTGCCATGTCCTGCTGTGCTGGCGGGTATCCTTCCTGGAATGGGAACACTCTTCCTCGCCGTTCTCCGAATGCGAAGCCCATAAAGCGGTGGCTGTGGCAACACCGATAAAGGCGATGCCTCGCGTCGTTAACTCGGGGTGATGTCATTGCTGATTTCCACTGAGTTCCCAGTATCTTCCGTGTCCTCTGATGGGTCTTCTTCTACCGAGGCGGGGGGATTACGTCGAGGGATAATAGTGATGTAGCCGGACTCATCGGCTGAGGCGATAGCGCAGGAAGATGACGATGTTGACATAGTAGACTGGGACATAGTTTCAATGAGATATGAAATAAATGACAATGCATGCCTATAATATGCAATGCTTACACACACCAAAATTACCCATTTTGAATTTTTGAAATCAATTTTTCTCAAATATTTTTGTTGAACATATTCCCATTATAATTAGCTCAAACTTTGTATAAATCTTTCCTTAATTAAACATAGGTGATCAGGCTATGTTTAATCGAGGTCCAATGATACAACTCCCGACCTAATTATACTAGTAATATGTTTGATGTCAAAAGAATTTCTTTGTAAGTTTTAGTTATAGGTTGTGTTTTCTTAAAGAAAAACCGATGTTCTCTATAACTTTAGCTCTGATACCACTTCTGTCACACCCCGCTAAAGCGGAAACGCAAGGTATGACAGCGATAACGGTTTCAATGCAAAAGATAAAGATACATCACCATAGCAGTATTTAAAAGTTTACAACCCATAGCTTCAAAAGAAACAAAATACAAGTTTTTCAAAATAACATTGTTCAAAATATAGCTTCATAATAGCTTCAAAACGATGCAGCATGCTCTATGATGATGAATCTTTACATCCACTTACTAATTACTTCCTGAAAAAGCATGTAAAACGAGCGTCAACTATGAAAATAGTTGGTGAGTATCACAAGTTTATAAAAATCGAGCCTACAATAAGGCTTTTCGTAAATACAAGTACATTGCTTCAATGATAAACAAGTTGATTGCTATTAATGAGTACAAGTTTATTGCTATAACGAGAAACGAGTTTGTATGTGTATGAGCAAACAATGAGTCTCAACCAAACCTATGAATGAAGCCCTATCGAGATCTATGCTTATCGTTCCATAGATGAATATGGTATCATGCACTCCAGCGATTCGGGCGAGTGAGGAGTTGTCAATTCCTAATAGCGCTATCCATAACGACCATTGGCTCAAAGAGTTAATGGTTAGAGATAAGGGAAGGGCCTTAGTACGATAAGTTCTCATGTTCCGTGTTGCATAGACATACATAAAGAAACATAGCAATACAATAGCAATCATGTTTGATACAATTCAATTTAAATACAACATGCAAACAGTAGTTTTTCTGGACATGCTTTTCCACCCCAAAACATAAAAACCGAAAATAGGGGAGTGCGTGAATACTCATGATGTTTTGTGTAGACACAAGCGGTACTTCGGGATGCACCAACGTCTTACTACCGGGATCCTACGACATCAAACACACGCACTAGTAAGTTTCCATGTCGATATCTAATGCTAATATACTAAACTCTACATATAGGGAAATGCCAATTTATGTTTTAGTATTGGATTTTATATCAATTAGTTACACTTTTTCTGAAGTAATGAAATTCTATATATCGGGCGATTAATTACAACATTGGAATATAAACTTTCCAAAATTTTAAGTCCTTATTACAACATAAATTCACGAAAATAGCATTCGAGGGATAAAAATTCTCAAACTTTTTATTTAACTGTTATTACACAATACTAAGCTGGGAAAATTATAAAAATGGATTTCCAAGCTGTTTAATTATATTTTATGATTTTTGAGCATTTATTTCAATAAAAATTGAAATAAATAGAAAACAGTTTTTCAAAATTACCCAAACTTTTTATTTAATTGTTATTATACATAAATAGGCTGGGAAAAATATAAAAGATATTTTTCAGTGGGTATTTCTATTTTCCCTTGCTTTATTCCTTTAAATAGTCATGAATTAAAGAAATAATATTAAACAGTTAAAATAAATCACCATAAATTTTCGTAACATCATTTATAGTATAAATATCATGGGAAAAATATCAAAAGTGGTTTTCATTATGTATAAACTGGTTTTGGGTATTTATGTATATTTAAGTGTATTTTAGTGGAATTAACTTTAGAAAATAAGAGAAAAATAGTTTACGGTAGAGAAAAATATTCAAAATTTTTATGTAACCTCCTAATCTATAATATTATATCCTGGTAAATTTTCATGAATTTTGGATAATCAGAACTATTTCTCCCATTTTTAGACCATTATAATTACCAAAAATTGGGAAAAATAGTAAAACATGATGGAAAATCTTGAAATTATTTTCTGGAGTCACCCATCATAGGTAAGGTATGAGAAAATTGTTAGATACAATTTTCACATCTTATAAAGTGGTTTTGTAATTTATCATGTCCTAAATAAAAGAAAATTAGAAATCATATGAAACAGTAACAAAAATTACTGAAATTTGGTGAGGGGTCATAATTCCCCATAAGGATCATCCATGAATTTATTTAGGATTTATTGACCTCTGGAAGTATTTTATATGATTTATGCCCTTGGTTTTAGCAATAATTCTAATAAATCAAATAAATAACAAAAGCTCTTGAAATTTTCCAGATTATCTCATGAATGCAAGGGCTTTCAAAATGAAAAATGTAAAAAAATTTATTCAGAAGAGAAAAGAGGGTAATGATTTCAAACAATTTAAGAAAAGTTGCATGCAATAATGCATGAAGTGTAAATGTGGCTGAAGTTCATGAATTTGTGTAGTCCATTCAGTGAGGTTTTAAGCCACGAAATTTCAACAATAATTCACTAGATATGTTAAGTTTCTAAGGTATTTTTCCTCAGATTTATGGTTGGGTGTAAGGCCATTCTTTAAGCAAGATAAAAATAGTGATCACAGAAAAAGAGCTGTATGCGCAACCGTTTTGTAAAATCTGCTAAAAATCGGATATTTAATATTTTACAGTGAGACCAGTTGGGTTTGAAAGTTAACTCGTGGAAATAACCAATACAAAAAGAATATCATGATTTAGTTAAGAAATGACTGAGTTATGACTGTTCAAAGTTGAACAAAGTAATCTGGCAGATTGCATGTTTGCTTGTGTGCATTATTAGGGTATTTCAACAAGAACATCATGCATGTCTTTGGTAAGGCCCGATTTCGAACACATGCATGGAATGAATGAGCATCCAAGATGTACTAGAAATGGTTTAAATGCTTTTGTTCATGCATGAACACAAAAGAAATGGAGAAGAACATGAAATATTAGGTTTTGATGTCACATGATCATATGTGCATCTTTTCCACTCCTTGCATGGGTTTGATCCCGGATTTTCACCATCTCTAACACATGCATTGTGTTATGGTGAGAATATACAAACCACAAGGGTAAAATAAAGATTTCTAGCCATGTAAAGGCATAGAATCCGAAAAGTAGAGAAGACTAAGAAGAAAAAGAGGTTTAACCATGAAACTATGGAAGAAGATGTTGTTGTTTACCTTGGTTTTGTCCTTGAGAGAAGTAAGAACACTTCAAGGGCTTCACAATCTCGAAATTTTGCAGAGAAATGAGAGGATTTTCGTGAGTTTAGAGAGAGGGAAGAAGAGAGTGAAGTGTGTGAAGAGAGTGAAGTGAGAGAGTGAAGAGGGAAGAGGTGGAGTAAGGGTTTAAGCTTAATGATTGTGTTTTGGGGAAGAGAGACGGCATGGGGAGGGGTGATGGCCGGTTTTTTCATGCATTTTGGCCTCCTCTCTCCTAAATTTTAAACTTTATAAACTTCCCTCCTATATTTTATATAAAAACATTCATTTTTATAAAATGTTTATTAAGCAATTTGATTTATTTAAAAATCTTGTTTTCAACAAATAATTTATGATTAATACTTGTAATTTATATTTCTAGTTCATTGGTATAATCCATAATTTGATTAATAAAATTTGATATTAGGAAGTTTATAGCCAAATTTTATAAGGTTTTTAAGCTTTATAATTTATAACTTTGGATTTTTGGCTATTTAGGGTTTTTGGAATATTGTTTGATATTCAACAACATGTTGAAGTATAATTAGAATGTTTTAATTTATTTTTAGAGTTTTATACCCTATTTCAATTATAACAAAGCTTGAAGCTTTATTCTAATTATAGTATTGGCATTTCCTATTGTAGCTAAGCAACTTACTAGAATTGTAAGTATCAAGTATGTTAGTCCTAGACCTTAGTTGGATCCTAGTTTATGCAAGATTTTTGACCTAATTTATACTACTAGGTCATGGCATGTTGTGCATGAATGGTTATTATAAAGATGCATGAGTCCAAGAATGACCTGAATTGGCAGTTGTCACATGATGGTCCCATGGTTCTCAGTCTATTGGTCTTATATCTAATGCGGGATGGTAGTCCCATGGTCTTTAACTTATATCTAGTATGGGATAATAATCCCATGATTTCAACCTATATCTTATACGGGATGGTATTCTTAAGGTTTTAAAACTATATCTATTACGAGATGATAATCTCATGGTTTTGAATCTATACCTAGTACGGGATGGAAGTCCCATGGTTTTCAATCTATATTTCAATAAATATTAAACTATATTATATCTAGTACGGGACGGTAGTCCCATGGTTTTCAATCCATGTTTCCATGAGTATCAAACTATATTGTATCTAGTACGGGATGGTAGTCCCATGGTTTCCAATCTATATTTCCATGAATACTAAACTATATTGTATCTAGTACGGGACGGTAGTCCCATGGTTTTCAATCTATATTTTCATGTATATCAAACTGTCTTATACTTAATACGGGATGTGAGTCCCATGGTTTTCAAACTACTTTCCATCTATAGGTTGCACATTTCAAACTAATTCATATTTAGTTCGGGATAGTAATCCCATGATCCTCAATATATAGTTTTATGCATTAAACTATACTCTGTAATATACAACCGGTCTTACTATTAGGAAAATATGGGATTTTCCTGGGGTAAAATACAACACATAAACGAATTGGTAAACCTACTTTACATAAGAAAATATGGGATTTTCTTGGATAACAACCTCTTTGGTAAACCTACTTTACATAAGAAAATATGGGATTTTCTTGGATAACAACCTCTTTGGTAAACCTACTTTACATAAGAAAATATGGGATTTTCTTGGACAACAACCTCTTTGGTAACTAAAGGAAACTGGTACATTTTCAGAAAACAAACATCTTATGAACTCACCAGCTTTATGCTGATTTTCAAACTGCTTGTATTCTTAGGTCCAAGTTAGACAGGTACTCGGCGATATCTTTTGGTGAAGACGGAGTGCTCAGAAGACTCGTCTCAACTTTTGTTAATATGATGCATATGTATATCTTGTATAAATTTACTTTTGAAAAAAATGTAAATTTCTATATGTAATGTAATGGTTGTTTACTTTACTTACTATGTGCATTGGAATTGATACGCAACGTGGAGTCCGCCCCGGAAACGTTTCCGCCTTTGGTTTTCGGGGTGTGACAATTTGAGCATTGGATCAAACCCATGCTCACTTAGATCACTCCATGGATTGTATCACGAATGATTGGCGAGACGATAACATCTTATATTCTTGAAACCGAGATGTGTGAGTTGTATCTTGCTGATCGGTTGCACATTGATAATATGAAAACGCACCAGTAACTTGGTGTTATAAAACATATTATTGTGTGTGATTCGGTAAGTGAGTGCAAGCGAGCATTGAATCAAAGTTTATCCGTTCCTTTTATCCGAAGTAGGATAAAAGTGATATCTTTGGGCCCCTCGATGGTTTAGTGATGACAAACGTAAATGCTCGGCCGGGCTAGGGCTAATTTGATTTGTTCAATTAGTCAGTCGTGATAAATCGAAAGTTGAGAAATTGTACAAATAGAATGATTTGAAATCATATCTCATACAATATCTAGAATGGAGGAATATATGATCCCTTATCTAAAGGACACACGTATCTGATAGGATCAGAGTTGAGAACGGCTTTGGAAAGCTATGATTGCAGATCAGGATCTGAAGTCATACGCATAATAGTTATTAGACTTATCCAAGTGGGAGACTGTTAGATTAGTGTCTAAGTTCATAACTATTTTGGTATGTACTTGACCCGATGGTGCATGGTCCTTTTGGGTTGCCTTCACCAAAGCAACTTGATAGGATGAATTATGGAGAGAAAGGATTAAATATGATTTATTAATATATTATGAGAATAATATATTAAAGGAGAAATCATATTGTTTAATTAATATTAGTCAAAAATTAATTGGTAATTACTTATGTGACTAAAAGAGATTAATTAAACTTAAGGGACTGGAATTGTAATTATAAGATAATTGCAATTTGGGCTATGGATTGCCTTATATTAAGGAGTGGATGAATTCTATGGGAAAGCCCATGAGAAAATCATCCAAGGCCTTAAGGAAAGGAATCTATGGGTTGCTTAGGGCTTAAGCATCCAATTTAGGGTCTCCATCCTCTCTCCTCTTCATCCTCTTGCTCTTGGTGATTGTTAACCATTAGAGGAGTGACATTTGTGACTCTAATCTTTCTAAAGTCAATACAAGGAGGAATTGGATTGTTATTGCTACATAACAATCAAGGAAATATCTAAAACCCATTATTATGTTAATGTCGATTATCATATGCTAGAATTAGGGTTTATAGTCTTGGATAACTTGCATGTACAATAGAGGAACCTAGATCCAAGCATTAGGGTTTTTATGAGCACATAGCATATTATCAGACATATTTGGGGTGCCTGAACTACCCTTCGGTCCTATCAACCGAACTCGGCAACTGGTCCCCTCCTACTACCTCTATCGCATATAATATAACAAGCCAGCATGCTAACATATAATCACATACTATCAGACATGTCTGGGGTGTCTGACTACCCTTCGGCCCTAACAACCGAACTTTACTACTATCACATACAACATATCATGCTAGCATATAACATATCAGGTAGTACCCTTCGGTCCTATCAACCGAACTCGGGAACTGGTCCCCTCCTACTACCTCTATCGCATATAATATAACAAGCCAGCATGCAAACATATAATCACATACTATCAGACGTGTCTGGGGTATCTGACTAACCTTCGGCCCTAACAACCGAACTTTACTACTATCACATACAACATATCATGCTAGCATATAACATATCAGGTAGTAGCACCCTAGATGATATCACAAAGACAATCATCTATCATACGTCTCCTACTGGTGGGCCGGCATTGTGGCCTTAGACCCACCGCTATTGGAAGGTAACTTACCTTGAAAGTAGCTGTTGAAGTCTGCTTGCTGAGCGTCTGACTGCTGGATTGCAAATCCTCCGGCTATAAACCATAAACATAGGTTAGACACCCATAAATACCCTTAGGTCAAAAGACAGACCCTCCCTTGGCCCAAAGTCAACTACTTGGTCAAAGTCAATGTCCATTTAACTGGACTCACCGAATCATGGCATGGACTCGCCGAGTCCTTTTCCTACTAACTCGGTCCTATTCAACCAGTCCTTCTTCCCACTCACTGAATCGCCCTTAACTCATGACTTGGCACGATTGAATCGACTCGTGACCTGACTCACCGAGTTTGAAGAACCACTCGCCGAGTTCCAAGCAATCTTCATAGGACTCGCCGAGTTGTTCATCCAACTCGCCGAGTCCCTATGACACATTTCCCATATAGGCTAAATCTGAGACATGCAATGCTTCAAAACCATAGATCCATGTTCCTTGAGAATGCTTATCACGTAAAGTTGCAAACTTTACGTGCATGCATGGCCCTATAAGCTCAAAAGGCCAAAACCAAACTCTTCAAGAGGTCATAGACTCAATGGGGACCTCAATCACTTCATCCATAGGAACTTTATGCTACTAACTCTTCTAATAAGTCCAGATTAGAAGTCCTTTCGGATCATTAAGCACCACACATGGAGATTGGTGTTTTAGGGCTTGAAAACCACCAATTTGGCACAAAAATGGTAGCTAATGATCTAAAGATCAAGGTAGAGACTTTTCTACCTGAGTGGAAGCTTCTCCCTGAGTAGAGTTTGGATCTACTCCTTCCCTTGCACTCTCCAACAACCTCTTTCTTCTTTTAAGCTCCAACCTCCTTCACAAGGCCAAAACACTCTTAAGAACAACATGGGGGCTAGGGTCTCACTCTAGTGCTCTCTGAAAGTGTAAGGGACAAAGGAGGCCAAGATAGAGTGTTTAAATAGGCTGTAAACACCCGGATTAGGGTTTTTGCCCAACCAGAGCCTACTCGCCGAGTCCGGGGACTGACTTGCCGAGTCCAAGGTCCAACTCCCGTACCTTGTCCCACTCCTACTGGACGAGTTGGCCCACCAACTCGCTGAGTCCAAGGCAAAATACAATATTTTAAGAAAGTAAATAGCAAGGACTACTTACCGGGAACCAGGTGCTTCACTCTTTCTCTCTTTCTCTCTCTCTCTCTCTCTCTATATATATATATATATATATATATATATAGAGAGAGAGAGAGAGAGAAAGATAGAGAGCTAGGTTCAAATGTTTCTAACAAGTATTGTGTGCCTAAATGCACCAATGAGAATTTAAGAAATAATAAATCACTAAATAAATTATTAATGTGTATTTTAGACATTTTGTACTTTTAATTAAGGAAATCATTTAATTTAAATCTTGCAATTAAGGAAACAAAGTAATATATTTGACCTAGTCATTTGTGTTCTCGTTTATACGCATGCATATTGTTCCGTTCCAACCCTAGCACATCTCTTTATTTTTTGCGGCCTTCTTTAGCAACCAGCAAGAAGAGAGGGCGAGATTGGGAAACTCATCGGAGCTACCTATCGGAGTTCTACAAGACAACCGGAGAGAAGAAAGGCTGGAAGGTCTAAGCAAGATTACTCGTTTGGTAAGTCTAGTATGTCCTTGTTTCTTATTTTGTATTCTACCTCTTTCTTTTCTGCTGGATGTAGCATTACCACAAACTACCGACAACCTCTTGCTGCCGGTCTCTATTCTTACCACCGTCGGCCACCAGTTGGTGGCTGTGTGTGTATGCATTTGATGTAGTGTTCCTAGAATTTTCCACCAACCTCCGACGATTGACTCTCCGTAATTGCATTGTCTAATCAACATTGTCGCACGACTGCCGCCGTTGAATCTTTTGCTTTCGACCATATAGTGGATTCTCAATTTCATCCGCTTCTTCCCCATGTTCTTCTAATGGTACGTAAAAATCTTAAATCCTGATTTTTTTAAAATCTGTTAATTTGAATTGTTTCTGTTCTAAAAGATTTGATGAAATTTCATCCAAATAAAATTACATTTGTGTATATATGTAATTGGATTTGCGGTTGTAAAGTGAATTAATTATAATATGTTAGAAATATGAAGTTATCTTAGACTTAACTACCTACGATCGCTCTTAGTTAAGGTACCTCTCTGATTCTTTATTTTATTTATTTTTTTTTTTTTGTAGTACTTGTTGATACTTTTAATTTGGCGAAACAAAATATTACAATAGTAAATGTAATAATATTCAAAACCATTCTGCAAAAATAGTTTATTCTATAAGAATATTTATTATTGTATTCTGATAGAATTGTAGTTAATTATTTATATGTTTAATGTGCAGTTGTTACAAGTGTATCACTACTAAATATTTGGCAATAAATTTGTGACAGAAATGACTTGAAGAATGACTTGAAGACCTGACGGGAAAGGCTTGAAGACCTGATGGGAAAGGCTTGAAGAATGAATTAAAGAATGACCACACTCATACAATGTAATTAAGAATGTTGTTATTTTTTAGGAATTACACTTGTTATTCTTTCAGAATGTTGTCATTATTCAATGAATCACAATCATACAATGTAATTATTTGATATATTATTAATTCAAGAATCGATTTTGTGTATTCTTTTAGAATGTATTTAGTGGTTTAGGATTGACATTCTGTCATTCTGACAGAATAAAATCGAAAACATATTTACTAGTTCATGATTGACATTCTTTTATTCTGATAAATTAATATTGAAAAATATATTTACTTGTTTATGGTTGGCATTCTCTCATTCTGATAGAATAAAATCGGATTTTTAAATTTTAATTAATTTAAAATATTCTGATTTTTAAAAATAAAAGACTTAATTATTCCAAGAAATCCGAAAAATTCATTTTTTAATATAGGTTAATTGACTAAAATGGCATTGTGTTGAAATTAGTGTGATTATATGGTACATGCTATCCTATTTTAATATCATAGACCCTCAAATCATGATATTTGATTCTATTCCATCCGATGGTCCAGATTTGTGCATTATTGCACACAATAGTTAGTAAAATCAAAATAAACTAAGCTTATATATATATATATATATATATATATATATATATATATATATATATATATATATATATATATATATAAAAGTTCAATAGAGAACCATTATTAATTAAGGAACCAATGAACCAATTCAAAGTGTCGAAATTTAAATTGATCAATGACAAAAGGAATGGTTGTAGACTTTTACAATAGACGCACATGCACCAGATTATAACAAAAGTCACTTCTTTTTTTCGTTAAAAATATTTTTAGGCCATGTTTTTTATCAAAAAAAAAAAAAACAAATATACTGTTGTTCACGATTTTTTGTCATCTTTCTAAAGAGATCGATGATGATATATAAAAAACGATCTTCTTTTTTTTTGAAAAAAAGCTCACTTCATTTTCTTTGTTGAAAAGTTAAGGTCTATTTTTTTATTGAATAAAACTAATAAATATATCAAAATTCATGTTTTTTATACTTCTCATATTCATGCAAAAACAACAATATTTCAGTTCAGATTCACATTGTGAACCTGTTCAGATTCATATTGTCAACGCGTTCAGATTCATATTGTGAACCTTCTCAGATTCACAGTATGCATAATAATAAGTCAGATTTACAGTGTGAATCTGAACTGATCGGAGCTTTTTCACATTTTGATTGTTAAAAATTAAAATATTTACAGTTTAGATTCACAGCGTGAATCTACATTGATCGAGGTTTTTTTTGTGAACTTTCTCAGATTCATAGTATGCTTAATAGTAAGTCAGATTCACAATGTAAATATGAACTGTTCGAGCTTTTTCACATTGTGAATGTTAAAAATTGAAATGTTTACAGTTTAGATTCACAGTGTGAATCTACACTGTTCGAGGTTTTTTTTTTTTTTAAATCATTGTTGATGTTTATTACAAAAAATTAATATTTTGGTATAATTTTTTTTTTTATGGAAAAAAACTTAAATATTGAAAAAAAAACTAACAAAATAAAGTGGATTTTTTTCGATAATAAATTTTATTTTTTTATATATAAATATGGATCTCTATGGAAAGATGATGGAAAATCGAGAACAACGGTATATTTGTTTTTTTTTTTTTTTTTTTTTTTTTATAAAAAATGTGACCTAAAAAAGTTTTAAACGAAAAAAAAGATGTGAGTTTTTTGGTAAGGAGGTGAATTTTTTGGTATAATCCGGTTTTTGTTTGTCCAATGTAAAAGTGTACATCTATTTCCTTAGCCGTTGATTATTAAGATTTTTAACGCTCACGATTGGTTCATTGGTTCTTTGTTAATCATGGTTCTCTATTGAACCTCATCATATATATATATATATATATATATATATATATATATATATATATATATATATATATATATATATATATATATATATATATATATATATATATATATCAACGTTCAAAATGGTCTGAGGCGTTACGTGGCGGCAAGGCCAAATCTCAAGCTTAACGAGCTATGACAAGCCATGACGTTTTTCAAGACGTGATGTAAGGTTACGATTTTGTATAAATTTAAAATTATATTACCACATAAATATAAATTTATATTAAATATAACTACTTTTTAGAAGTGTAGATCAATAACTAATAACAAAAAGTTAACAAAAACCACAATACTTGTATCTACGATTAGAAATAACGAGCTATGACAAGCCATGACGTTTTTCAAGACGTGATGTAAGGTTACGATTTTGTATAAATTTAAAATTATATTACCACATAAATATAAATTTATATTAATTATAACTACTTTTTAGAAGTGTAGATCAATAACTAATAACAAAAAGTTAACAAAAACCACAATACTTGTATCTACGATTAGAAAATACATAACAAAGAGCAAAAAACCGTGTCTCCAACGAAAAAACACGTGCCATAACACACCGTAACGCGCCATTGCGTGCCATATCATGTCTTGTCATGCGCCACACCCAACATCAACGTTATGAAACTTTTCGTAACGACGAAGCCACACCTCACGCTATGGCATGCCTTTTAGAACACATATATATATATATATATATATATATATATATATATATATATATATATATATATATATATATATATATATATATATATATATATATATATATATATATATATATATATAAACCTTGTCTAGACTATCAGTCCTCATTATAAT
The DNA here is from genome assembly GCF_052625555.1 of Lactuca saligna. Lineage (NCBI taxonomy): Eukaryota > Viridiplantae > Streptophyta > Magnoliopsida > Asterales > Asteraceae > Lactuca > Lactuca saligna. The sequence goes on from NC_136420.1 coordinate 136,332,696, forward strand.
ACTAACAACGTCTTTGTTAAGTATTCAAATATTAGCAAAAAGTCATGACCTAATGATCAATTGATTACATTGACTAAATAAACATTTATTTTTATATTTAAAAATGAAGGTAGTAAATTAAGGAAAAAGGCACTAGAATTTAATATATAGAGAAGGATAACGACAAGAATTTGAACAACGGAACATTCTTCGAAATGGCCGTATTGATGCCATTTTTTTTTAATGTTTTACTATAAATCTATGTATGATTTAGAATGTGTTTTGCAAATATAACTTGAAGTGGTAGTTAGAAATTTTATTTGTTTTAGGAATATTTGATAATTTTTATTTTGTTTATGAATATTTGATAAATATAGTTGAAAACTTGTATAAAATTACATTAAAGAGCAATTATTAAAAGATTATTTTAATTTTATTATGGTTATTATGTAAATTGATTAAAGAAGTGTATTAAATGTCTTTAAACGTTAATGTTTTCGGATTTTGAGTTTTTTATTTAAATTAAATATTAAAAGTTCATACTATCAAACAATTTTTTTTTGTTTAAATTGAGTTTTTTTTTTGTTAAAAGTTACAAGTTAGAAGTTGTCAAAAACGTTTTGTAAAAATATCCGTTCGGTAAGTGTTAAAGATATTCTTTAAATGATCCTTTTTTTTTTGTTATGATATATTTAATATGTTAAAGCAATCACCAGTATATTTTATTAAAAAATAAACGATTTTTACAAATAGAAGAAATTATGATAATCTAATTTCTTAATCACCCAATGGTATAATATAAAGTAAGGGACAAATTACACGAATGGTCCCTATGGTTTGGTGTTTGTTACGCGCCTAGTCCCTAACTTCATTTTTTAACCATGCCAATCCTTAATAGTTTGGTTTAGTGCACGCCTGGTCCCTCATCTAACCTTCCGTTTGATTTTGGAGTTAAAACCCCCACGTGCCTTGCACGTTGAGGGGTATTTCCGTCATTTTACTTATTCATCCTTTAAAAACCCTAGATCAGTGCATCCCCCTTTTCTTCCTCTACGTTTGTTCTCTCGTTTCATCTCTCGTTTCTTTAATGGACAAAAAATCAACAATGATGAAATGTAATTGCGGGCAACCAAGTGTTATACTGACATCATGGACCGACGACAACCCCGGAAGAAAGTTTTATGGCTGCACAAAGAAGGTAAGGTCGTTTTGATTCTAACTCAAGCTTTTGTGTGACAATGACCGCAAATCTGTTGGATTTGAACTTGATAGGGACCTAAATGTAAGTTTATTGGATGGGTTCATGAGGAGGGATGTGGACGATGTACTAGGATAATTCCAGGGCTGTTGAAGGCTAAGAACAAAGTTGAAGCTGAGAATCGGCTGCTGAAGATAATCATTATTTTAAGTTGGGTGTTCATAGGAATCATTATTTACAAGTTGTAGTGCTTAAGAAGATCCAACTAGTATGCTATGTATGATGTTTGTCTTTTTTGAACTTATTTTGACTTCTATGATCCATCTAGTTGGTTGTTGTATGTGAATTTGAAGTGTTTCTGGAATGTATTTTGATTAAGTGTTTGTGAATTTGATAATATTTTGGTTAAGTGTTTGATTAAGTGTTTTTGGAGCTTATTTTGACTTCTATGAGCCATGTATTTTCATCAAGTGTTTCTGGAACTTATTTGGAAAAGTAAACACTAACAATTGACAAAAACAACCAATAACATATGCTAACAATCGACATAAACAACCAATAGCACAAGTGGGATTTAATAAAGGGTAATTTAGTTTCCATACTTTCCATAACATAGTTTCATACGTCAACAAAATGGTTAATAGTTTCATACATCAACAAAATGGTTAACCAAAAGAAACATAATTTACCCAAAAGTATTAACCATAAGGACACAGTTTTACCAAAAAGACACAATTTAACCAAAAGAACTGATTAACCAACAAAATAAACTTTCACTAATAGATCAAGACCATGTCATCAATTTCCCTCAACCAGCTTTTCCTTTTCCCTTACCAGAACCACCAGAACCACTAGGAGCACTAGCTTTTTGTCCCTTACAACTCCTTGCATTATGACCAATGTTGTTGCACTTTGAACAAGTAACCGACTGAAGGATTCTTGATGCACTATTACCCTTCACCATGTCATCAATTTCATAAGCTGATTTTCTACGTTTCTTCTTTGGTCTACCTATTGTGACACCATGTTTAGGAGGAACCAAAGTTGTTGGACACAAAGACTTTTCCCACATGCTTCTCCCATTAATGGGCTCAATTTTGAATGAGTACATCTGTTTCCAAGTTTTTAGCCAATATACCTCATGCACCCAAGTTTCTGGTATTCCAACATCCTTACTATTCTTCCTCATCTCCCATATAGTAGCAACAACATGTTTGCATGGCATCCCAGTGAGTTCCCATTTCCTGCAGGAGCATGTTTGTTGAACCACATCCACCACGCATTGGTCCATCCAAGGGCCACTTACCTGATACTTACCATTTCCACAAAATACAGATCTATAATCTTCTGCCTTTTTTTTTTTTTATATTTTCCAAAGTCTGCATAGCTGTAGGTGTCAAAGGACCAGTACATTTCCCAATGGCCTTTTCTACATTCATAATCTTCTTCATTAGATATTCCCTAATGAACTCTAGGCAAGTAATAATTGGTTTATCACGACCCTCATTCAGTTTTCCATTGAATGTTTCACACAAGTTATTAAGAATCACATCAGAATGTGCTCTCCCTGTCCAATCACATCACTTAAAGTCAATTAAAAAAACTACACAAACCAGGAAAACATAAAGAATGTTATTAGAGTTAAATGTTATACCAGTGAAATGGGACCTAGACCAGTGCTGAGGTGGTATCTTCTTAAGCCACTCATAACAATCCTTGTTTAATTTCTTTAGCTCTTCCATGCCTTTGTTAAACTGTTGTACATGTGTTGAAGTTGCACATGTCCATAAGAGGTCTTCAAAAGGTTTACCCCTCCATTGCTTCCTCATGTTATCCCGAATGTGACGAACACAGTAACGATTTTCAGCACAAGGAAACAAGGTTGCAATTGCATTTAGAATACCCTAACAATCATACATAGATTTTGTTAGTAAACAATTTAGAAATAAAGTAAAAAAAAATCTATGATTTTAGTACCTTTTGTCTGTCTATTATAAAAGTGAAATTAGAATTAGTATTCAAGCCAAGATCCTCCCCAAGACAACTCAAAAACCAAGTCCATGAACTGATGTTCTCTGTTTCAACCACCGCATATGCCAATGGGTATGTGCCATTATTACCATCTAGTCCCTACATTTTATGATAAATAACAATCATGAATAGATTTTTACTTATTTTTATGTATAACAATAAGTAAAAGAACCATAACTAAAACTTACCACGGCTGAAAGAATTTGTCCTGGAAATGGACCCTTCATGAAAGCACCATCAAAGCCAAGAAAATCCCTCTTTCCAGCTGCGAAGCCTTTCTTTAAAGCTCCCAAGCATATGTAAATGCGTCTGAATGTCCTCATTTCACTGTGTGGATTTCCTTCGCTTTCAACATCAACCCTAACAGTCGTATCTGGGTTACGAGTTTGAAACTCAACAATGTAATCTCTGAGTAAACTATACTGAGTAACGAAATCTCCTTGCACAAGGTTTAGAGCCTCAGATTTTGCCCTAAATGTTTTCATCCTAGAAAGATCTACCTTAAACCTCCGTTGTAGCTGTTCTTGCAAAGCCCTAATTGGAATAGTAGGGTTACTTTCAACCTGTTCAACAATTTTAGAAGAGAGGAATTTATACGTACATGCTTTTACTGTTCTAGTTTGAAGACATTTATGGACTTTGTTGTACGTTTTAACTGTCCAGTTGACATCTTTTTTCCATTTACTAGCTAATAAGACCCAAGGACATATTTCTTCTTCATCGTTGACTTCTACATTAGGCCCAAGCTTTGGTATTGTTCCCTTACAAACCCATCTCACTCTATTCTTGTCATTTTTTTCAAGGGCCAGCTCCCTTCTAGTCTCTATGGCATGGAGTTTTACCTTATCCTTAAACTCCTTTGTTGAACCAAATTTTTGAAAAATATAGAAGGGTTCACTAACAAGTGCTTCATCATTCTCATGTGCCCTTTGAATTGCTCTTATTGATTTCTTTCTTTGACCATTAATCCCCTCATCTGATGATGAATCAGATGCTAAAAAGTCAGTGTTAATCACCTCTAAAGCTTCATCCTGTGTGCCTTCATCAACCACAGTGTTAGACGACCCTCCAACCCATTCCACATCTTTGTCGATATTCATTTCAAAATCTTGCATACCCACATTAATATCATCCAATATATTTTCAATGCCCACAAAAAAATCACTATCATCACTTTCATCATTGTCACTCTCTAACTCACCAAACTTACCAAAGTCATTAGCATCATTAACCAAGTCATTCTCCATATGATCAGTGAGAGTAGCATCATTACCCAAATCATTCTCCATATGATCAGTGAGAGTAGAATCATTACCCAAATCCTTCTCCAGATGAACAGTGGGTGTAGGATCATTACCCGATTCTTTCTCCATGTGATCCATGTCATCCTCCAAGTCAACAGCAGGTGTGCTATGCCACTCCAGGAACAGTCTCTTTGAACAAGATGGAGGTTCAGTAATCTCCGTTATACGAACTTTACTGTGGGTTGGGGACATTAAATACGTGTGCAAAGTAGTTTTGTCATGCTCTATATATACCTCAGTTAACTTATGCTTAGCCACAAAACTCCCCAAATAACGAACATCTTCATCACTAGCTAAAGCGAATAACCCAAAATCTAAATCGCCTAAAGGCCTTTGAAAGTGATAGTAATGTGGTTTACCTATTAAAGCATACCCTAGGTCTTCCATTATCTCGTCAATGTCATGAACGGAAAAGGTATCAATGTCCAGTAAATCAACAAATGTTTGCTTCCCACGAATATACTTCCTTCCAGGAAAGCTTGTAAACTCACCTCCATGGTGCATTCTTATTGAAAACATTGTCGGATGTCCAGCTGTACAGGAGAGAATCGTTTTTAGCTAACAAAATTAAACCTTTAACAGTCAATGTCATTCAAACGAAAGTCAATCAAACATACCATAACTTTGATCAACGTCGATTTCAGCCATTTCACCACGAATGCGCCAAGAAACCATTGCAATTCTTTGTTCTTGCAGTCGTCGCTACTAGGGTTTTCACGTAAGGATTTTGCACATAGTTGTGGGTTTTTTCGGGTATATGATTGTGTAATGTAGAGTATGATCGTTTAATTGAACGCACCGATTTCTTAAACTGGCGGTATGAAGAATAAGTCAAATGATGGAAATACCCCTCAACGTGCAAGGCACGTGGGGGTTTTAACTCCAAAATCAAACGGACGGTTAGATGAGGGACCAGGCGTGCACTAAACCAAACTATTAAGGATTGGCATGGTTAAAAAATGGAGTTAGGGACTAGGCGCGTAACAAACACCAAACCATAGGGACCATTCGTGTAATTTGTCCTAAAGTAAGAGATATCATATTTGAAACTGGAGGTGGATGAACGTTAAAAAAACCCGGTGACTGACGAATGTTGAAATTGTTTTGAAAGTCTTTGTTAAAGCATAAGAATTGGATATCATTGATCAGATTGGATGTCTATTTCAATATGGTTAGTGTGTTGATGTTGAACCAGGTTGGTACTGATATTATCGCAATTAACTGTAGCGGCTTATGTAAGTGGGCAAAGAAACTCAAGAAATAATTTATGAAACCAAAATGTCCAATACAAATTTAGCAACACCCCAACATTCAACCTCCACATTAGACCATGTGGAAGGCCAAGAAACAAGGTTTTCACCAAGATAGATGTTATAATCGAAGATTAAATATCTTGTGTCCTGACATGAACATCCATCAAAATCGGTGTCTGTATAACAAAGGATGTGCATAGAGGTTTACTTTGATAAGTGTAGGCCGTAGGAAAAAGTTCCCATTATATAACAAATGATTTGTTTGAGGGCGTTCATCTGATACATGTAAGGTTATACATATGTAGACCAACATGTTCATTGCATAAGAGATATCAAACATAGTCAAGTAAGATATTGGAGTGCCCCATTGAGGCTACAAGAATATATGAAGTCATTGTAAGGATCATTGATGGTATAACTTAGCTTGGAATATATCAATTGGAATGTGTGAGGGTTTACAATATATCATGCTTACTCATTCGATGACTTCCTTATCATATTGTGTTTGTTGGAGAAACATACTTCTTGAATGTCAAGTGACGACTATCTGATAATGTCCAAAAATAATTATGTTGGCCAAGATCTGTTGGGTATTTAGTGTTGCATCTTTATGGGCTTTTGTATAGTCTTTTGTGTATCCGGGTTAGACTTGTCCACCTATGATTAATGATTACGGTTTTACTATTTAAGGTGCATGCATGCACTGTGTCTTGTAATCATCTTTTTTGCCTTTTAAACTCTGCATAGCGTCTACAGTAGCAGTTCTTTATCGAGCTCTTCTGAGGCTGTGAATTTTAATCATTCGACATATTCTTGATTCATACTCTGTGTTCTATTGCTTTTTCCTGTTTGAATCTATTCTATCTTTAGAGTTTTAATCTCAGGAGACTATGTCATGTATACGCATCTCTTCTGTTAAAATAGTTTTTAGGGATTTCGATATTATTGAATCTGGTTCAGCCGTTATCATTGTTATTGACACTAATCTTTGATCTTTATATTATCCTAAAACTATTTTCGTTTACACATCTGATTCATGCAAGTTTTAATCGATCTTTAAACATGTTAAACGATTCTGACGTTAACTCCATAAATCTTTCAAGCAACATTGGATCTACAACCAGGATCCCTATTTTTTTGCCCCAATGATTATGAAGTGTGGGCGTTGCACTTTGAAGATTATGTCCTAGGACTTGAAGACAATGGCTATCTGATATGGGAAGCCATTACTATCCAGACGTTTTCTCATACAGGAACAAAAGAGAAATTAAAACTCAATCCGACTACAACAAGATTCTTCTTGATGTAAAAGACATGCAACAAGATGAGAATGATAAGTTGATAAGAAACGTTAAAGCAATGAGGATCATCAGGTTTGCTTTTCCACCAAACACTTTTCATTTGGTAAGTTCATGAGACATAGAAAATCCATCAGGGATAAGGTCAAGGAACTATACTCAAGTGATGCTGATCTTGAGCATTCCACTCAAACTCTTCTGCTTTCGGAGTTTGGAGCCATTGTACAAAAGCTGAAACGACCCAAAAACACGACCCAAAAATTTTCGTTTTTCCATATAATCAAAACCATAATATAAGTATCATAACATAAAACATAAAACATACGCGATGTATCCCCAAAACATAATAAAATATTGTGCGGAAAACTATATCATACTACATCAATCCAAAACATCAAGAGACATCCCCAGGATAAAAGCTATGCTGTGGTGTGTGCGATGCTGTCACCCCGAGCTCTTCCTTTTGCTTGCGGAAGTACCTGAAACCAAACTGAAACTGTAAGCACGAAGCTTAGTGAGCTCCCCCAAACTACCACATACCATACAATAACATATAAACACATATTGGGCCTTGCCCACTGCATCGGGCCGAAGCCCGGAAACTGCATCGGACCGAAGTCCGGAACTGATTGGGACCTTGTCCCCTGCATCGGACCGAAGTCCGGAACTAACTGCATCGGACCGAAGTCCGAACTAACTGCATCAGACCGAAGTCCAGAACTGACTGGGACCTTGTCCCCTGCATCGGACCGAAGTCTGGAACTAACTGCATCGGACCGAAGTCCGGAACTGACTGACTGAACATGACATAGCATAACACATCAACTAGCATAACACATATACGACATGCTTCATCGAGCCGTGGCCCGGAACACATAATACTTAACACATGAAACATAGCACACAAATCCTGTTCGAGCCACGAAGGCATTGAACATACTAACTACTGCATCGGACCTAAATCCGGAAACTACTGCTAACTGAATGGGCCGGCATTGTGGCCTTAGACCCGTTCCTACTGGAAGGAAACTCACCTCGTAAGCTGGCTGCTGAGTGTGTGGCTCGGAAAGCTAATGGCGGCTGCTCCTGAATCTCCTCGGCTACAAGTCCATAAACACACTCAATCAAATACTAAACACTGCGCTTGGGGTAAAATGACTCTTTTACCCTTGGTCAAAGTCAACTCTCTTTTGGGCTGACTCGCCGAGTTGGCCACCCAACTCGCCGAGTCCTACTCTCACTTTTTACTTCTACTCACTGCTACTCGTCGAGTCTGGCATCGACTCGACGAGTACCCTCTTGATCCAAGAACTCAGACAATCTTCATCCGACTCGCCGAGTCGTATGAACAGACTCGACGAGTTGTTCTTGATCCCAAGAAGATTGCCTTGGACTCGCCGAGTTGTATGAACAACTCGTCGAGTCCCTCCATCACTGAGTCCACTCTCAACTTGCTGAGTCCAATTCCTGACTCACCTCGTCCACTCGACACTGATAAAACTGAAGGACTCGGGACTCGCGACCCGACTCGTCGAGTCGTTCTTCCGACTCGCCGAGTCGCCGCCATGCAACTGATTTTTACTTGATTTTGTTTGAATCCAATGCATACAATTGATAGATCTGAGTCCAATAAGTTGTTTTACCATGTAAAGTTTCCAACTTTACGTGCACAACCTCATGAATAAGGGAAATAAGGCTAAAAGATGCATAAAATGGATAGATCTATGGTTATCATGCAATATAACTCCAAAAAGACAGTAGATCTGGGCTCTAGAACACCCCAACATTCAGATCCATAGATATATCGACTTAATAAGACGTTCATGCAAGTGTGAGGCTTGAAACAAGCACCAACTAGCTCTTAGGAGAGCCCTAATGGAAGTTTAAAGCATAATATGAGATGGAACTCCGAAAATACCTCAATAAACTCTGATTTGGCCTTGGATCTTTGCACCACAACCCTTCTCCTTGCTTCTTCCTTCTTCTCCTTCTTCACACCTTCACAAAATGGCACCAAAACATATATAAGCTCTTCAATGGAGGTTTAGGGCTCTATCACTGCGTTGACAGGGTGAGGGAGGCGAGAATGGGGGCTATAAAGTGGTATAAATAGTGGGCAACCCGGGGATTTTAGGGTTTCACCCAGACAGATGGACTCGCTGAGTCGGGGACATGGACTCGTCGAGTCCCCAGCTCATGCGTGCCCTCAGACGCGACCCGACTCGGCGAGTCAGGCTAGAACTCGCCGAGTCCCTCTAGAAAACTCACTACAATTACCAATAAATCAACATACCTGGAACGGGTCGTTACAATTCTCCCCTACTTGTCTCAGACTTCGTCCTCGAAGTCTGCTACGGCTGGATCTGCAAATAACTCCGGGTAGTGCGCTCTCATTTCCTCTTCAGCCTCCCACGTCCATTCAGACCCCTTCCGGTGCTGCCACTGCACCTTTACTAGCTGAATTACCTTGTTCCTCAAGGTCTTGGTCTTCCGTTCCAGAATCGCGACCGGCTTCTCGATATAATTTAGGCCGCTATCAACCTGAATGTCCTCTAAGGGAACGACTGCTGTCTCATCCACTAAACGCTTCCTCAACTGCGACACGTGGAAGGTGTTGTGTATCAGACTAAGCTCCTCAGGAAGATCTAACCGATAAGCAACCCGACCCACCCGGGCCAAAACCCTGAAGGGACCAATAAATCTGAGGCCCAATTTGCCCCTCTTCCGGAACCTGATGACACCTTTCCAAGGTGAGACTTTCAGAAGAACCATATCTCCCACCTGGAACTCCAAGTCCGAACGCCTCCTGTCGGCGTAGCTCTTCTGCCGACTCTGCGCAGTCTGCAGCCTACTACGGACCTGCTGGATCAACTCAGTCGTCTTGAGCACCACTTCGGTGCTCCCGATGACTCGCTGACCGACCTCGCCCCAACAAATCGGGGTCCTGCACTTCCTGCCATATAACATCTCAAAAGGAGGTCGATCAATGCTCGCATGATAACTGTTGTTATACGAGAATTCCGCTAACGGAAGATACGTATCCCAACTGCCCCCAAAGTCTAGAACACATGCCCTAAGCATGTCCTCGAGAGTCTGAATCGTCCTCTCGCTCTGCCCGTCAGTCTGAGGATGGAAAGCGGTGCTGAAATGGAGACGAGTACCCATCTCGTCGTGGAATCGCTTCCAGAATCTGGACGTGAAACGAACATCTCGGTCCGACACCACCGATACCGGCACTCCATGACGTGCCACAATCTCTCGCACATAGATATCGGCTAACTTTTCCGCCGATATACTCTCCTGAATCGGAATAAAATGGGCACTCTTCGTCAACCGATCCACTACTACCCATATCGAGTCCACTCCGCGTGCGGTCCTAGGGAGTTTGGTGACAAAATCCATGGTGATGTCCTCCCATTTCCACACGGGAATGTCTAACGGCTGCATCTTGCCGTGAGGTCTCTGGTGCTCCGCCTTGACCTTCCGGCAGGTCAAACATCTCTCCACATACCAAGCGACATCTCGCTTCATGCAGGGCCACCAATAATCAGGTCGAAGATCTCGATACATCTTCGTCGCTCCTGGGTGGATAGAAAATCGAGACTTATGAGCCTCGTCCATCAATACTTGCCGTACCCCACCCCAGTACGGTACCCATATCCTACCATGAAGCGTCAACAAACCACGACTGTCGTAGTCAAATGAAGCTACTCGGCCCACTATCCTCTCACACTTCTGCCTCTCCTCCTTGAGGCCCTCCATCTGAGCCTCCTTGATCCGCTCCAACAAGGGAGTGATCACTGTCATCCTCATACACAGATCTCTGATAGGGGCCGTCGACACCTTGCGGCTCAGGGCGTCGGCCACCACATTGGCCTTCCCTGGATGATAAAGGATCTCACAGTCATAGTCCTTCAACACGTCTAACCATCTCCTCTGTCTCATGTTCAAACTCGGCTGATCCATAAGATATCGCAAACTCTTGTGATCCGTGTAAATAGTACACCGGACCCCATAAAGGTAATGTCTCCAAATCTTGAGGGCAAACACAACTGCCCCCAGCTCCAAATCATGGGTAGGATAATTAGCCTCGTGAGGCTTCAACTATCTCGAGGCATAAGCTACTACATGGCCTCGCTGCATCAACACTGCTCCCATACCTGTGATCGAAGCATCACAATAGACTATGAAATCCTCTACTCCCTCTGGCAAGGTAAGGATCGGAGCCTCGCACAATCTCTGCCTGAGAGTCTCGAATGCCGCCTGCTGCTCAGGCCCCCAACGAAAAACCACCGACTTCTTGTTTAGTCGGGTGAGCGGCACTGCTATCTTGGAGAAGTCCTGAATAAATCTCCGATAATACCCTGCCAGCCCCAGGAAGCTCCGAATCTCAGATGGAGACCTCGGGACCTCCCACTGCATCACGGCCTCAATCTTGGCCGGATCTACCAAAATACCCTTCTGGTTGACGAGCTGACCAAGAAACTGCACCTCGCGCAACCAGAACTCACACTTGGAGAACTTTGCGAAAAGTCTCTCCCTCCTCAAAGTCTCCAACACCTCCCGCAGGTGCTCCTCGTGCTGCCCCTGTGTCTTGGAATACACCAAGATGTCATCTATAAACACTATCACCGACCAATCCAACATCGGTCTGCACACGCGGTTCATGAGATCCATGAATGCGGCTGGGGCATTGGTGAGCCCAAATGGCATCACCACGAACTCATAATGACCATACCGGGTCCTGAAAGCAGTCTTCTGTACATCCTCATCTCTAACCCTCATCTGATGATAAGCGGAGCGTAGATCGATCTTGGAGAACCAAGACGCTCCCTGAAGCTGATCAAACAAGTCATCTATCCTCGGAAGTGGGTAACGGTTCTTCACCGTTACTTTGTTCAACTCCCGATAATCAATGCACATACGATGCGACCCATCCTTCTTCCTCACAAATAAGATCGGCGCTCCCCAAGGCGAACTGTTCGGCCGAATGAAACCCTTGTCTAACAGCTCCTGAAGCTGTGTAGACAACTCCTGCATCTCAGGGGGAGCAAGTCGATACGGTGCTTTGGCTATCGGAGCCGCACCAGGAACTAGGTCAATCCTGAACTCAACCTGCCTCTCTGGAGGTATCCCCGACAAATCCTCAGGAAATACATCCGGGTAGTCACGAACAACAGGAACATCATCAATCGCCGTCTTGCCCTTCTCCCGGGCATCCAAGACGTAAGCTACAAAACTGGCGCAACCCTGCTGAACATAGCGCCTCGCCCTCGCGGAGGAACAAAAGATCGGTCCTCGCTGGGGCCTCTCGCCCTGAATCACTACCTCTCCCCCACTGGGGGTGCGAACCCTCACTAGCTGCAGCTCACAATCAATCACCGCCCCATTGGGGCTCAGCCAATCCATGCCCACAATAACTTTATTCCCATGCAGGGGAATAGGAACCAGGTCCACTGAAAACTGCTCATCAAATATCCGAAGGGAACACCCTCTATGTACTCTGCCGACCCTCACGGTCCTATCATCTGCTATCTCAACCTCTAGTGGACAATCCAGCTCCCCTGGAGTTCTGCTAAATCTCTTGCTAAGCGCAAGCGATACAAATGATCGGGTAGCCCCCGAATCGAACAATACCAAAGCAGGGATGCCGTTCACCGTGAACGACCCTAAATAAAACATCTCATCAAGTAATATTCAAACAATATAATAACAATTAAAGATGAAGGGAAGATTCATACCCGTCACCACATCAGGAGTCGCTCGCGCCTCCTCTGCTGTCATCTGAAATGCCCTGCTCTTCGCCACCGGCGCATTAGCTCGGCCTTGCCGGCCATCCGTAATCCTCAGGGTGGCAGGGGCAGGTGCAACCACCTTCCCTGCTGCAGTTAAACTGGGACACTGGGACCTTTTGTGTCCCCTCTGATTGCACTGAAATCAAATCAGATCCGATGCTGTAACCGTAGTAGCAGGGGCCGTACAATCCCTACTCATATGCCAAGTCCGACCGCACTTGTAGCAGCCGGAACTCCCTGCCTTGCACGCCCCCTCGTGCAATCTCCCACACTTGCCACACCGACTGTGGCTCTGCTGACCCCTGGACCTGTGATCTGAAACCTTGGGATTTTTTCCCACACTGCCTAAACCCGAAACCGCCTCCGGTTTCCTCTTCTTCTCCATCTCGAGATCAATCTCCCTCTCTCTGGCTCTGGCAATCATGTCGTCCAGCGTTTTGCAACCGGACCGGCTCACAAACATACGAATGTCACTCCGCAACATCTCGTGATAACGGGCCTTCTTCATCTCCTCATCGACTGCATACTGAGGAATAAGAAGGGCCCTATCCCTGAACTTGGCGGTGATCTCCGCCACTGTCTCGGTAGTCTGGATAAGATCCTGGAACTCCCTAGCTAACTGTTGCACCTCGATGACCGGTGCAAACTCCGCTCTGAACCTGGTAGAGAAATCAGCCCAGGTCATGGCATCCAGTGCCGCATCGTCCCCGATGGCATGTCCGACTTCCTCCCACCAGTCTCGTGCCCTGTCCTTCAGAAGACAGGACACCAATCTGACCTTGTCCCCCTCGGGACATCTGCTAGTGCGGAATGCGTTGGCCACATCCGCCAACCACCTGGTACTCGCTATGGGGTCCCGTGCCCCATGATAGTCAGGAGCCCCGCATGCCCTGAACTCCCTGAACGTAAGTCTGCGCGACCCCATCACGGCCGCCATCTCAGCACGGAAAGTACTCAATCGCTCATCCATCAGCTCTAAAATACCCTCCTTGATCGAACCGAAGATCACAGGAGTCTGCTCTAGTATGATGCGGGTAACCTCAGAAGAAAGGAACTCCCTAGTCTGCTCATCCATCTACCCGGCCTCCGGGCCTGATCCCGATCCTGATCCCCCTCCAGCATCTGAACTGCCGGCTGCTGGCCTCGGATGCAAAATTACCATTCTGAAACATGTCATAACAACATCAGAACACTGAAATATCTCAAGGGATCATGATACTACTACTAGCTTCCTGGTCTTGTCTTGGCCTTCCTTAATTCGAGTACGGATCCTCTGCTTTCAGTAGTATGGGCCCCTACTACCTTCCACATCTATCCGTACTCTCCTCAAGAATTCCCTTGACTCCACCAAGTCACTTCTACTACTGCCATTCTCTGCTACTCTCATCCTAGGCTTGCCCTAGGGAAACTTCAAGCTCAACGCGACTGGTCCTCAGCTGCTGTAGGTCTCCTCATAATGCCAGTTAGCCACCACCTAAACACCATCACATGTGATGAGGATCAGATAATCCTTCAAGTAAAAGATCCGTCCCTACAACGGTTGGACTCAAACAAGAGCTGCGCAGTAGAGCCAGTTCCAGCACTCTGGGATTATTCAAACCTGATCACATGTGGTGTGACGTGTTCACCTAATGGCTAACTCCCACTACTCAGAACCCCACTAAGCACGAAGCAAGCAGCATTCGGACACAGGAAATAGACTCAGGCAAAACTATTCTTATAACAAGAAACTGCACTAGCATAGGATGCTAAGCTCATACTATCAGGCATAACCTAAACAGGCTATCCTACTGATGTCTACTCAATTCTAGCATGCAATACTCATAAAGCTGTAACACATAAGCAGGCACATAAGGCATCCTAGATCCTTAGCCCGATACTAGCATGCTGTTCTACTGAAACTGAAACTGAACAAATAACTTGTATGGGTAATTTGGGAGTACTTACTTGAGCTCGGCTGACCGCATGCACACACACCTCCATCTTGTTCAAAACAATTCTTTCTTTCTAAGTGCTTTCAAAATTCTTTTTGTAAAACGTTTTTATCTTACTAAAATCTTTTGTTTCCCTTAGTTTGAGTTCAGATACACCCGAAAGTGTATCCGAATCCCTCAAACCAGGGCTCTGATACCAACTTGAAACGACCCAAAAACACGACCCAAAAATTTTCGTTTTTTCATATAATCAAAACCATAATATAAGTATCATAACATAAAACATAAAACATATGCGATGTATCCCCAAAACATAATAAAATATTGTGCGGAAAACTGTATCATACTACATCAATCCAAAACATCAAGAGACATCCCCAGGATAAAAGCTATGCTGTGGTGTGTACGATGCTGTCACCCCGAGCTCTTCCCTTTGCTTGCGGAAGTACCTGAAACCAAACTGAAACTGTAAGCACGAAGCTTAGTGAGCTCCCCCAAACTACCACATACCATACAATAACATATAAACACATATTGGGCCTTGCCCACTGCATCGGGCCGAAGCCCGGAAACTGCATCGGACCGAAGTCCGGAACTGATTGGGACCTTGTCCCCTGCATCGGACCGAAGTCCGGAACTAACTGCATCGGACCGAAGTCCGGAACTGACTGGGACCTTGTCCCCTGCATCGGATCGAAGTCCGGAACTAACTGCATCAGACCGAAGTCCGGAACTGACTGACTGAACATGGCATAGCATAACACATCAACTAGCATAACACATATACGACATGCTACATCGGGCCGTGGCCCGGAACACATAATACTTAACACATGAAACATAGCACACAAATCACGTTCGAGCCACGAAGGCATCGAACATACTAACTACTGCATCAGACCTAAATACAGAAACTACTGCTAACTGAACGGGCCGGCATTGTGGCCTTAGACCCGTTCCTACTGGAAGGAAACTCACCTCGTAAGCTGGCTGCTGAGTGTGTGGCTCGGAAAGTTAACGGCGGCTGCTCCTGAATCTCCTCGGCTACAAGTCCATAAACACACTTAATCAAATACTAAACACTGCGCTTGGGGTAAAATGACTCTTTTACCCTTGGTCAAAGTCAACTCTCTTTTGGGATGACTCGCCGAGTTGGCCACCCAACTCGCCAAGTCCTACTCTCACTTTTCACTTCTACTCACTGCTACTCGTTGAGTCTGGCATCGACTCGACGAGTACCCTCTTGATCCAAGAACTCAGACAATCTTCATCCGACTCGCCGAGTCGTATGAACAGACTCGACGAGTTGTTCTTGATCCCAAGAAGATTGCCTTGGACTCGCCGAGTTGTATGAACAACTCGTCGAGTCCCTCCATCACTGAGTCCACTCTCAACTTGCTGAGTCCACTTCCTGACTCACCTCGTCCACTCGACACTGATAAAACTGAAGGACTCGGGACTCGCGACCCGACTCGTCGATTCGTTCTTCCGACTCGCCGAGTCGCCGCCATGCAACTGATTTTTACTTGATTTTGTTTGAATCCAATGCATACAATTGATAGATCTGAGTCCAATAAGCTGTTTTACCACGTAAAGTTTCCAACTTTACGTGCACAACCTCATGAATAAGGGAAATAAGACTAAAAGATGCATAAAATGGATAGATCTATGGTTATCATGCAATATAACTCCAAAAAGACAGTAGATCTGGGCTCTACAACACCCCAACATTCAGATCCATAGATATATCGACTTAATAAGATGTTCATGCAAATGTAAGGCTTGAAACAAGCACCAACTAGCTCTTAGGAGAGCCCTAATGGAAGTTTAAAGCATAATATGAGATGGAACTCCGAAAATACCTCAATAAACTCTGATTTGGCCTTGGATCTTTGCACCACAACCCTTCTCCTTGCTTCTTCCTTCTTCTCCTTCTTCACACCTTCACAAAATGGCACCAAAACACATATAAGCTCTTCAATGGAGGTTTGGGGCTCTATCACTGCGTTCACAGGGTGAGGGAGGCGAGAATGGGGGCTATAAGGTGGTATAAATAGTGGGCAACCCGGGGATTTTAGGGTTTCACCCAGACAGATGGACTCGCCGAGTCGGGGACATGGACTCGTCGAGTCCCCGGCTCACGCGTGCCCTCAGACGCGACCCGACTCGGCGAGTCAGGCTAGAATTCGCCGAGTCCCTCTAGAAAACTCACTACAATTACCAATAAATCAACATACCGGGAACGGGTCGTTACAAAAGCCTGAAGAGAGTCTAGATCAAACTTTCAATCGCTATAAACATCTTCTCAGTAGGATGACGAAGCAGAAGATTGGATATGAACTAATTGAGCAAAAAGTCACGTTCTTAAATGAACTAAGATATGAATGGAAGGCTGTAGTTTCTAACATAAAAGCACTTGACCAGTTCAAGAACTACACGTTGGCGAAGCTTGTTGGAATATTGAGGTCACATGAAAATGAGGCGACGAAAGAGGGGAAGTTAGTTTTTGGGATGGGATCATTGGCCCTCGTCGCGAAGAGTAAAAAGGTTGTAGATGATGATGGTTCAGAATCTGACCTATTCGAATGTGAACTCTCTAAAGAGGACTTTGAATTGATGGTGTCCAGTACAAAGAGGTTCGCAAAGAAGAACTTTAGTCACAACAAGAACAAAAAGTGGCAAGGAACTTACAGTTCGTAAAAGGTAAAGGAGGAGAGTGCGAATAACTCTCAGAAAGAAGAAGCAAAAATAGGATAAAAAGCTTATGGGGGACTCTAGCTATGATTGTAATTACTATCATTACAAAAACCATCTAGCCAAGGAATGCATGCTAAGAAGAATAGACGAGAAGAAGGGGGGAGAGGATGACAAGACCTACTATCTCCAAAAACTGGAGGAGATCAAAAAGAAGAAGAACGCTGATAACACCATTCCTGCTTTTATTGTGCAAGACAACGAAGCTGAAGATGAGTTTGGCAGAGTCGAGGTCTGGTCGACCGACTCTGAATATGAAGAGGTTTGAAGACCAACTCATGGAAGGAGCTCTGTGGCGAACGATGAAGTTTCGTAGTTTAATGGAAGGTGTTTGATGGTTACAAATGAAGTGTCATAGATGAGGGGTTATGCAACTGATGGTGGACGTAACACTGATAGCTGTTTCGCTGCAGGGCCAATACTTGAGTATATCAGCAAGTGCGAGCAGGTGATCAACAAGGTAAACTCTATTCTTGAATCTCTAAATATACCTGTGTCTAGATATGAAACTGAATTTAACGACTTAAAGTACACATTTTCAAGTTTTAGTGATAGTCTATAACAAACTCGTTTGGCGAATTCTAAGTTAACCGATCAACTCAGCAAGATTTCATCAAAGAGTGAAGAGAGGTGCATGTCGATTGAAAAATTGGAGTTAGATTTGTCTAAGTCTAGGGATGAGTTGATTTATTTACAGAGAGATAATTTAGGTCTTTTAAAACAGCGTAATATTTTTTTTTTATTGCGAAAAGACTTTATTTTAATACCACTCATTTGCATCTAGATTGTGAGATTGGTAAGAAAATCCATAAAATGATCTTGCCATTCCTTGAATTAAAAGTGGATGAAATAGACGCTGACTGCTACAGGTGCGAATCCATTGTCTGTTCAGACAAAGTTTTAGATGCTTACAAGGTAGGACTGGACAAAATAGAATCATACATACAGTCGAAAGACCACAAAAACATGCTTAAACAACTTTTGGATCAAAAAGACAAAAAACAAATTAAATCCGAAACTGTATAGAAGTTTGACTCATTAAGCACAAAGTTGAGTTCAGAAAATAAACTTGATGTTGAAAACGTTTCTGAATTCGACGATGAAAGTGATATGAGTGAAATCTCTGTTGAGGATGAGGTTGATTGCTCTAAATTTTTTAAATGCGAACCTGAGCCTGCTAAAGTTTTAATATCTGAATATTCAGTTGAGTTTGCACGTTTTTCAAAAAATAACTCAAAAGTTTTATTTGAAAAGCAACTTTTTTCCAAAGGTTCAAACTGTTCCTAACCAAGTTCTCACAACTAAGGGGCTGAAAAAAAAACCAAACAACATAATTAACGTCCATGGTCGAAGACGACAATAAAGATGGATGCGATGAGTTTTTCTGGTCACCTCCAATCGATAATGCAGACGAAACCAAGGGTCTATCTGAAATGACCTCTTGAAAGATGAAGAGCATATACGTAACAGAACCACTAAATAAAGTTAATTTAAGCTACGAAAAGGGGAGTCCTGGTGGAACCAAGATTGTTCCGAACGATACTTCATCCATTCAGAACAAAACTCCAGTCAGAAAGCCGAAAGCTAAGGCTAACATTCATAAGTCTTCTGATCAGTTCGCCGCTCAAAAACGCCAAAGGAATGCGAGATACAACAAAAATCTTATGGAAAGAAAGCAAATATGGTAATCTAAGAATCCCAACATTGTGAATAAAGAAACATCTTCCAATCCAAATGCGAAAGTCTATTCACGAGCGAAACCTAGGAATTTCAATGAAATTAGTCTCCACGGGTTTCGAATCAAAATGTTTTCCAAAAACCATCCTTTTCAAATCATGTGAAACCTGCGTAGAAAACTAACTCTCACTTCTCTCCTAACACGGATATTTCGCATTCAACCAAGACTTAACAAGATGTCAAAGGCAAAGGAAAGATAGTTTTGGAGCCTAAAGTTCCTCTCAAAAGATCCGAAACTAATGCCAAGATAGTTGAGAAGAAAATTATCAAACAATAGATCCATAATAAGCAAGGAAAAATATCCTCTAAGGATAAGAACCTAAAAGATAATAGGATCACAGTTTTTCAAATTAAAAGCAAAGATAGCACCACGTTGGTCAAAAGATCTTACTTAGTCGATATTGCTATTACTGTTCCTATGAAAACCTCACGAGGGCCCAAACAACTTTGGTTTGTTAAATCTACTTGATTTTTGTAGGTTATACATGACAAGAAGTTTGACTCTGAATTTTTGTAGGCTACTCACATCACATGATAGGAAGAAAGGAAGAGTTACGAGAGTCTCGAGCACTAAAGGATGGAGGAAGAGTAAAATACGACAATAATTCTCTTGGAGAAATCAAGGCTTATGTGGAAGGACTGCAACACAACCTCATTAATGTTTCACAGTTGGTGGTTCGTACAAGATTGAAGGTTTCATTCGACGACGAAGGGTCAGAAATCATTGAAAAGGCAACCAAAAATGTGTTGTTAAAGTCAAAGAGAAAAATGAAAAATGTACCCTCTTAATCTGAATCCAATCAAAGGGAATCCTGCCATCTGTCGACTTACGGAAGCTTCATCAGATGGTAGCTGGTTGTGGCATTGCAAACTTTCATACCCCAATTTCAAAGAAATCAACAAGCGAGTTCTTAGTGATCATGTGCGAGGGCTTCCACTCTTGAAGTATGATAAAGAACATCTTTGTGCAGCCTGCGAATTACGGAAGCATAATAAGAAGGGTAATCCAACAATTATGAAAACGGAAGTCGTAGAGCCACTTGAGCTTTTGCATATAGACCTCTGTGGTCCTTCTGCAATTAAAACTGTTGCTGGTAATAAGTACATTCTCATAGTTGTAGATGATTTTTCTAGATTCATTTGGGTGCATTTTCTCAAACAAAAATCCGAAGCCACTCCTAAACACAAGGATTTTATAAAGTAGATAGAGCTACAACTGCGAAAGTTGGGTCACAACATTCGCAGTGATAATGGGTTGGAATTCAAAAACCAAGCATTTGAAGAATTTCTGAGTGTGAAAGGAGTTACTATCAACTTTTCAGATCCTTACACTCCTCAATAGAGTGGGGTTGTTGAAAGGCGAAAGTGCACGTTGTGCGAGGCTGCAAGAACTATGCTTTCTTTTGTGAATCCACCACTCTACTTATGGGGGTATACGATTGGGACAACCTACTTTACTAAAAACCAATCTATCCTTAATAAGCGATTCTCTATCACTCCATATAAAATCATAAATAGTCACAAACCTAATGTCAACTTTTTCCTTGTTTTTCGTTCCAGGTGCTTTATCTTCAATTCAAAGGAGCAAATCCGATGAGAATGCTGATGACTGTATTTTCTTGGGGTATTCATTAACTTCTAAAGCATACAGGGTTCTCAAAAAAAGGTCCAAAAGGATAGAATAAACTTGCTATGCTACTTTCAACGATAATTACATGAAGAAGTTTCAAAAGAATGATAGTCCATCACAACAGATCTTTCCCAAATCAAATCCTGCTACCATCCCACTCTCCAATCTATACGAGGAGTTCATGAACCTATTTGACGAGCCAGAAAAGGTAATATCATCTGAATCCAGAGCAGCAGACAACAAGGTAGGTGAATTAAAGAAAATCATTGACGATGATGTGAAAGATATGGAACATGAGCATCCCACTCCGAAAGAACCTGAAGTTCCATATCAGTCAATAGGTATGAATGCTACACCACAAGGGGAGGGTTCTAGTTCAACCTCCTTACCTAATGCACCTATTCAGGGGGAGAAAAAAACCCCTAATGTCAGCTCAGAATCACCTCTCCAAGGGGAGAATCAGAATCCAGAAGATAATCAGCATACATCATTCAAGGGGTGGATGTACATTCTGAGTTTGAAAATGTAAACGCTGAATTGGATCCAACATATGATTCTAATCACCCTCGTTGCCTAAATGGACAAGAGATCATCCAAAAATTCAAGTTATATGAGATTCGGCTTCAGGAGTTCTTACGAGAGCACAAAAAAAGGCGAAACAAACTGCATTGTTCTCTAAAATGGAATATTGCATGTTTAATTTGGTTATCTCCAAGATTGAACCTAAAAATGTTTAAATTGAACTCGATCATTCTGATTGGGTACAATCAATGAAGGAGGAGCTCAATGAATTCGAACGAAACAAGGTTTGGAGACTTATTCCCACTCCAAAGGATGCAATGATAGTTGGTCTAAAATAGGTATTTCGTAACAACCTAGATAAAGAAGTAAATGTGATAAGGAACAAGGCGAGACTCGTCATTAAGGGATACTGTCAGGAAGAAGGTATCGACTACAAAGAAAGCTTCGCACCCATTGCATGGTTGGAATACGTTCGTATCTTTATGGCATACGCATCACACAAGAACTTTGAAGTATATCACATGGATGTCAAGTGTGCATTCCTAAATAGGGAACTGGAAGAAATGATGTATAGGAACAAACACCATCGTTCATAAATGAAAAGTATCTGAACCATTGTTACATTCTGGACAAGGAAGTTTACGGTCTAAAGCAAGCTCCGAGAACCTAGTATGAAACTCCAAATCGTTTTCTAAATCAAGCTAAATTTAAACAAGGATCGGTCAACACAACCTTCTTTCGTAAAAAAAGATGGTGACCACTTAATGATCATCCAAATTTACGTTGATCACATCATCTTTGGATCAACCTATCCTAACTTAACAACTGAGTTATGAAAGTTGATGGAAACTAAATTTGAGATGAGCTCCATGGGTCCAATTAAATTTTTTGTTGGCTTGAATATAAGATAGAGTTAGGAAGGTATCTTTATCGATCAGGAGGCTTATACAAAGGCTTTACTCTACAAGTTTGGAATACTAGGAGATTCAAAGGAAAAGTTTCCAATGGCATTCGGAACGAAACATACACCATCTCTGGACAATCCAGCTGCTGATATGACTCTCCATCATTAATTGATAGGTTCATTGATGTATTTGTCTGCTAGTCGTCCAGATATCATGTTTTCCATCTGCTACTATGCCAGGTTTCAAGAGAATCCTCGTGAACCTCACATGACCGCTATTAAGAATATCTCCAGGTATCTTAAGCGTACATCCTCACTAGGAATATGGTACCCTTCAAGTTCGATTTTCCTTGTGCAAGCGTTTTCGTATGCTGATCTTGGAGGTTTCATTTTGGATAGATAGAGTACTACGGGAGGATGCCAATTCCTTGATGGCAAGCTCATAAGTTTGCAATCTAAAAAGCAAAATTGCATTTCCCTATCAACTGCTGAAGCAGAGTACATAGATGTTGCCTCTTGTGCTTTACAAGTAATCTAGATTGAAAGTCATCTTCGCAACTATGCTATCAACATGAAGCCATTCATATTTGTCACAACCCAATGCAACATTAAAATACAAAACACATAGCACTGAGGAAACACGTCATCAAAGATTATGTGGAAGATGGTAATGTAGAGATACACTGCATTAGATCTGCTGATAAATTAGACGATATCTTCAAGAAAGTGTTGCCTGAGAAAACCTTCAATCGCATTCTTCAAGGCCTAGAAATGGAAGAGGATGAACCTATTCCGAAACAACCTTCGCATTGGTAATGTTTTAACTGTGAATTGGGGAGAACGCTTGTAGTGGCTTGCATTCTACTTTTCATACTACGAATTGGTGCGAACGCTCGCAGTGACTTGCAGTCTACTATTCATTCGCAGGTTCACAATTTCATGTATCCTTTGTACAATATGTTTATTACTTCTTATTTCTTTATGTTTTTATTTCTTTTTTCAGAAAAACAAAATCCTAAAATATTTTATTTGTTTCATTTTTTATTTATTTTTCAGAAAATTAAAAATACAAAAATATTTTCATTATTTTTTGCCCTTATTTCTTTTCATATATCAATCAAAATACAAAAAATATTATATAATTGAGCAGGTTCAAAGATTCATATCTTGGTGATCTCAGTTACGAATGATGAGGAAGGAATACAATTCTTAATCTATGCACAAGTTAAGTGTCCCTAGAAGCATGCTGTTGCATGTAATCTGAAGCCTCACAGACTCTATGTTGAAGCCTTAATGAATCAATAACACCAATCGTTTCTTCCTAATTAGGCTGATTAATTCACATAAGTTATGAGCCACCTTACTCTTCTCGCTTTGAGTTAAGAGTTCGTTGCTTGGTCACTTTTGCATAGCAGAGTTACATTATTTCTTTGGAACCACCTTCTACTACTCTCCATCACTTTCGTATTCACGAACATAACCCTTGAGACTCTCAGTTATTACCACTGAGGTTTATGGTTACACAACTTCTGTATTTATGATCATAAATTCATTATTACCACGAATTGAGTGAAATCCAAAATCCAACACATTTTAACGAATTGACGGTGAACATTTACATGTTCTACATTTTCCACCAAGGATTTGATGAATGTCTACTATCATGGTCTGTACCAAGAAATCTCATTTTATTTTTCAAGATCTTATTGAAATGTTCTAGTCCAAGTCACTGAAAAATTATTCCCAAGCATTCTTGTTTTTATGGCTACACTGGTCAAACAAGTACTTCATACGAACTTTCGGACTTATGATGAGTTTCAAATTTAGTTGAACAAGAAGCCCTCTCATTCGACTTATTAAAAGAAACCTTTCACTATTTCTCCATAAACAGATGATCTTAATTCAACGGGACACCACACAGGCACTTCAAAGTCTCTCTTGACTACGAAAGAAGAGATCGTTACCCGTGATCCATCAGTTTCATGTCTTATGTGACATCACTAGAATCGATAAGAAAACTCTCTTTATTTCTTTATCTTTGGCACACTCTTGTACAAATATCTCTATGATTTTTAAAATTCTTGTTAGTTGTCCTATTGGTTACTTTTATGATCGGAGTACTATAAATGGTAATCAATTGCGAATGTATGCGGCTGCGAAAGTCAGTATCTGAAAGGACGATTCGAAAAGATAAGATTTGAAATTTGGGCGCATGGAATTTGAAACAGCTCCTGACTTGACGCCTAGTTTACTGTTTCCTGATACATACGCCTGACGTAACAATTGTCACTCACGCCTTTTCAGGTGTTTTTTAAGGCTTTTGAAATGCCAAGCGTCAGATTTTCTCTCTCCTACTACACGGTATAAAAGGATATCGACGCTTCATTTATCATTACCGCTTTCAAAGAAATAAAATTCTGAAGCAATTTCTCTCTAAACTGTTCATCTTCTTCAACAAGCATCAATGGTAGGTTATTCAGAAACCCCTTCCGCCCAAGAACAATCAGCGTAATCTTCGATTTTCAACATAAAGGCAAACCAAAACATGATACTCGACCTTGATCCTATCAAATACGAAGAGTTTCTTCAACCTATCGTCGAATGTTTGAGGTATTCTCCACTGGTCATTGCTTTGACTAAATCTGAGATAGTTCCTATGGTTCACTTGTCAAAGGCCTACTCAACTGCTCACTATTAGAAAGAAGAACAAAGGATTTCATTTGAAGTATTCAATAGGGAAACCCACATCACTAAGTCTGGATTTTGTTCTCTGTTAGGGCTTCCTCAAAAAGGAGACTTAATCAATATTGAATCGATCTCCAACTCTACCATCATGGAGATGTTCTTCCAAATGGGATACAAGGAGGCCTAACTGTTGTTTCCAAGTTCAAGAAGCCCAATTTACCACCAATGTGGAATGGGATGTTTACCCTCCTTTTCAAGAGCTTCTTTGAGCTTGTCACAGGATCAGATTGTGCCAGCAAGCTCTTCATGACTCTCATGTACAAGGTTTATTCCAGAGCAAACCTTGATTATGGCGCAGTGCTATGGGCTTAATTGGTCCAGAGTACTCTCTAATACACGACACAGTAAGATTTCTTATGGTTGTTTCTGGACTTTGGTTGTTCAACGAGCCATTAATAAGCTTCACATTCTTGTCATGAAAGATTCTGTTATGGTTGCGATTCTGATTTTCCACACAACAAATATCATTTTAACTGATAATTCAAAATTCTCCTTTATTGGGTCAATCCCTGAGGCTATGTTTCATGATGTACATGTTGCAAGTAAAGTCCTGGAAGCTTATCGAAAAATATCAGCATCTGGCTTCCGCCCATTGAATGATGAGATGCGAAAGACCCTTGGCGAAGTAGACAAAACCAATAAGGGAGGTAATTAGAAGGCTGTGAAAGTTGGTATATTTAAACCCCCTCAAGCTCCTAAAAAGAAGAATATCAAGAAGGTGGCTTTTTGGCGAAGATATCCAACTCCGAATGACCACAAGGGCTCACAGTGTCACACACTTTCAAATGTTCCCGTGTAGTGTGGTACAAAAAAAGAACAAGAGGATGATACTGTAGCAACATCTAATCCGAAGGTTTCGAAGCCTAGAGCTACGAACCCTAAGCTAACATTTGAAATCCCAACCTCTATTCCAATTACTGAAGATCTTTTCCAGGATTTGTCCATCCCTTTTCCTACATCTACTATTTCTACCCCAATCACCATCTCCCCTTGCCCACCAGTATCAATCGGGGTTTCGCTATCAAAATCCACCCTCACACAATCCACACTACTATTTACTGATTCAACCGCAACTACAACCACTACTACTAATGAACCTCAAGTCACTGTCATCACATTTGATGTGGGGGCAAGGGCTTCAGTTTTCTCAGTCGGTCATTCAACACCACCCATTTCTCCACTAAGGCGGGATGATCCAGATACCATTTTTAGAGGTGATGTAAATTTTGGAGATTTCACTTTCAGTCCTTTTTATGTTGTTGAGGAAAGTGACGATGACGCACCAATCACTCAAAAACATGACAAAGCCATAAATAACAAACTAGATTCGTTAATCCAATCTTACAATACTTCATCTAGGAATGCCTATTCCCAGGAAGCAGTCAAGGCATTAATTAAAACATCTTTAAAAGAGCACACTGTAAACCTAGAGAAGGCGAATAAAACCATGGAGGATTCGGCTAACACTTGCAAAGAAGCAAACAAAAAAGTCGATAAAATATTACAGATGCTTGTTCCTTCATGAGCACCTTTCAGAGCTCCTTTGAGTCCAACACTACCAAAGCCAATGCAACAATCTCAAATATGAGTGTTTCCCTTCGCACCGAGAAGGAGACTCTCAAGAAGGTTCACATAGGAATCCAATTTCACCAATTTGAGCTCAACTCCTCTATCACATCCAAAATCACCAAGCTTCAAGATGACTTAGCTTTTGAGAGCAAAATAACGGATGCTCTCACATGCAAAACTGAGAAGGTGAAACTGCTCACTGTGAAGCTTGAATCTGCTGAGAAGAAAGTCAATGAGTTCTTATCCGAGAGAGCTGTTGCGAAAGCTATGTTTCCGACGTCATATCTTTGCTGTTAAATGTCGTTGAAGCTCATGATCCACTGATCCCTCTTACCGTTTGATAGCATCTCGCAGATAAAATTCGCCCTGCATTCGCAATGCTAAATCTCCTTAAGGGTGTTTCAGAGTTTTCCTCACTTTCGAAACAAGGGGAGAATCTAAGAAACCTTCACCCAAGAAAGTAAGTGAACAAGAAAAGCCAAAGGTATCTAAATCTAAACCGAAGGGTAATGTATATTCGGGTTCAAAGGGAAAGGAGAAAGTGCTAGAAGAAGAAGAAAAGGAAGAAGAAGAAGACAAAAATGAGAAACCAAAGTGCAAGGCTCATGATACCATTCTCGATGAAAACATGCGCATTGAGAGAGAGGCAGAGGAAAAAGAAATGGCTAATCGTGATGCTCAAACTGCCTTAGCTGCCAAGAAACTGCTATTTCCTCCTCGGTCCATGGAGCGCATGCTGAAGAAGTTGTAGACAATCCGAGCCTTCACTGGTTAGAGCTAGTTACATCATTCGAACGCTCCAGACTCATATGTGAATGTTGATAAGTCTCTGATGACATTTTATTTGAAGTACAGAAAACCTCAGTTGCATACCTGGAGTTCGCAGAAGATCAATGTCGTCAAAGTGATTGACCATATTCAAACCGAGAGTTTTGATAATGTCAAATTCAAAACCACTCAAGGTTCTGGGAATTTAGTGTTTGAGTTCTTGCTTGCAGATCTTCCATGCCTAAACCCTTATGACTGGATTTTTTGTTGCACTTCCTAATGCAAGACGAGAAGAAATATGGACCAGTAGTTGGTCACATCCAAAGGATGTTTGTTTCATACATTTATGAAGTTGTGAAGTTCAATGTTGAAATCGCTTCGGTTTTACGAAAGAAACCAAAAGTCCTTCCCAAAGGATAAACAGGTGATATAGAGAAGATGAAAATGGGGAAAATCAAAACTGATAACTAGACGGTTATGTTCTAAAGGGGTTTAAGAGAGAGAGGAGACATTCAAAAATGTATGTTCGCACTGCCAGATAAGCATCTGTTTTCAACAGTTTGCTTGAACTAAATTTTTGATATCACAAGCAATTGCAATGCAAAAAATGTTGCTGCAAAGAAGTGTTATTCCGACATGATTCGCTAGTACATTGCCTTTTGCAGTTCTCTTCTCAGTGTTATGCCCAAGCTATTCATGACCCAGAAGCACATTCAATATTGAAGGTCTTCCTCCGAATCGATGCAAAGGGGGAGATTTTTGGGTGTTTGGTGTTGCGTCTTTATGGGATTTTATATAGTCTTTTGTGTATCCAGGTTGGGCCTGTCCACCCGTGATTAATGATTAGGGTTTTACTATTTAAGGTGCATGTATGCATTGTCTCTTGTATACGTCTTTTTTGCATTGTAAACCCTACATAGCCTCTACAGTAGCAGTTCTTTATCGACCTCTTATGAGGCAATGACTTTTAATCATTCAACAGATTCGTGATTCATATTATGTGTTAGATTGCTTTTTTCTGTTTGAATCTATTTGATCTTTATAGTTTTAATCTCAATAAGATCTTTCAAGGTGAATTTTCATACAATAAGAGAAATAAGTGATTAATGTAAGTGATGAGTGGAATTTGTAAAAATTATGTCATCAACATAGGCTAAAAAGTAGAAAAAGATAGGATCCATGGTATTTAGATTAACAAGGATTAATCATATTAACTTTGTACAAACATGGTTGTAGAAATGCGATCGACAAAACAATTGTACCAAAAATGTGGAACATATATAAGACCACAAAATGAATTTTGGAGGAGACATTACCCTAGTCAGGATGGGTTGTGAAGACCCACATGTTAATGAATTTACATTGTCTCTAGTGAATTGGCCAAGATTTAGATGATGTAAGGCATGTAACACGAATGGTAGCCAATTTTACAATGGGATAAAGGTTTCCATACAACGAATAAGGCGTAGTCTATAAATCTAAAAAGAGTTGTTCGATTTCATTTTATGTCTAAGATTTAGCATTGACCAATGTGCATATATGGATTTCAAGACAAGGGCCATGTCTTATTGTTAATTACCTCATTGAAATCATTATTCATGCCACTTTTCCAATTCGAGTTGGATATGACATCCTTGGGATTATGTGGAATATGTGAGATCGTGATGTTAAATTGTATATTGGTTTTCTATATACATGACATACTATGATAATGAATAGTTTGAGTGGGATGGATATTAGATTAGATAATATGTATGGGTGTGGCTAGAGAATCCATGGAACCGACATTTGAGTGTATAGGCCTAAAGAATTCATGTTAAAGGGTGATTTGTTAGATGGTAGTACATGTGCCTGGCATGGAGAAAAGATACTAGGAAGGGGGCTATTAGGATGAACTGACTTGGGCCATATAATATCCTAAAGTTTATGTACTTGGCATTTTAATATGCATCACATATCAAGTGTGAACTTATAGATGATATTATAAGAAAATGAAAGGTCTATATCAAATGAGAACAAGATTTGGAAAAAAAGTGAAAATTGAATCCTCATGGTTAAGTATTGGAAACCATGTTTAACAATGTTATATATAAAGTTTCTAATGAAATATTACACATATAGGGTCTATGTTATGCAAAATATCCAAGTATTTGCAAGAAAATACTATATTGTAGAAATTCATAATTTGTTAAGTGTTTCACTGTAGGGCTATATAAATAAGGATTAGAAGCATAAAAATTATGAGTTAAATGCTTCAATGTGTATCAAGAATTAAAATATAGACAATGCAAAAAGAATCAACTCATTTGGAGCTTAAATAAAAAAGGTTCGCTTTATTAAAATGGGATGTCAGTTATTTTGAAAGATTTAAGTGTGTAAACCCTTATGTTTCAGACTATGAAAGATATTCTTAAGAGCATAAAATCAAAAGTTTCTTGACTTCAAAATTAAGCGAAGACCATTAGAGTAAATAGCAGATATAATCAATAAGATTGAAGTTAAGATGAAAAGGTTATGATAGTTTTTATATGGCATGCAACTTATATGAAATGATAGAAGTGTGCAACACCTTATGTTCATATCTATATAACTCAAAATATAGAACATCTAATCAGTAAATTCCTAAATTAAAGTTTCATTCAACACAATAAATAATAACTACAAAAGGATTATGGCGAAGTTAAGAGCTTTATAAGATAGAACTTTTCACTAGCGCAGTTTGTGTGGAGTACAATCCAAACCATGGTTTGGTATGAACAAATCATTTGAGCTATTAGACCTTATTTCACCCTTCAGTGCACTCCGCACTACAATAGGATTAAGACCTACTCAAATCACACTAGTGGATGCTGTGACATCCCTAATTTCAAGGCTAGAAAAAACTAATTTATTTATGCTTATTTTGAAATCAGATTATCCTTAAAAGAATAACATTATAGAATTTGTTCCCAAAAACATGATAATGATATTATCAAAACTTTTCTGAAGAAACATATTTTATTTATATTAAAAACCTTGGGATATCATTGTCGATACAATACATACGCATACACAAAATAATACAGGCCTTACAATAGTTAATCTAAACAAGTGGCCTATAGGCATCCACAAATCTCTCATCATATCATCACATCTGTGCTCTTGTGACACTATCTATAATATAAGAAATTGAGTGAGTCAGATAGGGGTCTGTTGAGAATATAGGGTTTTTAACCCACAATAATTAAATCTTTATTTATTATTATCAAATTATCAACCTGATAACCCCTTCCTATTATCCTTAATTTCTGTCCTAAGATCTAATTTCAACGGACCTATCCTAAGGATCATTTTCGGGATAAGAAATAATGCTTAGGGGAGACAATAACAATATATGTTAGTAAGGCAACCATGGCGGGGATGGAGTACACATGGTGTGAACACTAAGTTCAAAACACCTACAGGTTGCGAACCTGCTAGCGTTCCACTGGATTGTCTCATAATATATATCGCCTTTCATCTATTATCATCTATGTCGTCTTATATCTACCAATCTTTACCCAACATATGTACAGGTAATAAAATACATATACTGTTCAAAATCGAGTAAAACATGTATAAATCTTTCATCTAGCATAGATATAAGGAACACATATAATATGCATATATAGCATGTAATTATCTTAAATACTTTATATCTATGTGTAAGATAAAAGTAACTATGCACTCACATGATAGAATGGGTGACTGTTGATCTAGATAGAGCTTCGTCCAATAACTTAGATATTCCTTGACATGACCTAAGTATATTTACTACAAATTTTTAGTCTAATAATCATAGAGACTAAGAATAGTCAAGATCCTCACTAATCCCAATGTCTACATCACGATCTATCAAGTAAAGATCAACCTGGAAGCATAGTTAGGAGGCACGATCATTTTGGCATAATAGCTTTTCTAAAATCCAAAAACCAAGCAACCATAACCATTCTAGAAGCATCTCTCGTAAGTAGATCAATCAATATAATGACATGGAATTACAGATAAATCTTATTTATAGGTTCATAATGATGACTTTTGACTATAAATATAAGTTACATAGAAAAGACTAGAGTATAGTTTAACCTAAAGAGGTTCTTCCTAATAGAAGTTAGGAATTTGGTCTGGAAGAGCTTTTACTCACTAGCTACTACTTCTTTAGGGATCGCATGGATTTGCTGAAGGCTAAAACTAAGGGAAATGGGCTAAAATTGAGAGAATTTCGAGAGAAAGGAGGATGGGGAGTGAGGAAACTAATGATCAGCTGAAGCCTATTTATAGTGCAACTATACACCGCACCTAGTGTGTGTGTCGCGCACACCCGAGATGTCACTCCTCCTAATTTTTTTCCACATGTCGCAAACATGGTGGTACATGCCCCACCTTTTACAAGGTGCGCGCCGAGCAACCCACCTGTCTAACAGACCAAAAATCCAAGTAAAAAATTTCATTTAAATATTAAAAATTCCCATTTAATAATTAGAAGTTCCAATTAATTTTTTTTCTAAACATTCCAATACATAAGCATTCTATTTAGAAAGATAAGAGTGTCCCTAACACTAGTGGGGTAAAATGATGGAAAGTGCACGCTACACCATCATGTCGGGCCCTTGCCCTTAGATCCCGAAGTACCTGAAACAACCAAAAAACTGTAAGCTAATTCTTAGTGAGTTCCCCAAAATATACCCAACCATATAACCATATAATTTCATGCAAACATAAACATAAGGATGCCATGAGCTCCCTTCATGGTCTTTATCCATAATACCACGGGCTACCCTCATGATCTTATACCCGTGGGCCATGGGTTCCCCCATGGTCTCAACCAATTGACAGGGGCTCCCTAATGGTCTTTATATAATCACATAATACAAAAAATAACACATTCATTGCACATTAAACTATTAAAACTTCATAACATATACGGGTCGTCCTTCGTGCCTTCGACCCATTGGTATGGTGAGAAGACTCACCTCAGGCTTCTAAACACAAAAGTTGCTCACCTAATAGTTTGATACCTCACACTGAACAATGGAACAATTAACCCAAAATTAGGATTATATCTCATCTTAGTCAAAGAGTCCAAAGACCAAAGCCTAAGTCCTTTGATGATGGCATGCGGTCTTTTCTTTAACAATGGGCCTAGAATCCAAGATAAAGTTATTAATGGGTCACATGGCCCAACAAGCCCAACCAATACTAGCATGTATCAAAACTGGATAACAGTCCACCAACCCTAAATGGGACCAGGCCCAAAACAAAAAAAGGACCAATAAGCTCATAAGTCCACATGAAGCCCAAACCCATCCGGGGTCCGTATGCCCAGTGTACCACTCGAGTATGCTTAGCGTACTGAACCTCTTACATGTACGTGCAACGTACACAAGTTTACGCCCGACTTACAAACAAAAGATGCACCAACGACTGTTAACTGCTTAATACTTGGGATTTCAACGTCCAATTTCACATCTGAGCTCAATAAGACGTACTAATGCATAAAGTTGGCAACTTTGTGCCCTTTCAAGGTATAATGGACTCCAAAACTTCATTCTTCTCATTAAGACTTTAATTAAGACCTCAACTTATGCATGGCATCTAAACAACCTTCAAGATGGCACCTTTATACACCTAGCATGCTCAAAGAGTTTAGATCTGGCCATCCAATTGTCTAGAGTTTCTCAACTCACAAGAGACGGTCCAACAACCAAAAAGGGACTCCATAATATTACTTTAGATCAACTAACAAAATAGATGACAAGGTTATGAGTTTATACCTTCAGGCGTTCCTCAAGATGAGCTTGATGCAGGATCTAGAAGCTCAACGACACCCAAGCCTTGATTACCATCTTCTCCCTTTTGAATGCTCTCTGAATTGGAATGTTACAACTCTCCCCCACTTGAATTAGACTTCATCATCGAAGTCCGTAGTCACAAAGAAATCTGGGTAATGCTCACGCATCTCATCCTATGGCTCCCACATCCATTCAAATCCCTTCTGGTGCTGCAACTGCACCTGTACTAGCTTCACTTCGTTGTTCCATAGGGATTTTTTCTATCCAAAACTGCAATGGGCTTCTCTTCATAGTTCAGGCTCCTATGCACCTGAATATCATCCAAATAAATGATTGTAGCCTCATCAGCAACACACTTCCGAATCTGAGACACGTGAAAGTTGTTGTGGATTTGACTGAGCTCATCCATTAGATTCAACTGATAACCGACCCTGCCAACTTGGGCAGAAATCCTGAATGGTCCAATGTATCAGGGCCCCATATTGCCCCTCTTCTGAAACCAAATGAGAACCTTCCAAGGTGACACCTTTAGCAACACAAAATTACCCACTTGAAACTCAAGATATGATCGATGCTGGTTTCACAGCTCTTCTGACTGCTATGCACAACCCTCAGTCTATCACACACATGCTAAATCAACTCAGTGATCTTAAACACAACCTCGATGCTTCCCGTGACTCGATGCCTAACCTCACCCCAACAAACTAGAGTCGTACACTTTTAACCATAAAGTATCTCAAATGATAGTCGGTGAATACTAGCATGATAACTATTGTTGTATGAGAACTCTGCTAGAGGAAGGTAAGTATCCCAACTCCCTCCAAAGTCCAGTACACATGCCTGAAGCATATCCTCGAGCGTCTGAATCGTTCGCTCCCTCTAACGATCGATCTGGGGGTGGTAAGTAGTGTTGAAATGCAATTGAGTACCCAAATCCTCATGCAACTTCCTCCAGAACCTGGAGGTGAAACGAAAATCATGGTCTGAGACCGCAGATACTGGCACCCCGTGCCTGAACACCACCTCACGCACATAAATATCTGCTAATTTCTCAGTGGAGATACTCTTGGAAATCAGAATAAAATGCACACTTTTAGTCAACCTGTCCATAATAACCCAAATGGAATCTACACACTGCGTCGTCCTAGGTAACTTCATGACAAAATCCATGGTGATCTCTTCCCACTTCCACATGGGAATAGGTCGTGGTTGAACCTTATCATGAGGCCTCTGGTGTTCAGCTTTGACCTTCCTGCACGTGAAACACGGCTCAACAAATCACACAACCTCTCACTTCATGCGGGGCCACCAATAGCTTAATCTCGGGTCACGGTACATCTTTGTGGCCCCTGGATGAATAGAAAACTTGGATCATGTGCCTCCTCTAGGATCCTTTTCCTCACACCCCGAATGTCGGAACCCAAACTCTGCGCACACTGAGTCAATAACCCCCGGCTACCGTGAACAAACAATGGAATTTGCCCCCATATCCGCTAAATCTTCCAGTTCTCCCTTTTCAAACCCTCCACCTGTGCCTCCTTAATAATATCTAATAAAGGTGAAATCAATTTCATCCTCAAGTAGACATCACGAATCGAAGCACTTTCCATCTTCGGGCTCAAAGCATCAGCCACCCTATTAGCCTTCTTGGGATGCTACAAAATCTTGCAGTTATAATCGTTTACCACATCTAAGAATCTCCTCTGCCTCATATTGAACTTATGATGATCTATCAAATATTTCAAACTCTTTTGATTAGTGAAAATGGTGCATCGGACCCCATATAAATAATGCCTCGAAATCTTGAGGGAAAATACCACCGCCCCCAAATCCAAATTACGAGTGGGGTAATTTGCCTCATGAGGCTTTAGCTGCCTCGAGGTATAAGCAATCACATGCCCCATCTACATCAAAACAACTCCCAAACCCGAACTAGAAGCGTCACAAAATCATCCAATCCCTCGGGTAGTGCTAGAATCGGAGCCTCACATAATTTTTGCCTTAATGTCTCGAAAGCCAATTGCTAATTTGGACCCCACCGAATGGTCACACTTTTCTTGGTCAAATGGGTCAAAGGTATGACAATTTTGGAGATTTACTGGATGAATCTACAATAGTACCGTGCTATCCCCAAGAAACTTTGGATCTCAAATGCATTCTTTGGAACCTCCCAATGCATTATCACCTCAATCTTGGCCGGGTCTACCAAAATACCCTCTTGGTTGATGATGTGGCCGATAAATTGCACCTCACGCAACCAAAACTCACATTTGAAGAATTTGGCATAAATCCTCTCCCTCCTCAAGGTCTCCAATAGCTCCATCATTGGTTTTCAAACCCGATTCATGAGATCCATGAACGCTGTTGTAGCAATGGTGTGCCCAAATGGCATCACCACAAACTCATAATGACCATAACTAGTCCTGAAATCTGTATTTGGTATATTGTCACTAAAGATCAATCTTGGAGAACCAAGACATACCCTGAAGTTGATTGGATAAATCATCAATCTTTGGAAGTGGATAACAGGTCTTCACAATTAGCTTGTTCAGCTCCTGATAATCAATACTCATCCTGTGTGAACCATACTTCTTTTTCATGAACAGGATCGTTGCTCCCCAAGGGGAACTGCTTGGATGAATAAATCCCCGGTGTAGCAGCTCCTAAAGCTACGTAGGTAGCTCCTGCATCTCAGGCGGAGCTAAACGGTACGATGCCTTGGCTATCGGAGCCGCACCAGGAACCAAATCAATACGCAACTCCACTTCCTCTCAAGAGGCACCCCAGACAACTCTCTAGAAATACATTGGGAAAATCTATCACAATAGGAACCCTTCTCATTTTTGACATAGCCTCCACCCTCGTAGCTGATACATAAGCGAAGAACCCAAAACAACCCTGCTGAAGAAATCTCCTAGCCCTTACAGTCGAACATAGAGTTGGCCCATGTGAGGCTCTTCCCCATGGACATCCAGTTCTCCACCACTTGGGGTTCGAACTCCCACCAGCTGATGCTCTCAATATATCATGCTCCCATTGGGCCCCAACTTATCCATCCCAATGATTACTTTCAATGCGAAATCCCCGAGCATCTCGAAACTTATTGCTAAGCGCAAGAGATAGCAGCCCCCGAATAAAAAATGACATGATCTGACAACCCATTGACCAAAAAGGTCCCTATACAAAGTCATAACCATATAATCATAATCAATAAAATAAATAAAACAGGAATAGATCACATACCGGTTAGGATGTCTGGCATTGCTCAGGCGTCCTCTGTACTCAACTGAAATGCATGGCTCTTCACCACAAGAGCTTCCTCCTTGATCGAGTGGCTATCAGTAATCCTCGTCGTGGCGGGCGCAGACGCTGCCGCTGCTCCTCCTCCTTTAACCAACCTCGGACAATCAAACTTTTTATGATTGATATGGTTGTCGTGGAAACAAATACAAACCTTCTTGGGGCAATCCCCACTCATGTGACCCAGCTGGCCACATGCATAACATGCCGAGCCTGATACTCGACAGACTCTACTATCCAGATTACCGCACTTGGTGTTGGATAAGGTATCTAAATCCATAACTATTTCTGGTATGTACTTGACCCGACCCGACATGGTCCATTTGGGTTGCATGGCACCATGCAATTGGATAGACTAAATAAGAGAAATAACAGTTGGAGATTATTAATATATTATAAGTTCTAATATATTAATAATATTATTTGATTAGTTTGATCAAGAATTAATTTAGAATTAATTAAGTGATCAAAAGATAAATAATTAATTATATGTTTTGATTGTGTAAATCATCCATATCTTGTATAGTGGGCTAAGAGGCTCCATGGATTATCAAGTTAGGTTCCACCCATAGGATGCTCCATGGATGCTCCGTGGGAGTTACAAACCCATGGGTCATGGAAATGAAGAGTCATGACACATTAGGGTTTACATGGTGTAACCCTAGATGTGTCAACACTATATAAGAATCCTATTCTCCACCAAAATCTGCTACACATATGAAACAAGAGGGCTAAGCCGATTTCAAGAAGTGTGCATTCTTCAAAAGTCTTTCCAAGAGAATTTGGTGTTGTGTGAAGCATTTGAGGCATCACAGTTGGGGTGCTAGGCTCACAAGGTTTCAAGGAACATAAGCAACAACAAGGTAAGTTATTCTATCTATCATTCAAGTTAAAAATTGTTCCCCATGTATGCTAGATAGGAATATAGCCTTGGAATTCAACTTTGCATGATAGTTAGACAAACATAGATCCAAGGTTATTAGGGTTGCATGTACACTTAGGAAGTGTTAGAATGCTCAAAACCCTTCAGTGGTATCAAAACCTAGGCTTGTTTGCTTGTTATTTGTGCTAAAAAGTTGAAAAAAGTCGAAAAACTTGCTGTCTGACTGCTGGACTCGTCGAGTTTACTTGTATCTTCAACCTACTCGTCGAGTAGGTTCATGCACTCGGCGAGTAGGATCGACAGAGTGCAGATTTTTGACTTTAGTTGCTGGAAATGGATTACAAACATTACCCTAAACTGTTTTGGTACTTGAAAACTTGTTTTAGATGGTGTAATGTCTTTGCTAATTCATTTACAACAACTAGTTATCAAAATTGCAAAGTTTTAAGTGTAATTTTGATTTATAAAAGTGTTCATATTCATATTCTTGTTCTTATGATATTTAGATGATCATAGGAATTATTTGTAACCTATGTGGTAGATTAATTCTTAATCATAATGTGTTTTAATGGAGTCCATAAGTTGTCCACAAGTTATGGAAAACCAAAAGTCACTTGAATTAAAACCATTAAAAGAACACAAGAGTTAGGAAAATGAAGAGTCTTCATTTTTATTACTCTATTAAACTCATAAGTTACAAGAAATGAAGACTTTTGAAAATTTACAAAACTTGCCCTCAAGTTTTGGAACAAGTAAAGTCTTGTTAAAATTTTAGTTCCAACCCTTAGAATGTTAAAAGTTAAAATTCAACTCTTATACTTATATTATTATATATATATATATATATATATATATATATATATATATATATATATATATATATATATATATATATATATATATATATATATATATAAGAACAAAGTCGTCTTACCGCTAGTACGCCTCATTCACGAAGCCGGTCTATATGGTGGGTATAAGGTTGTTGCCTATAAAATGGCAACTTAATGGGTGTCCACTCTCACCCACCGCTCGCTTGATTGGTGGAGGGTCGTTAGCCAAACGGGTAAGACAAAGACTTATAAATTCTCATTAAAAGTATGATGAATATTATAAAGTAACTAAATGTTTTATGAAATTCCCAATCTTAGTTACTTTAGGAAAAATGTGAATAAGGTGCTAATCCATGAAATTACACTTTACACTTTGTTTAAGTCGTTGGTGGAGCGTGTGTTGTTAACCGGCACACTAACTTGGACTTAACAAGGTAGGTAAAGGGTGACTTAAGGTTTATTATAGTATCGGTGGAGCGTGTGTGGTTTACCGGCACATCGATTGAGTGATAAACTTTAAGGGTACCATGTAATTTGCATGGTTACTTCACACCTCGTTTTGTGATCCTCGGTATCCCAGTCACAAAACTTGGAGGGCACACTCGAGATTGAAACATGCCTTTGAAAAGTTCATTGAATCTCAAAGAATCTAGGAATTTCTAAGAACCAATCAAAAACCTAATATCTAATATTTCAGTTTTCGTGGTGGAAATTGGTGAATCGTTATTCACCTACCTTTCAAATATGTTATAGCTTGGATGACGGCATACCTCTTCTAAGTTATAATATATTGTGATTGGATCCTAGCGTTAATATTACGTTTGGGTGTTTTATTAAGGACTCTCTTAATATCTAAACTAATCTTGTCCTCTTCCTTCAGATGTCTACAAAGAATGCGGCTTCTGGCTCTAATCCTAATGGCTCCTTTACCCTTATGAACTTGTGTGGGAAAGTCACTTTTGATGGATCCAA
Organism: Lactuca saligna; assembly: GCF_052625555.1. NCBI lineage: Eukaryota > Viridiplantae > Streptophyta > Magnoliopsida > Asterales > Asteraceae > Lactuca > Lactuca saligna. Next base: position 136,371,915 of record NC_136420.1, read on the forward strand.
CTTCAATGAGTGGATCAGAAACATCAGGATGATTACCCGCTACGAGGATAAAGAATATGTCCTTGACAAGGAGCTTAAGGAGATTGATGAGACCACTGCAACTCCTCAGGAGATTGCTGACTTTCAGGCACATGAAAGGGATGCTACGAATGTGGTATGTATCATGATGGACACGATTACAGTGGAACTCCAAAAGTCCTATGAGGATTTCTACCCTTATGAAATGCACCAAGATTTGATGGAAAGATACCATCAAAGTGCACGACAAGAGAGGTATGAAATCATCTGCTCCATGCTAACAACCATGATGAAGGACGGGGATTCCGTCATGAGCCACATGCAGAAAATGTGAAGGTATGTGGATCGATTGCTGAAGCTTAATGTGAGCTTCACTGAGGAGCTTGCAATAGATATAATTTTGCGCTCCTTACCATCGTGCTATGATGAATTCCGCATGACATATCAAATGAATAAGGAAGAGGTCACACTTAGCAAACTTCAGGGACTTCTCAAGACCGCCGAATCAAGTCTTAAGGGGAAGTCGGTTGTTAACACTCCTACTCCAAACTCCACTCCGGTTTTGGCAATCGGTAAAAGTCGAGGGAAGAAGAGAAAGAGTTCTTCGAAGGGTACCAAGGTTAGGACCCTTGATGACTCTTCTTCAAGTGGAACCAAGAAAGGTTTCGTCACTCCTTCTTCTGACCAAAAGAGGCTAAATGCTTCTATTTCCATAAAAAATCACATTGGAAGCGGAACTGCCCAAAATACCAGCAAGATGTGAAGGATGGGAAAGTTAAACCCAACCATGCAGGTATTTACACTATCATTTCTAATAACTCACCCCATTCTAAGTCTTGGGTCCTTGATACCGGTTGTGGTATTCACATTTGTTGTGACTTGTAGGGACTAAGAAGAAGTGAGAATGTGGAGCAAGGAAGAATAAACTTAATCATGGGGAATAGGAAAGTTGCACCTGTCACCAAGATTGGAGTTTATACTTTGTCGCTAAGTAGTGGGTTAAATTTAGATTTGAATAAATGTTGTTATTCGGCAGAAATGGCAAGAAATATTATTTCCTTTCATGCATTGTATAAACAAGGTTTCACCTTTTCATTTGATAATGAAGTTGGTTCGATTAATGCTTTCTTTACTAATGTTCTTTATTTTAAAGCATTACCTTGTGATGGTGTGTATGAAGTTGTATCTGTTATAGATAACTTAGGAAATAATGTTTTGTGTATTGATTCTCTTAATAATAATAACTTTGATAAAGCATCATTATGGCATTGTCGTCTTGGACATATAAGCAAGAAACGCATAGGCCAACTCCAGCAGGATGGAGTCTTGGAGTCGTTTGACCTAAAGTTAGATGATAGTTGCGAATCATGCTTACTTGGAAAAATGACAAAGTCACCCTTCACAGGCTAGTGTGAGAGGGGTGAAGGTTTGTTGGACCTTGTACACACAGATGTGTGTGGACCATTCAAACATGCCACAAGGGATGCTAATCGTTATTATTTCACTTTTACTGATGATTACAGTAGATATGGATATGCATACTTAATCAAGCATAAGTCAGAGACTTTCTAAAGGTGTAAGGAATTTAAACAGGAAGTCAAGAATTAATTGGGTAGGAACATTAAGATGCTTCGATCCGATCGAGGTGGTGAGTATCTTAGTTCAGAGTTCCTCGACTATCTAAGGGAATGTGGGATTGTCTCACAATTGACACCTCCCAGGACACCGCAGCTGAATGGTGTGGCTGAGAGGCGTAATCGAACCTTGTTAGACATGGTTCATTCCATGATGAGTTGAGCTTCACTACCAATCTCATTATGGGGGTATGCCTTAGAGACTGCCGCCCATATCCTTAATCTAGTCCCTACAAAGAAAGTTGCAAAAAGTCCTCTCGAGATGTGGACTGGTAAAGTACCCAAACTAGACCACATCAAGATTTGGGGTTGCGAGGCTTTCGTGAGATGCGAGACTCATGATAAGCTCGAACCTCAAAGCGAGAGGTGTATTTTCATCAGCTACCCACAACAATCCTTTGGTTACCTCTTCTACAGACCTAGCGATAATGTGGTCTTTGTAGCAAGAAGAGGAGTCTTTTGAGATAGAGAGAGAGAGAGAGAGAGTTTATAACCCAAGGAGATAGTGGGAGGAAAATTGATCTTGAAGAAATTCAAGAGTCAAGGGGTGAAGGAACTTCAAACACTAGCCCTCAAGTTGAGGAGAAAACTCCTGTTGAGCCAATTGACGAATCTGTACCTCTGAGGCGTTCTACGAGAGTTAGGAGTGCACCTGAGCATTACTATGGATTCCATATTACTGCAGAAGGTAAGACACTTATTAGTGATGGGACACTAGTAGGTCAAGATGACCCTAACAGCTACGAGGAAGCCATGGCAGGCCCCGAGTCTGCTAAATGGAAAGAGGCTATGGATAGCGAGATACAATCCATGTATGACAATCAAGTTTGGAACTTGGTTGAGAATGTACCAGGTCGTAAGACAGTAGGGTGCAAATGGATCTTCAAGAAGAAGACTGACATGGATGGTAAAGTACACACTTATAAGGCTCGACTGGTCGCAAAGGGCTTCTCTCAAATTCCTGGAGTGGATTATGATGAGACTTTTTCTCCAGTAGCCAAGATTAAGTCTATTAGGGTTATGTTAGCCATAGCTGCATTTCATGACTATGAAATTTGGCAAATGGATGTCAAAAACGCTTTCCTTAATGGAAAGTTCACTAAAGATGTTTACATGAGTTAGCCAGAAGGTTTTGTCAGCAACGAGTACCCTAATAGAGTGTGTGAGCTTGAGAAATCCATTTATGGATTAAAGCAAGCACCTTGCAGATGGAATCTTTTCTTTGATGAAAAGGACAAGTAATTTGGCTTTTCAAGGAGTGAAGATGAATCTTGTGTTTATGTCAAGGCTAGTGGAAGTATAGTTAGCTTTTTGGTATTGTATGTGGATGACATACTACTCATAGGAAACGACATCCCAACCCTGCAGGAAGTAAAGTCCTGGCTTGGGAAGTGTTTCGCTATCAAGGCCCTTGGTGAAGCTGTTTATATTCTAGGGGTAAGGATCTTGAGAGATCGGAGTAAAAGACTAATTGGACTTAGTCAGAGTACTTACTTGGATAAGGTGCTAAAGAGATTCAGCATGCAGGACTCCAAGAAAGGAGAGTTACCCATCCAGAGTAATGCCAGATTGAGTAAGACACAAAGCCCTAGCACTGAGGCTGAGATAGCAGAAATGAGTCTAATACCTTATGCTTCGGCTGTAGGATCGATCATGTATGCTATGACGTGTACTCGAACTGATGTAGCCTTTGCCCTGAGCATGGTTAGCAGGTATCAGGGGAACCCTGGCAAGGCTCACTGATAGGGATAATTTCCGCTCTCAGTCAGGCTGGGTCTTTACCCTAAACGGAGGAGCAGTTTCTTGGAAAAGTTCCAAGCAAGAGACAGTGGCTAATTCAACTTGTGAATCATAGTATATTGCAGCAAGTGTGGTGGCAAAGGAGGCTATATGGCTAAAGAACTTCATCGGAGACCTTGGAGTTGTACCAGCTATTAAAGAGCCAATGAAAATTTTCTGTGATAGTGAAAGCGATGTTGCCTTAGCCAAGGAACCAAGGGATCACGGGAGATCCAGACACATTGACAGAAAATACCATTTCATTAGACATCGAATAGAAGAAGGACTCCTTGTGGCAAAGAGGGTATCATCGGATGAGAACCCAGCAGATCCCCTCATGAAGGGACTGACTCGGGTTAAGCATCTCCAGCATGCTCGAAGCATAGGGCTGAAGGATGATATTAGATTTAGTAGTTAGATAACCTCGAAGTTTGTAAAGTGTGATTGACATTAGATGATGAATAAAAGGTGTTTTATTTATGAGTAAAGTGTTGCTATCTCTTGTCAATCATTTACTATATTTCTTTTGCATGTTTTGACTTCCAGAATAATGTTGTTTGGTATAACATATTATTCAAACCTCCACAGTCGGTCATATGTCGGAAGTAGGTATGAATCAAGACTGTCATGATTGGTTGCAGAGTTCTAAGGTGTTGGACAAGGCTACAACAATCATGAGTGCTCATAAGTTTTGAGCATTGGACTCAACCCACGCTCACTGGAATCACTTCATGGAATTCTATCTCGAGTGATCGTGAGACGGTAATATCATATAAGTCTTCAAACCTAGAGATATGATTTGTTACTTACAAGTTGGTTATATATTGATTGTAACTCGATGTTATAAAACGTGCTTTTGTGTGTAATTAAATGAGTTGTAGAACAAACATATGAGTCGAAGTTTATATGTTCCTTCTTGGATTAGAAGCTGATATCTGGGCCCCTCGATGATTTTGTTTTGACCTATGTACCGGGCCCGATCAAAACTAAGTTGATGTGTTCAATTAAGTTCTTTGTCAAACACATCATAAATCAGGAAACAAACTATTAGACAATAAGAAAGACATTGTTCCATGTATTTGTCTAGCTAATATCTAGAACAGACGACTATATGACCATTTATCTTAAATGGCGTACCATCATCTTCTCAGTTCCGAGAAACCTTGAAAAAAGCTACGATTGTCGATCGATTTCTGAAGTCATACTTGCAGTAATAGTTATTAGACTTATCCAAGTGGGAGACTGTTGGATAAGGTGTCTAAGTCCATAACTATTTCTGGTATGTACTTGACCCGACCAGGCATGGTCCATTTGGGTTGCATGGCACCATGCAATTGGATAGACTAAATGAGAGAAATAATGGTTGGAGATTATTAATATATTATAAGTTCTAATATATTAATAATATTATTTAATTAGTTTGATCAATAATTAATTTAGAATTAATTAAGTGATCAAAAGATGACTAATTAAATATATGGGTTGATTGTGTAAATCATCCATATCTTGTATAGTGGGCTAAGAGGCTCCATGGATTATCAATTTGGGTTCCACCCATAGGATGCTCCATGGATGCTCCATGGGAGTTATAAACCCATGGGTCATGGAAATGAAGAGTCATGACACATTAAGGTTTACATGGTGTAACCCTAGATGTGTCAACACTATATAAGAATCCTATTCTCCACTAAAATCTGCTACACATATGAAACAAGAGGGCTAGGCCGATTTCAAGAAGTGTGAATTCTCTCAAAAGTCTTTCCAAGAGCATTTGGTGTTGTGTGAAGCATTTGAGGCATCACAGTTGGGGTGCTAGGCTCACAAGGTTTCAAGGAACATAAGCAACAACAAGGTAAGTTATTCTATCTATCATTCAAGTTAAAAATTGTTCCCCATGTATGCTAGATAGGATTATAGCCTTGGAATTCAACTTTGCATGATAGTTAGACAAACATAGATCCAAGGTTATTAGGGTTGCATGTACACTTAGGAAGTGTTAGAATGCTCAAAACCCATCACTTGGCACATTGGCCAGGGCCCTGCTGGTGCCTGCTAGGAGGATTGGAGGTCTTAGGCTTATTAAGGCCCATAGCTGTCTGAACTTGCTCCGAATTCCGTGTAGTCCACAGTTCCAACTTAATTTTCAGTTCCCGAGCCTTCTCCACCATATCATTCAGGGTCTTGTAACTCGAAAAGCTCTCAAACTCCCAGATACCATCCCTCAGCATGGAATGATACCTCATCTTCTTCATCTCCTAATCCCTAGCATACCGTAGAACCAAAAGTGCTCTCTCCTTAATCTTGGTAGTGATCCCCATCACAGTCTCTATAGTCTGCTGTAAATCCTGAAACTTTCTCACCAAACACTGCACCTCGATGGAAGGTGAAAACTCCTGATCAAACCTCCTCAAAAACTCCTCCCAAGTCATCTCAGTCACACCTACCGATCCCACCTCACGGGTAACCACCTCCCACCAGTCTTATGCTTGATACTTCAACATACAATATGTAAACCCCACCTTTTCCACCTCGGGGCAAAAGCTCCTATGTTGGGCATTCTACATGTCTGTCACCCAGGGACGGCTAGTAATGGGATCCCTGACCCCAAAAAAATCAAGAGCTCAACATGCCTTAAACTCCCCGAACGAGGGAACTGGCGCCCCAATCTGGCCTGCAACAGTCTCGTCCCAGAAAGACCTGAGCGCTTCCTCCATGATCTCAATGATGCCCTCCTTGACGGTACTAAAGATCACCGGGGTAGCATCAAGTATGTCACGAGAAACCTAGGTTGCGATAAGATCATGCAACCTCTCATCAATGGGCTCGACACCCGAGCCTAAACCTGATCCGGATCCTGATCTTGAACCTAAACCACTCTTGATCATCACCATCCTCAACTGAAAATATCACCAATAAAAAATGATAAGGAATTCGAAGGGGATTTCTCATTACCTAACTCCTAAGAGCTATGAAGTTTGTCAGGAATTCGGGTACAGGTCTTGTACTTTCAGTAGTACGTGCCCAATGCTACCTTCCACACCTACATGTACCTTCCCCAAGTCCATACTGATGGGTTTTGAGCAAAAGAACATCTTATGTGCACATTCAAAACCTTAAAGCTTTGGATCTAGGTTTCTTTATTGTACATGCAAATTTATCCAAAGCTTCCAAACCCTAATCTAGAATACTATGAAAACGATATCTATAATAAAACAATTTTAGATGATACCTTTCAATAGTTGCAAGAACCTTCAATCTTCAAGAAGCTTATTATAACAAGTGTAATACCACTGATGGTTTACAAACACCACAAGCAAGAAGATGATCAAGAAGAGAGAAGGATAGAGCCACAATTTCGTCTATAGTAACTGTAGGGTTTCTTGGTGTAGCCAAAACTGAAGCCCTGGGGTCCCTTATATAGTTGAGCTGCTAGGGTTCCTATCAAAACCCTAATTGGATGACTTCGGCCCTAAACAACTTAAAGAACCTTCTGGAATAAGGCCCCTTGGATGAAATTAGAGTGGGCTTCCACTCTAAATTTCGTCCCCCTTATATCAATAAGGATTCATAGCCCAAACTCAATTATCTTATAATTGACAGTTTTAGTCCCCTTTATTTAATTAATCTCTTTTAGCCACATAGTTAATTCTTAACTAATTCTTGACCAATATTAATTGCACTATATGATTTCTCTTTTAATATATTATTCATATAATATATTAATAAACCAGAATAACCTATCTCTCTCTCTCTCTCTCTCTCCATAAAGCATCCTGTCCCATTGCTTTGGTGAAGGCAACCCAAAAGGACCATGCACAACCGGTCAAGTACATACCAAATATAATTACAGGCTTAGACACTAATCCAACAATCTCCCAATTGGATAAGTCTAGTAACTATACATGCAAGTACAACTTTAGGATCCGATTAGCAATCGTAGCTCTCAAAGTTACCATCGAACTCTGATCTTATCAGTAACTTGTCCTTTAGATAAGGGATTGTACAATCCTTTGTTCTAGATATCATGTGGACAATTACATGGAATATATTTTGGATTAGGTGTCTAAGTTCTTAACTATTTTGGGATATACTTGACCCGCTCAGCATGGTCCATTTTGGTTGCATGGCATTATGCATTTGGATAGACTAAAATGAGAAAAATAACACTTATGGTTTATTAGTATATTATAAGCTCTAATGTATTAATAGGATTATTTAATTAGTATTGATCAAGAATTAATTTGGAATTAATTAAGTGATCAAAAGAAGACTAATTAAATATATGGGTTGATTGCGTAAATCATCAATACTTCTATAGTGGGCTTATGCTCCATGAATTATCAAGTTGGGCTAAAACCCATAGGATGCTCCATCGTATCTTTGAACCCATGGATCATGGAAATGAAGAGCCATGTCAAATTAGGGTTTACATGGTGTAACCCTAATTATGACACACTATATAAGCAATATGTTGATCACAAAAATCGGAACTTAAGCAAGTAAGAAGAGGGCTAACCGATTTCAAGAGTGTGACATTTCTCTCAAGGTTTATTCCAAGTGCATTTGGTGTTGTGTGAGACATTTGAGGCATCACACTTGGGGTGCTAGGCTCACAAGGTTTTCAAGGAATCCAAATCACTACAAGGTATGTTTTCTTTCTATCTTTTATGATTAAAAGTTCCTTTGTATGCTAGATAGGTTAAGAACCTTGGAAAATCAATTTTGCATGTATCATAGATAAAACATAGATCCAAGGTTTCTAGGGTTGCATGTACACCATAGGAGTGTTAGAATGCTCATAACCCTACAGTGGTATCAGAGACTAGGCTTGTTTTCTTGTTATACTTGCAAAATTGGCAAAAATCATCCAACTCGCCGAGTTGGTTCGTGCACTCGACGAGTTGGACCTCCAGACAGCATATCTTCGACTGTTTTGGTTGGAATTGGACTAGGAACATTACCCTAAGCTGTTTTTCAACTTATAAACATGTTTTTAATGTGGTGATCTTCATGCTAATCCAATTTCAAAGATAATTGTCAATAGATTCATGTTTTTGTATTAGTTTAATGGTTAGGCTAATTACATGAAAAAGTTCGATTGAATATCCTGTTATTATGAGTTGCTTAGATTAATAGAAAAGTTATGTGAAATTATTCAATCCAAATTAATCAAAGAGTTGATTCTAAAAGGTTTTTTTTTTTGTAACTTGTCCTCAAGTTATATGAAAAGTCACATTTTGAGATTCATATAACTCATAAATATTTCCATAGGTTATGTATAGAGAAAAGTCACATTCATTTAATATTTTAAAGTCTTCCATAACTTGTCCTCGAGTTATGGAACTTGAAGAGTTTTTGGATTAAAACTACTTTAAACACATAAGTTATGGAATTGAACAGTTTTGAATAAGTTTCAAAACTTGCCCTCAAGTTTTGGAATTTGAAAAGTTTTCCCTTATGATTTCTTTAATTCCAAGTTAAGCCCTTAGAATTTTAAAAGTTAAAATCCAACCCTTATACTTTATAATATTATAAGTTAATAATATTTATATATGTATAAGAGCAAGTCGTCTTACCACTAGTAGGACTCATTCACGAAGACGGTCTATAAGAGGGGTGTAAGGTTACTTCTTATAAAATGACAGTTTAATGGGTGTCCACTCTCACCCAACGCTTCCTTAACTAGTGGAGGGCTGTTAGTCGAACGGGTAGGAGAGGGACTATAATTATCCCTTCATTAAAAGTATTGACGATAAATATAACGTAACTAAATGTTTTTATAATTCCCAGTCTTAGTTACTTTAGGAAAATGTGAATAAGGTGCTAATCCATGAAATTACACTTTGCACTTTGCTTAAGTCGGTTAGTGGAGCGTGTGTGGTTAACTAGCACACTAGCTTGATTTAACAAGGTAGGCAAAGAGTAACTTAATATTTATCATAGTATCGGTGGAGCGTGTGTGGTTAACCGGCACATCGATTGAGGGGTAAATATTAAGGGTACCAAGTAATTTGCATGGTTACTTCATACCTTGTTTTGTGATCCTCGGCATCCCAGTCACAAAACCTGAAGGCCACACTCGATATTGAAACATGCCATTAAAAGTTCAATGAATCTTAAAAGAATTGGGAGTTTCAAATCCAATTAAAACATAATAATTTATTTCGGTTTTCATGGTGGAAATTGGTGAATCGTCATTCACCTACCGTTAAATATTTTATAGCCTGGATTACGACATCCCACTTCCAAGTTATAAAATAGTGTGTTGGGTCCTAGCCTTAATATTTCATATTTGGTGTTATATTAAGGATTTAAATCAACTAACTTGAATTTCTCCCTTTGTAGATGTATGGTTCAGACAACACTAATATTCTAAAATCTTATGAAACAAGCTTTTCTAATGAACATGACTTCATGAGTTTAGCTCATGGAAATCATACTTCTCTTCCTCCTCCTCCTCCAATTATTCTCCCTGACCCACAAGCTCAAAGACTTGAAAAATTCAAGGTCACTCAAGCCCTACTAGCAATGAAACATGAAGATGGAAGATGGGTGTGCACTCATGACTTAGGAATGAAGTCACACATTGACAGGTTGAGAATGTTGGGTGTTATTGTCCCAAGGAAGTTGGCTATTGACTGGGTACTTCAGTTACTTCCTGAGTCATATAGTAAGTTTATTAAAGACTACTATGTGACAGATCTCGACATGACCCTAATAGATCTTTCTTATTTGCTTATTGATGCTTAATCAGAAATGTTTTGGCGCAATAGTCAAGAAAATATGGGTGGAAGGTCTACTTCTAAAACTTTCATGGACATGGACAACAGTAACATTGGAAGTCCAGAAAAGCTTTCTCTTCCTAATGGAAAGGGATCGATCTTGGTCAAACCGGTTGACCGGAAGGTAAAGAGAAAGTCTAAACCTGGATTAGCCTTTTGAACCATTCCCGAACAGTCTATATGTTTTCATTGTGAAGAAAAAGGGAATTGGAAGTGAAGCTACCCTAGCAACCTGAAGGATCTGGAAGGAATCAAAAAGTTTGTCTCTGATTCAAGTAAATCCACTATCTAACTCTGTTAAGTTCCTAATGGTTGATTATCAATACATGATGTGACTAAGTTACATCTTGATGTTTGGCATGCTCAAGCAAAGGAAAGGAAACTTAAAGGAAGAGTATGTTGAATCTGATCGCAAAGATGAATTTCTATCGCATGGTTGAAGATCAGATTTTTGAGCTACTACTTAGGGGTTATGATAGATTGCTAGAAAACATGTAATAGCATAGTTTTTTTTATTTGAAGTTGCATTGTAAGGAAAAGTTTTTCCGCATCTTTATAAATAAATAAAATTTGGATTTTATTTTAGTTTGTATCTCCTTTCAATGACTTTAATTGATAATTTATCTTTATATGTTTCTAGCAATAATGGAAATGTGAATTTGATTCTTTTCGTTTGTGGTAGGGTCTAAATTTACCAAATAAGGAAAGCTTCTCATCACCCAAGTTTTTAGTTGGATAGAAACTTGAAATCATACAAGTTGTAAAGTATGATGAATGAGAACTTTCAGATTTGGAAAAATTAAGTCTAGTTACTTGTTCACATGTATATGTGAGTCAAGTGAGTGACTAAGGGATCGAGTACACATTCGTATGCACTGATCAAGGTTCACCACAAAAGGTTGATAAGACTATTCATCATGATTTACTAAGGTTTAGTAAATATGGTTATACTTACAAGGTTAAGTATAATTCTAAAACATTGGGAAAAAGTTGTTGGATTAATGTCTAAGTCCATAACTATAATTGGTAAGACTTGACCCGACCCGGCATGGTCCATTTGGGTTGCATACCATCATGCACTTGGATAGAGTAAATGAGAGAAATAAGACACTTATGGTTATTAATATATTATAAGTTCTAGTATATTAATAATAAGAATAATGAGATTATTTAATTAGTATTGATCAAGAATTAATCTAGGATTAACTGAGTGATCAAAAGAAGACTAATTAAATATATGGGTTGATTGTGTAAATCATCCATACTTGTATAGTGGGCTAATGCTCCATGGATTATCTAGTTGGGCCAAAACCCATATGATGCTCCATGGATGCTCCATGGTGTATTTGAACCCATGGATCCAAGGAAATGGAAAGTCATGACAATTAGGGTTTACCCTAATTGTATAACTATATAAGCATCTTATTCTTGAGAAAAATCGGATACTAGAGAGACTAGTATTATTCTTGAAAAGGGCTAGCCGATTTCATGAAGTGTAGAATTCTCTCTAAGTTATTCTAAGTGTTTTGATGATTGTGAACCATTTGAGGTGTCACACTTGGGGCACTAGGCACTCAAGCTTCATGAAGACAAGCACCATCAAAGAGGTATGTATTCTATCTTGTTATATTGATAGTTTTGTATGCTAGTTTAGGATAATACCTTGGATATTCATATTTGCATGTATAATAGAGAAAACATATATCCAAGGTATTTAGGGTTGCATGTACACTTAGGAGTGTTAGAATGCTCATAACCCAACAGTGGTATCAGAGCCTAGGCTTGTTTTCTTGTTATACCTACAATAGAAGCTGAAAAATCGAAATTGGTGCTGTCAGCCCAGCAGACTCGCCGAGTCCATGAAGGGACTCGACGAGTCCAAGGCAAAATGCATCCAACTCGCCGAGTTATGTTCATGCACTCGACGAGTTGGACCCCATACAGCATATTTTCGAGGTTTTTGGCTAGAAATGGACTAGGAACATTACCCTAAGTTGTTTTTGAACTTATAAACTTGTTTTTTAATGTGGTAATGTTCATGCTAATCCATTTTCAAAGATAATTTTCAATAGATTCATGTTTTGTATTAGTTTAAAGGTTAGACTAATTACATGAAAAAGTTTGATTTGAATTATCTTGTTCTTATGAGTTGCTTAGATTAATAGAAAAGTTAATTGAAATAGTTGTTTTCAATCCATTTTAATCTAAGAGTTGAGTATAAAATGTGTTTGTGTAACTTGTCCTCAAGTTACATGAAGAGTCACATTAAAGACTCATATAACTCATAAATTTGGCAAAGGTTACAAAAAATGAAGAGTCTAGTTCTAATTAATTGGAGTTATGACTTCATAATTTGTCCTCAAGTTATGGAGGACCAAGAGTCTCTTCATTAAATAAAAAAAAATAAAAAAAGTGTAACCTTAATTAATTCCATAAGTTATAAAATAAAGAAAAGTTAATTCTTTTATTAGTTTAAAGTCTTCCATAACTTGTCCTCAAGTTATGGAACTTGAAGAGTTTTTGGATTAAAACTACTTTAAACACATAAGTTATGGAATTAATTAGTTTTGAATAGTTTCAAAACTTGCCCTCAAGTTTTGGAATTTGTAAAGTTTTCTCATATGAATACTTTAATTCCAAGTTAGCCCTTAGAATTTTAAAAGTTCAAATTCAACCCTTATACTTTATAATATTATAAGTTAATAATATTTATATATATGTATAAGAGTAAAGTCGGTCTTACCGCTAGTACGCCTCATTAACGAAGCCGGTCTATAAGGTGGGTATAAGGTTGTTGCCTATAAAATGGCAACTTAATGGGTGTCCACTCTCACCCACCGCTTGCTTGACCGGTGGAGGGTCGTTAGCCGAACGGGTTTGACAGGACTATAATTCTCCCTTCATTAAAAGTATTAATGATAAATACTAAGTAACTAAACTCCTATAAATACCCAATCTTAGTTACTTAGGAAAATGTGAAGAAGGTGCTAATCCATGAAATTACACTTTGCACTTTGTTTAAGTCGATTAGTGGAGCGTGTGTGGTTAACCGGCACACTAACTCGTATTTAACAAGGTAGGCAAAGGGTAACTTAATGTTTATCATAGTATCGATGGAGCGCGTTTGGTTAACCGGCACATCGATTGAGGGGTAATTTATTAAGGGTACCAAGTAATTTGCATGGTTACTTCACACCTTGTTTTGTGATCCTCGGCATCCCAGTCACAAAACCTGAAGGGCACACTCGAGATTGAAACATGCCATTGAACAGTTCAATGAATCTCAAAGATCTAGGAGTTTCAAATCCAATTAAAACCTAATAATACATTTTGTTTATCTTGGTGGAAATTGGTGAATCGTCATTCACCTACCTTCAAATTGTTTTATAGCTTGGATTACGGCATACCTCTTCTAAGTTATAAAATAGTTTGTTGGGTCCTAGCCTTAATATTTCATATTGGGTGTCATATTAAGGACTTTAAAATCAACTATCTTGAATATCTCCCAGAACATGTCTGGTTTAGACATTTATGATCTTCCCAAATCTCTTGAAACTAGCTTTCCTAAATGAAGATGATGTTCCAATGGAAATCATACTTCTTTCACCTCCTCCAATTATTCTCCCTACCCCACAAGTTCTTGAAAAAATTTAAGGTCACTCGAACCCTATTGGCAAGTGAAGGTCTAGGTGTGGTCACATCTTGGAGATGTAGTCACATATTGACAAGCCAGGAGTTGGGTGTCAAAGTCTTGAGGAAGTTGGTGGTTCAATCACTTTCTAAGTCACATAGTGAGTTCTTTTGGAACACCTATGAAACAGACTATGACAAGACCCTTAATGATCTTATCTATTTGTTAAGATCAACTTCCTCAAAACTTGATGGACATTGACAATAGTGACACAGGAAATCCAGAAAAGCATTCTCTTCCCAATGGAAAGGGATCGGCCTTAGTCAACTCGGTTGAACAAATGGTAAAGAGAAAAGCTAAGTCTGTGATAGTCCCGTGTACCATTATCAAAGGGTCCATATGTTTATATTGCCAAAGGAAGGGTCATTAGTTGCGAAGCTGCCTAATTTACCTAAGGATGTTAAAGTCAATAAGTTTGACTCTACTTCAGGTAAAGTCCACTATCTAACTCTGTTAAGTTTCTATTCTGAGATTCTTGATACATGATGTGACTGGGTCACATGGTGATGTTTAAAGAATCAAAGAAAAGTGAAGAAACTTAAAGAAATAATATGCTGAATCTGATCGCGTAGATGGATTTCTATCGCGTAGTTTGAAGATCGGATTCTTGAGCTACTTCTTAGGAGTTATGAGATATTGATTAGGAATAGATAACAACAAGTTTTCATATGGATTGTAAGGATAAGTTTTTCCGCATAGTTTTAAAATAAAAGAAAAATTTTGATTTTATTTATTTTAAAATATCCTTACAATGGCATTTGAGGAAAAATTGTTGCTTATATGATTCCATTAATAGCAAGAGTGGAAGTATGAAATTGATTCTTTCATTTGTGGTAATATCTAAATTTACCAAGTAAGGAAAGATTCTCATCATCCAAGTTTCAGTTGGACCGGAACTTGGAATCATGCAAGTTGTATAGCATGATGAATGAGAACTTTCAAGTATTGGAAAAATTAAGACTAATTACTTGTTCACATGGATGTGTGAGTTAAGTAATGGACTAAGGGATCGAGTACATAGTCATGTGCACTGATTAAGTCCACCTCAAAAGATATAAGGCTATTCGTCATAGTTTACTAAAGCTCAGTAAATATGATTATACTTACAAGCTTAAGTGTAACTCTGAGACATTGGAAAAGGTTCCAATGTAAGGCAGAGCGAATAAAAAGAATTAAATTAGGCAGAAGGATAAAAGTTTCTCAAATCTGAAAAGATGGGAGAGTACTTTAGTATCAGTTTTGTGATCATCTTAATGATTAAGAAACCATATCAAAATTAGTTCTCTAAGGAAGTCTTAGTGCATTCTTATGACTAAGAAGAAGGGATCTTGAATTGTTGAAATGGTTAAATCAAGAAGATGAGTCATACTTCGTTCTAATACAAGTCTTAGAGTCATACTCTAAGATTGTAACTTGAGTGACATGTCTCAAAGAAGGTTTAAAACACTTGTCAAATGTAAGAGTAAAAGTTTTCTACTCTTGTACATTTGAAATTGGTAAGTTGTGATGTTTTGGATAAAACAAAGACCAACTAAGGCCAATTGTGTGAAGTGTTTGTCTTGATTAGAATCCGCACTATCTCTTGGATGTTTGACAAGGGAGTCTTATAGGTCAAGAGGACAGTGGGAGTCTTAAAGGTCTTGAAAGTCTCAAGAACTAATCAAGAATAAAACCTAAAGTTCTTCACTAGCACACGACTTGAGGTTTATAACCTATCGTGTTGACATAGTCTGTGCCCATTCTAGTTAAAGCTGAGTTCGTAGTGTTCTCAATTGGTTGCACAACAACTTGGAAGCAATGGCAGGCCCTTGAGCTGCCAGGTGGCAAGAAATTAAGATTGAGTTCAGTCCATATGAGTTTGGGTTTGTCATTATCCTTGTCTTGTGACTATGGTTATGACAATTCACATGGATAAGAACACATACACCATTAAATCTAAGTGTCATAAGGTTTCTCTCCGATTCATGAAAATGATGGTGAGGAAACACTTTCATTAAGTAGATTTTAGTTAGATAGCAATTGTGATATTTGCATTCTCAAAGTCGTTAGTGGAGCGTGTGTGGTTTACCGGCACACTAACCTGGACTTGTGAGAAGTGGCAAAAAGGTCTAACCATTATGATTATGGCATCCCTCTTCATAATTGTTTAGACACACAAGTGTGCTATCTAAGGGAAGGTGTATGATTTTGATAAAGTCTTATCAAAACAATCTAGTATCAGAAATCTGAACTTTGGTAAGAAAGTCAATATAGTATTGATTTCTAGAAGTCGAGCTTTCTGAGTACATGTCAAAGCTAGTGGGAGCATAACTGTTATGCTAATAATCATCATGTTAGTGGGAGCATGATAATTATGATAAGTATTGCGAGTTAGCAATGTTAATTATAGAAAACAAAAGGTTTCAATTGGGAAAAGTTGTTTTGCTATAATTAAGGGAGAGAAAATTATACTTCATCTCAAATCTATAAGCTTAGATCGTGAGGTTTTAATCATTTAGTCAAGGAAATATATATGAATTTCATGTTGGAATGGCTCAACATAAGGAAATTCTGTATATGGGTCCATTGTTTGCGTTCTTAAATTCGATTATGATTACGGCATCCCTTTTCATAATCTGAATTATGAGAACTTGGCAAATAGAAATGGAAATGTTATAGCAAAAGACTGGTTTAGTCTTTATGTGAGACATCATGAATCATGTCCCATATTCTTCGGATATTGGACCGATTACATGTGCTATATTCATCCTTTCTAAAAGTTTCCAAATGCCTGGGGCATTAAGAAGGGAGAAAGGTTTAGAACTGGATATGACTAAAAGGATTAAACAATTGTCAAGGACAATCTAAGGTTTACCAAAGATTGGTTGCTCAAGGATAATTGGAAGTATAGTGATAATACTGGAAGGACCATATTGACATAATCTGTAAGGAGGCAACTCTTGTTCAGAAGTGATAGTCAAAATGAATCTGGAAATGTTTCAAAGTCAGAAATTTCAATATGTGTAAAGATTAAGGAAACTTAATGCAAGAAGGATGGTTCCAAGGAGTTGATTTCCTTTGGAATGCTCTGTAATGATTGTTGTCAAGTCTTTCTGACTTTGTGCATAATCGTTACAAGAGGATCAATGCATATAAGTTTAGAATCTAACAGATTTCAGTAAATGGCATGAATTTGGAATTCTTGCATTTGCAGTAAGGATTTAGGAGTGTGAAAAGAGAATCATATTGAAGTTATGTTCAATTGATCTAGTTCACAAAGTAAAGATCATAGACAAACATAGTATGCATACTTGGTGTATGGCATGACTAGTGCTTAGAAAAACATAGTGTACATGCTTGGAGCATGGGACAACTATTGTTTTAAATTCAAGAATAAAGTTGATAGCTGAAACAGTATACAATGAATAATGTGTAAATATATGGTGATAAATAAAAAGTGTTTTATTTATGTTCATAGGTTTTGATACCATATTGGATTCAATTATTATTGTGTTTCACTTTGCATGTTTTGACTTCCCGAATAAACTAGGTTACTCTTCCGGAATGACTAAGTTATTCATACCGTCCACAGTCGGTCATATGTTGGAAGTAGATATGAATTAAGACTGTCATGGGTTGGCTTGTAGAGGTCTAAGCTATTGGACAAAGGGCTGCAACACTCATGAGTGCTCATAAGTTCTGAGTATTGGATTCAACCCGCGCTCATTGGAATCACTTCATGGATGTTATCACGAGTGGTCATGAGACGATAATATCTTATATTCTTCAAACCTAGAGATATGAGTTGTTACTATGAGTTGATAGTACATTGATTGCACGAAAACGCATTGGTAACTTGATGTTATAAAACGTGTCTTTGTGTATGATTCAACAAGTAGTAGAACAAGCCATATGAGTCGAAGTTTATCCATTCCTTTTACCTTCAGGATAAAAGCGATATCTGTGGGCCCCTCGATGATCTGATGATGACAAATGGAAGTGCTCGGCCGGGCCAGGACTGATTTGATTTGTTTAATTAGTCAGTCGTCATAAATCGGAAATCAAGAAACAACAAATGGACAGAGAGAATGATTATAATCCATGTCTCCGTCCATATGATATCTATAATGGAGGAATATATGATCCCTTATCTAATGGACAAGTCATTGACAAGATCAGAGTTCATCTACAAGGCCAGAGTTCGACAGAAGCTTTTGAGAGCTACGATTGCCAGTTTGTTCCTGAAGTCATACGCAATAATAGTTTTAGACTTATCCAAGTGGGAGACTGTTGGATTAATGTCTAAGTCCATAACTATAATTGGTAAGACTTGACCCGACCCGGCATGGTCCATTTGGGTTGTATACCATCATGCACTTGGATAGACTAAATGAGAGAAATAAGACACTTATGGTTATTAATATATTATAAGTTCTAGTATATTAATAATAAGAATAATGAGATTATTTAATTAGTATTGATCAAGAATTAATCTAGGATTAATTGAGTGATCAATAGAAGACTAATTAAATATATGGGTTGATTGTGTAAATCATCCATACTTGTATAGTGGGCTAGTGCTCCATGGATTATCTAGTTGGGCCAAAACCCATATGATGCTCCATGGTGTATTTGAACCCATGGATCCAAGGAAACGGAAAGTCATGACAATAAGGGTTTACCCTAATTGTATAACTACATAAGCATCTTATTCTTGAGAAAAATCTTGAAGAGGGCTAGCCGATTTCATGAAGTGTAGAATTCTCTCTAAGTTATTCTAAGTGTTTTGATGATTGTGAACCATTTGAGGTGTCACACTTGGGGCACTAGGCACTCAAGCTTCATGAAGACAAGCACCATCAAAGAGGTATGTATTCTATCTTGTTATATTGATAGTTTTGTATGCTAGTTTAGGATAATACCTTGGATATTCATATTTGCATGTATAATAGAGAAAACATAGATCCAAGGTATTTAGGGTTGCATGTACACTTAGGAGTGTTAGAATGCTCATAACCCAACAAAAGTTTCAGTGTATGGCAGGACGGATGAGAAGAATCAAATTAGGCGGAAGGATAAAAGTTTCTCAAATCTGAAAAGATAGGAGAGTACTTAAGTATCATGTTATGTGTTCATCTTAATGATTAAGAAACCATGTAACATTTGGTCCTCTAAAGACATCTTATTTCATTCATATGGCTAAGAAGAGGAATCAAGAATCGCTGAAATGGTTAAATCAAGAAGATGAGTCAAAGTTCATTCCAAAAAACAATTCTTAGAGTCATACTCCAACATATTAACTTTAGTGACTTATCTTAAAGAAATGTTTATAACACTAGTCAAATGTAAGAGTAAAGTGTGTCCCACTCTTTTACATTTTGAAATTGGTAAGTTGTGATGTTTTGGATAAACAGAGACCAACTTAATGCTAATTGTGTGAAGTGTTTGTCTTGATAGAGAATCTGCACTATCTCTTGAAAATTTGACAAGTGGGTCTTATATGTCAAGAGGGTAGTAGGAGTCTCAAATATCTTGCAACCCTAATAACCTTGGATCTATGTTTGTCTAATTATCATGCAAAGTTGAATTCCAAGGCTATATTCCTATCTAGCATACATGGGGAACAATTTTAACTTGAATGATAGATAGAATAACTTACCTTGTTGTTGCTTGTGTTCCTTGAAACCTTGTGAGCCTAGCACCCCAAGTGTGATGCCTCAAATTCTTCACACAACACCAAATGCTCTTGGAAAAACTTATGAGAGAACACACACTTCTTGAAATCGGCCAAGCCCTCTTGTTTCCTTAGTGTAGCCGATTTTGGTGGAGAATGAGATCCTTATATAGTGTTGGCACATCTAGGGTTACACCATGTAAACCCTAATGTGTCATGACTCTTCATTTCCATGACCCATGGGTTTGTAACTCCCATGGAGCATCCATGAAGCATCCTATGGGTGGAACCCAACTTGATAATCCATGGAGCCTCTTAGCCCACTATACAAGATATGGATGATTTACATAATCAACCCATATATTTAATTAGTTATCTTTTGATCACTTAATTAATTCTAAATTAATTCTTGATCAAACTAATCAAATAATATTATTAATAATATTAGAACTTATAATATATTAATAATCTCCAAGTGTTATTTCTCTCATTTAGTCTATCCAATTGCATGGTGCCATGCAACCCAAAAGGACCATGCCGGGTCGGGTCAAGTACATACCAGAAATAGTTATGGACTTAGACACCTTATCCAACAGTCTCCAACTTGGATAAGTCTAATAACTATTACTGCAAGTATGACTTCAGGAACCGATCGGCAATCGTAGCTCTTTTCAAGGTTTCTCGGAACTGAGAAGATGATGATACGCCATTTCAGATAAGTGATCATATAATCCTCTGTTCTAGATATCAGTCGGATAAATACATGGAACAATGTCTTACTTATTGTCCAACAGTTTGTTTCCCGATTTCCGATTTGTTTGACAAAGAACTTAATTGAACACATCAACTTAGTTCTGACCGGGCCCGGTACATGGGTCAAAACAAACTTATCGAGGGGCCCAGATATCAGCTTCAAATCCAAGAAGGAACAGATAAACTTCAACTTATATGTTTGTTCTACCACTCATTGAATTACACACAAGAGCACGATTTATAACATCGAGTTACCAATGCGTTTTCGTACAATCAATGCATAACCAACTTGTAAGTAACAAATCATATCTCTAGATTTGAAGACTTATATGATATTACTGTCTCATGATCACTCGAGATAGAATTCCATGAAGTGATTCCAGTGAGCGTGGGTTGAGTCCAATTCTCAGAACTTATGAGAACTCATGATTGTTGTAGCCCTTGTCTAACACCTTAGACCTCTGCAACCAATCATGATAGTCTTGATTCATACCTACTTCCGACATATGACCGACTGTGGAGGTTTGAATAATATGTTATACCAAACAGAATTATTCTGGAAGTCAAAACATGCAAAAGAAATATAGTAAACGATTGACAAGAGATAGCAACACTTTACTCATAAATAAAACACCTTTTATTCATTATCTAATGTCAATTACACTTTACAAATTTCTAGGTTGTCTAACTACTAAATCTAATATCATCCTTCAGCCCTATGGTCCAAGCATGCTGGAGATGCTTAACCCGAGTCAGTCCCTTCGTGAGGGGATCTGCTGGGTTCTCATCCGATGATACCTTCTTTGCCATGAGGAGTCCTTCTTCTATTCGATGTCTAATAAAATGGTATTTTCTGTTGATGTGCCTGGATCTCCCGTGATCCCTTGGTTCCTTGGCTAAGGCAACAGCGCTTTCACTATCACAGAAAATTTCCATTGGCTCTTTAATAGCTGGTACAACTCCAAGGTCTCCGATGAAGTTCTTTAGCCATATAGCCTCCTTTGCCGCCATGCTCCCTGCAATATACTCTGATTCACAAGTGGAATCTGCCACTGTCTCTTGCTTGGAACTCTTCCAAGAAATTGCTCCTCCATTTAGGGTAAAGACCCAGCCTGACTGAGAGCGGAAATTATCCCTATCAGTCTGGAAGCTAGCATCACTATACCCTACAACTCTCAAGTCACCACTCCAACCGAGGGTAAGGACCCAGTCCTTAGTCCTTCGTAGGTACTTGAGAATATTCTTTACTGCAGTCCAGTGTGCCTTGCCAGGGTTCCCCTGAAACCTGCTAACCATGCTCAAGGCAAAGGCTACATCAGGTCGAGTACAGGTCATAGCATACATGATCGAACCTACAGCCGAAGCATAAGGTACTCGACTCATTTCTGCTATCTCAACCTCAGTGCTAGGGCTTTGTGTCTTACTCAACTTGGCGTTACTCTGGATGGGTAACTCTCCTTTCTTGGAGTCCTGCATGCTGAATCTCTTCAGCACCTTATCCAAGTAGGTACTCTGACTAAGTCCAATTAGTCTTTTACTCCGATCTCTCAAGATCCTTATCCCTAAAATATAGGCAGCTTCACCAAGGTCCTTCATAGCGAAATACTTTCCAAGCCATGACTTTACTTCCTGTAGGGTTGGAATGTCGTTTCCTATGAGTAGTATGTCATCCACATACAATACCAAGAAGCTAACTATACTCCCACTAGCCTTGACATACACACAGGATTCATCTTCACTCCTGAAAAGCCAAATTCCTTGACCTTTTCATCAAAGCAAAGATTCCATCTGCAAGGTGCTTGCTTTAATCCATAAATGGATTTCTCAAGCTTACATACTCTATTAGGGTACTCGTTGCTGACAAAACCCTCTGGCTGACTCATGTAAACATCTTCAGCCAACTTTCCATTAAGGAAAGCGATTTTGACATCCATCTGCCATATTTCATAGTCATGAAATGCAGCTATGGCTAACAGAACCCGAATAGACTTAATATTGGCTACCGGAGAAAAGGTCTCATCATAATCCACTCCAGGAATTTGAGAGAAGCCCTTTGCAACCAGTCTAGCCTTATAAGTGTGTACTTTGCCATCCATGTCGGTCTTCTTCTTGAAGACCCATTTGCACCCTACAGTCTTACGACCTGGTACATTCTCAACCAAGTTCCAAACTTGATTGTCATACATGGATTGTATCTCGCTATCCATAGCCTCTTTCCATTTAGCAGACTCGGGGCCTGCCATGGCTTCCTCGTAGCTGTTAGGGTCATCTTGACTTACTAGTGTCCCATCACTAATAAGTGTCTCACCTTCTGCAGTAATATGGAATCCATAGTAATGCTCAGGTGCACTCCTAACTCTCGTGGAACGCCTCAGAGGTACAGATTCGTCAATTGGCTCAACAGGAGTTTCCTCCTCAAGTTGAGGGCTAGAGTTTGAAGTTCCTTCACCACTTGACTCTTGAATTTCTTCAAGATCAATTTGCCTCCCACTGTCTCCTTGGCTTATAAACTCTCTTTCTCGAAAGACTCCTCTTCTTGCTACAAAGACCACATTGTCACTAGGTCTGTAGAAGAGGTAACCAAAGGATTGCTGTGGGTAGCCGATGAAAATACACCTCTCGCTTCGAGGTTCGAGCTTATCATGAGTCTCGCATCTCACGAAACCCTCGCAACCCCAAATCTTGATGTGGTCTAGTTTAGGTACTTTACCAGTCCACATCTCGTGAGGAGTTTTGGCAACTTTCTTTGTAGGGACTAGATTAAGGATATGGGCGACAGTCTCTAAGGCATACCCCCAGAATGAGATTGGTAGCGAAGCTCGACTCATCATGGAACGAACCATGTCCAACAAGGTTCGATTACGCCTCTCAGCCACACCATTCAACTGCGGTGTCCTGAGAGGTGTCAATTGTGAGACAATCCCACATTCCCTTAGATAGTCGAGGAACTCTGAACTAAGATACTCACCACCTCGATCGGATCGAAGCATCTTAATGTTCCTGCCCAATTGATTCTCGACTTCCTGTTTAAATTCCTTAAACTTCTCGAAAGTCTCTGACTTATGCTTGATTAAGTAGACATATCCATATCTACTGTAATCATCAGTAAAAGTCAAATAATAATGATTGGCATCCCTTGTGGCATGTTTAAATGGTCCACACACATCCGTGTGTATAAGGTCCAACAAACCTTCACCCCTTTCACACGAGCCTGTGAAGGGTGACTTTGTCATTTTTGCAAGTAAGCATGATTCGCAACTATCATCTGACTTTAGATCAAACGACTCTAAGACTCCATCCTTTTGTAGTTGGCCTATGCGTTTCTTGCTTATATGTCCAAGACGACAATGCCATAATGATGCTTTATCCAAGTTATTATTATTAGGAGAATCAATACACAAAACATTATTTCCTGAGTTATCTACAATAGATACAGCTTCATACACACCATCACAAGGTAATGCTTTAAAATAAAGAACATTATTAAAGAAAGCATTAATCGAACAAACTTCATTATCAAATGAAAAGGTGAAACCTTGTTTGTACAATGCATGAAAGGAAATAATATTTCTTGCCATTTCTGGCGAATAACAACACTTATTCAAATCTAAATTTAACCCACTACTTAGCGATAAAGTATAAACTCCAATCTTGGTGACAGGTGTAACTTTCCTATTCCCCATGATTAAGTTTATTCTTCCTTTCTCCACATTCTCACTTCTTCCTAGTCCCTGCAAGTCACAACAAATGTGAATACCACAACTGGTATCAAGGACCCAAGATTTCGAATGGGGTGAGTTATTAGAAATGATAGTGTAAATACCTGCATGGTTGGGTTTAAGTTTCCCATCCTTCACATCTTACTGGTATTTTGGGCAGTTCTGCTTCCAATGTGATTTTTCATGGCAATAGAAGCATTCAGTCCCTTTTGGGTCAGAAGTAGGAGTGACGAAACCTTTCTTGGTTCCACTTGAAGAAGAGCCATCAAGGGTCCTAACCTTGGTACCCTTCGAAGAACTCTTTCTCTTCGTCCCTCGACTTTTCCCGATTGCCAAAACCGGAGTGGAGTTTGGAGTAGAAGTGTTAACAACCGACTTCCCCTTAAGACCTGATTCTGTGGTCTTGAGAGTCCCTGAAGTTTTCTGAGTGTGACCTTTTCCTTATTCATGTGATATGTCATGCGGAATTGATCATAGCACGATGGTAAGGAGCGCAAAATTATATCTATTGCAATCTCCTCAGGGAAGTTCACATTAAGCTTTAGCAATCGATCCACATACCTTTGCATTTTCTGCATGTGGCTCGTGATGAAATCCCCGTCCTTCATCATGGTTGTTATCATGGAGCAGATGATTTCGTACCTCTCTTGTCGTGCACTTTGATGGTATCTTTCCATCAAATCTTGGTGCATTTCATAAGGGTAGAAATCCTCATAGGACTTTTGGAGTTCTGCTGTCATTGTGGCCATCATGATGCATGCTACTTTCGTAGCATCCCTTTCATGTGCCTGAAAGTCAGCGATCTCCTGAGGAGTTGCAGTGGTCTCATCAATCTCCTTAAGCTCCTTGTCGAGGATATATTCTTTGTCCTCGTAGCGGGTAATCCAACTGATGTTTCTGATCCACTCATTGAAGTTGGATCCATCAAAAGTGACTTTCCCACACAAGCTCATAAGAGTAAAGGAGCCATTAGGATTCGAGCCAGAAGCAGCATTGTTTGAAGACATCTGAAGGAAGAGGACAAGATTAGTTTAGATATAAAGAGATTCCTTAATAAAACACCCAAATGTAATATTAAGGCTAGCATCCAATCACAATATATTATAGGTTAGAAGAGGTATGCCGTAATCCAAGCTACAACATATTTGAAAGGTAGGTGAATGACGATTCACCAATTTCCACTACGAAAACCGAAATATTAGATATTAGGTTTTATGATTGGTTCTTAGAAATTCCTAGATTCTTTGAGATTCAATGAATTTTTCAAAGGCATGTTTCAATCTCGAGTGTGCCCTCTAGGTTTTTGTGACTGGGATACCGAGGATCACAAAACGAGGTGTGAAGTAACCATGCAAATCACTTGGTACCCTTAAAGTTTATCACTCAATCGATGTGCTGGTAAACCACACACGCTCCACCGATACTATAATAAACCTTAAGTCACCCTTTACCTACCTTGTTAAGTCCAAGTTAGTGTGCAAGTTAACCACACACGCTCCACCAACGACTTAGACAAAGTGTAAAGTGTAATTTCATGGATTAGCACCTTATTCACATTTTCCTAAAGTAACTAAGATTGAGAATTTAATAAAACATTTAGTTGCTTTATAATATTCATCATACTTTGAATGAGAATTTATAAGTCCTTGTCTTACCCGTTCGGCTAACGATCCTCCACCAGTCAAGCAAGCGGTGGGTGAGAGTAGACACCCATTAAGTCACCATTTTATAGGCAACAACCTTATACCCACCTTATAGACCAGCTTCATGAATGAGGCGTACTAGCGGTAAGACGACTTTGTTCTTATACATATATATATATATATATATATATATATATATATATATATATATATATATATATAATTATTAAATCATCATAATATAAGTATAAGGGTTGAATTTTAACTTTTAAAATTCTAGGGGTTGGAACTAAAGTTTTAACTTAACTTTACTTGTTCCAAAGCTTGAGGGCAAGTTTTGTAACTTTCAAAACTTTTCATTTCTTGTAACTTATGAGTTTAATAGAGTAATAAAATGAAGACTCTTCATTTTCTAACTCTTGTGTTCTTTTAATGGTTTTAATTCAGGTGTGACTCTTGGTTTTCCATAACTTGAGGACAAGTTATGGACTCCATTAAAACACATTATGATCAAGAATTAATCTACCACATAGGTTACAAATAATTCCTATGATCATCTAAAACATCATAAGAACAAGAACATGAATATGAACACATTCATAAATCAAAAATTACACTTAAAACTTTGTAATTTTGATAACTAATTGTTGTAAATGAATTAGCAAAGACATTACACCATCTAAAACAAGTTTTCAAGTACCAAAACAGTTTAGGGTAATGTTTCTAATTCTTTTCCAGCAACTCAAGTCGAAATTCTGCAACCTGTCGACCCTACTCGCCGAGTGCATGAACTTACTCGCCGAGTTGGTTGAAGATACACGTGATCTCGACGAGTCCCCCCTATAGAATCGACGAGTCCATTCGTAGACAGCAAGATTTTCGACGTTTTTTTCAACTTTTAAGCACAAATAAAAAACAAACAAGCCTATGCTCTAATACCACTGATGGGTTTTGAGCATTCTAACACTTCCTAAGTGTACATGCAACCCTAATAACCTTGGATCTATGTTTGTCTAATTATCATGCAAAGTTGAATTCCAAGGCTATATTCCTATCTAGCATACATGGGGAACAATTTTAACTTGAATGATAGATAGAATAACTTACCTTGTTGTTGCTTGTGTTCCTTGAAACCTTGTGAGCCTAGCACCCCAAGTGTGATGCCTCAAATGCTTCACACAACACCAAATGCTCTTGGAAAAACTTATGAGAGAATACACACTTCTTGAAATCGGCCAAGCCCTCTTGTTTCCTTAGTGTAGCCAATTTTGGTGGAGAATGAGATCCTTATATAGTGTTGACACATCTAGGGTTACACCATGTAAACCCTAATGTGTCATGACTCTTCATTTCCATGACCCATGGGTTTGTAACTCCCATGGAGCATCCATGAAGCATCCTATGGGTGGAACCCAACTTGATAATCCATGGAGCCTCTTAGCCCACTATACAAGATATGGATGATTTACATAATCAACCCATATATTTAATTAGTTATCTTTTGATCACTTAATTAATTCTAAATTAATTCTTGATCAAACTAATCAAATAATATTATTAATATATTAGAACTTATAATATATTAATAATCTCCAAGTGTTATTTCTTTCATTTAGTCTATCCAATTGCATGGTGCCATGCAACCCAAAAGGACCATGCCGGGTCGGGTCAAGTACATACCAGAAATAGTTATGGACTTAGACACCTTATCCAACAATTACAACATCCTTTTTCATAATCTAAATTATGAGAACTTGGCAAATATAAGTAGAAATATTATAGCAAAAGACTAGTATAGTATCATGTCTTCATGAATCATGTCCCATATTCTTCGGATATAGGATCGATTGCATGTGCTATGAGATTTATTTATTCTAAATTTTCCAAATGCCTAGAGCATTAAGAGGGAAAAGTACTAGAACAAGATATGACTAATTTGATTAAGCAATTGTCGAGGACAATCTAAGGTTTACCAAAGATTGGTTACTCAGGGACAGTTGGAAATATAGTGTTAATTTTGGAAAGACGACATTGACATATTCTGAAATAGAGGCAACTCTTGTTCAGGAGTAAAAGTCAAAAGGGGAATATGGAAATATTCCCATAGGTGGAAGGTATTCATTAAATCTGTGTAATATTAGGAAACTCAATGCAAGAAGAATGTTCAAAGGCAATGAACTTTGAATATAAGACTTTGTTTCCATGGATTTGATCTCCATTGGAATACTATGTAATGTTTGTTGACAAGTCTTTATGACTTTGTGCATAATCATTACAAGAGGACGAATGCATATAAGTTTAGAATCTAACAGATTTAGGTAAATGGCACGAATTTGGAATTCTTGCATTTGAAGTAAGGATTTGGGATTGTGAAATGAGTATCACTAGAATTATGTGCAATTGGTTTATTTCACAGAGTAAAGATCATAGGAAAAACATAGTGTACATGCTCAAAGCATGGGACAACTATTGTTTTTTTTAATTCAAGTATAAAGTTGATAGTTTGAAACAGTATGCAATGAATGATGGGTAATCAATATGGTGATATATAAAAGATGTTTTATTTATATTCATAAGTTCTGAGACCATATTGGATTCGATTATTCTTGTGTTTCACTTTGCATGTTTTGACTTAAAGAATAACTAAGTTGCTCTTCGTGATGACTAAGTTGTTCAAATCATCCACATTCGGTCATATGTTGGAAGTAGATATGAATCAAGATTGTCATGGGTTCGCTATTAGAGGTCTAAGATGTTGGACAAAGTGGTGCTACAACACTCATGGGTGCTCATAAGTTCTGAGTATTGGATTCAACCCATGCTAACTGGTATCACTTCATGGAATTCATCTCGAGTGACCGTGAGACGGTAATATCATATAAGTCTTCAAACCTAGAGATATGACTTGTTGCCTATGAGTTGGTTATACATTGATCGTACGAAAACGCATTGGTAACTCGATGTTATAAAACGTACCTTTGTGTATGATTCAACAAGTAAAATAACAAGCATATGAGTCGATGTTTATCTATTCCTTCTTGGATTAGAAGCAATATCTGGGCCCATCGATGATTTTCTATTGAACCATGTACTGGTCCTGGTCAGAACTAAGTTGATCTGTTCACTTAAGTTCTATGTCAAACAAATCGGAAATCGGGAAACAAACTGCTGGACAATAAGTAAGACATTGTTCCATGTGTTTGTCCGACTGTTATCTAGAATAGAGGATTATATGATCACTTATCTTAAATGGAATATCATCGTCATCTCAGTTCCGCAAGACCTTGATAGAGATGCGATTGTTGATTGGTTCCTAAAGTTATTCTTGCATATATTGTTATTAGACTTATCCAAGTGGGAGACTGTTGGATTAGGAGTCTAAGTTCATAACTACTCTGGGATATACATGACCGAATCAACATGGTCCATTTGGGTTGCATGGCATCATGCATTTGGATAGACTAAAATGAGAGAAATAACACTTATGGTTTATTAATATATTATATGTTCTAATATATTACCAGGACTATTTAATTAGTATTGATCAAGAATTAAATTGGAATTAATTAAGTGATCAAAAAAAGACTAATTAAATATATGGGTTGATTGCGTAAATCATCCATACTTGTATAGTGTGCTTATGCTCCATGGATTATCAAGTTAGGCTAAAACCCATAAGATGCTCCATGGTCTCTTTAAACCCATGGATCATGGGAATGAAGAGCCATGTCAAATTAGGGTTTACATGGTGTAACCCTAATTATGACACACTATATAAGCAATATGTTGATCACCAAAGTCATAACATAAGCAAGCAAGAAGAGGGCTAACCGATTTCAAGAGTGTGGCATTTTGTCACACCCCAAACTGGAACGACAGAAACGTTTGGGGGTGGAGGACGTAATGTACAGTATCACAACAAAGCATAGTACTAAACAAGAAACAACATCATCCATTGTATTAATAATATAATTTAATACAACTGTGTTTTGTGAAGTTTATAAGACACTAAAAATGTAAATCAAAATAAGAGATGGGTCTTGAACGAGCTCCATCTTCTCAAAACCTGGCATCGGTACTTGTCTACTGATGACCTGAGAATACAAGTTATTTTGAAAGAGTTGATCAGCTTTAAAGCTGGTGAGTTCATAAGCATTTAAGTGTCATTATTTATATGAAAATGTTTGTAAGTGTCTGATGTATAAGTTTGTAAATGTTTGTAGTAAATGTTTTATATAGAAGTTTGTAAATGCCTGTATCTCCTATAAAATCCTATATTTTCTACTAGATATAGCCTTCTACCAAGGCATCAAATGTTATGTATGTTTGTTTCTTGTATGAGAGTGTATTTTCCCAAAAGTGACTCTCATTTACCAAAAATATAGTTTTTAGATTACCCTTATGCAAGAAGATCACAATGTGAAATGCAATGGGGAAATAATAAAGTAATGTAGTGTTGTATTATAGTAACTACGGTTGTACTATCTACCTTAATCCTGCCGTTAATTAAGGTGTAATGTGAAATGGTTGCACCATACTATCGACTAACAACACGACGATGAAAGACGTCGGAAATAATGACATTTGGCACCCGTAGACTTGCAAGTCCCACTATAGCGAACAAAAAGTTGTAGGATAGTCAATTCAGTATGGATCTATACACAAATTCACGCTCTCCTTCCACGAGACTCTGGATACAAATCGAGCCATGAAAGTGATGCCATGTCCCAAACAATGGTTCACATTTATGGTATAGTATACTTGTATATGTATTGTATGTACTAGAGTATTGTATGTTCTCTTTGTCTAGTATGTAGTATGTTCATTTGTATACTGTAGTGTATGTATGTATTATGTTCATTTGTATAGTGTAGTGTATGTATTGTTTCATTTGGTGGTTTGAGCTACATCCCTATGATGTAGTACTAGTAAAGAGTTGAAGTAAGTTCATAGAATGGTCACTAGCCGATTGATAATTCGAACTAGGCTATCATTGGTTGGTGGATAACATGATCCAACCTTCGACAACAATTAGAAGTGATCCTTGAGCTAAATTGCCACAGCTCAATAATTTGATGGAAGTGAGCTTTAGATAGAATTTTGTTGATAGTAGAATGAAAGTATTTGAACAACGATTGTCACAGGAATTAGCCGACTGTCAATATCGTTGATATTTAAGATGTAATAAGTTCGGAAACAATTGACCTTGGAGTAGGTCTTACATCATATCCGAAGTTCTAACAACATAAAGTCCTAACTAAAAGTACCTACAGTACAGGGATAGTTACATAGAAAAGTGCTATATGGAGCATAGATAGGAAGACTATTCCTTAAACCAAGGAAAGAAAGGTAGAATATCTCCTACTGGTGAAGGTTATCCATCGGGTGAATCCTTAGTTCAGTTAGTTGACGCTCCACATCAAGCAGGTGCCTTTCATACACTATTTGGCGTACTTGGAGCTCTATGACTTCAGCTCGAGTTTCAGCTAGCTCTTGCTGCAAAGCCTCGTAGTTTCCCCTAGATCTCTCACGAGCATCTTCAAGATGAATGGTGCGGATGGTATGCATTCTCGCATTGGCATTAACTTCCGTGATTCGATGGAGAGTTGTCATGTCCTGAATTTCGTTTCAGGCAATTCTATGGACCAAGACTGGCAAGACTCTGTCTTCTGAGCCTCGTTCGCTCAGGTCGTAAAAGCTTCGGTATCGATTGAATGGCATGGGCAGATTTTGCTCTTGGCTCCATGTATCAAAGCTTTCCACCCAAGAAGGTGTCGGGCCCTGAAAAGTCGGACGAGGGTTAGGATTTGGGACAGGAGCCACCGGGGGTAGGTTCTCAACTTCTGGCTTGGAGTCAGAACCATCCGAAAAGCCTTCTGCAGGGTGATCATCTAAAGGGATTGGATGGTCATCTTCTTTCGCTTCGTCATGCCATCCTGTATTGCCTTGGTTAGGGAAGTACGGGTCGTTGTGGGGATGAAATCCAACCATGTTATCTATGCAAGAATAGGGATATAGAAATAATTAACAGACGTACTAACTCAATAATTATAAAATGATCTTTATCAGTTACTTCAATACTTGTATAGTGCATACCAATTATATGTAATCAAAACAGGATAGACCTTCGAATAAGTGACCCTAACTCCAAATCCAAAAGGAATAGGAGTAAAGAAAAGATTCACATATTCTAAGTTTATGACATACTAGATACATATAACCTTAGTGTATCCACTTAGCAACTATTGAGCTACTAATGAAGACCTTTAGTTCTTAGATAAGTAATTATGGTAATACAAAATACTCCATATTTTAAGTTTATGTTTTGTTCTTATGTTTTCATTGTAGTCGTGTTGGTAAATTTTTAGACTTGTTGCCACATCACAACCATTATCGGGCATATGCTAATCACTTCTCGGACCCACATAGTTGATCAGGCTATGTAACTCCCAGAACTAACCATACCTCCCCGAGTCTACTTGTGATGTTCAACAATCGTAATACTTTTGTTCTGTCCTAGTGACACTGATTTTAGTATGAATGCAGGTATGTATACTTGGTTAAATATGTTAGTATTTAAAAGTATCAACTCTTGATCAGAGTATTTTAATCCTGCTTTGTTTATAGTTTGTATATATTTTATGGGTTGATATACTTGATTCACTATAAACGATGCTCTGATACCAATCTATCAAGAAATTAAGCATGAGTCAAAGTGATTTAGAGAGATCATCGATAGACTCAACATAAATGTTCCAATTGTGTTCAATGTAGCCAAACTGATAACCATTTCTTCAAAAATCGCTTTGATCTTCAAAGACCCACTCTGATACCAGTTGATGTGAATATACAACAATAATTTGGCATGCCAAATTAAATTGAACACAAAAAACATGGTGATTTGGGTGCCAAAAGATGTATTCGATCATAGTAAATGAGTACAAAAAGGGTAGTAGACTAGAAGTTCATAAATATCTCACTCAGTAGTCACTATGAACTACATCTCTCAAGTACATGTATACAAGTGGTATGAAACCCACTATATATAGAGGTGTTTACACAAGACTACTCTACCACATGCAAGTGGTTTTACAATAGTCAAACAATTACAAAGTCATACATGCATAACTTTGCCCCCCAACACTAATCTCTAATATATATATATATATATATATATATATATATACACACACACACACATACATACAAATACAACGTAATAATCAAATAACCCTCTTTTATTAATCTCAAAAGATTACAATTATTGACCCTAACCAGTTCATCATATTTATGAATGTCTAGTAGGAAACTCGGGCGTTACAATTCTCTCCCCTTAGGATAATTTTGACATAGAATCATCAAACGGATGAGGATAATGACTTTTCATGTCATCCTCTATCCCCCAAGTGAGATCTGACCCATTCAAATGTTACCATCATATTTACAGTAGTTTGACCATCTTCTGCCGTAACTTCTTTGTCTTATGGTCAACAATCCCACCGGGCTCTTCAATCAGCCTCTTAATCTCATCAATCCTTAACTCTAAGTGCAGAATTATATCAAGAACTTCTCCTGATAACTTCCTCAAATAACACACATGGAAGGTGTTATGACTTCTATCAAGCTTTTCTTGTCATTCTAACTTGTAAGCTTGATTTCCAACTCCACAAAGCACTTTAAATGTTCCAATAAACATTGGACTTAGCTTCCCTCTCTTACCGAATCTTATAAGTCCCTTCCATTGTGGGACTTTAAGCAAAACCAAATCTCCAACTTTGAATGCCATTTGATATTGCTACTTATCAGTATAGCTCTTCTGATGATATCGAGCTGCTAACATCCATTCTCTAATCACCTTTAGCTTTTCAACAGTCTAATTCACTATCACTGGTCCCATAAACATCTTTTCTATAGCTTTAACCCAACAAGACGGCATACAACACTTATGTCCGTACAAGGGTTTATAAGGTCCCATCTTAATTCTTGAATGGTAAGTACTGTTGTAGGAAAACTCTACTAGGGGTATATGTTTATCCCAGTCACCTTGAAATTATAGGGTACATGCTTTTAGCATATCTTCTAGTGTTTGAATCGTCCTTTTTCTATAACCATTAGTCTGTGGATGGTAAGCTATAGTCAAACACAACTTCATAGCCATTTCTTCTTGTAGGCTTTTCCAAAAACCTAGAAATGAAACGACTGTCATGATCTAACACAATTGATAAAGGAAAACCATGAGGTCTCACTATCTCCTTCACATAGACATCTGAAAGCTTATCCATAGGCTACCTCTCATTGGCTGTTATAAAATGTGCACTGTTTGTCAATCGATCTATGATTACCCAAATCATTTCCTAACCTTTCTTTGTGTCGGGCAACTTAGTCACAAAATCCATGGTGATGTCTTCCCAATTACCCATGGGAACTGGTAAAGGATCCAAATTCCCATTAATGTTCTAGTGTCATTCATTAAATCTTGCACAAGTCACAATTATCCACATAATTTGAAAAATCGAGCTTCATCGTCGACCACCAATACTAAGGTTTAACATCCCTATACATCTTGGTATTGCCAGGATGAATCAAGTATATTCTCAGTGCTCTTCGATTCTTTATTTCCAAATTTAACTTCCTGCTCAAAGCACCTGCTATGAAATTTGCTTTACCAGGGTGGTAAAGTATCTCATAGTCATAGTCCTTGAGTAACTCCAACCAGCATCACTGTCTCATATATAATTTATTTTGATCAAAGAGATACCGGAGACTCTTTCGATCACTGTAAAGCTTATACTTCGTGCCATAAATATAAAGACTCATATCTTTAATGAAAATAATACCGCTATCAACTTTAAGTCATGAATGGGGTAAGTCTTCTCGTGCTTCTTTATTTGTCAAGATGCATATGCAATTAGTTTATCTCTTTGGGTCAGAACACAACCTAACCCAACTTCGAATGAATCTTTTTAAGTCCCAAAACTATAGATCTTATGCAATATCAATCTTAATTGCTTAAAGAATACATAATACTAATCAAGCAATGATTCAAGAACACACGAATATAACTTCAAATGCACACAATTCTATTAAGTAAACCGTATGGTACATGTGAATGGTTACTTGACAAGCCGAAGACAGTATGATCAACAACTAAATCCTATATGGCTTAACACAAAAATATATATGTGCCAAGTACAATGCCAACCAAAAGCATAATAAACCCATTAACCAAATATTATTCTAAACCCAAGAACAATAAACATTATAAGCCCAACATAAACCATTAATTATGACCCAACAATCCCCCCCTTGGTTTATTGTTGGCTAGCTTTATGGTTTCTCTATAAGATGAACGTCAGAACTAGCTAATTCTCCTGCCCACAACTTCTTATCAATAGTTTTCACGATCATGCCAGTAAATTCCTTCGCAGAAGCCTCAAACATTTCATTTTGCACCATAAGCTGATTTTTAGACAATGTGTGAATGTCATGCTCGCCAAATTTTAGTAAATCCCTACTATCAACAAGTCAAATCTGATCCTTTTCCGTCTTGTTAACCACACTTGTTGTTGCATCATCATATACCCAAAATAACAAATCATTTAAAGAGCCATCAGGTAAACGCTGAGTGATAGGGATCTTTTTTGCTTTAGACGTAGGCGGCCACTTGAAATTTATCAGAGTTTTGTTGGTGTGACGATCTAGGACACCCTTGTCCTTTTTAATAAATGAAGTTGTTTTTGTCATGCCGACAAAGTTCATGTTAGCTTTGTCCTCAATGAATCTTTTAAACACCCAAGAGTTCGGATCATTCGTTGGCTTGTGAAACAGTGCGTGGACTAGCTCTGCAAGATCAACTTTTGTGCATGATCTAAAATCAATCTTCTTCGCATAATACTCAATGTTTCTGCTCTTACATTTCACAATCCACTTATTCTTGTCAGCTACAAATCTCCACATGCGAATACCTGAATGATCGTCATATCTATCAACAAATTTTCTTTTTCCACCTTCTTTGATGAACATCTAAGGTTAATCACTAGTAGCATTCTGATCAGAATTCTTCATCATAAGCATTTTATCTTTCTTCAACACATTTACTTTCTTCTATTTCTCCCTTCTCTCTTTAGCTATAGCACGTCTAATCACCACCCTTTCAGATGTCTCAGGTGCTTATCCACCATCAAAACTGGACAACTTGAACTCATCACCAAACTTTCCAATTAGTTTGTCTTTAAGATTAAAGTAGAAAGTTGTCAGTCCCCAAGATTATCTTGGAGTTTTGAGATCTATTTATTCTTTTGAGAATTTTCCTTTTCGAGCTCCGAAACTCTCACATCCAACTTCCCGATCAGCAGATCCTTTCCAATGGATTCCTACTACAAAATTAGTATCTTTTGTCTAAGCTCATACATGGTATGTTGTGAGTCTTCCTCGCCTCCGTGTCCTGAGCCTATATATATATATATATAAATATATATATATATATATATATATATATATATATATATATATATATATATATATATATACACACCCTTTCCTCTCGACTGAGGAATAGTGTAGAATCTATGAATCGAGTTTGAATATTAATCAGAGTTTGAAATCAGAAATGTATGAAAGATTGAACACCGATGTAAATAAGATCTTGATTCAACTAAATATTACGCTTTTAGGTTTACAGAGTGCAAAAATAGACAAGAATGTAAAAACCTAAAAGCATAATATTGAGCTGAATCAAGATCTTATTTACATCGGTGTTTAATCTTTCATACATTTCTGATTTCAAACTTTGATTAATATTCAAACTCGATTCGTAGATTCTACATTTGGTATCAGATCAGGAATCATATCTTTGATATGATTTTCATCCTTTCAAAAGTTTTTAAATGAATTTATTTTGGTTTAAAAGTTTCAACACTTTTTGAAAAGTGAAAAAGTTCATTGGATCTAAGTCTGTGATTCGATTCTGCACTTGAATTGTTGAATCGAGTGTTCACCTAGTTATTTCAATTTGAATCAACTAGTTTGCTGTTAAAAATCTCTAATCTTCTTCAAAAGTCTCAAAGTTTTCTTCCGTACAACAATGGCGTCATTCAATCTTAATTCCATGACTTCATTCTCTCATTTTTTGGGGTCATCAACAAAAAGTCCAATGCTAATCCTTGAGCATTACGATCAGTGGGATGATCGTATGGAGGATTATCTCAATGGTTTAGATGAAGAATTGTAGACTTGTATTTCTGGTAATCTCAATCCTCCATCGAATGTTCAACCACTTGGAGCGTCTTCTGGAAGTTCTGGAGTAGAGAATCAAACTGATCCAACGAGAAAGCTGGAGAAGAGATGCATGAGAGAGCTACGAGGGGATTTGCCTCCAGTTGTGTACAATTATGTGTGGAGCTGTAAAACTGCAAAGGAGATCTATAACAATCTTAAGGAGAAATTTCAAGGAAGCGAGAAGACAAGAGTTAATTCAATGAAACAATGCTTGGTTGAACTGAAAGTCTTCAAAGAGAAAGAAAGTGAAACTATTGAGGCATATTACGATCATCTGAATGAATTCATCTATCGACGCAACTGATATGGAATTACCAGATCAGTCAAGGAGTTCAATCTTATCTTCGTTATGGAGTGGTGAAATGTAAGCATGATGGTAAAAAATCAACAGATCTTTGATACGTCAACTTTGAATGACGTGTACAATCACTTAAAATCACATGAAAATGAAGTGAACGAAATTGCTAAAGAAACGAAGGCGAGTTTGGGAGCTCCACTGGCTTTGGTTTCAGAAATGACTGTGAAAGAAATTCATGAGAAAAAGTGATTCTGATGGAGAAGAGGGATTCATCATGAATTCTGATGATAAAGCGATAGCATTTTATTCAAACAATCGTGTCAAAAAGTTCTTTAAAAAGCCATTCAATTCGAGTACAAATGTAACGTCATAAAATTCCAACCAAAAATTTTCATTTTTACAATCATCAAAACATGAGTAATAAGTTTAGATTCCAATGTAACAATTTAGTCACAACCGATTACATAACAAAAGATAACAAAATGATTTCCCCGAGTGTGTGTACGGTCACGCTGGCGCCTTCCCACGGTCCTCGCTAGTACCTGAAACACATAATATAACAATTGTAAGCATAAAGCTTAGTGAGTTCCCCAAAATACAACCTACGCACGTACGCCTTTCCAGGCCTTGACCTTCCGGTCCATGTGTCTCAGGGGACTTCCATCCCGACTGGGTAAACCTTCTGGTCCTACCCACGTCAACCTTATAGTCCATATAACTACGCCTTCCGGCCCATATCATGTTGCCTTCCGGCCCAAATCAACATATCATAAATGGCACATATAACGAATAACTTAACACACATAAGGCATATATCTCATATCATATTCGACCTTCCAGTCACACAGTCAAAACCCTTCCGGGTACAGTATAGTGAGAAGACTCACCTTGTATGCCTCGCTAAGTCGCTAATCGTGAATCCTGGAATCACTCGGGCTCGAACCCTCGAGCTGCAATCCTCCTATGATATTATAAATCTATTATTATTACTTGTACCACAAAGGTGGACCATCCTTATCTAGTCAACACAGGTTGACTTGGTCAATAGTCTTTAGTCAGTTTGGACCGGACTCGGCGAGTCCACGAATTTTAACCAACTCTCAAGGTTTTCCCCTTTGACTCGTCGAGTACTCCCCCGACTTGACGAGTTCCTCCTGGGCCTGAATCACAGGGCCACCGCGACTCAACTCGCCGAGTCGAAGGTCAACTTGGCGAGTCCCAACCTAACTCGGTCCACCTATCAAAACCTTCCAACTCTCTGTGTCACACCCCGCTAAAGCGGAAACGCAAGGTATGACAGCGATAACGGTTTCATTGCAAAAGATAAAGATACATCACCATAGCAGTATTTAAAAGTTTACAACCCATAGCTTCAAAAGAACAAAATACAAGTTTTTCAAAATAACATTGTTCAAAATATAGCTTCATAATAGCTTCAACACGATGCAGCATGCTCTATGATGATGAATCTTTACATCCACTTACTAATTATTTCCTGAAAAAGCATGTAAAACGAGCGTCAACTATGAAAATAGTTGGTGAGTATCACAAGTTTATAAAATCGAGCGTACAATAAGGCTTTTCGTAAATACAAGTACATTGCTTCAATGATAAACAAGTTGATTGCTATTAATGAATACAAGTTTATTGCTATAACGAGAAACGAGTTTGTATGTGTATGAGCAAACAATGAGTCTCAACCAAACCTATGACTGAAGCCCTATCGAGATCTATGCTTATCGTTCCATAGATGAATATGGTATCATGCACTCCAGCGATTCGGGCGAGTGAGGAGTTGTCAATTCCTAATAGCGCTATCCATAACGACCATTGGCTCAAAGAGTTAATGGTTAGAGATAAGGGAAGGGCCTTTGTACGATAAGTTCTCATGTTCCGTGTTGCATAGACATACATAAAGAAACATAGCAATACAATAGCAATCATGTTTGATACAATTCAATTTAAGTACAACATGCAAACAATAGTTTTTCTGGACATGCTTTTCCACCCCAAAACATAAAAAATGAAAATAGGGGAGTGCGTGAATACTCACGATGTTTTGTGTAGACACAAGCGGTACTTCGGGATGCACCAACGTCTTACTACCGGGATCCTACGACACCAAACACACGCACTAGTGAGTTTCCATGTCGATATCTAATGCTAATATACTAAACTCTACATATAGGGAAATGCCAATTTATGTTTTAGTATTGGATTTATATCATTTTGTTACACTTTTTCTGATGTATTGAAATTTTACAAGTCGTGCGATTAATTACAACCTTGGAAGGTTAATTTTCCAAATTTTAAGTCTCAATAACAACATAAATTCACGAAAAATAGTATTCGAGGGATAAAAATTCTCAAACTTTTTATTTAACTGTTAATACACAACGCTAAGCTGGGAAAATTATAAAAATGGATTTCCAAGCTGTTTAATTATATTTTATAATTTTTGAGCATTTATTTCAATAAAAATTGAAATAAATAGTAAACAGTTTCCAAAATTACCCAAACTTTTTATTTAATTGTTATTATACATAAATAGGCTGGGAAAAATATAAAATATATTTTTCAGTGGTTATTTGTATTTTTCCTTGTTTTATTCCTTTAAATAGTCATTAATTAAAGAAATATTATTAAACAGTTAAAATAAATTACCATAAATTTTTGTAACATCATTTACAGTATAAATATCTTGGGAAAAATATCAAAAGTGGTTTTCATAATGTATAAACTGGTTTTGGGTATTTATGTATATTTAAGTGAATTTTAGTGCAATTAACTTTAGAAAATAAGGGAAAAATAGTTTACAGTGGAGAAAAATATTCAAAATTTTTATGTAACCTCCTACTATATAATATGATATCCTGGCAAATTTTCATGAATTTTGGATAATCAGAACTATTTTTCCCATTTTTAAGCCATTATAATTACCAAAAATTGGGAAAAATAGCTAGACATGATGAAAAATCTTGAAATTATTTTCTTGAGTCACCCATCACAAGTAAGGTATGCGAAAATTGTTAGATACAATTTTCACATCCTAAAAAGTGGTTTTGTAATTTATCATGTCCTAAATAAAAGAAAATTAGAAATCATATGAAACAGTAACAAAAATTGCTGAAATTTGGTGAGGGGTTATTATTCCCCATAAGTATCATCCATGAATTTATTTAGGATTTATTGACCTCTGGAAGTATTTTATATGATTTATGCCCTTGGTTTTAGCAATAATTCTAATAAATCAAATAAATAACAAAAGCTCTTGAAATTTTCCAGATTATCTCATGCATGCAAGGGCTTTCAAAAGTAAAAATGTTAAGAATGTATTCAGAAGAGAAATGAGGGTAATGATTCCAAACAATTTAAGAAAAGTTGCATGCAATAATGCATGAAGTGTAGATGTGGCTGAGGTTCATGAATTTTTGTAGCCCATTCAGTGAGGTTTTAAGCCACGAAATTTCAACCATAACTCACTAGATATGTTAAGTTTCTAAGGTATTTTTCCTAAGATTTATGGTTGGGTTTAAGACCATTGTTTAAGCAAGATAAAAATAGTGATCACAGAAAAAGAGCTGTATGCGCAACCTTTTTGTAAAATCTGCCAAAAATCGGATATTTAATATTTTACAGTAAGACCAGTTGGGTTTGAAAGTTAACTCGTGGAACTAACCAATACAAAAAGAATATCATGATTTGGTTAAAAAATGACTGAGTTATGACTGTTCAAAGTCGAACAAAATAATCTGGCAGATTGCATGTTTGCTTGTGTGCATTTTTAGGGTATTTCAATAAGAACATCATGCATGTCCTTGGTAAGGCCCGATTTCTAACACATGCATGGAATGAATGAGCATCCAAGATGTACTAGAAATGGTTTAATGCTTTCGTTCATGCATGAACACACAAGAAATGGAGAAGAACATGAAATATTATGTTTTGATGTCACATGATCATATGTGCTTCTTTTCCACTCCTTGCATGGGTTTGATCCCGGATTTTCACCATCTTTAACACATGCATTGTGTTATGGTGAGAATCTACAAACCACAAGGGGAGAATAAAGATTTCTAGCCATGGAAAGGCATAGAATCCGAAAAGTAGAGAAGACTAAGAAGAAAAAGAGGTTTAACCATGAAACTATGGAAGAAGATGTTGTTGTTTACCTTGGTTTTGATCTTGAGAGAAGTAAGAACACTTCAAGGGATTCAAAATCTGGAAATTTTGCAGAGGATTGAGAGGATTTTCGTGAGTTTAGAGAGAAGGAAGAAGAGAGTGAAGTGAGAGAGTGAAGTGGAAGAGGTGGAGTAAGGGTTTAGGCTTGATGATTGTGTTTTGGGGAAGAGAGAGGGCATGGGGAGAGGTGATGGCCGGTTTTTGCATGCCTTTTGGCCTCCTCTCTCCTAAATTTTAAACTTTATAAACTTCCCTCCCATATTTTATATAAAAACATTCATTTTTATAAAATGTTTATTAAGCAATTTGATTTATTTAAAAATCTTGTTTTCAACAAATAATTTATGATTAATACTTGTAATTTATATTTCTATTTCATTGGTATAATCCATAATTTGATTAATAAAATTTGATATTAGAAAGTTTATAGCCAAATTTTATAAAGTTTTTAAGCTTTAAGATTTATAAATTTGGATTTTTGGCTGTTTAGGGTTTTTGGAACATTGTTTGGTATTCTACAACATGTTGAAGTATAATTAGAGTGTTTTAATTTATTTTTAGAGTTTTATACCCTATTTCAATTATAACAAAGTTTGAAGCTTATTCTAATTATAGTATTGGCATTTCCTATTGTAGCTAAGCAACTTACTAGAATTGTAAGTATCAAGTATATTAGTCCTAGACCTTAGTTGGATCCTAGTTTATGCAAGATTTTTGACCTAATTTATACTACTAGGTCATGGCATGTTGTGCATGAATGGTTATTATAAAGATGCATGAGTCCAAGAATGACCTGAATTGACAGTTGTCACACTCTGCGACTCACTGAGTCGCCCATAACTCGGTCCGGACTACACACATGCTAATCTCAAGGACAATCTTCAAGCGACTCGTCGAGTCTGTTCTTAAGACTCGGCGAGTCCATGCCATGCACCAGCTAAAACTG
Source organism: Lactuca saligna (assembly GCF_052625555.1). Classification (NCBI taxonomy): domain Eukaryota; kingdom Viridiplantae; phylum Streptophyta; class Magnoliopsida; order Asterales; family Asteraceae; genus Lactuca; species Lactuca saligna. The sequence goes on from NC_136420.1 coordinate 136,414,290, forward strand.
GCTTTTGCGGTCAGATCCGTTCCATACATACATAGATCTGGCCTTCCCAAGCTTATTTGTCACGTAAAGTATCAGTCTTGGTTCCCATGCAACGCATACAAGGCTTAGTTTGAAGAAACAACCTCTAATATGGCAAGTTTAGCTTCTAACTCAAAAGAATGGACATAACGCTTGACATATGGGGTCTCCTGGACCTGCTAAGGTCCAGATCTAGGTTCCATATCTCCATGGGACCTCTCATACTTCCAATTCAAGCCAAGAAATGCAAGAAGAAACCCTAGATTTGGCACATCAACACAAAACACGAAGTTTGGCTCTGAAAAATTACCTCAAGAAGACTCCCTTGATGAAATAGCAATAGATCCAAGCTCCCCAACTCTTCAAGCTTGATCCTTTCCCTCCTTTCCTTGCAATATCCCACAAAATGATGAACAAAAACCCTCCAAACACACTCACAAGGGCTCACAGACGTATGGGGGCTCTTAAGATTCAAGGTGGTCGCAAATGAGGGCCATAAGGTCCTTTAAATAGGGCTTAGGACCGGAAAATTGGGGTTTCATTAAACAGCACGGACTCGCCGAGTCCGGACACGAATCCGCACCGAAAACCGCGACCCGACTCGATGAGTTCGAGCTCCAACTCGCCGAGTCCCCTCACAGAATGTCAAAAATATGAAATGAAGGTACCTGGGGATCCGGGCTGTTACAATTCTCCCCCATTAGAGTAAGACTTCGCCCTCGAAGTCCCGCTAGGGAAAAAGCTCCCGATGCTGCTCCTGCATCTCACGTTCCGGCTCCCAGGTCATCTCTGATCCCTTCCGATGCTGCCACTGAACCAATACCAGGGGTACCTCCTTGTTTCTCAAAACTTTGATCTTCCGATCTCTGATGGCTACAGGTCTTTCAGCATAATTCAGGCTTGCATCCACCTTAATATCCCCTAATGGAACCACCGCATATTCGTCGGCTATACACTTTCTCAGTTGCGACACATGGAAAGTATTGTGAATCTGTCCTAACTCTGCTGGCAAGTCTAAATGGTAGGCTACCCGGCCCACCCTCGCGATCACACGGAAAGCACAAATGTATCGAGGCCCCAACTTGCCCCTCTTCCTGAACCGAATCACTCCTTTCCAAGGAGAGACCTTCAGGAGTACGAGATCACCAACTTGGAACTCAAGCTCGGACCGTCGCCTGTCTGCATAACTCTTTTGTCGGCTCTGAGCGGTCAACAACCTTTGCATGACCATCTGAATTTGCTTGGTCGTCTGAAGCACGATCTCCGTGCTACCCATAACCTGCTGTCCCACCTCACCCCAACAGATAGGGGTGCAACACCTCCGCCCATACAACAGCTCAAAGGGCGGCATAACAATGCTCGAATGATGGCTGTTGTTATACGAGAACTCTGCTAAAGGTAGATAGGTGTCCCAGCTCCCTCCGAAGTCCAACACACATGCCCGAAGCATGTCCTCGAGTGTCTGAATTGTCCGCTCACTCTGACCGTCTGTCTGAGGATGATATGCCGTACTGAAATGTAACCTAGTACCCAACTCCTCATGGAACTTCTTCCAGAACCTGGAAGTGAAACGCACGTCGCGGTCCGAAATAATCGAGATCGGCACCCCGTGCCGAGATACTACTTCCCTCACATATAACTCGGCCAACTTCTCCGCAGAAGAGCTCTCGCTAATGGCTAAAAAGTGAGCGCTCTTTGTCAGCCGATCCACCCTCTCGCCGTTCGCGGTAACTTGGTGATGAATCCATAGAGATTTGTTCCCACTTCCATTCAGGAATCTCTAGCGGTTGCAGCTTACCGTGCGGTCGCTGGTGCTCGGCCTTGACCTGCATACAAGTCAAGCACCTCTCGACAAACCAAGCGACATCCCTTTTCATACATGGCCACCAGTACTCCTTCTTGAGATCCAAATACATTTTCGTAGGACCAGGATGAATCGAGAATTTCGATCGATGTGCTTCCTCCATCAAAATAGCGCGCGCACCGCCCACAAACGGCACCCAAATCCATCCCTGAAAAGTCATAAGCCCTCGACCATCCGTAACAAATCCTCATACCTGACCTACAACCTGTTCCTTCTTCTAGTGTTCCGGCTTTGCAGCCTCCACCTGAGCCCCTCGAATAATATCCAGAATCGGGGTCAAAACCATCAATCTCATACAAATATCTCGGATCAGGGCGCTATCCGCCCTACGGCTCAATGCGTCGGCTACCATATTAGCCTTGTCCGGGTGGTACAGGATCTCACAATCGTAATCCTTCAGCACATCCAACCACCTCCTCTGTCGCATATTTAGATTTGGCTGATCCATCAAGTGTTTCAAGTTCTTATGGTCCGTGTAAATCGTACACCGAACCCCGTACAAATAGTGTCGCTAGATCTTGAGGGCAAACAACACCGCCCCCAATTCCAGGTCGTGCGTGGGATATCTCGACTCATGAGGCTTCAACTGCCTCAAAGCGTACGCTATCACATGACCCCTCTGCATAAGTACCGCCCCCAAACCCGATATAGAGGCATCACAGTATACCACAAAATCCTCCATCCCTTCCGGGAGTGCAAGCACTGGAGCCTCGCACAATTTCTGACGAAGCATCTCAAATGAAGACTGCTGCTCCGGTCCCCATGAAAACGTAACACCCTTCCGGGTCATCCTAGTAAGTGGCACAACGATCTTGGAAAAATCCGTGATAAATCTGTGGTAATATCCAGCCAAACCCAGAAAACTCCTGATCTCGGTGGGCGATCTCGGTACCTCCCACCTCAGCACCGCCTCAATCTTGGCCGGGTCGACCAATATCCCTTCCTGGTTCACAAGGTGCCCGAGGAACTGGACCTCTCGTAATCAAAAATCACACTTGGAGAACTTGGCATACAGTCTCTCCGATCTCAAAACCCTAAGAATCTCCCGCAAATGTTCCTCATGCTGGTCCCTAGTCCTCGAATACACCAAAATATCATCAATGAATACGATCACCGATCGATCCAGCATCGGTCGGCACACCCGGTTCATGAGATCCATGAATGCAGTCGGGGCATTGGTGAGCCCAAAAGGCATCACCACAAACTCATAATGTCCATAACGAGTCCTGAAAGCAGCCTTTTGGATATCTTCCTCGCGAACCCTCATCTGATGATATCCCGACCTCAAGTTAATCTTGGAAAACCAAGATGCCCCCTGCAACTGATCGAACAGATCGTCGATCCTAGGTAACGGATATCAGTTCTTCACCGTCAACTTGTTCAACTCCCGATAATCGATACACATCCGATGGGAACCATCCTTTTTGTTGACGAACAAAATCGGCGCTCCCCAAGGCGAGCTACTCGGTCGAATGAATCCCTTTCCCAACAGCTCCTGAAGCTGCAAGGATAATTCCTGCATTTCCGGCGGAGCGAGACAATAAGGCGCCTTGGCGATGGGTGCTGCTCCCGGAACCCAACCGATACGAAACTCCACTTGCCTCTCCGGAGGCACACCTGGTAACTCTTCCGGGAACACATCCGAAAACTCGCATACGATCGGAACGTCATCAATCGAATTCGGCCTCTTCGCGGTCACACGAGTATCCATCACATAGGCTATGAATCCATCACAACCCTGCTGCAAACTCTGCCTCGCCCTTGCAACCAAACAAAACGCCGACCCACACCGGGTCCCCTCGCCATAAACCGTGAGCACTCCCCCACTAGGGTCTCGAATCATCACCAGTTGTCTCTCACAGTCAATGACTGCTCCAAACTTGCTCAACCAATCCATGCCCACGATAATGCAAACATCCCCCATAGCTATAGGGACCAAGTCTATAGGAACCTCGACCCCAAAAATCTCGAGCACGCATCCTTGAATCACTTCGGTGGCGTATACCGCTCTCTCATTCGCTATAGCAACTCGCAGGGGACGACTCATCGCCTCCCGATCGATATCGATGTGCTGGTTAAAAGCCAACGAAACAAAGGACCGACTCGCACCCGAGTCGAATAATACCAAAGCAGGCACATGATTCACAAGAAAAGTACCTAGGCATATAATAATATAAGCATAATATTTAAGTATAAATGTAAATACATGAAAGAATACATACCGGCCACGACATCAGGCGTCGTGCGGACCTTCTCGCAGTCAACTGGAAAGCTCTCCCACGAGCCTTCGGAGCCTCGGTATTCACTGGCCAAACCTCAGGAACCCTGGCAGCAGGCGAAGATCCCTGGCAAAGCTGGGGGCACTCGGCCTTCCGATGGCCAATCTGGTTGCAATGGAAGCAAACCATGAATCCCTTGGGGTAATCCCTAGCAATGTTCCCCTCCTTGCCACACTTGTAGCAAGCACCCGATCGACATGCCCCCTCGTGACCCTTGCCGCACTTCCCACAAGTGCGGCTCCTCTGACCTCCGGATCTCAAATCAGTGGACTTGGTCCGCTTGGCTGCCGGCTAAGACTGAGCCGGCCACCGATCCACCCGTTGAGACTCGGCCTCTTCCCTGGCCTGGGTCTCCAACTCGATCTCACGCTTCCTGGCATTCGCCTGAAGCTCAGCAAAAGTCTGATATGACGAGTTTGATACGAACTCCCGGATATCTCTCCTCAGCACTCCCAAATACCGGCTCATCTGAGCTTGCTCCGTGGACACCTGCTCGGGGCAGAACATCGCCCTCTCATGAAATTTCCGCGTGATCACCGTAACCGAATCATTACCCTGCTTGAGGGTCAAGAAATCCTGAACCAACCGTTCCCTCTCCACCGGGGGAATATACTCGTCTCTGAACATAGCAGTAAATCTCTTCCAAGTTACGGCTGAAACCTCCGCAAGAATGAAGTTCTCCGTCACGAAATTCCACCAATCCTTTGCTCCCAGGCGGAGCTGGTTCAAAGCAAACCGTACCCTCAGATGCTCCGGACATGAACAAGTATAGAAGCATCCCTCGATATCAGCAATCCATCTCATCACAGCAATCGGATCCTGCATCCCGTCAAACTCTGGTGGCTTCGTGTTGCTGAACTCCCGGAACAGCAACGAGTCACCCCCCTATGGTCTGGCAGCGGCCACAGTTGCGGTAGCTGCAGCGGCGGCAGCCTCAGTCAACGCGGCATGCCGCTCATCAAATATCTCCATCAGCGTGGTCTTAATAGACCCAAACATCTCTGGAATCTCGGCCCGGATCGCTGCAGCTACCTCCTCATGAATCATCTGACGAAGCTCGTCGTCAGTCACTCCACTCGTACCAGGTCTGTGTCCTGGTCCAACCATGATGTCTCTGAAATACAACATAAAAATATCAGAGACTCTATCGGGCATAATCGCACTCGATAACGCAGTCCTACTCCGTCTCCGATGCCCAGGGATTCTTACTTGGGCTGTCCACTGACCCGGTGTCCTTGGTAGTACGGGCCCAATACTACTAATTACACCGCGTCGGTATTCACCCCAAGTCCTCCTCCCCAAACCCCGAATCCTGAGTATTCTATTCCTGCCATACACTAGTTACCCACTCGCTCTTGAGCACTTCATAGAACAGGTTTCCCTAGACTAAGGCATCAGAAAATCAGGCCACTCTAGTCCTAATATGTATACCTAGTCTACTAGCATGCGTATCATATAATATCATATCTCATAACACATATTGTAAGAGTATTTTGGGGATTTACCGTTCGGGCGCTCGCTGACCGTACACACTCTTTCTTCTTTGGTTGTCTCAAAATCACTTATCAATTTTTTTTTTGATTTATTAATTAAAATTTTCTCAAATCCCCGGTTTGAGTTTAGTTACGCCCGAAGGTGTACCCGAATCCCTCAAACCAAGGCTCTGATACCAACTTGTAATGTCATAAAATTCCAACCAAAAACTTTCATTTTTACAATCATCAAGACATGAGTAATAAGTTTAGATTCCAATGTAACAATTTAGTCACAACCGATTACATAACAAAAGATAACAAAATGATTTCCCCGAGTGTGTGTACGGTCACGCTGGCGCCTTCCCACGGTCCTCGCTATTACCTGAAACACATAATACAACAACTGTAAGCATAAAGCTTAGTGAGTTCCCCAAAATACAACCTACGCACGTACGCCTTTCCAGGCCTTGACCTTCCGGTCCATGTGTCTCAGGGGACTTCTGTCCTGACTGGGTAAACCTTCCGGTCCTACCCACGTCAACCTTACAGTCCATATGACCACGCCTTCCGGCCCATATCATGTTGCCTTCCGGCCCAAATCAAACATATCATACATGGCACATATAACGAATAACTTAACACACATAAGGCATACATCTCATATCATATTCGACCTTCCGATCACATAGTCAAAACCCTTCCGGGTACAATATAGTGAGAAGACTCACCTCGTATACATCGCTAAGTCGCTAATCGTGAATCCTGGAATCACTCGGGGTCGAACCCTCGAGCTGCAATCCTCCTATGATATTATAAATCTATTATTATTACTTGTACCACAAAGGTGGACCATCCTTATAAAGTCAACACAGGTTGACTTGGTCAACAGTCTTTAGTCAATTTGGACCGGACTCGGCGAGTGCACAATAGTGACTCGGCGAGTCTACGCATTTTAACTAACTCTCAAGGTTTCCCCCTTTGACTCGTCGAGTACTCCCCCGACTCGATGAGTTCCTCCTGGGCCTGAATCACAGGGCCACCGCGACTCAACTCGCCGAGTCGAAGGTCAACTCGGCGAGTCCTAACCTGACTCGGTCCACCTGTCAAAACCTTTCCAACTCTCTACAACTCACTGAGTCGGCCATAACTCGGTCCGGACTACACACAGGGTGATCTCAAGGACAATCTTCAAGCGACTCGTCGAGTCTGTTCTTCAGACTCGGCGAGTCCATGCCATGCACAGCTAAAACTGGCTTTTGCGGTCAGATCCATTCCATACATACATAGATCTGGCCTTCCCAAGCTTATTTGTCACGTAAAGTCTCAATCTTGGTTGCCATGCAATGCATACAAGGCTTAGTTTGAAGAAACAACCTCTAATATGGCAAGTTTAGCTTCTAACTCAAAAGAATGGACATAAAGCTTGACATATGGGGTCTCCTGGACCTGCTAAGGTCCAGATCTAGGTTCCATATCTCCATGGGACCTCTCATACTTGCAATTCAAGCCAAGAAATGCAAGAAGAAACCCTAGATTTGGCACATCAACACAAAACACGAAGTTTGGCTCTGAAAATTACCTCAAGAAGACTCCCTTGATGAAATAGCAACAGATCCAAGCTCCCCAACACTTCAAGCTTGATCCTCTCCCTCCTTTCCTTGCAATATCCCACAAAATGATGAACAAAAAGCCTCCAAACACACTCACAAGGGCTCACAGACGTATGGGGGCTCTTAGGGTTCAAGGTGGCCGCAAATGAGGGCCATAAGGTCCTTTAAATAGGGCTTAGGACCGGAAAATTAGGGTTTCATTAAACAGCACGGACTCGCCGAGTCCATCCCTTGGACTCGCCGAGTCCGGACGCGAACCCGCGCCCAAAACCGCAACCCGACTCGGCGAGTTCGACCTCCAACTCGCCGAGTCCCCTCACAGAATGTCAAAAATATGAAATGAAGGTACCTGGGGATCCGGGCTGTTACAATAAAGTCAACTAAGATAAAAGGAAGTTTTATGAATAAAACTGCAAGTGATGAGAAGAAGAAGGACGAGAAGAAGGATGCAAAGCTTGTTGCGGGAAAGATTGAGAAGAAGTTGAAGGGAGATGTTGGAGTAGATTGTGACTACTGTAATGGGGTCAATCATCTAGCCAATGATTGCATGTTGAGGAAGAAAGATGAGAAGAAGAATAAGGTAAAAGATGAAGCTTATTATGCTGAAAGACTGGAGGAAGTTCGTGCGAAGGAGAAAAACTTGTCATTGTTTGCCATGGGTGAACAAGAAGATGATGGAACTTGTCAAGTCTGATCATATGGATCAGATGATGGGGAGATGCGAAATCCAACACATGGGGAAATGTTTGCAAAGATGGAGGAAGAATCTGATGAAGAAGCATATGAAGTAAAAGGAAGATGCTTCGTATCGAAGGCTGCAAACAAATCTCCAATGACAACAAAGGTACTTAATATACTGGAATCTTGTAATATTTCAGCACATGCTTATAATTCTGAATTGGTATCTTTGGATGAAACTGTTACTTATTTTGATTCATGTAACAACCTGTTATTAAAATGTTTAATTATGAGTCTCTAAGATTTATGAGGAAGGGTAATTTTGGTCCTTTTATGGGAAATAGGTTTTATCCGAGAAGGTTTCAGACTGGTGTATGTTGTTAGAAGCATAGGACTTCTCGCCACCCTCGTGTGAATGTAAAGTTATTTGGGATCGGATTTAGAGTAGAGGAGTTGCGGCGTTTTGAAGATGATAATTGATTATAGCTCTTAACAAAAAAGTGGAAAAACGGGTTCCATGCAAGCCATGCATGTGTTTTAGAGTTTGGCTGGGTACGCCCAGCGTAAGCTGGACGTACGCCCAGCGTATTGAAGGGAAATGTGCGGGGTGGCAAGGTGAGTACGCCCAACGTACTAGAGGTACGCCCAGCGTAGTCTCAGAAACCCAAACCCTAATTTAAGGGCCACCACTATATAAGGAACATGTTGGTTCATACCCTAGCCTCCATAAGCTCACCCTTAACCCCAGAAACCCTAGAAACCCGTATTCCCTCCATTGTTGGGTGTGTTTGGCCTTGGAAACCTCATTTTGGCATAAGAAAAGCTAGAAGGAGAAAGGAGAGGTTGTCAAAGAAGAAGAGGAACGATTGGAGCTTGTAGATCTGGAGAGATATCATCCTTTGGAGCTTATTTGAGGTATAAAGCTTCTTGCTTGCCAATTATTTTGCATAGATCTAAGTGTTGTTAAGTTTTTGCATCTTTCTTGTTCCAAAAGTCCTCATCTTGATTCATGCTTTGTGTTGGCTGAGATTATATGTCCTTTCAAACCTTTGGAGAGGTCTTGAGTGAGAAAAATGCGGTTCCAAGGGCTGTAGTTGTTCCATGTGTGAGATATATAGATCTTAATGGATTAAGACCTTGGATTAAGAGCTTTATGGACGTCCCAAGTGATAAAGTTTGAGACTTTATGAATCTTAGGCATATTTGGCCTAAGGATCCGAAGTTTGGGCTTAAGAGCTTAAACCATTAAGTTGTTAAGTGATGTTTTTGGGCAGTGAGGTTACACCCCGCCTAGCGGGCCAATGCCCTGATCCGAAGCTGTGATTCAATGTGTACGCTCCGTGTACCAAGGAGGGTACGTCCAACGTACTCCCCCTGATTGGACTTTAATGTTGGGCCTTAGAGTTTGGGCCGTTTGTGGGTTGTTGGTTTATGGGCCATGTCTGGAAATTATGGATAGAGTATTTTGGGCCTAATTATTGTTATGGACCTTGGATCTAGGCCCATTTGGTGAGGTGGGCCCAATTTGGTAAATTGGGCCAATATTGGACTTTGTATAAGATTTGGACTTTGGCCTTGGCCCGATAAGTGGATGTATCCTTGGCCTAATGTGTATTTCTGCTATGCTGGCTAGTTTGGGATTTGCAGTGAGTTGGTGATTCGAGAATCTGTTTCTTCAGTTCAGAATATCGGCAACCGCGAGGTGAGTTATCCGCACTATATCAACAGGGTCTAAGGCACCAAGGCCGGCCCTTTAGCGGATTGAGATTCGGGTATTTGTTATTATGCTATTGCTTTGATATGCTTGCATCCTGGTAGTTAGGATGGTATATGCTAGTGACCGGTTAGGTCGGTATCCTGGTTAGGATGATGATATGTTATGTGATCTGATTGATCGGCTTGTTGACTGTGAACTGTTATATGATTGTATGTTTATGTTCACATGGTTGTTTGGACTGGAGTTGGGTTGAGGCAGGGCCTACTTTGTGCTGTAGGCCAAGATACCCAGGGCAGACTAGTTGTTCCAAAGGCCCAGCGAGCGGTCTGAATAGGCTGTAGGCCCCACGAGGGCGGACCAGACGTGCCGATGCTCGGAGAGTGGACCAGGCCGACTGAACACCCGATGCTGGCGGACCGGTCATACTGTAGACTCAGAGAGTGGACCATGTGGGTTGAAGGCCCGCTGCGGGCGGACCAACCACACTGCAGACTCGAGGGACGTGACTAGACTCGGAGGGTGGACTTGGTGGACTGAAGGCCCGATATGGCGGACCAGTCACACAGTAGACCCGATATGCATGGTTGTTCTGTGATTCGGTTATGGTATGACATGTTATATGTGTGTGGTATATGTGGTTGGTATTTTGGGGGTATCTCACTAAGCTTTCGGGCTTACAGTTGTGGTTTAATGTTTTTTAGGTTTTCATGAGAGCGTGGCAAGGCGAAGGCGTGATCGTACCGCTCCTCATGTTTCTGTTTTATGACATGGTTCTGGGAATACTCTGATAATAAATGTATTGAAAACCTTTTTGTACTAACATTATTAAAATGGGTTGTTTTTGAGAAGTTTAAATTTTGTTGAAATTTTTGGTCGTTACAAGTTGGTATCAGGGCCTTGGTTTGAGTGATTTGGAGGAACATTCGTGTGAATACAGTCTCAAGTCAAGGAGATTTTTTTTTTTTTTTTTAAAAAAAAGGAGAATTTAAAATGGTTTTCAAATTAAGAAAAAGGAGGACGCGGAGGTACGATCAGCCGGAGCCAGTAAATAACCCCAAAATACCATACATGATATTTGTTTTCGAGCTTTGATAGAACAGCATGCTAGTACTAGGCTAGGGATCTTCAGGATTTCATGATAATGTTGCCTGTTTAATGATTCCTGCTAGCCTATGGTCTCCTTCTGTATGAGATTTTCAGTGTTACTCTAGGAGCGAGGATTGAGCGCTTGCAATGCATATTTGTCACTAGGGTGTTGTGGTAGTACTTCATACAAATATGGGTAGGTGTGGAAGGTAGTATGGGCCCGTACTACTGAAAGCACAGGACCCATACGCGTATCAGGGAAACCATGACCTCTAAGGTTGGGTTGAGAGTTGGTTCTCGGGATAGTGGGAAATGTCTGAGATTTTGTGGTTTATATTCAGTATGGAGATTTCGAGGCATTCTGGGAGTGGATCCAGGTCAGGATCGGGAGCAGGAGAGGGAGTTCTGGGCGGGTTAGTATCGTCCGAGGTTATCGGTCAAATAAGCACATGCGAGTTAGATGCAAGGATTCGTGAGATCCTGCATGATGAGGTTGTTGCGTTGTTCCGGGCTGAGCTGCCGGAACTGTTTGGGTCGATCAAGACCGCCATGGTGGAGTATTTTGATGAGTGCTATGCGGCTCTCACTAAGACGGCTGCCGCGACGGCTACAACGGTTGTAGCAGCGGCAGGGGGAGGAGCTGGTAGAGGTTTCCTGTATCGGGACTTCGATAATACGAAGCCTCCCACCTTTGATGGAGTTCAGGACCCGATCATTGCTATGAGATGGTTATCGGACGTGGAGGGGTGTTTCTTCACGTGTTCATGCTCTGCTGATCAGAGGGTGAGGTGTGATCTGAACCTGTTAAGGCTCGGGGCAAAGGATTGGTGGAGATTGACCACGGGGTCATATTCAGATGCGTAGAGGGCTGCGGTTTCATGGGGTCAGTTCAGAGAGATATTCAACACTTGTTATGTTCAGCAGGTTGAGAGGGAGAGATTGGCTCAGGAGTTCCTTGAGTTGAAGAAGGATTCAGAGTCAGTGACGGAGATCACCAGGATGTTCACTGAGAGGGTGATGTTTTGCCCTAAGTTCGCTTTGGAGCTGGCTCAGATGTCCCGATATCTGAATATCGTCAAGAGAGATATCAGACAGTTTGTGTCTACGCAGAGGTGCGAGACTTTGTTGGAGTTGGAGGAGGCTGCTAGGCGGCGTGAGTTAGAGATTGAGTTGAATTTGCGTGAGCTGAGGAAAGCTCCGGTGCAGTCGCAGTCGGCGTCGAAACGGTCCATGACCGTTGATTCCAGGGTAGGAGATCAGAGCAGCCACGTTTGTGGGAAGTGTGGGAGGGGTCACACCAGAGTTTGTAGGTCCGGTGGTGCATGCTGCAAGTGCGGAAAGGAGGGACACTATGCGAGAGATTGTCAGCAGGCAGCCCTGGCTCGGGATTTGAGGATCTGTTATCATTGTCACCAGGTTAGGCACTTGAGGGTTCATTGTCCACAACTTGTTGTGGGACCGGTGCAGGCTCCAGCACCGTCCACTTTGAGGATCACGAGTGGAGGTCAGGGTGGAGTGGAGCCCCCAAGGGCTCAGGGTTGTGCTTTTCAGCTTACAACAGAGGAGGTCAGAGTAGTGTCGGATGCAGCTGCGGGTATGTTCCTTTCTTGATATCTTGTTATCTTGTTATTATTGTGGAGTATTATTATCTACTAGTCTCGTTGTGTGATTTTCGTTTTGGTATCCGTTGTTCCTTGAGGGTTTGCTATGGTTATGGGTTAGCATTTGAGTTTTCGTTGGTTATCATTCATGAGGGTTATTAGTGAAAATATGGCATTGGTCTGAATGACAGGTAGCATCTGCAGTCTGAGGAGTGGTTAGCTGAAGATTGAGTTTCTTTCGAGCGGGATGATCAGTGTGGAAATGTGATTTTGTGAAGGTTTCCAGTGTTAGTGGGAATCAGTCCGTGTGTAAGTGTTGGGATTTGTGCAAGGTTGTTTTGGGAGGTTGGTGATAGCGACCGGTGGTTGATAGTCAGTGCCCTAAGTGGGGGAGAATTGGAAATTCTCCGGAAGGTCGATAGGCACGATAAATTGTTTAGCTGCTTGGGATTCAATAGTGTTTTTGTTAGCCGAGAGCAGGCAGGTATGAGTGAGTGGTAGGCGTGCGGGGCGGGATACAGACCTAAGGCATTGATTGTGGAGGGCCTGGGATCAGGCCGGGATCGAGTATATATGATGGAGATAGAGTTCGGAACCCCTAGAGGGCTAGAACAGTATGCATGGGAGGATTTCCCAAAGTGATAACTAGGAGTGATGAATGCTAGTTGAGCGGAACGGATAGACTGAAGGCTGGTAGGCGTACCAGTCAGACCGAAGGCTCGGAGGACGGTCCAGCCAGACTGAACGTCCTGGAGGGTTGTACAGATTGGCTGAAGGTTTTGAGAGTGGTCCAGATTGACTGAAGGCTTGGTAAGGCGGACCAGTCATGCTAAAAACTCTACATGTATTGATAGACCAGTTCGAGGAAATGGGTTGAGTATGTTCTGATGTGTTAGCATTAGAAGATCTCGCCCTAAGTATTGATCTTGATTGGTGGAGATGGTGCATGGACTCGAGAGTCCTTGTGAGCAGATTTAGAGCATGTGTGTTTTATGGATAGCGACTATGCTATAAGGGAGTGTAAATTCACGAAAGTGAAAGCAACGGCGCAGAGTTAGGATTCGAATGGTCCAATTATGGTCATTGAGCAGCGTGATTGAGGTAGTGGTATGAGATCACATCCGGTTTGGATGGTTGCTGAGGCTCGGCTGGAATGCATGGATGGAATCTTGGATTTCCAGTTAGACTTTGTTTTAGGTGGTGGAAATTCATCCGGAAGGATGTTTGGAAGTGTCGTCAGTGTATCGGGTTTTTCCTAACCCGAGGATACTAGAGCCAGTTCAGTGTGGTTATGAGATTGCGGTGGAGGACTCGTGGGAGTTGCTTTGAGGGTGAGGCATGTGTCATCCTGTCAGCAAGAAAGGGTAACTTGGGTTTCGGGATTCGTTGGTTGTGTCTTGAGGAACCTGTTCCGGTGAATGCCAGACGGTGCATTGCAGGGGTAGTTCTGGAGTAGAGTAGTCGCAGGCTTCGAGGACGAAGCCTAATTTAAGTGGGGGAGAATTGTAACACCCCGTTATTAAAATGTTTAATTATGAGTCCCTGATATTTAAGAGGAAGGGTAATTTTGGTCCTTTTATGGGAAATGGGTTTTATCCGAGAAGGTTTCGGACTGGTGTATGTTGTTAGAAGCATAGGGCTTCTCGCCACCCTCGTGTGAATGTAAAGTTATTTGGGAGCGGGTTTAGAGTAGAGGAGTTGCGGCGTTTTGAAGATGATAATGTATTATAGCTCTTAACGGAAAAGTGGAAAAAGGGGTTCCATGCATGTGTTTTAGAGTTTGGTTGGGTACGCCCAGCATAAGCTGGACGTACGCCTAGCGTATTGAAGGGAAATGTGCGTGGTGGCAAGGTGAGTACGCCCAGCGTACTAGAGGTACGCCCAACGTACTCTCAGAAACCCCAAAACCTAATTTAAGGGCCACTACTATATAAGGAACATGTTGGTTCATACCCTAGCCTCCATATGCTCACCCTTAATCCCAGAAACCCTAGAAACCTGTATTCCCTCCATTATTGGGTGTGTTTGGCCTTGGAAAGCTCATTTTCGCAGAAGAAAAGCTAGAAGGAGAAAGGAGAAGTTGTCAAAGAAGAAGAGGAACGATTGGAGCTTGTAGATCTGGAGAGATATCATCCTTTGGAGCTTATTTGGGGTATAAAGCTTCTTGTTTGCCAATTATTTTGCATAGATCTATGTGTTGTGAAGTTTTTGCATCTTTCTTTTCCAAAAAGTCCTCATCTTGATTCATGCTTTGTGTTGGCCGAGATTATCTGTCCTTTGAAACCTTTGGAGAGGTCTTGAGTGAGAAAAATGAGGTTCCAAGGGTTGTGGTTGTTCCATGTGTGAGATATATAGGTCTTAATGGATGAAGACCTTGGATTAAGAGCTTTATGGACATCCCAGGTGATAAAGTTTGAGACTTTATGAATCTTACGCATATTTGGCCTAAGGATCCGAAGTTTGGGCTTAAGAGCTTAAACCATTAAGTCGTTAAGTGATGTCTTTGAGCAGTGAGGTTACGCCCCGCGTAGCGGGACAGTGCCCCGATCCCCAGCTGTGATTCAACGTGTACGCCCTGCGTACCAAGGAAGGTACGCCTAACGTACTCCCCCTGATTGGACTTTAATGTTGGGCCTTAGAGTTTGGGCCGTTTGTGGGTTGTTGGTTTATGGGCCATGTCTGGAAATTATGGATAGAGTATTTTGGGCCTAATTATTGTTATGGACCTTAGATATAGGCCCATTTGGTGAGGTGGGCCCAATTTGGTAAATTGGGCCAATATTGGACTTTGTATAAGATGTGGACTTTGGCCTTGGCCCGATAAGTCGATGTATGCTTGGCCTAATGTGTATTTGTGCTATGTTGGCTAGTTTGGGGTTTGCGGTGAGTTGGTGATTCGAGAATCTATTTCTTCAATTCAGAATATCGGCAATCGCGAGGTGAGTTATCCTCACTATATCAACAGGGTCTAAGGCACTAAGGCCGACCCTTTATCGGATTGAGATCCGGGTATTTGTTGTTATGCTATTGCTTTGATATGTTTGCATCCTGGTAGTTAGGATGGTATATTCTAGTGACCGGTTAGGTCGGTATCCTGGTTAAGATGATTATATGTTATGTGATCTGTTTGATCGGCTTGTTGACTGTGAACTGTTATATGATTGTATGTTTATGTGCACATGGTTGTTTGGACTGGAGTTGGATTGAAGAGGATCCTACTTTGTGGTGTAGGCCAAGATACCCAGGGCAGACCGGTTGTTCCGAAGGCCCAGCAAGCGGCCTGGTTAGGCTGTAGGCCCCACGAGGGCGGACCAAATGTGCCGATGCTCGGAGAGTGGACCAGGTCGACTGAAGGCCCGATGCGGGAGGACCAGTCATACTGTAGACTTAGAGAGTGGACCATGTGGGTTGAAGGCCCGCTGCGGGCAGACCAACCACACTGCAGACTCAAGGGACGTGACTAGACTCGGAGGGTGGACCTGGTGGACTGAAGGCCCGATACAGCGGACCAGTCACACAGTAGACCCGATATGCATGGATGTTCTATGATTCGGTTATGGTATGACATGTTATATGTTTGTGGTATATGTGGTTGGTATTTTGGGGGTATCTCACTAAGCTTCCGGGCTTACAGTTGTGGTTTAATGTTTTTTAGGTTTTCATGAGAGCGTGGCAAGGCGAAGACGTGATCGTACCGCTCCTCGTGTTTCTGTTTTATGACATGGTTCTGGGAATACTCTGATAATAAATATATTGAAAACCTTTTTGTAGTAACATTATTAAAATGGGTTGTTTTTGAGAAGTTTAAATTTTTTGTCGTTACAATTCAATTGTGTTGTCTGCTAGTAATGAGGCTAAGAAGCTTTCTATGTAGTTGTTAGAGATAGAAAAGAAGTTGAATTTGAAAAACAGAAAGGTAGATTGTTTAGAACTTCAGATTACGAACATTATGGTTGATAGGGATAATTTCTGAAGTGAAATAAAATTGTTGTTAGCATAAAGAAACATTTATTGTAATTCAGCTAAGAGATTGTATGGGAAATTAACAGAGTTACATCATTCTTGTGAGATAAGTAAAGAACAACATATAAAGTTATTGCCTTTTTTAGCTTACAAAAGAGCTAAGGTAGATAATATTTAAGGTAGATAATATTTCGTATGATTGTGAGAAAGAAATAGTTGAATTTGACAAAGTTTTTGATGATAGATATAGATATGGATTAGGCAAAGTAGATGAATGTCCTGATACTACTGAATTAGTTAAAATTGTAAATGATACTTTGACTAAGTCTCAACAAATTCACATTTTGAAAAAGACTGAAACTTCAACATCTGATTCTCAATCTAATTTTGTTGATATTGAAGATAATTCTGACAATATCATTGAAATTAGTTATCTTGAGGATGTTGATTGTTCCTAGTTATCTATTATTAATGTTGCATCCTCATCTAAAGGGAAAGAAAAAGTTAATACTTTGTTGGTTAAGAATGATACTAATGAACCCTCAACTTCAACAGTTTGTGATTTGGACTTCGTGGAAACCAGAGACAGTGAAACAGATGATAGTGGTGATGAAAAAATGAGAAACTTTCGAAGGAAAAAGGTATTTTCAAAGGATGAAGAAATTCCCCAAATTGTAGTTGACCAGGTGTATGGTGATACACAAAAGTATGAAAAAGTGTTGAAAGAACAAGGTGCTCATTACCTTGAAACAAATACTGTGGTGTATCCAATTTTCAAGTGTACAAATGATGTTGTGTTTCCAAACCAAGTGTTCGTAACAACTGGAAATGTTAAAAATGTCAAACCAGAATTCAAGAAATTGGTGGAACAAGACAATTTGAAAACATCTAATGAAGGGTTCTTTGCAAATCAAAGCACAGTTGAAAACAACCTAACGAAGAATTCATATGTTTTTCAAAGACAAAAATCTAAAAGAAAATTGGTTGAAAAATCAAAACTTGACAAAGAAGTCATCAAACCAATTTTTGAGGAAACAAAAGTGGGGTCAAATTAAATTCAAAAGAATTCAAAGAACAATCTAAAAGATTTTCGAAAGAAAATAATGTTTCAAAAAGACAAGAAAGAAAAAAAATATTTTGGCAAACAATCGAGTCTCGAAAAATGTCAACTGAATTGTCGAAACCAGTTAAGTATGTGAATTCAGAAAATTATTCAGACAAAAAGAAAAATCCTGCTCATCCATGAAAAAATGTGTCTGAATCAAAATCACCAAAATATATTTTCAAAGTGAAAAACTCATCTTTTTCAAAAGAAGAACAAGTTTCTCATCCAAAAACTCATTCTATGTTTGAAGTGAAAACAACACCAAAGTTTTCGAAAGTGTCAAAACCTAACATTTCAAGAAAAATTTCAGATTATTCATTAAATTCTAATTCGTCAAAGTTTTTTCTCAACGTCAAAATTCTAAATCAACAGTTGATACTTCCTATACTGAATCATTTCTTTCAAAACCAAATTTTGATTTTGTTCCTCGAAAGCCAAAATTTCCTAATCATACGAAGAAACAAACATTGAAAGCTTTGCATCAAAAGGGATAACTTCACGAAAGAATATTGATCACTGGATTGAAGGAAGAGGAAAAATTTATCAATCAAGTAAATATTCGAAAGATCAAACCAACGAAGCTTATGAGAAGTATGTAAATACTTCTTCAAATGGAAGTTCGTCATCAAAGGATTCGAATATCTTGGTAAAATCATGGAAACCTATCACAAAAGCGAAGACCAAACAATCACAAACTCAGAATACGAAGGGTGGTGTCAGTATACATATAAAACAAACAAAACCTTATGTTTCAATCCCTACAAATGAAGATGTGGACATTATTAATAGTCTCAAAACTAAAGTTTGTGATTTAGTTAAAAGTTATTCTTTCAAATCTTTGTTGCAATCTAATTTCCAAGGACCCAAAAAGCCTTGGGTACCTAAATTCTTTCAATGATCGTAGGTACTTTGTGACGAGCAATATGATAATAAATGGTACATTGATAGTGGTTGCTCTCATCACATGACTGGGAAGAAGAAGAATCTTAGAGACTTTCGAAGCTTGAAAAATGTTAGAGTTGTTAAGTTTGGAAATAATCAAAAGTGTCAAGTCAAAGGATATGGGAAAATAACGAATGGTCAATTCATAGTGAATCGAGTTGCTTATGTCGAAGGTTTACAACACAACTTGATAAGTGTATCACAACTTATGGTAGGCACTGGAAATCAACTACTTTTTAATGAAGAAGGAAACATTATTTTGAATGTTAACACAAAAGAAGTTTTTCTTAAATCCAAACGGAAAGGTGACATGTTAACTTTGGACATCAATCCAATTGTGGGTAAACTTGATGTATGTCTTCTTTCGAAAGCTACATCAGATCTTAGCTGGTTATGGCATCGAAGACTTTCACATCTCAAATTTAGAAATATCAACAAACTTGTTGTGCAAGATTTGGTAAGAGGTTTACCTGTATTTAAATTTTACAATGATTCTTTATGTGCAGCTTGTGAAGTTGGCAAGCAACATAAACAAGGTCATCCAATCATAATTGATTCAAAGATTGTCGAACCACTAGAGCTTTTACATATTGATTTATGTGGTCCTTCGACAGTTTCAACACTCAACAACAAACGATATATCTTAGTTATTGTTGATGATTTTTCCAGATTCGCATGGGTTTATTTTCTTAGATTAAAATCCAAAGTAGCACAAATCATGATTGATATTATCAAGAAAATGGAAATAACCTTGAAAAATCTTGTTCGCAAAATCAAGAGTGATCATGGAATTGAGTTGAAGGACAATGTTCTTGATTCATTTTTAGTGGAAAAAGGTATTTCGCATATATCACTTTTACATTCCCACTTTTACCTTGAAAAAATCTCCGCCATACATCACTTTTACATTCCCACAAATTGTTCACATGTTCAATGAAATGGGTCATCAACCCCAATAGGCAAAGATAAGTGATTTCAAGAAGTCAAGACTTCCGAGTGTTTGGAATTTTCTATTCGACATTTTTCTCATATGTTTAACTGGAAGAACTGTTGGGTTGGACAAGGGGAGGATAGAAGTTTATGCGATGGTTGCAGGTTTATACTATGATCTTCAAGTTGATTACTCTACTCAATTATGGAAAGAGTTCTTGAAGAGTATTAAGAACACGAATGCTCTTCATGGCATTTCGAGTGCTCGATATTGGAGTTTGATTTTGCAATATTTTTATGAGAATGAAGGGATTTTGGTTCTGGCAGATGAAGAAAAGGTTGTGTTTCATGTCTATAGTTATCCGAAGGATGCAACTGATGATACTGAAGGATTTCCAATTATTGCTCGCATTCCTGATGCCATGCTGAAAAGAGTTGATCCCACCAACACAGTTCTAATCACTTTCTTACACACCCTTGATACTTCTGTTGAAACCGGGGTTCTTTTGGCTAGAGAAGAAGAAAAGAAGACTAATCGTTTGAGAAGGTTACTGCTGAATCTTCTGAGAAATCTGTCAAAGAATCTAAATCAACAAAGAGTCCGAAGTAATTACCATTTACAGAAGCCGAGCCAATCCAACCAGAAGTTGTTGTTACTGACTCCCCATCGACTCAAAAGGAAATCATTCCTTCGAAGACTAGTGTTTTTTGAAGAATCAAGATGAAGTCAAAACATAAGAGTCGATCACCTTTAACAAATGTTGTTCGCAACCCACAAGTTTCGCATCAAGGAGTTATTTTTTGTGAGATTCTTGCACTTGCTTCACCATCTTCTAAGAAGAGAAGGGAAACTGATATGGCCAAACATATAGCAAAGAAGAAGAGGAAGAGTAGGGTGATTATTTCATCAGAGTCTAATGCTGATGAAAATGAAACAATTCCAGAAACACCAGAAGCTGATCTTCAGAAAGATTACTCTCATATTGCATCAACTATTGTAATACCACCCGAAGTTTTGGTTGCCAAGACAGTTTCTGTGGAGGCATGAACTTCTGATATTTTTGTAAACATATCTAATATGGATGCGAATATAACAATGGATGAGGATGCTTCGCACATTGGAGACAAAGGTAAACCTTCAGATGTTACCCCAGATAATATTGTTTCTTTATCTCCACAACTCACACCTGTCATTCCTACTACATCTACAACTGATTCTCCTGCCTTTGAAAACATCATCAAACAACCAATCACATCTCTTTTTTCTTCACAACCCATTGATCCACCTGCCACCACTTCACCAAGTCAAGATTCTTCTTTCATGGAAACTAAACATGAGTCCAAAGGTTTTGGAGGGACCTTTGAAAATATAGAGTTTGATGAAGAAGAGACTGACTTCCCAGATCACATGCTCATGACAATGAAACAGTTCAATATACTGAATACAAAACTCAATTTAATTCTTCAGTCTCAGGCAGATCTTGGGGGAGGAAATTCAATGATTGGTCTCGAAATGGATGGTCTGGTAAAGATGGTTGAAGGGAGGATTTCTTCGAAAGTTTCGGGGATAATAAAGGATTCTTAGTCTCCTCTCTTGGAGAAAACTGATCTTTGCGATCATAGTAATGAAATGAGGGTCAATGCTCAGAAATCTACTTTTGAAGGTGATCCGAAGGAATTAAAGTCGGTTACAAAGGAGAGACATGTTTTTTTTATTCAAGATGTGAAGAAAGTTATAGAAGATGTGAATTATAAACTCCAAGAACTTAGACAAGAAATGTAGAAAGATATTGCAAATGTTCGTACTGAATATTCATCTCTCAATCAGAAGGTGGATACCATTTGTGATGCGGTTACTAAGTTTTCTAAGTTGTATGAAAGTCTGAGTCCTCAAATTGCTCAACTTTCTACAACAGAGAACAAGAATTTCATGGAGGTTTTCACGTTGTTAAAGGAGCTTAAAACCTTATCTTCAGCACCTGCTTCGTCTTCTTTGCTATCCTCTGAAGATCTTCTCAAAAATTTTCTCAATTTGAAGCCTTACTTATTCAACAGTTGGCTCCTCTTTCAAGAATATCTAGCCTTCTTCCCACAATGGATTCCTCACTTGCTAGTACAAGGGTGCAAGGGGGAGAAAAGAAAATTTAAGGTTCGAAGGCTGGAGGCGAAATGCGAAGATAGTAGGAAAGGTGTATCCTTCTAAAATCCCAACATCAAAACCAGTGATAGCAACTGTTGATCCTATCTCTTCAACAATAGTTACAACTGTGCCAATCACAAGACCAATTTCAAAAGGAATTGTGATTGGTAAATCTATTGACACTGGTAGTAGTGATACAAAAGCAAAAGAAGTGATAGAGGAATCTGTTTCAAAGGCAAGGGGAAAGTCAATACTAATTGGAAATCTAAAGAAGAGAAGAAGGAAGAGGTTGAGGCTGAAGTGGAAAATATGAGGATGATTCAAAGCAACATGACTCAAAGCGCTAGTGATCCTCCTGGCATGAACAAGGGTGATCCATAAAAGAACTACAATTATGAAACAGTTGAAGCTAAAGTTGCATTCAATCACATGTATTCGTTTGAGAAAAAGCCTAAACAGAGTTATATGGTCATGAATACGGATGCAAGGCAATTTGACTTTCTAATTAACGAAATGGTGTTCATCATGCCTCAATTTAAAGCAAAAAGTAAATTCAAGGAGAAGGATGAAGGTGCTCAAATGAACATAAGATTTCATGCGGTTCTTGCGAAGCCTGCAAAAGAAGTATGGTCCTTGATAAAGATTAAAAAGGTCTTAAACATAAAGAAGGATGTGGTTTTCGAAAAAACAATCCAAAACATGAAGTGTATTGTGACCTAGGCAAATGACAATGTGTGCGAGTTTACAATTGCTGACTATCCTTTGATGAACTTGTATGATCTTATACAAGTTGCATTACTACTGAAGGAAAGGTCTTTTTCATATCTTCAAAACACAGAGCCTGATGAGTACAAGCTGGGAGTTACTCACATCAATATTTTTATTGAAAATTATTATGAATGTTTAGCAATGACTGATGTGGAGTTGCCTACAGGTAAAGGTCTGGAAATTATAGCACCAATGGATCCTTCGAAGACTCAACAAGACTTAAAGATATATGCAAATGGTGAAATATGCTTGAAGCGTTTTGGCTTAGTCTTCTTTGGGAAGGACAAGTCAGGAAATTAAAAAGATTTTTGTTCCAGGCGAGTGAAGTTGAAAGATATTCTACTTCACAATATACGAACTTGATTGTTCATATGAATCATTGCAAGAAGAATAACGAAGGAGACAAGAAGGAACTGAAGAAGATTATCTCTTGGTATAGTGAGATACGAACAGTAATGTTGTACTCCATTCAACTGCTTACAAACTGAAGTCTTCAACTCTATTTACAAAGGGGGGTAATGTAAGGGTAGTTTGGTTGTAATGAGTCGAAGTCTTATATGTACTTTTCGTATGATTTGTTATCTATTTTACTAAGGCACATTATTCAAAGCTTAGGTGTCTAGTCCTTAGTATACTTTTTGTACGCTTTTATTCTCCTATAAATAGGAGTCTTTACTAGAGTTAGAGAAGGTTTTTACACTCTTGTCTATTTTTGCACTCTGTAAACCTAAAAGCATAATATTGAGCTGGATCAAGATCTTATTACATCGGTGTTCAATCTTTCATACATTTCTGATTTCAAAATCTGATTAATACTCAAACTCGATTCATAGATTCTACAAATAGAATCTTGAAAATCAAGAATCTTGGCTAGCTTAATAGATGCATCATCGTGCTCCAGAGGTGGTGGGGCAGAAGAGCTTCATGAAGCAAAAGTTTCCTCCTTTGCTACAAAATTGAAATCATCATCAAAATTAGGGCTCTGAACGTCTTGATGAAACTGGGTTGATTCAACAATTGGGCTTTGAACATCTTCATGAACCTGGGATGGTTCAACTATAGAAACTGACTGTTGTACTGGCTCAGTGACAAGCACTCCCAGCCTTGGAGCTTTCCGTCTTCACTTCTTTGTCATATGGGAGGCGTTTGGTTCATCTTTATAACTCTCATATGGAGATTCAAAAGTAACAGGAACTGCCTGGGGAGGTTTCCTTGCAGTTGACTGTAATTCTTTAATAAGTGCTTCCATCAATTCGGGCGCCGGATTATCCGGTTGCTTGAAAATATTGATTACATATTCTGTCTCAGCTGGAGTAATCATAGCTTCATTGACTGGCTCCTTCGAGGGAATGAACAAATGAAATTTCACATCATCATTGTTATCATAATCATCATTGTCATTATCATCATAATCATCATCATCATCATCATCATCAGGAACCTCAAACAAAAAACTAAGATTTGACCTTGATAGTGCCACATGTTCTTCTACCACTATAGCAATTGGAGTACTAGTAGCTTGGACACCTTCTTTCTTTACAAATCTACCAAATTTAACCAACTCCTTCAATCCTTGAAAGGTGACTTTAGCTAATTTTCTTGATTGCTTCATGATCCCAAAGATGTTGGGACCCAAGGCTTTCATATCCAAAGTGTCAGACAACCTATCAATTTGGGGATATTTTTCATTGAAAATCATTTAAAGGAACCTAGGATACATCAAGAACAGGTCCTTCTTCTTCCCTTGAAGGTTGATTTTCATTTCATCAAAGACAAACTTCGAAAACTTGTAATCCCAGTCCATTGCAAGAGCAACAATAGCTGAGGTTGCAGTCTAACTAATTGATGGGTTTTGAGAATTCTAACAATCCTATGGTGTACTTGCAAACCTAGAAACCATGGATCTATGTTTTACTATGATACATGCAAATTTGATTTTCCAAGGTTCATAACCTATCTAGCATACATGGATAACTTTTAAACATAAAAGCTAGTAATATATACACACCTTTTGTTGCTAGAATTTCCTTGATATCCTTATGGGCCTAGCACCCCAAATGTGATGCCTCAAATGCTTCACACAACACCAAATACACTTGGAGTAACCTTGATATAAATGCAACACACTTAGAAATCGGCTATGCCCTCTTGTTCTTGCTAGTGGTCAATTTTGGTAGCTAACATATCCTTTTTATAGTGTGTCACAAGTAGGGTTACACCATGTAAACCCTAAAAGACATGACTTTCCATTTCTTGAATCCATGGGTTCAAAACAACCATGGAGCATCTCAATGGGTTTTACCCCAACTCAACACACCATGGACTACAAGTCCACTATTAAAGAAATGGATGATTAGACAATTATCCCATATATTTAATTAGTTTACTTTTGATCACAAAATTAATTCTAAATTAATTCTTGATCAATAGTGGTTAAATAATATTATTAATATATTAGAACTTATCATATATTAATAAACCATAAGTGTCCTTTCTCTTATTTTAGTCTACCCAAGTGCATGATGCCATGCACCCCAAATGGACCATGCCAAACTGGTTCAAGTACATACCAGAAATAGTTATAAACTTAGACACCTTATCTAATAGTCTCCCACTTGGATAAGTCTAATAACTATTACTGCAAGTATGACTTCAGGAATTGATCAGCAATCGTAGTTCTTTCAAGGTCTCTCAGAACTGAGATGATGATGTTACGCCATTTAAGATAAGTGATCAAAATCCTCTGCTCTCATGATATCAGCCGGTCAAATACATGGAACACTGTCATACTTATTGTTCAGCATTTTATTTCCTTATTTCTGATTTGTTTGACATAGAAGTTAATCGAACACATCAATTTAGTTCTAACCGGGCCCAGTAGACAGGTCAAAACAAAATCATCGAGGGGCATAGATATCACTTCAAATCCATGAAGGAACAGATAAAATTGGACTTATATGCTTGTTCTACTACTTGTTTAATTATACAAAAAAGCATGTTTTATAACATCAAGTTACCAATGTATTTTCGTACAATCAATGTATAATCAATTCATAGTCAACAACTCATATCTCTAGGTTTAAAGATTTATATGATATTACCATCTCACGATCACTCGAGATAAATTCCATGAAGTGATACAAGTGAGCGTGGGTTAAATCCAATACTAAGAACTTATGAGCACTCATGAGTGTCGTAGCAACTGCTGCTATGTCCAACAACTTAGACATCTACAAGCAAACTTCATGAAAATCTTGATTCATATCTACTTCCAACATATGACCGACTGTGGAGATTTTGAATAATGTAATTATTATGGAAGTCAAAACATGAAAAGCTGAAACAATCGTAAATAATTGACAAAGATAGCAACACTTTACTCATAAATAAACAACAACTTTTATTCATCATCGAATGTCGATTACATTTTACAAGTTTCAGAAATATCTATCTAATCTGTAAAAATAATATCATCCTTCAGCCCGATGCACCTCGCATGCTGTAAATGTTTAGCCCTACTCAGTCCCTTCGTGAGGGGATCTATTAGGTTCTTATCTGATGATACCATCTTTGCCACGAGGATTCCTACTTCTAGTCAATGTCTGATAAAATGGTATTTTCTGTCGATGTTTCTGGATCTCCCGTGATACTTTGGTTCCTTTGCTAAGGCTACTGCACTTTCACTATCACAGAAAATTTCCATTGGCTCCTTTATAGCTGGTACAAATCCAAGGTCACCAATGAAGTTTTTCATCCATATTGCTACATTCTCCGCTTCACTCGCTACTATGTACTCTGATTCACAAGTCGAATCAGCTACCGTCTCCTGCTTGGAACTTTTCCAAGTAGTTGCTCTTTCATTTAAGGTAAATATCTAGCCTAACTGAGAGTAGAAATTATCCCTATTAGTCTGGAAGCTAGCATCATTATACCTAACCACTCTCAAGTCATCACTCCCACCGAAGGCAAGGGCCCAGTCCTTAGTCCTTCGAACATACTTGATAATGCTCTTTATCGCAGTCCACTAAGCCTTGCCAAGGTTCCCCAGATATTTGTTGACCATGCTCAAAGCAAAAGCCACTTCAGCACGAGTACAATTCATAGCATACATGATCGAGCATATGGTACTCAACTCATTTCAGCTATCTCAACCTCCGTACTCGGGCTTTGAGTCTTACTCATCTTGGCGTTACTCTGGATCGGTAAATCTCCTTTCTTGGAGTATTGCACGCTGAACCTATTCAGCACCTTATCCATTTAAGTACTCTGACTAAGTCCAATTAGTCTTTTACTCCTTTCTCTTAATATCCTTATCCCTAGGATATAGGCATCTTCTCTAAGGTCCTTCATAGCAAATTAATTCCCAAGCCAAGACGTCACCTCCTGCAGAGTTGGGATGTCCTTTCCTATGAGTAGTATGTCATCCACATATAATACCAAAAAGCTAACTATACTCCTACTAGCTCTGACATCTACGCAGGACTCATCTTCCCTTCTCGAGAAACCAAACCCTTTGACCTTTTCATCGAAACAAAGATTCCTGCTACATGATGCTTGTTTCAATCTATAAATGGATTTCTCAATCTTGCATACTCTATTTGGGTACTCCGCACTGACAAAACCTTCTAGCTAACTCATGTAAACATCCTCAGCCAACTTTCCATTAAGGAAAGCGGGTTTGACATCCATTTTCCATATTTCATAATCATGAAAGGCAGTAATGGCTAGCATGACCCTAATAAACTTTATCTTCGCTACTGGTGAGAAGGTTTCATCGTAATTACTACCCTGAGTCGGAGTAAAACCCTTCGCAACTAGTCGCGCCTTATAAGTATACACTTTACCATCCATGTAGGTCTTCTTCTTGAAGATCCACTTGCACCCGATTGTCTTATAGTTGGGTACATTGTCAACCAAGTTCCAAACTTGATTGCCATACATCGTGTGACAACCCGAAATTTATTCCGTCATTTTTAACCCCTTCTTCCGTTAATAAGCCTCACTTTATTAAACTGTCCGTTTGGTTAAATTATTTGGGACTTTTTAAATGACTTAGTAAGGGTTGAAACAAATTAGAAACACCCTCATTAATCCCTTGAAAAGTTTTAGTTTCAACCAAGTCAAAATACGACCATTTAATCTGGTGCGACCAAAAGCCCCGTTTAACGTCGGTATCGGCTAGATTCCCACTGAGCCACAACCTCAACCTTTATATAAGGGGGAGTGGACTCCATTCACACTCTTTCCACTCTCTCTCTACACACACACACACTCTCTCTCTCTATAACCCATTTTCGATCCAAAACGCCCATTCCGAGCCCCAAACTAGTAAGTAATCTATTCTAACTTGTTGTGTAGCTTAGTTACCATGCAAATTCATGTTTAAGACATCAAATAGGGGCAAATTCATGTGTTTATGGCCCGAGAACACTCTCGGACCGTGAACACCCATAAGTGGGGTTTTGAAGCCCCAAAACCGCTCTAAACTACCCTAGGGCTTAGATATGACTTGTGGACTTACACCTTCGAGCTTAGAACACCAAAACCTTGCATTTTGGAGAGTAAACATGAGTTTACAGCCCAAGAACACTCTTGGACCGTAAACCCCTCTTCATAGGCCGTGAACACCCTTTAGGGTGTTAGAATTGCCCTCAAACACCTCCTATGGCCTGGGATAATGTCTAGAAGCAACCCCCATTGAAGTAAAGGAATTAAACATCAATTAAACCAAGGATTTAGGAGTTTACGGCCGTAAACCTACCCTAGGATTGGTCCATGGGACGTAAACTCCCAAAAGGAGGCCAAATGATGCCCTAACTTCTTCATTTGACTTGGAAAAATGCATAGAACTTTATTCTCTACCATTTAAGACCTTAATACACCAAAGGAATGAACATATAAGAGCTTATGTCTGTAAACTCCTTCTTTATGGCCGTAAACACCTTAAATGGTCCATTTGGAGCCTTAAACCCCTCCATATGCCTATTATTTGGACCTAGCCTAATTCTATGAGTGATATAAGACCTTGAAGCATCCTAGAACACCCCCACCATGAGTTTATGGCCGTAAACTCATGGGGATATGGTCTTAGGACCGCAAACTCTATAAAGAGTTCACTCTTGAAGAGTAAACTCCCTAACTAGGCCATACACTCCCTTATTTGCAACCCAATAGCCTCCTAGCACTTAACCAAAGTGTTTTTCCGCACTTTAGGATGCGTATACATGTTTAATTAGTGTTATATTTACTAATTGTATGTAAACATATGTTATCATATGTTAATAGGTCACTAAGTGTGTTCAAGTCTTTACTTGACACTGATCACCCAATCGGCACTTTCATTCGATCCACTTACAACAGGTGAGTTCATACCCCTGAATTAACCTTTTAAATGTTTTTACATGCTTTTATGGGGGGGAATACAAGTTAAAACATGCTAGTTATAATATCAATCATATGTGATTAATAACTCGCATGCACAAGGATTTATTACACTTTCAGTTATTTTACCAAGTATGATACTATAGATGGTTGTTAGGTTCATCCAAATTTACCAGTATACTATCACTGATAAATGTATCACCTTCCACAGTAATATGGAAACCATAGTAATGCTCAGGTGCATTCCTAACTCTCGTGGAACACCTCAGAGGAATAGACTTGTCAACCGGATCAATAGAAGTTTCCTCCTCAGGTTGATTGCTAGGGTTTGAAGTTCCTTCCTCACTTAACTCTTGAATTTCTTCAAGTTCAATTTTCCTCCTACTGTTTTATTGGCTTATGAACTCTCTCTCTCTCTCTCTCTCTCTCTCTCTCTCTCTCTCTCGATCGAAAGACCCCTATTCTTTCCACAAATACCACATTCTCACTTGGTCTATAGAAGAGGTAACCAAAATATTTATGTTGGTAACCGATGAAAATACACCTCTCGCTTCGAGGTTCGAGCTTATCTTGAGTCTTACGTCTCACGAAAGCCTCGCAACCCCAAATCTTCATGTGCTCCAAATTTGGAACTTTCCCAGTGCACATCTCATGAGGTGTTTTGGAAACCTTCTTTGTAGGGACTAGATTAAAGATATGGGTGGCAGTCTCTAAGGCATACCCCCAAAAAATCTATTGGTAGAGAAGCTCGACTCATCATGGAGCGAACCATTTCCAACAAAGTCCGATTACGCCTCTCAGCCACACCATTCAACTGTGGTGTCCTGGGAGCTGTCAATTGTGAGACAATCCCACACCCCTTAAGATAGTTGAGGAACTCTGTCCTAAGATACTCACCACCTTGATCGGATCAAAGCATCTTAATGTTCCAGCCCAATTGAGTTTCTGCTTCTTGTTTAAACTCTTTAAACTTTTCAAAAGCCTCTGACTTATGCTTGATTAAGTAGAAATAACCACATCTACTAAAATCATCAGTAAAAGTCACATAATAGCGATTAGCATCCCTTGTGGCAGTTTTGAAGGGTCCACATACATCAGTATGTATAAGGTCCAACAAACCCTCACCCATTGCACAAGTAACAGTGAAGGGTGATTTTATCATTTTCCCAAGCATACAAGATTCACAACTATCATCTGAATTTAGGTCAAATGATTGCAAGAATCCATCCTTTTGGAGTTGGCCTATGCGTTTCTTTCTTACATGACCAAGACGACAAAGCTATAATGCTGCTTTGTCCAAGCTAGTAGAAAAATCAATACACAACACATTATTTCCTAGGTTATCTACAACCAACACAGTTTCATACACACCATCACAAGGTAATGCTTTAAAACAAAGAACATTATTAAAGAAAGCATTAATACCACCACATTTATTATCAAAAGAAGAGGTAAATCCTTGTTTGTACAAACCATGAAAAGAAATAATATTTATCGCCATTTCAGACGAGTAAACACATTTATTCAGATCTAAATTTAACCCACTACTTAGCAACAAAGTATAAACTCCAATCTTGGTAACATGTGAATCCTTCCTATTCCCCATGATTAAGTTTATCTTCCCATGCTCCACATCCTCACTTCTTCTTAGGCACTGCAAATCAGAACATATGTGAATACCACAACCTGTATCAAGGACCGAAGAGTTACAATATGGTGAGTTATTACACAGTATAGCATAAATACCTGCATGGGATGGTTTCACTTTCCCATCCCTGACATCCTGCAAGTATTTTAGGCAGTTTCGCTAGTTCCCCTTATTCTGGCAATAGAAGCATTCATCCTCTTTGTGGTTGGCAGAAGGAGTGATAGAACCTTTTGGTTCCAGATGAGGAGCCTTCAAGAGACTTTCCCTTGGTACCCTTCGAATAGGTCTTCCTCTTCTTCCCTTTGCCTTGCCCGATAGCCAAAATAGAGGTAGTTGTAGGAGTAGAAGTAGAAGTAACAATTGACTTACCTTTAAGAGCATATTTTGTGGTCTTCAAAAGTCCCTGAAGTTTGCTGAGAGTCACTTCCTCCTTGTTCATGTGGTATGTAATTCGAAATTGGTCAGAACAAGAAGGTAAGGAGTGAAAAATGATGTCAATTCCCAACTCCTCAGGAAAGTTAACATTCAGTTTCAACAAACGGTCCACATACCTTTGCATCTTTTGCACGTGGCTCGTGATGGGTTCACCATCCTTCATTCGGGCTGTGATCATGGAGGAGATTATTAAATACCGCTCTTGACGAGAACTTTGAAGGTACCTTTCCATCAAATCCTGGTGCATCTCAAAAGGGTAATAGTCCTCATAGGACTTTTGGAGCTCAGCTGATATTGTGGCCATCATAATGCATGCCACTTTGGTGGCATCTCTCTCATGTATCTTGAATCCAACGATCTCCTCTAGAGTAGCAGTAAACTCATCGAGTTCCTTAAGCTCTTTGTTGAGGACATATTCCTTGTCCTCGTAATGAGTGACCATCCTGATGTTACGGATCCAATCCATAAAGTTTGTACCATCGAAGATGACTCTCCCACAAAGTTTCATGAGAGAGAAGGAGCCTGTAGGGTTAGAGCATGAAGCATTGCTGTTGGAAGACATCTGAAAAGAAGAAACCATGTTTAGATTAGATATATAGAGTCCTTACTAAAACACCCAAATGTAATATTAAGGCTAGGACCCAACACAATATATCATAACTTAGAAGAGGGATACCGTAATCTAAGCCATAACATATTTGAAGGTAGGTGAATGACGATTCACCAATTCCCACCACAAAAATGAAATAAATTATTAGGTTTTAATTGGTTTTGAAATTCCTAGGTTATTGTGAGATTCATTGAACTTGTCAATAGCATGTTTCAATCTCGAATGTGCCCTTCATGTTTTGTGACTGGGATGCCAAGGTCACAAAACAAGGTATGAATAACCATGCAAAATTCACTTGGTACCCTTAATATATCACCTAATAAATGTGTCGGTTACCCACACGCACTCCACCGATCTATGATAAACATTAAGTCACCATTTTTTATCCTTACTAGTCCAACTTAGTGTGTCGGTTACCCACACACACTCCACCAACGACTTGGTAAGGTACAAAGTGTGAATTTCATGGGTTAGCACCATATTCACATTTTCCTAAAGTAACTAAGATTGGGATTATAAAACATTTAGTTACTTTATAATAATCATCATAATTTTAATGAGAATTAAAGTCATTGTCCTACCCATTCAACTAACGATCCTCTACCGATCAAGGAAGCGGTGGGTGAGAATGGACCCATTAAGCTGCCATTTTATAGGCAACAACCTTATACCCCCCTTATAGACCAACTTCATGAATGAGGCCTACTAACGGTAAAACGAATTGGTCTTATATATATATACATAAGTTATGGAATTAATTAGTTTTGAATAGTTTCAAAACTTGCCCTCAAGTTTTGGAATTTGTAAAGTTTTCTCTTATGAATACTTTAATTCCAAGTTAGCCCTTAGAATTTTAAAAGTTAAAATTCAACCCTTATACTTTATAATATTATAAGTTAATAATATATATATGTATAAGAGTAAAGTCGGTCTTACCGCTAGTACGCCTCATTGACGAAGCCGGTCTATAAGGTGGGTATAAGGTTGTTGCCTATAAAATGGCAACTTAATGGGTGTCCACTCTCACCCACCGCTTGCTTGACTGGTGGAGGGTCGTTAGCCGAACGGGTTTGACAGGACTAGAACTCTCCCTTCATTAAAAGTATTAATGATAAATACTATGTAACTAAACTCTTATAAATACCCAATCTTAGTTACTTAGGAAAAATGTGAATAAGGTGCTAATCCATGAAATTACACTTTGCACTTTGTTTAAGTCAGTTAGTGGAGCGTGTGTGGTTAACCGGCACACTAACTCGTATTTAACAAGGTAGGCAAAGGGTAACTTAATGTTTATCATAGTATCGATGGAGCGTGTGTGGTTAACCGGCACATCGATTGAGGGGTAAACACTTAAGGGTACCAAGTAATTTGCATGGTTACTTCACACCTTGTTTTGTGATCCTCGGTATCCCAGTCACAAAACCTGAAGGGCACACTCGAGATTGAAACATGCCATTGAACAGTTCAATGGATCTCAAAAGATCTAGGAGTTTCAAAACCAATTAAAACCTAATAATACATTTCGTTTATCTTGGTGGAAATTGGTGAATCGTCATTCACCTACCTTCAAATTGTTTTATAGCTTGGATTACGACATACCTCTTCTAAGTTATAAAATAGTTTGATGGGTCCTAGCCTTAATATTTCATATTGGGTGTTATATTAAGGACTTTAAGATTAAATATCTTGAATATCTCCCAAAACATGTCTGGTTTAGACATTTATGATCTTCCCAAATCTCTTGAAACTAGCTTTCCTAAATGAAGATGATGTTCCAATGGAAATCATACTTCTTTCACCTCCTCAAATTATTCTCCCTACCCCACAAGTTCTTTAAAAGTTTAAAGTCACTCGAGCCTTATTGGCAAGTAAAGGTCTTGGTGTGATCACATCTTGGAGATGTAGTCACATATTGACAAGCCGGGAGAGTTGGGTGTCAAATTCTTGAGAAAGTTGGTGGTTCAATCACTTTCTAAGTCACATAGTGAGTTCTTTTGGAACACCTATGAAACAGACTAGGACAAGACCCTTAATGATCTTATCTATTTGCTAAGATCAACTTCCTGAAACTTTATGGACATTGACAATGGTGACACTGGAAATACAGAAAAAACATTCTCTTCCCAAGGAAAGGGATTGACCATAGTCAACTAGGTTGACCAAATGGTAAAGAGAAAAAGGCTAAGTCTGTAATATTCCCGTGTACCATTATCAAAGGGTCCATATGTTTATATTGCCAAAGTAAGGGTCATTAGTTGCGAACCTGCCAAATTTACCTAAGGATGTTAAAGTCAATAAGATTGACTCTACTTCAGATAAAGTCCACTAATCTAACTCTGTTAAGTTTCTATTCTGAGATTCCTGATACATGATGTGACTGGGTCACATGGTAATGTTTTAAGAATCAAAGAAAAGTAAAGGAACCGCATAGATGGATTTCTATCGCGTAGTTTGAAAATCGGATTCTTGAGCTACTTCTTAGGAGTTATGAGATATTGCTTAGGAATAGATAACAACAAGTTTTCATATGGATTGTAAGGATAAGTTTTTCCGCATAGTTTTAAAATAAAAGAAAATTTTTGACTTTATTTATTTTAAAATATCCTTACAATGGCATTTGAGGAAAATTGTTGCTTATATAATTCCATTAATAGCAAGAGTGGAAATATGAAATTGATTCCTTCATTTGTGGTAATGTCTAAATTTACCAAATAAGGAAAGATTCTCATCATCCAAAGTCTCAATTAGACCGGAACTTGGAATCATGCAAGTTGTATAGCATGATGAATGAGAACTTTCAAGTATTGGAAAATTAAGACTGATTACTTGTTCACATGAATGTGTGAGTCAAGTAATGGACTAAGGGATCGAGTACACATTCTTGTGCACTGGTCAAGTCCACCACAAAAGATTGATAAAACTATTCGTCATAGTTTACTAAAGCTCAGTAAATATGATTATACTTACAAGCTTAAGTGTAATTCTGAGACATTGGAAAAAGGTTCCAATGTATGACAGAGCGAATAAGAAGAATCAAATTAGGCAGAAGGATAAAAGTTTCTTAAATCTGAAAAGATGGGAGAGTACTTTAGTATCAGTTTTTTGATCATCTTAATGATTAAGAAACCATTTCAAAATTAGTTCTCTATGGAAGTCTTAGTGCATTCTTATGACTAAGAAGAAGGGATCTTGAATTTTTGAAATGGTTAAATCAAGAAGATGAGTCATACTTCGTTCCAATACGAGTCTTAGAGTCATACTCCAAAATTGTAATTTGAGTGACATGTCTTTAAGAAGGTTTAAAACACGTGTCAAATGTAAGAGTAAAAGTTTTCTACTCTTCTACATTTGAAATTGGTAAGTTGTGATGTTTTGGATAAAACAAAGACCAACTAAGGCCAATTGTGTGAAGTGTTTGTCTTGATTAGAATCCGCACTATCTCTTGGATGTTTGACAAGGGAGTCTTATAGGTCAAGAGGACAGTGGGAGTCTTAAAGGACTTGAAAGTCTCAAGAACTAATCAAGAATAAAACCTGAAGTTCTTCACTAGCACACGACTTGAGGTTTATAACCTATCGTGTTGACATATTCTGTGCCCATTCTAGTTTTAGGTGGCTTTGCATATGAGTTCTTAAAGTTCTCAATGTGTTGCACAACAACTTGGAAGCTATGGCAGGCCCTTGAGCTACCAGGTGGCAAGAAGTTAAGATTGAGTTCAGTCCATATGAGTTCGGATTTGTCATTATCCTTGTCTTGTGACTATGGTTTTGACAATTTACATGGATAAGAACACATACACCATTAAATCTAAGTGTCATAAGGTTTCTCTCCGATTCATGAAAAATGATGGTGAGGAAACACTTTCACTAAGTAGATTTTAGATAGATAGCAATTATGATATTTGCATTCTCAAAGTCGTTAGTGGAGCGTGTGTGATTTACCGGCACACTAACCTGGACTTGTGAGAAGTGGCAAAAAGGTCTAACCATTATGATTACGACATCCCTCTTCATAATTGTTTAGACATACAAGTGTGCTATCTAAGGGAAGGTGTATGTTTTTTGATAAAGTTTTATCAAAACAATCTAGTATTAGAAATCTGAACTTTGGTAAGAAAGTCAGCTGATTTCTGAGTACATGTCAAAGCTAGTGGGAGCATAAGTGTTATGCTAATAATTATCATGTTAGTGGGAGCATGATAATTATGATAATTATTGCAAGCTAGCAATGTTAATTATAGAAAACAAAATGTTTCAAATTGGGAAAAGTTGTTTTTTGCTATAATTAAGGGAGAGGAAATTATACTTTATCTCAAATCTATAAGCTTAGATCGTGAGGTTTTAATCATTTAGTCAAGGATATATATATGAATTTCATGTTGGAATGGCTCAACATAAGGAAATTCTATATATGGGTCCATTATTTGCGTTCTAAAATTCGATTATGGTTACGACATCCCTTTTCATAATCTGAATTATGAGAACTTGGCAAATAGAAATGGAAATGTTATAGCAAAAGACTGGTTTAGTCTTTATGTGAGACATCATGAATCGTGTCCCATATGCTTCGGATATAGGATCGATTACATGTGCTATATTTATCCTTTATAAAAGTTTCCAAATGCCTGGGGCATTAAGAAGGGAAAAGGTTTAGAACTGGATATGACTAAAAGGATTAAACAATTGTTGAGGACAATCTAAGGTTTACCAAAGATTGGTTGCTCAAGGACAGTTGGAAGTATAGGGATAATTCTGGAAGGACCATATTGACATAATCTGTAAGGAGGCAACTCTTGTTCAGAAGTGATAGTCAAAATGGAATCTGGAAATGTTTCAAAGTTAGAATTTTTCCAATCTGTTTAAGATTAGGAAACTTAATGCAAGAAGGATGTTTCTAAGGAGCTGATCTCCTTTGGAATACACTGTAATGATTGTTGCCAAGTCTTTCTGACTCTGTGCATAATCATTACAAGAGGATCAATGCATATAAGTTCAGAATCTAACAGATTTCAGTAAATGACATGAATTTGGAATTCTTGCATTTGTAGTAAGGATTTAGGAGTGTGAAAAGAGAATCATTGAAGTTATGTTCAATTGATATAGTTCACAAAGTGAAGATCATAAACAAACATAGTATGCATACTTGGTGTGTGGCATGACTAGTGTTTAGAAAAACATAGTGTACATGCTTGGAGCATGGGACAACTATTGTTTTAAATTCAAGAACAAAGTTGATAGCTGAAATAGTATACAATGAATAATGTGTAATCATATGGTGATAAATAAAAGGCGTTTTATTTATGTTCATAGGTTTTGATACCATATTGGATTCAATTATTATTGTGTCACACCCCCGAACCAGACGGCGGAAACGTCCGGGGGCTGTCGTGACTCAATTGAATACCATAACATTGAATATATATGAAACATAACAACATTCGTCACCATTCATCAACATAGTACAACCAGTAGTGTTTACATAACATACATTGTTTAAACATTACATTCCCCAAAAATTAAGTTGTTTAATTCATACAAAAATAAACCGCAACCGTCACTGGATATGATTTCCCTTGATTCACTGGCTCCCTGAGAATACAAGTATTTTGAAAAACGTCAACATATGAAATGTTGGTGAGTTCATAAGTAGTGTTTGAAATCGAATGTTTGTATTGTTTGATAAACCACCAGAAAATCCGATATTTTCTGAAAAGATAAGTTTTCGAAAACGTTTGTGAAGATCCATAGGTATGCTTGTTCGTTTCTATACTTGTAAAAAAAAAATGTTCATTGAAAATGTATGCATTTCAAATCAGTTCGTATTGAAAACCCTAGGAAAACCCGATGTTCTCCTAGTTCCTTGAATTACGTGATGTTACATTGAAACCATTGCATAGCATATAGTGTCAGTCCCGGGCGACGTTGGAAGGTTTTCGAGCAGGATTATTTAGTACAAACCCGCGTTACACAAACGCCCAGTTTATAGTTATACTAACGACTCCGAAGGCGTCGTCAATACTAATCGCGTTATCCAATCGCCCTGACTAGGTGAAGTCCCACATCCGAAGAGAAAGAGGTCACGAAGACCCCGGTAACTCCATTAGCCGGTTGGGGATAAAATGTACGAGGGGTCCCAGACCCGCCTCGCATGAAATGTAGACCTTACTAGCAAGACCAAAGGACCCTTGGGGACCGGTGGTATACAAGCCATTGAAAGTCCATTTATGTTGTGTCGGATCGGTAAAACCCAACACTCCGTAAAAAAAATGTCTTCGGGCCTTAAGATCAGGTCATTGGGCTAGCTAGGCTCAACGAACAAGATTTTACACTTGTAGGGCCCAAAGATGGTGCATAGACGTCTGTGCACACTCGCATGTGTATGTATAACCAAACGTTACTTGTATGAATTGTAGTGTCGTAGTGTTAGTAGTTGTAGATTTCTATTGGCTCGAGACCGAGCCAATTCGTTTAACAACGACTTTTGGTATTGTAATGTATTGTATTCCGTTGATAGTCGTGGTGCCATCATTTGATAAAATTGGGTATATTGAACTAGCCTTGAAATATTCCTGTTTTCAGCCCCTCATCATTTGTAAAATTTACATTTTCAACCCTTTATATTAAATACTTCCCGGTTTAGTCCTTAAACTATTTTTCTTGACATTTTAACACCAAAAATTATTGAAATTAATATTTTTCAACATATTTTTCATAAAAAACAGTTTAAGTCCTTGAAAATGCAGTTTTCACGGTTTTAACCCCTTCTTTTCGCAATTTTTACAATTTTGGCCCAATTTGGAAAATTTTTGCAACTTTGGTCCTTTTTAAATTTAAAAAGCATTTTAAACCTTTGAAAAGGAGTTGGAACACTTATAGTCCACTGTTTTACAGAAAGTTACAGTTTTGGCCCTCCAAAACAGAAAAATTCGCATAATGGGCCTTATTGGGCCGAAAGTTACATTTTTAACCCATTAAGCTTAAAATTTATGTTTTTAGTCCCCTAAATGAGTATATTTCCAGAAATTTATTTATGAAAACTGTTTTGGCACACTTCATCCATCAGAATCTGTGACATGTCGATTTGGGCCCTTATTTTTGCATTTTTCACATTTTAGGCCCAAAATTTGTGTTTTTAACCCAAAGAAATTATTGCTAAACTACTTAGCCAATTTTTCTTGAAGCACTTTGTTTTTAGAAATATATTTGAAGTTAAAATCATGTAGCACAAGTT
Source organism: Lactuca saligna (assembly GCF_052625555.1). Lineage (NCBI taxonomy): Eukaryota > Viridiplantae > Streptophyta > Magnoliopsida > Asterales > Asteraceae > Lactuca > Lactuca saligna. The sequence continues at coordinate 136,452,774 of NC_136420.1, forward strand.
ATATCTCGGTTTTGATGAGTTTTGAGGCTAGATCCAACATAAAAACACATAAAAGCATACATATAAGCATGGAAATCATACAAGGCATACAAACACATATAGATCTACACTTTCACTTGTATTCCCCCCCCCCCCCCACAAAACTCATAAAAACAGAAAATAGGGGGTATGAAGCTCACCTTGGGGTGTTGATTCGGTTTTGCAAGGAAAATGGAAGGAAAAATGAAGTGTTTTTGGCCTTGGCTCCCTTTGATGAAGATCTCGAATTTTGAGATGGTTCTAGGGTGCAAGATCACGATTTTTGCATAGATTAGGAAAGGATTTTGATAACAAAAGAATTTAAACCATAGATCTATGCATAATCTTACCTTAGATGATGATTTACTTGCAAAATCCTCTTGGAAAGTCCCTAATTTTCGAGATTTTTGGAGAGGGGAGGAAGGAGAGTTCTTGAGTGTTCTAGAGAGAATTTGAGATATTTTTGGTGTGTGTGAGAGGGGATTCGGCCGAGAGTGGGAAGAGAGAAGAGAGGAAGTGATATTTGAAGTGATACATGCATGGAGGTATGTGATATGTGCCTAGAAATCCATTAGATAATAGTGAGGTGTCACTCACTAGTCAACATGCTTCCTTTCCTCTTGGGCTCATGCATTGGGCCGAGAATGGGGAGAGAAGAAGGAAAAATTGGGCTCTTTGCCCCTAAGCCCAACATTAGAGGTAGTTTAGGGTATTTATTGGCCTTATAAAATAAAATTGTGATTTTTATGCTTTATTAAGCTAGGTTAGGTTAAATTATGGATCAAAACTTGTGTTTTATTTCATTCTAGGTTCTACCTAGCCCAAAATATTGCAATAAACGAATGTGGGTCCAATTAGAACCCAATTAGGGTCCTAAACCCATGATAGTCCAATTTGGAAATTCATTGGTCCATTTGGATCCAATAAGGAAGTCCTAGTCCTAAATGGACTTAACAAGAACTTCTAGGGTCTCCAATTGTTTGATGACTACTTATAGTACTTGTATCTTGTATTTGATTGAAGTTTTTGATTCACATGTACTTGAATGCATAGATTACATGGCTCAAAATTTATAGTTGTGACATATTGTGTTTCACTTTGCATGTTTTGACTTCCCGAATAAACTAGGTTATTCTTCCGGAATGACTAAGTTATTCAAACCATCCACAGTCGGTCATATGTTGGAAGTAGATATGAACTAAGACTGTCATGGGTTGGCTTGTAGAGGTCCTAGGTGTTGGACAAAGGGCTACAACACTCATGAGTGCTCATAAGTTCTGAGTATTGGATTCAACCCGCGCACATTGGAATCACTTCATGGATTTTATCATGAGTGATCATGAGACGATAATATCTTATATTCTTCAAACCTAGAGATATGAGTTGTTACTATAAGTTGGTTGTACATTGATTGCACGAAACCGCATTTGGTAACTCGGTGCTATAAAACGTGCCTTTGTGTCTGATTCAACAAGTAATAGAACAAGCCATATGAGTCGAAGTTTATCCATTCATTTTACCTTCGGGATAAAAGCGATATCTGTGGGCCCCTCGATGATTTGATGATGACAAATGGAAGTGCTCGGCTGGGCCAGGACTGATTTGATTTGTTCAATTAGTCAGTCGTCATAAATCGGAAATCGGGAAACAACAAATGGACAGAGAGAATGATTATAATCCATGTCTCAGTCCATATGATATCTAGAATGGAGGAATATATGATCCCTTATCTAATGGACAAGTCATTGACAAAGGTCAGCATTTATCGACAAGGTCAGAGTTCGACAGAAGCTTTTGAGAGCTACGATTGCCAGTTGGTTCCTGAAGTCATACGCAATAATAGTTTTAGACTTATCCAAGTGGGAGACTGTTGGATTAATGTCTAAGTCCATAACTATAATTGGTAAGACTTGACCCGACCCGGCATGGTCCATTTGGGTTGCATGGCATCATGCACTTGGATAGACTATAATGAGAGAAATAAGACACTTATGGTTATTAATATATTATAAGTTTTAGTATATTAATAATAAGAATAATAAGATTATTTAATTAGTATTGATCAAAAATTAATCTAGGATTAATTAAGTGATCAAAAGAAGACTAATTAAATATATGGGTTGATTGTGTAAATCATCCATACTTGTATAGTGGGCTAATGCTCTATGGATTATCTATTTGGGCCAAAACCCATATGATGCTACATGGATGCTCCATGGTATATTTGAACCCATGGATCCAAGGAAATGGAAAGTCATGACAATTAGAGTTTACCCTAATTGTATAACTATATAAGCATCTTATTCTTGAGGAAAATCGGTCACTAGAGAGAGCAAGAAAGGGCTATCCATTTTTCATGAAGTGTAGAATTCTCTCAAGTTATTCCAAGTGTATTTGGTGTTGTGTGAACCATTTGAGGTGTCACACTTGGGGCACTAGGCACTCAAGCTTCATGAAGACATTCTACATCAAAGAGGTATGTATTCTATCTTGTTATATTGATATTTTTGTATGCTAGATTAGGATAATACCTTGGATGTTCATATTTGCATGTATAATACAGAAAACATAGATCCAAGGTATTTAGGGTTGCATGTACACTTAGGAGTGTTAGAATGCTCATAACCCACCGGCCGAGCACTTTCATTTGTCATCTTCAAATCATCGAGGGGCCCACAGATATCGCTTTTATCCCGAAGGTAAAAGGAATGGATAAACTTCGACTCATATGGCTTGTTCTACTACTTGTTGAATCATACACAAAGGCACGTTTTATAGCACCGAGTTACCAAATGCAGTTTCGTGCAATCAATGTATAACCAACTCATAGTAACAACTCATATCTCTAGGTTTGAAGAATATAAGATATTATCGTCTCATGATCACTCGTGATAAAATCCATGAAGTGATTCCAATGAGCGCGGGTTGAATCCAATACTCAGAACTTATGAGCACTCATGAGTGTTGTAGCCCTTTGTCTAACACCTTAGACCTCTACAAGCCAACCCATGACAGTCTTAATTCATATCTACTTCCAATATATGACCGACTGTGGATGGTTAAAATAACTTAGTCATTTCGGAAGAATAACCTAGTTTATTCGGGAAGTTAAAACATGCAAAGTGAAACACAATAATAACTAAATCCAATATGGTATCAAAACCTATGAACATAAATAAAACACCTTCTATTTATCACCATATGATTACACATTATTCATTGTCTACTGTTTCAGCTATCAACTTTATTCTTGAATTTAAAACAATAGTTGTCCCATGCTCCAAGCATGTGCACTATGTTTTCTAAACACTAGTCATGCCATACACCAAGTATGCATACTATGTTTGTCTATGATCTTTACTTTGTGAACTAGATCAACTGAACATAACTTCAATGATTCTCTTTTCATACTCCCAAATCCTTACTGCAAATGCAAGAATTCCAAATTCATGTCATTTACTAAAATCTGTTAGATTCTAAACTTATATGCATTGATCCTCTTGTAATGATTATGCACAAAGTCAGAAAGACTTGGCAACAATCATTACAGAGTATTCCAAAGGAGATCAGCTCCTTAGAAACATCCTTCTTGAATTAAGTTTTCTAATCTTAAATAGATTGGAAAAATTCTAACTTTGAAACATTTCCAGATTCCATTTTGACTATCACTTCTGAACAAGAGTTGCCTCCTTACAGATTATGTCAACATGGTCCTTCCAGAATTATCACTACACTTCCAACTGTCCTTGAGCAACCAATCTTTGGTAAACCTTAGATTGTCCTTGACAATTGTTTAATCCTTTTAGTCATATCAAGTTCTAAACCTTTTCCCTTCTTAATGCCCTAGGCATTTGGAAAATTTTAGAAAGGATGAATATAGCACACGTAATCGATCCTATATCCGAAGCATATGGGACACGATTCATGATGTCTCACATAAAGACTAAACCAGTCTTTTGCTATAACATTTCCATTTCTATTTGCCAAGTTCTCATAATTCAGATTATAAAAAGGGACGCCTCATAATCGAATTTTAGAACGCAAATAATGGACCCATATACAGAATTTCCTTATGTTGAGCCATTCCAACATGAATTCATATATATCCTTGACTAAATGATTAAAACCTCACGATCTAAGATTATAGATTTGAGATGAAGTAACATGAATTCATATATATCCTTGACTAAATGATTAAAACCTCACGATCTAAGCTTATAGATTTGAGATGAAGTATAATTTCCTCTCCCTTAATTATAGCAAAAGAACTTTTTCCCAATTGAAACTTTTGTTTTCTATAATTAATATTGCTAACTTGCAATCTTTATCATAATTATCATGCTCCCACTAACATGATGATCATTAGCATAACACTTATGCTCCCACTAGCTTTGACATGTACTCAGAAAGCTCGACTTCTAGAAATCAATACTTTATTGACTTTCTTACCAAAGTTCAGATTTCTGATACTAGATTGTTTTGATAAGACTTTATCAAAAAACATACACCTTCCCTTAGATAGCACACTTGTGTGTCTAAACAATTATGAAGAGGGATGCCGTAATCATAATGGTTAGACCTTTTTGCCACTTCTCACAAGTCCAGGTTAGTGTGCCGGTAAACCACACACGCTCCACTAACGACTTCGAGAATGCAAATATCACAATTTCTATCTAGCTAAAATCTACTTAGTGAAAGTGTTTCCTCACCATCATTTCCATGAATCGGAGAGAAACCTTATGACACTTAGATTTAATGGTGTATGAGTTCTTATCCATGTGAATTGTCAAAACCATAGTCACAAGACAAGGATAATGATAAATCCAAACCTTATGGATTGAACTCAATCTTAATTTCTTGCCACCTGGCAGCTCAAGGGCCTGCCATTGCTTCCAAGTTGATGTGCAACCAATTGAGAATTCTAAGAACTCATATGCAAAGCCAACTTTGATTGAAATGGGCACAGAATATGTCAACACAATAGGTTATAAACCTCAAGTCGTGTGCTAGTGAAGAACTTCAGGTTTTATTCTTGATTAGTTCTTGATACTTTCAAGACCTTTAAGAGTCCCACTGTCCTCTTAACCTATAAGACTCCCTTGTCAAACATCCAAGAGATAGTGTGGATTCTAACCAAGACAAACACTTCACACAATTGGCCTAAGTTGGTCTTTGTTTTATCCAAAACATCACAACTTACCAACTTAAAATGAACAAGAGTAGGACACTTTGACTCTTACATTTGACACGTGTTTTAAACCTTCTTAAAGACATGTCACTCAAATTACAATCTTGGAGTATGGCTCTAAGACTTGTATTGGAACGAAGTATGACTCATCTTGATTTAACCATTTCAACAATTCAAGATCCCTTCTTCTTAGTCATAAGAATGCACTAAGACTTCCTTAGAGAACTAATTTTGATATGGTTTCTTAATCATTGAGATGATCACAAAGCTGATACTAAAGTACTCTCCCATCTTTTCAGATTTGAGAAACATTTATCCTTCTGCCTAATTTGATTCTTCTTATCCGCTCTGCTATACATTGAAACCTTTTCCAATGTCTCAGAGTTACACTTATGCTTGTAAGTATAATCATATTTACTGAGCTTTAGTAAACTATGACGAATAGCCTTACATCTTTTGTGGTGGACTTAATCAGTGCACATGACTATGTACTCGATCCCTTAGTCCATTACTTGACTCACACATCCATGTGAACAAGTAATTAGTCTTAATTTTTCCAATACTTGAAAGTTCTCATTCATCATGCTATACAACTTGCATGATTCCAAGTCCCGGTCCAATTGAGACTTTGGATGATGAGAATCTTTCCTTATTTGGTAAATTTAGATATTACCACAAATGAAGGAATCAATTTCATATTTCCACTCTTGCTATTAATGGAATCATATAAGCAACAATTTTTCCTCAAATGCCATTGTAAGGATATTTTAAAATAAATAAAATCAAAAATTTTTCTTTTATTTTAAGACTATGCGGAAAAACTTATCCTTTCAATCCATATGAAAACTTGTTGTTATCTATTCCTTAGCAATATCTCATAACTCCTAAGAAGTAGCTCAAGAATCCGATCTTCAAACTACGCGATAGAAATCCATCTATGCGATCAGATTCAACATATTCTTTCTTTGAGTTCCTTTACTTTTCTTTGATTCTTAAAACATTACCATGTGACCCAGTCACATCATGTATCAAGAATCTCAGAATAGAAACTTAACAGAGTTAGATAGTGGACTTTACCTGAAGTAGAGTCAAACTTATTGACTTTAACATCCTTAGGTAAATTTGGCAGCTTCGCAACTAATGACCCTTCCTTTGGCAATATAACCATATGGACCCTTTGATAATGGTACACGGGACTATTACAGACTTAGCCTTTTCTCTTTACCATTTGGTCAACCTAGTTAACTATGGTCAATCCCTTTCCTTGGGAAGAGAGTGCTTTTTCTGTATTTCCAGTGTCACCATTGTCAGTGTCCATAAAGTTTCAGGAAGTTGATCTTAACAAATAGATAAGATCATTAAGGGTCTTGTCATATTCTGTTTCATAGGTGTTCCAAAAGAACTCACTATGTGACTTAGAAAGGGATTGAACCACCAACTTTCTCAAGACTTTGACACCCAACTCTCCCGGCTTGCCAATATGTGACTGCATCTCCAAGATGTGACCACACCTAGACCTTTACTTGCCAATAGGGCTTGAGTGACCTTAAACTTTTTCAGGAACTTGTGGGTTAAGGAGAATAATTGGAGGCGAAGAAAGAAGTATGATTTCCAAGGGACATCATCTTCATTAGGAAAGCTTGTTTCAAGAGATTTGGGAAGATCATAAATGTCTAAACCAGACATCTTTTGGGAGATATTCAAGATAGTTGATTTTAAAGTCCTTAATATGACACCCAATATGAAATATTAAGGCTAGGACCCAACAAACTATTTGATAACTTAGAAGAGGTATGCCGTAATCCAAGCTATAAAACAATTTGAAGGTAGGTGAATGATGATTCACCAATTTCCACCAAGATAAACGAAATGTATTATTAGGTTTTAATTGGATTTGAAACTCCTAGATCTTTTTGAGATTCATTGAACTGTTCAATGGCATGTTTCAATCTCGAGTGTGCCCTTCAGGTTTTGTGACCGGGATGTCGAGGATCACAAAACAAGGTGTGAAGTAACCATGCAAATTACTTGGTACCCTTAATAAATTACCCCTCAATCGATGTGCCGGTTAACCACACACGCTCCATCGATACTATGATAAATATTAAGTCACCCTTTACCTACCTTGTTAAGTCCAAGTTAGTGTGCCGGTTAACCACACACGCTCCACGAACGACTTAGACAAAGTGTAAAGTGTAATTTCATGGATTAGCACCTTATTCACATTTTCCTAAGTAACTAAGATTGGGTATTATTAAGAGTTTAGTTACTTAGTATTTATCATTAATACTTTTAATGAAGGGAGAATTATAGTCCTGTCAAACCCGTTCGGCTAACGACCCTCCACCAGTCAAGCAAGCGGTGGGTGAGAGTGGACACCCATTAAGTTGCCATTTTATAGGCAACAACCTTATACCCACCTTATAGACCGGCTTCGTGAATGAGGCGTACTAGCGGTAAGACCGACTTTACTCTTATACATATATATATTATTAACTTATAATATTATAAAGTATAAGGGTTGAATTTTAACTTTTAAAATTCTAAGGGCTAAGTTGGAATTAAAGTATTCATAAGAGAAAACTTTACAAATTCCAAAACTTGAGGGCAAGTTTTGAAACTATTCAAAACTAATTAATTCCACAACTGATGTGTTTAAAGTAGTTTTAATCCAAAAACTCTTCAAGTTCCATAACTTATGGAAGACTTTAAACTAACAAAAGAATCAACTTTTTCTTTATTTTTATAACTTATGGAATTAATTAAGGTTACATTTTTTTATTTTTATTTATTTATTTAATGAAGAGACTCTTGGTCCTCCATAACTTGAGGACAAATTATGGAGTCATAACTCCAATTAATTAGAACTAGACTCTTCATTTTTTTTTGTAACCTTTGCCAATTTTATGAGTTTTATGAGTCTTTAATGTGACTCTTCATGTAACTTGAGGACAAGTTACAGAAACACATTTTATACTCAACTCTTAGATTAAAATGGATTGAAAACAACTATTTCAATTAACTTTTCTATTAATCTAAGCAACTCATAAGAACAAGATAATTCAAATCAAACTTTTTCATGTAATTAGTCTAACCTTTAAACTAATACAAAACATAAATCTATTGACAATTATCTTTGAAAATGGATTAGCATGAACATTACCACATTAAAAAACAAGTTTATAAGTTCAAAAACAACTTAGGGTAATGTTCCTAGTTCATTTCTAGCCAAAAACCTCGAAGATATGCTGTCTGGGTCCAACTCGTCGAGTGCATGAACAAAACTCGGCGAGTTGGATGCATTTTGCCTTGGACTCGTCGAGTCTGCTGGGCTGACAGCATCAAAACTCGATTTTTCAGCTCCATTTGCAAGTATAACAAGAAAACAAGCCTAGGCTCTAATACCACTGTTGGGTTATGAGCATTCTAACACTCCTAAGTGTACATGCAACCCTAAATACCTTGGATCTATGTTTTCTCTATTATACATGCAAATACGAACATCCAAGGTATTATCCTAATCTAGCATACAAAACAATCAATAAAACAAGATAGAACACATACCTCTTTGATGTAGAATGTCTTCATGAAGCTTGATTGCCTAGTGCCCCAAGTGTGACACCTCAAATGGTTCACAATCATCAAAACACTTAGAATAAGTTAGAGAGAATTCTACACTTCATGAAATCGGCTAGCCCTCTTCAAGAATAATACTAGTTTCTGTAGTGGCCGATTTTCCTCAAGAATAAGATGCTTATATAGTGATACAATTAAGGTAAACCCTAATTGTCATGACTTTCCATTTCCTTGGATCCATGGGTTCAAATACACCATGGAGCATCCATGGAGCATCATATGAGTTTTGGCCCAACTAGATAATTCATGGAGCATTAGCCCACTATACAAGTATGGATGATTTACACAATCAACCCATATATTTAATTAGTCTTCTTTCGATCACTCAATTAATCCTAGATTAATTCTTGATCAATACTAATTAAATAATCTCATTATTCTTATTATTAATATACTAGAACTTATAATATATTAATAACCATAAGTGTCTTATTTCTCTCATTTAGTCTATCCAAGTGCATGATGGTATGCAACCCAAATGGACCATACCGGGTCGGGTCAAGTCTTACCAATTATAATTATGGGTCAATTTTTCAGCTCTATTTGCAAGTATAACAAGAAAACAAGGCTAGGCTCTGATACCACTGTTGGGTTATGAGCATTCTAACACTCCTAAGTGTACATGCAGCCCTAAATACCTTGGATCTATGTTTTCTCTATTATACATGCAAATATGAACATACAAGGTATTATCCTAATCTAGCATACAAAACAATCAATAAAACAAGATAGAACACATACCTCTTTGACGTAGAATGTCTTCATGAAGCTTGAGTGCCTAGTGCCCCAAGTGTGACACCTCAAATGGTTCACAATCATCAAAACACTTAGAATAACTTAGAGAGAATTCTACACTTCATGAAATCAGCTAGCCCTCTTCAAGAATAATACTAGTTTCTCTAGTGGCCGATTTTCCTCAAGAATAAGATGCTTATATAGTTATACAATTAGGGTAAACCCTAATTGTCATGACTTTCCATTTCCTTGGATCCATGGGTTCAAATACACCATGGAGCATCCTGTTGGGTTATGAGCATTCTAACACTCCTAAGTGTACATGCAACCCTAAATACCTTGGATCTATGTTTTCTCTATTATACATGAAAATATGAACATCCAAGGTATTATCCTAATCTAGCATACAAAACTATCAATATAACAAGATAGAATACATACCTCTTTGATGTAGAATGTCTTCATGAAGCTTGAGTGCCTAGTGCCCCAAGTGTGACACCTCAAATGGTTCACACAACACCAAATACACTTGGAATAACTTGAGAGAATTCTACACTTCATGAAAAACGGCTAGCCCTTTCTTGCTCTCTCTAGTGACCGATTTTCCTCAAGAATAAGATGCTTATATAGTTATACAATTAGGGTAAATTCTAATTGTCATGACTTTCCATTTCCTTGGATCCATGGGTTCAAATATACCATGGAGCATCCATGGAGCATCATATGGGTTTTGGCCCAACTAGATAATCCATGGAGCATTAGCCCACTATACAAGTATGGATGATTTACACAATCAACCCATATATTTAATTAGTCTTCTTTTGATCACTTAATTAATCCTAGATTAATTCTTGATCAATACTAATTAAATAATCATATTATTCTTATTATTAATATACTAGAACTTATAATATATTAATAACCATAAGTGTCTTATTTCTCTCATTATAGTCTATCCAAGTGCATGATGCCATGCAACCCAAATGGACCATGCCGGGTCGGGTCAAGTCTTACCAATTATAGTTATGGACTTAGACATTAATCCAACAGTCTCCCACTTGGATAAGTCTAAAACTATTATTGTGTATGACTTCAGGAACCAACTGGCAATCGTAGCTCTCAAAAGCTTCTGTCGAACTCTGACATTGTAGATGAACTCTGACCTTTGTCAATGACTTGTCCATTAGATAAGGGATCATATATTCCTCCATTCTAGATACCATATGGACTGAGACATGGATTATAATCATTCTCTCTGTCCATTTGTTGTTTCCTGATTTCCGATTTATGACGACTGACTAATTGAACAAATCAAATCAGTCCTGGCCCGGCCGAGCACTTCCATTTGTCATCATCAAATCATCGAGGGGCCCACATATATCGCTTTTATCCCGAAGGTAAAAGGAATGGATAAACTTTGACTCATATGGCTTGTTCTACTACTTGTTGAATCATACACAAAGGCACGTTTTATAGCACCGAGTTACCAAATGCAGTTTCGTGCAATCAATGTACAACCAACTCATAGTAACAACTCATATCTCTAGGTTTGAAGAATATAAGATATTATCGTTTCATGATCACTCATGATAAAATCCATGAAGTGATTCCAATGTGCGCGGGTTGAATCCAATTATCAGAACTTATGAGCACTCATGATTGTTGTAGCCCTTTGTCCAACACCTAGGACCTCTACAAGCCAACCCATGACAGTCTTAATTCATATCTACTTCCAACATATGACCAACTGTGGATGGTTTGAATAAGTTAGTCATTCCGGAAGAATAACCTAGTTTATTCGGGAAGTCAAAACATGCAAAGTGAAACACAATAATAATTGAATCCAATATGGTATCAAAACCTATGAACATAAATAAAACACCTTTTATTTATCACCATATGATTACACATTATTCATTGTATACTGTTTCAGTTATCAACTTTATTCTTTAATTTAAAACAATAGTTGTCCCATGCTCCAAGCATGTACACTATGTTTTTCTAAACACTAGTCATGCCACACACCAAGTATGGATACTATGTTTGTCTATGATCTTCACTTTGTGAACTATATCAATTGAACATAACTTTAATGATTCTCTTTTCACACTCCCAAATCCTTACTGCAAATGCAAGAATTCCAAATTCATGTCATTTACTGAAATCTGTTAGATTGTAAACTTATATGCATTGATCCTCTTGTAATGATTATGCACAAAGTCAGAAAGACTTGGCAACAATCATTACAGAGTATTCCAAAGGAGATCAGCTCCTTAGAAACATCCTTCTTGCATTAAGTTTCCTAATCTTAAACAGATTGGAAAAATTCGAGCTTTGAAACATTTCCAGATTCCATTTTGACTATCACTTCTGAACAAGAGTTGCCTCCTTACAGATTATGTCAAAATGATCCTTCCATAATTATCCCTATACTTCCAACTGTCCTTGAGCAACCAATCTTTGGTAAACCTTAGATTGTCCTCAACAATTGTTTAATCCTTTTAGTCATATCAAGTTCTTAACCTTTTCCCTTCTTAATGCCCTAGGCATTTGGAAACTTTTAGAAAGGATGAATATAGCACATGTAATCGATCCTATATCCAAAGCATATGGGACACGATTCATGATGTCTCACATAAAGACTAAACCAGTCTTTTGCTATAACATTTCCATTTCTATTTGCCAAGTTCTCATAATTCATATTTTAGAACGCAAATAATGGACCCATATACAGAATTTCCATATGTTGAGCCATTCCAACATGAATTCATATATATCCTTGACTAAATGATTAAAACCTCACGATCTAAGCTTATAGATTTGAGGTGAAGTATAATTTCCTCTCCCTTAATTATAGAAAAACAACTTTTTCCCAATTGAAACCTTTTGTTTTCTATAATTAACATTGCTAACATGCAATCTTTATCATAATTATCATGCTCCCACTAACATGATGATTATTAGCATAACACTTATGCTCCCACTACCTTTGACATGTACTCAGAAATCAGCTGGACTTCTAGAAATCAATACTTTATTGACTTTCTTACCAAAGTTCAGATTTCTGATACTGGATTGTTTTGATAGAACTTTATCAAAATCATACACCTTCCCTTAGATAGCACACTTGTGTGTCTAAACAATTATGAAGAGGGATGTCGTAATCATAATGGTTAGACCTTTTTTGCCACTTCTCACAAGTCCAGGTTAGTGTGCCGGTAAACCACACACGCTCCACTAACGACTTTGAGAATGCAAATATCACAATTGCTATCTAGCTAAAATCTACTTAGTGAAAGTGTTTCCTCACCATCATTTTCATGAATCAGAGAGAAACCTTATGACACTTACATTTAATGGTGTATGAGTTCTTATCCATGTGAATTGTCAAAACCATAGTCACAAGACAAGGATAATGACAAATCCAAACCTTATGGATTGAACTCAATCTTAATTTCTTGCCACCTGGCAGCTCAAGGGCCTGCCATTGCTTCCAAGTTGTTGTGCAACCAATTGAGAATTCTAAGAACTCATATGCAAAGCCAACTTTGATTGAAATGGGCACAGAATATGTCAACACGATAGGTTATAAACCTCAAGTCGTGTGCTAGTGAAGAACTTCAGGTTTTATTCTTGATTAGTTCTTGAGACTTTCAAGACCTTTAAGACTCCCACTGTCCCCTTGACCTATAAGACTCGCTTGTCAAACATCCAAGAGATAGTGTGGATTCTAACCAAGACAAACACTTCACACAATTGGCCTAAGTTGGTCTTTGTTTTATCGAAAACATCACAACTTACCAATTTCAAATGTACAAGAGTAGAAAACTTTTACTCTTACATTTGATAAGTGTTCTTAAACCTTCTTTAAGACATGTCACTCAAATTACAATCTTGGAGTATGACTCTAAGACTTGTATTGGAACGAAGTATGACTCATCTTCTTGATTTAACCATTTCAACAATTCAAGATCCCTTCTTCTTAGTTATAAGAATGCACTAAGACTTCCTTAGAGAACTAATTTTGAAATGGTTTCTTAATCATTAAGATGATCACAAAACTGATACTAAAGTACTCTCCCATCTTTTCAGATTTGAGAAACTTTTATCCTTCTGCCTAATTTGATTCTTCTTATTCGCTCTGTCATACATTGAAACCTTTTTCCAATGTCTCAAAGTTACACTTAAGCTTGTAAGTATAATCATATTTACTGAGCTTTAGTAAACTATGACGAATAGTTTTATCAATCTTTTGTGGTGGACTTGACCAGTGCACAAGAATGTGTACTCGATCCCTTACTCCATTACTTGACTCACACATTCATGTGAACAAGTAATCAGTCTTAATTTTCCAATACTTGAAAGTTCTCATTCATCATGCTATACAACTTGCATGATTCCAAGTTCCGGTCCAATTGAGACTTTGGATGATGAGAATCTTTCCTTATTTGGTAAATTTAGACATTACCACAAATGAAGGAATCAATTTCATATTTCCACTCTTTCTATTAATGGAATTATATAAGCAACAATTTTTCCTCAAATGCCATTGTAAGGATATTTTAAAATAAATAAAATCAAAAATTTTGTTTTATTTTAAAACTATGCTGAAAAAATTATCCTTTCAATCCATATGAAAACTTGTTGTTATCTATTCCTAAGCAATATCTCATAACTCCTAAGAAGTAGCTCAAGAATCCGATTTTCAAACTACGCGATAGAAATCCATCTATGTGATCAGATTCAGCATATTCTTTCTTTGAGTTCCTTTACTTTTCTTTGATTCTTAAAACATTACCATGTGACCCAGTCACATCATGTATCAAGAATCTCAGAATAGAAACTTAACAGAGTTAGATAGTGGACTTTACCTGAAGTAGAGTCAAACTTATTGACTTTAACATCCTTAGGTAAATTTGGCAGCTTCGCAACTAATGACCCTTACTTTGGCAATACAAACATATGGACCCTTTGATAATGGTACACAGGACTATTACAGAATTAGCCTTTTTCTCTTTACCATTTGGTCAACCTAGTTGACTATGGTCAATCCCTTTCCTTGGGAAGAGAATGTTTTTTTCTGTATTTCCAGTGTCACCATTTTCAATGTCCATAAAGTTTCAGGAAGCTGATCTTAGCAAATAGATAAGATCATTAAGGGTCTTGTCATAGTCTGTTTCATAGGTGTTCCAAAAGAACTCACTATGTGACTTAGAAAGTGATTGAACCACCAACTTTCTCAAGACTTTGACACCCAATCTCCCGGCTTGTCAATATGTGACTACATCTCCAAGATGTGATCACACCAAGACCTTTACTTGCCAATAGGGCTCGAGTGACTTTAAACTTTTAAAGAACTTGTGGGGTAGGGAGAATAATTGGAGGAGGTGAAAGAAGTATGATTTCCATTGGAACATCATCTTCATTTAGGAAAGCTAATTTCAAGAGATTTGGGAAGATCATAAATGTCTAAACCAGACATGTTTTGGGAGATATTCAAGATAGTTGATCTTAAAATCCTTAATATAACACCCAATATGAAATATTAAGGCTATGACCCATCAAATTATTTTATAACTTAGAAGAGGTATGTCGTAATCCAAGCTATAAAACAATTTGAAGGTAGGTGAATGACGATTCACCAATTTCCACCAAGATAAACGGAATCTATTATTAGGTTTTAATTGGTTTTGAAACTCCTAGATCTTTTGAGATTCATTGAACTGTTCAATGGCATGTTTCAATCTTGAGTGTGCCCTTCAAGTTTTGTGACTGGGATACCGAGGATCACAAAACAAGGTGTGAAGTAACCATGCAAATTACTTGGTACCCTTAAGTGTTTACCCCTCAATCGATGTGCCGGTTAACCACACATGCTCCATCGATACTATGATAAACATTAAGTTACCCTTTGCCTACCTTGTTAAATACGAGTTAGTGTGCCGGTTAACCACACACGCTCCACTAACCGAATTAAACAAAGTTCAAAGTGTAATTTCATGGATTAGCACCTTATTCACATTTTTCCTAAGTAACTAAGATTGGGTATTTATAAGAGTTTAGTTACTTAGTATTTATCATTAATACTTTTAATGAAGGGAGAAATCTAGTCCTGTCAAACCCGTTTGGCTAACGACCCTCCACCAATCAAGCAAGCGGTGGGTGAGAGTGGACACCCATTAAGTTGCCATTTTATGGGCAAGAACCTTATACCCACCTTATAGACCGGCTTCGTGAATGAGGCGTACTAGCGGTAAGACTGACTTTACTCTTATACATATATATATTATTAACTTATAATATTATAAAGTATAAGGGTTGAATTTTAACTTTTAAAATTCTAAGGGCTAACTTGGAATTAAAGTATTCATAAGAGAAAACTTTACAAATTCCAAAACTTGAGGGCAAGTTTTGAAACTATTCAAAACTAATTAATTCCATAACTTATGTGTTTAAAGTAGTTTTAGTCCAAAAACTCTTCAAGTTCCATAACTTGTGGAAGACTTTAAACTAATAAAAGAATTAACTTTTCTTTATTTTTATAACTTATGGAATTAATTAAGGTTACATTATTTATTTTTTATTTATTTATTTAATGAAGAAACTCTTGGTCCTCCATAACTTGAGGACAAATTATGGAGTCATAACTCCAATTAATTAAAACTAGACTCTTCATTTTTTTTTGTAACCTTTGCTAATTTTATGAGTTTTATGAGTCTTTAATGTGACTCTTCATGTAACTTGAGGACAAGTTACACAAACACATTTTATACTCAACTCTTAGATTAAAATGGATTGAAAACAACTATTTCAATTAACTTTTCTATTAATCTAAGCAACTCATAAGAACAAGATAATTCAAATCAAACTTTTTCATGCAATTAGTCTAACCTTTAAACTAATACAAAAAATGAATCTTTTCACAATTATCTTTGAAAATGGATTAGCATGAACATTACCACATTAAAAAAACAAGTTTATAAGTTCAAAAACAACTTAGGGTAATGTTCCTAGTCCATTTCTAGCCAAAAACCTCGAAAATATGTTGTATGGGGTCCAACTCGTCGAGTGCATGAACATAACTCGGCGAGTTGGATGCATTTTGCCTTGGACTCGGCGAGTCTGCTGGGCTGACAGCACTAATTTCGATTTTTCAGCTTCTATTGCAAGTATAACAAGAAAACAAGCCTAGGCTCTGATACCACTGTTGGGTTATGAGCATTCTAACACTCCTAAGTGTACATGCAACCCTAAATACCTTGGATCTATGTTTTCTCTATTATACATGCAAATATGAACATCCAAGGTATTATCCTAATCTAGCATACAAAACTATCAATATAACAAGATAGAATACATACCTCTTTGATGTGGAATGTCTTCATGAAGCTTGAGTGCCTAGTGCCCCAAGTGTGACACCTCAAATGGTTCACACAACACCAAATACACTTGGAATAACTTGAGAGAATTCTACACTTCATGAAAAACGGCTAGCCCTTTCTTGCTCACTCTATTGACCGATTTTCCTCAAGAATACGATGCTTATATAGTTATACAATTAGGGTAAACTCTAATTGTCATGACTTTCCATTTCCTTGGATCCATGGGTTCAAATATACCATGAAGCATCCATGGAGCATCATATGGGTTTTGGCCTAACTAGATAATCCATGGAGCATTAGCCCACTACACAAGTATGGATGATTTACACAATCAACCCATATATTTAATTAGTCTTCTTATGATCACTTAATTAATCCTAGATTAATTCTTGATCAATACTAATGAAATAATCTTATTATTCTTATTATTAATATACTAGAACTTATAATATATTAATAACCATAAGTGTCTTATTCCTCTCATTATAGTCTATCCAAGTGCATGATGTCATGCAACCCAAATGGACCATGCCGGGTCGGGTCAAGTCTTACCAATTATAGTTATGGACTTAGACATTAATCCAACACATCCATGGAGCATCATATGGGTTTTGGCCCAACTAGATAATCCATGGAGCATTAGCCCACTATACAAGTATGGATGATTTACACAATCAACCCATATATTTAATTAGTCTTCTTTTGATCACTCAATTAATCCTAGATTAATTCTTGATCAATACTAATTAAATAATCTCATTATTCTTATTATTAATATACTAGAACTTATAATATGTTAATAACCATAAGTGTCGTATTTCTCTCATTTAGTGTATCCAAGTGCATGATGGTATGCAACCTAAATGGACCATGCCGGGTCGGGTCAAGTCTTACCAATTATAGATATGGACTTAGACATTAATCCAACAGTCTCCCACTTGGATAAGTCTAAAACTATTATTGCGTATGACTTCAGGAACCAACTGGCAATCGTAGCTCTCAAAAGCTTATGTCGAACTCTGACCTTGTAGATGAACTCTGATCTTGTCAATGACTTGTCCATTAGATAAGGGATCATATATTCCTCCATTCTAGATATCATATGGACTGAGACATGGATTATAATCATTCTCTCTATCCATTTTTTGTTTCCCGATTTCCGATTTATGACGACTGACTAATTGAACAAATGATGCTCCATGGATTATCTAGTTGGGCCAAAACCCATATGATGCTCCATGGATGTGTTGGATTAATGTCTAAGTCCATAATTATAATTGGTAAGACTTGACCCGACCCGGCATGGTCCATTTGGGTTGCATGGCATCATGCACTTGGATAGACTATAATGAGAGAAATAAGACACTTATGGTTATTAATATATTATAAGTTCTAGTATATTAATAATAAGAATAATAAGATTATTTAATTAGTATTGATCAAGAATTAATCTATGATTAATTAAGTGATCAAAAGAAGACTAATTAAATATATGGGTTGATTGTGTAAATCATCCATACTTGTATAGTAGGCTAATGCTCCATGGATTATCTAGTTGGGCCAAAACCCATATGATACTCCATGGATGCTCCATGGTGTATTTGAACCCATGGATCCAAGGAAATGGAAAGTCATGACAATTAGAGTTTACCCTAATTGTAACACTATATATAGATATTATTCTTGACCAAAATGGGACACTAGAGAGAGACTAAGAAAGGGCTAGCCGATTTCATGAAGTCTAGAATTCTCTCAAGTTATTCCAAGTGTATTTGGTGTTGTGTGAACCATTTGAGGTGTCACACTTGGGGCACTAGGCACTCAAGCTACATGAAGACATTCTACATCAAAGAGGTATGTATTCTATATTGTTATATTGATAGTTTTGTATGCTAGATTAGGATAATACCTTGGATGTTCATATTTGTATGTATAATAGAGAAAACATAGATCCAAGGTATTTAGGCTTGCATGTACACTTAGGAGTGTTAGAATGCTCATAACCCAACAGTTGTATCAGAGCCTAGGCTTGTTTTCTTGTTATACTTGCAAATGGAGCTGAAAAATCGAGTTTTGATGCTGTCAGCCCAGCAGACTCGCCGAGTCCATGAAGGGACTCGACGATTCCAAGGCAAAATGCATCCAACTCGCCGATTTTTGTTCATGCACTCGACGAGTTGGACCCCAGATAGCATATCTTCGAGGTTTTTGGCTAGAAATGGACTAGGAACATTACCCTAAGTTGTTTTTGAACTTATAAACTTGTTTTTTAATGTGGTAATGTTCATGCTAATCCATTTTCAAAGATAATTGTCAATAGATTCATGTTTTGTATTAGTTTAAAGGTTAGACTAATTACATGAAAAAGTTTGATTTGAATTATCTTGTTCTTATGAGTTTCTTAGATTAATAGAAAAGTTGAATGAAATAGTTGTTTTCAATCCATTTTAATCTAAGAGTTGAGTATAAAAGGTGTTTGTGTAACTTGTCCTCAAGTTACATGAAGAGTCACATTAAAGACTCATAAAACTCATAAAATTGGCAAAGGTTACAAAAAAATGAAGAGTCTAGTTCTAATTAATTGGAGTTATGACTCCATAATTTGTCCTCAAGTTATGGAGGACCAAGAGTCTCTTCATTAAATAAATAAAATAATAATAATAATAATAATAATATATGTAACCTTAATTAATTCCATAAGTTATAAAAATAAAGAAAAGTTAATTCTTTTATTAGTTTAAAGTCTTCCATAAGTTATGGAACTTGAAGAGTTTTTGGATTAAAACTACTTTAAACACATAAGTTATGGAATTAATTAGTTTTGAATAGTTTCAAAACTTGCCCTCAAGTTTTGGAATTTGTAAAGTTTTCTCTTATGAATACTTTAATTCCAAGTTAGCCCTTAGAATTTTAAGAGTTAAAATTCAACCCTTATACTTTATAATATTATAAGTTAATAATAATATATATGTATAAGAGTAAAGTCAGTCTTACCGCTAGTACGCCTCATTCACGAAGCCGGTCTATAAGGTGGGTATAAGGTTGTTGCCCATAAAATGGCAACTTAATGGGTGTCCACTCTCACCCACCGCTTGCTTGACCGGTGGAGGGTCCTTAGCCGAACGGGTTTGATAGGACTATAATTCTCCCTTCATTAAAAGTATTAATGCTAAATACTAAGTAACTAAACTCTTAATAATTCCCAATCTTAGTTACTTAGGAAAATGTGAATAAGGTGCTAATCCATTAAATTACACTTTACACTTTGTCTAAGTCGTTAGTGGAGCGTGTGTGGTTAACCAGCACACTAACTTGGACTTAACAAGGTGGGTAAAGGGTGACTTAATATTTATCATAGTATCGATGGAGCGTGTGTGGTTAACCGCCACATTGATTGAGGGGTAATTTATTAAGGGTACCAAGTAATTTGCATGGTTACTTCACACCTTGTTTTGTGATCCTCGGCATCCCAGTCACAAAACCTGAAGGGCACACTCGAGATTGAAACATGCCATTGAACAGTTCAATGAATCTCAAAGATCTAGGAGTTTCAAATCCAATTAAAACCTAATAATACATTTCGTTTATCTTGGTGGAAATTGGTGAATCGTCATTCGCCTACCTTCAAATATTTTATAGCTTGGATTACGGCATACCTCTTCTAAGTTATAAAAATAGTTTGTTGGGTCCTAGCCTTAATATTTCATATTGGGTGTCATATTAAGGACTTTAAGATAAACTATCTTGAATAACTCCCAAAAGATGTCTGGTTTAGACATTTATGATCTTCCCAAATCTCTTGAAACAAGCTTTCCTAAATGACGATGATGTCCCATGGAAATCATACTTCTTTCACCTCCTCCAATTATTCTCCCTAACCCACAAGTTCTTGAAAAGTTTAAGGTCACTCAAGCCCTATTGGCAAGGCAAGGTCTAGGTGTGATCACATCTTGGAGATGTAGTCACATATTGACAAGTCGGGAGAGTTGGGTGTCAAAGTCTTGAGAAAGTTGGTAGTTCAACTACTTTCTAAGTCACATAGTGAGTTCTTTTGGAACACCTATGAAACAGACTATGACAAGACCCTTAATGATCTTATCTATTTGCTAAGATCAACTTCCTGAAACTTTATGGACATTGACAATGGTGACACTGGAAATACAGAAAAAGCATTCTCTTCCCAAGGAAAGGGATTGACCATAGTCAACTAGTTTGACCAAATGGTAAATTGAAAAGCTAAGTCTGTGATAATCCCGTGTACCATTATCAAAGGGTCCATATGTTTATATTGCCAAAGGAAGGGTCATTAGTTGCGAAGCTGCCTAATTTACCTAAGGATGTTAAAGTCAATAAGTTTGACTCTACTTCAGGTAAAGTCCACTATCTAACTCTGTTAAGTTTCTATTCTGAGATTCCTGATACATGATGTGACTGGGTCACATGGTAATGTTTTAAGAATCAAAGAAAAGTAAAGGAACTTAAAGAAAGAATATGCTGAATCTGATCACATAGATGGATTTCTATCGCGTAGTTTGAAAAATCGGATTCTTGAGCTAATTCTTAGGAGTTATGAGATATTGCTAAGGAATAGATAACAACAAGTTTACATATGGGTTGTAAGGATAAGTTTTTCCGCATAGTTTTAAAATAAAAGAAAATTTTGATTTTATTTATTTTAAAATATCCTTACAATGGCATTTGAGGAAAAATTGTTGCTTATATGATTCCATTAATATCAAGAGTGGAAATATGAAATTGATTCTTTCATTTGTGGTAATGTCTAAATTTACCAAATAAGGAAAGATTCTCAACATCCAAAGTCTCAATTGGACCGGAACTTGGAATCATGCAAGTTGTATAGCATGATGAATGAGAACTTTCAAGTATTAGAAAATTAAGACTGATTACTTGTTCACATGAATGTGTGAGTCAAGTAATGGACTAAGGGATCGAGTACACATTCTTGTGCACTGGTCAAGTCCACCACAAAAGATTGATAAAACTATTCGTCATAGTTTACTAAAGCTCAGTAAATATGATTATACTTACAAGGTTAAGTGTAACTCTGAGACATTGGAAAAAGGTTCCAATGTATGACAGAGCGGATAAGAAGAATCAAATTAGGCAGAAGGATAAAAGTTTCTCAAATCTGAAAAGATGGGAGAGTACTTTAGTATCAATTTTGTGATCATCTTAATGATTAAGAAACCATATCAAAATTTGTTCTCTAAGGAAAGACGAGGAACTTGAACTGTTGAAATGGTTAAATCAAGAAGATGAGTCATACTTCGTTCCAAAACAATTTTTAGAGTTATACTCTAAGATTGTAACATGAGTGACATGTCTTAAAGAAGGTTTAAAACACTTGTCAAATGTAAGAGTAAAAGTTTCCTACTCTTGTACATTTGAAATTGGTAAGTTGTGATGTTTTGGATAAAACAAAGACCAACTAAGGCCTATTGGGTGAAGTGTTTGTCTTGATGAGAATCCGCACTATCTCTTGGATGATTGACAAGGGAGTCTTATAGGTCAAGAGGACAGTGGGAGTCTTAAAGGTCTTGAAAGTCTCAAGAACTAATCAAGAATAGAACCTAAAAGTTCTTCACTAGCACACGACTTGAGGTTTATAACCTATCGTGTTGACATAGTCTGTGCCCATTCCAGTTAAAGTTGAGTTCTTAGAGTTCTCAATTAGTTGCACAACAACTTGGAAGCAATGGCAGGCCCTTGAGCTGCCAGGTGGCAAGAAGTTAAGATTGAGTTCAGTCCATATGAGTTCGGATTTGTCATTATCCTTGTCTTGTGACTATGGTTTTGACACTTCACGTGGATAAGAACACATACACCATTAAATCTAAGTGTCATAAGGTTTCTCTCCGATTCATGAAAATGATGGTGAGGAAACTCTTTCACTAAGTAGATCTTAGCTAGATAGCAATTGTGATATTTGCATTCTCAAAGTCGTTAGTGGAGCGTGTGTGGTTTACCGGCACACTAACCTGGACTTGTGAGAAGTGGCAAAAAGGTCTAAGCATTATGATTACGGCATCCCTCTTCATAATTGTTTAGACACTCAAGTGTGCTATCTAAGGGAAGGTGTATGTTTTTGATAAAGTCTTATCAAAACAATCTAGTATCAGAAATCTGAACTTTGGTAAGAAAGTCAATAAAGTATTGATTTCTAGAAGTCGAGCTTTCTGAGTACATGTCAAAGCTAGTGGGAGCATAAGTGTTATGCTAATAATCATCATGTTAGTAGGAGCATGATAATTATGATAAGTATTGCAAGTTAGCAATGTTAATTATAGAAAACAAGAGTTTCAACTGGGAAAGAGTTGTTTTGCTATAATTAAGGGAGAGGAAATTATACTTCATCTCAAATCTATAAGCCTAGATCGTGAGGTTTGAATCATTTAGTCAAGGATATATATGAATTTCATGTTGGAATGGATCAACATAAGGAAATTCTGTATATGGGTCCATTATTTGTGTTCTAAAATTCGATTATGATTACGACATCCATTTTCATAATCTGAATTATGAGAACTTGGCAAATAGAAATGGAAATGTTATAGCAAAAGACTGGTTTAGTCTTTATGTGAGACATCATGAATCGTGTCCCATATGCTTCGGATATAGGATCAATTACATGTGCTATATTTTTCCGTTCTAAAAGTTTCCAAATGCCTAGGGCATTAAGAAGGGAAAAGGTTTAGAATTGGATATGACTAAAAGGATTAAACATTTGTCGAGGACAATCTAAGGTTTTCCAAAGATTGGTTGCTCAAGGATAGTTGGAAGTATAGTGATAATTCTGGAAGGACCATATTGACATAATCTGTAAGGAGGCAACTCTTGTTCAGAAGTGATAGTCAAAATGAATCTGGAAATGTTTCAAAGTTAGAATTTTCAATCCGTGTAAGATTAAGGAAACTTAATGCAAGAAGGATGGTTCCAAGGAGTTGATCTCCTTTAGAATGCTCTGTAATGATTGTTGTCAAGTCTTTCTGACTTTGTACATAACCATTACAAGAGGATCAATGCATATAAGTTTAGAATCTAACAGATTTCAGTAAATGACATGAATTTGGAATTCTTGCATTTGCAGTAAGGATTTGGGAGTGTGAAAAGAGAATCATTGAAGTTATGTTCAATTGATCTAGTTCACAAAGTAAAGATCATAGACAAACATAGTATGCATACATGGTGTGTGGCATGACTAGTGTTTAGAAAACATAGTGTACATGCTTGGAGCATGGGACAACTATTGTTTTAAATTCAAGAATAAAGTTGATAGCTGAAATAGTATACAATAAATAATGTGTATATGGTGATAAATAAAAGGTGTTTTATTTATGTTCATAGGTTTTGATAAGATATTGGATTCAATTATTATTGTGTTTTCATTTTGCATGTTTTGACTTCCAGAATAAACTAGGTTATTCTTCCGAAATGACTAAGTTATTCAAACCATCCACAGTCGGTCATATGTTGGAAGTAGATATGAATCGAGACTATCATGGGTTGGCTTGTAGAGGTCTAAGATGTTGGACAAAGGGCTACAACACTCATGAGTGCTCATAAGTTCTGAGTATTGGATTCAACCCGCGCTCATTGGAATCACTTCATGGATTTTATCACGATTGATCATGAGATGATAATATCTTATATTCTTCAAACCTAGAGATATGAGTTGTTACTATGAGTTGATAGTACATTGATTGCACGAAAATGCATTGGTAACTCGATGTTATAAAACGTGTCTTTGTGTATGATTCAACAAGTAGTAGAACAAGCCGTATGAGTCGAAGTTTATCCATTCCTTTTACCTTCGGCATAAATGCGATATCTGTGGGCCCCTCGATGATTTGATGATGACAAATGGAAGTGCTCAGCCGGGCCAGGACTGATTTGATTTGTTCAATTAGTCAGTCATCATAGATCGGAAATCAGGAAACAACAAATGGAAAGATAGAATGATTATAATCCATGTCTCAGTCCATATGATATCTAGAATGGAGGAATATATGATCCCTTATCTAATGGACAAGTCATTGACAAAGGTAAGAGTTCATCTACAAGGTCAAAGTTCGACAGAAGCTTTTGAGAGCTACGATTGCCAGTCGGTTCCTGAAGTCATACGCAATATTAGTTTTAGACTTATCCAAGTGGGAGACTGTTGGATTAATGTCTAAGTCCATAACTATAATTGGTAAGACTTGACCCGACCCGGCATGGTCCATTTGGGTTGCATGGCATCATGCACTTGGATAGACTATAATGAGAGAAATAAGACACTTATGGTTATTAATATATTATAAGTTCTAGTATATTAATAATAAGAATAATAAGATTATTTAATTAGTATTGATCAAGAATTAATCTAGGATTAATTAAGTTATCAAAAGAAGGCTAATTAAATATATGGGTTGATTGTGTAAATTATCCATACTTGTATAGTGGGCTAATGCTCCATGGATTATCTAGTTGGGCCAAAACCCATATGATACTCCATGGATGCTCCATGGTGTATTTGAACCCATGGATCCAAGGAAATGGAAAGTCATGACAATTAGAGTTTACCCTAATTGTAACACTATATATAGATATTATTCTTGACCAAAATCGGACACTAGAGAGAGACTAAGAAAGGGCTAGCCGATTTCATGAAGTGTAGAATTCTTTCAAGTTATTCCAAGTGTATTTGGTGTTGTGTGAACCATTTGAGGTGTCACACTTGGGGCACTAGGCACTCAAGCTACATGAAGACATTCTACATCAAAGAGGTATGTATTCTATCTTGTTATATTGATAGTTTTATATGCTAGATTAGGATAATACCTTGGATGTTCATATTTGTATGTATAACAGAGAAAACATAGATCCAAGGTATTTAGGGTTGCATGTACACTTAGGAGTGTTAGAATGCTCATAACCCAACAGTGGTATCAGAGCCTAGGCTTGTTTTCTTGTTATACTTGCAAATGGAGTTGAAAAATCGAGTTTTGATGCTGTCAGCCCAGCAGACTCGCCGAGTCCATGAAGGGACTCGACGAGTCCAAGGCAAAATGCATCCAACTCGCTGAGTTTTGTTCATGCACTCGACGAGTTGGACCCCAGACAGCATATCTTCGAGGTTTTTGGCTAGAAATAGACTAGGAACATTACCCTAAGTTGTTTTTGAACTTATAAACTTGTTTTTTAATGTGGTAATGTTCATGCTAATCCATTTTCAAAGATAATTGTCAATAGATTCATGTTTTGTATTAGTTTAAAGGTTAGACTAATTACATGAAAAAGTTTGATTTGTATTATCTTGTTCTTATGAGTTGCTTAGATTAATAGAAAAGTTGAATGAAATAGTTGTTTTCAATCCATTTTAATCTAAGAGTTGAGTATAAAATGTGTTTGTGTAACTTGTCCTCAAGTTACATGAAGAGTCACATTAAAGACTCATAAAACTCATAAAATTGGCAAAGGTTACAAAAATGTAGAGTCTAGTTCTAATTAATTGGAGTTATGACTCCATAATTTGTCATCAAGTTATGGAGGACCAAGAGTCTCTTCATTAAATAAAAAAATAAAAAAAAATAAAAAAAATGTGTAACCTTAATTAATTCCATAAGTTATAAAATAAAGAAAAGTTAATTCTTTATTAGTTTAAAGTCTTCCATGATTTGTCCTCAAGTTATGGAACTTGAAGAGTTTTTGGATTAAAACTACTTTAAACACATAAGTTATGGAATTAATTAGTTTTGAATAATTTCAAAACTTGCCCTCAAGTTTTGGAATTTGTAAAGTTTTCTCATATGAATACTTTAATTCCAAGTTAGCCCTTAGAATTTTAAAAGTTAAAATTCAACCCTTGTACTTTATAATATTATAAGTTAATAATATCTATATGTATAAGAGTAAAGTGGGTCTTACCGCTAGTACACCTCATTCACGAAGCCGATCTATAAGGTGGGTATAAGGTTGTTGCCTATAAAATGGCAACTTAATGGGTGTCCACTCTCACCCACCGCTTGCTTGACCGGTGGAGGGTCGTTAGCCGAACGGGTTTGACAGGACTATAATTCTCCCTTCATTAAAAGTATTAATGATAAATACTAAGTAACTAAACTCTTAATAATTCTCAATCTTAGTTACTTAGGAAAATGTGAATAAGGTGCTAATCCATGAAATTACACTTTACATTTTGTCTAAGTCGTTAGTGGAGCGTGTGTGGTTAACCGGCACATCGATTGAGGGGTAATTTATTAAGGGTATCAAGTAATTTGCATGGTTACTTCACACCTTGTTTTATGATCCTCGGCATCCCAGTCACAAAACCTGAAGGGCACACTCGAGATTGAAACATGCCATTGAACAGTTCAATGAATCTCAAAAAGATCTAGGAGTTTCAAATCCAATTAAAACCTAATAATACATTTCGTTTATCTTGGTGGAAATTGGTGAATCGTCATTCACCTACCTTCAAATTGTTTTATAGCTTGGATTACAGCATACCTCTTCTAAGTTATAAAATAGTTTGTTGGGTCCTAGCCTTAATATTTCATATTGGGTGTCATATTAAGGACTTTAAAATCAACTATCTTGAATATCTCCCAAAAGATGTCTGGTTTAGACATTTATGATCTTCCCAAATCTCTTGAAACAAGCTTTCCTAATGAAGATGATGTCCCTTGGAAATCATACTTCTTTCTTCTCCTCCAATTATTCTCCCTAACCCACAAGTTCCTGAAAAAGTTTAAGGTCACTCGAGCCCTATTGGCAAGTAAAGGTCTAGGTGTGGTCACATCTTGGAGATGCAGTCACATATTGACAAGCCGAGAGAGTTGGGTGTCAAAGTCTTGAGAAAGTTGGTGGTTCAATACCTTTCTAAGTCACATAGTGAGTTCTTTTGGAACACCTATGAAACAGACTATGATAAGACCCTTAATGATCTTATCTATTTGTTAAGATCAACTTCCTGCAACTTTATGGACATTGACAATGGTGACACTGGAAATACAGAAAAAGCACTCTCTTCCCAAGGAAAGGGATTGACCATAGTTAACTAGGTTGACCAAATGGTAAAGAGAAAAGGCTAAGTCTGTAATAGTCCCGTGTACCATTATCAAAGGGTCCATATGGTTATATTGCCAAAGGAAGGGTCATTAGTTGCGAAGCTGCCAAATTTACCTAAGGATGTTAAAGTCAATAAGTTTGACTCTACTTCAGGTAAAGTCCACTATCTAACTCTGTTAAGTTTCTATTCTGAGATTCTTGATACATGATGTGACTGGGTCACATGGTAATGTTTTAAGAATCAAAGAAAAGTAAAGGAACTCAAAGAAAGAATATGCTGAATCTGATCACATAGATGGATTTCTATCGCGTAGTTTGAAAATCTGATTCTTGAGCTACTTCTTAAAAGTTATGAGATATTGCTAAGGAATAGATAACAACAAGTTTTCATATGGATTGTAAGGATAAGTTTTTCCGCATAGTCTTAAAATAAAAGAAAATTTTTTGATTTTATTTATGTTAAAATATCCTTACAATGGCATTTGAGGAAAAATTGTTGCTTATATGATTCCATTAATAGCAAGAGTGGAAATATGAAATTGATTCCTTCATTTGTGGTAATATCTAAATTTACCAAATAAGGAAAGATTCTCATCATCCAAAGTCTCAATTGGACCGGGACTTGGAATCATGTAAGTTGTATAGCATGATGAATGAGAACTTTCAAGTATTGGAAAAATTAAGACTAATTACTTGTTCACATGGATGTGTGAGTCAAGTAATGGACTAAGGGATCGAGTACATAGTCATGTGCACCGATTAAGTCCACCACAAAAGATGTAAGGCTATTCGTCATAGTTTACTAAAGCTCAGTAAATATGATTATACTTACAAGCTTAAGTGTAACTCTGAGACATTGGAAAAGGTTTCAATGCATAGCAGAGCGGATAAGAAGAATCAAATTAGGCAGAAGGATAAAAGTTTCTCAAATCTGAAAAGATGGGAGAGTACTTTAGTATCAGCTTTGTGATCATCTTAATGATTAAGAAACCATATCAAAATTAGTTCTCTAAGGAAGTCTTAGTGCATTCTTATGACTAAGAATAAGGGATCTTGAATTGTTGAAATGGTTAAATCAACAAGATGAGTCATACTTCGTTCCAATACAAGTCTTAGAGCCATACTCCAAGATTGTAATTTGAGTGACATGTCTTTAAGAAGGTTTAAAACACGTGTCAAATGTAAGAGTCAAAGTGTCCTACTCTTGTTCATTTTAAGTTGGTAAGTTGTGATGTTTTGGATAAAACAAAGACCAACTTAGGCCAATTGTGTGAAGTGTTTGTCTTGGTTAGAATCCACACTATCTCTTGGATGTTTGACAAGGGAGTCTTATAGGTCAAGAGGACAGTGGGACTCTTGAAGGTCTTGAAAGAATCAAGAACTAATCAAGAATAAAACCTGAAGTTCTTCACTACCACACGACTTGAGGTTTATAACCTATCGTGTTGACATATTCTGTGCCCATTTCAATCAAACTTGGCTTTGCATATGAGTTCTTAGAATTCTCAATTGGTTGCACAAAAACTTGGAAGCAATGGCAGGCCCTTGAGCTGCCAGGTGGCAAGAAATTAAGATTGAGTTCAATCCATAAGGTTTGGATTTATCATTATCCTTGTCTTGTGACTATGGTTTTGACAATTCACATGGATAAGAGCTCATACACCATTAAATCTAAGTGTCATAAGGTTTCTCTCCGATTCATGGAAATGATGGTGAGGAAACACTTTCACTAAGTAGATTTTAGCTAGATAGCAATTGTGATATTTGCATTCTCAAAGTCGTTAGTGGAGCGTGTGTGGTTTACCGGCACACTAACCTGGACTTGTGAGAAGTGGCATAAAGGTCTAACCATTATGATTATGGCATCCCTCTTCATAATTGTTTAGACACACAAGTGTGCTATCTAAGGGAAGGTGTATGTTTTTTGATAAAGTCTTATCAAAACAATCTAGTATCAGAAATCTGAACTTTGGTAAGAAAGTCAATAAAGTATTGATTTCTAGAAGTCGAGCTTTCTGAGTACATGTCAAAGCTAGTGGGAGCATAATTGTTATGCTAATAATCATCATGTTAGTGGGAGCATGATAATTATGATAAGTATTGCAAGTTAGCAATGTTAATTATAGAAAACAAAAGTTTCAACTGGGAAAGAGTTGTTTTTTGCTATAATTAAGGGAGAGGAAATTATACTTCATCTCAAATCTATAAGCTTAGATCGTGAGGTTTTAATCATTTAGTCAAGGATATATATGAATTTCATGTTGGAATGGATCAACATAAGGAAATTCTGTATATGGGTCCATTATTTGCTTTCTAAAATTCGATTATGATTACGACGTCCATTTTCATAATCTGAATTATGAGAACTTGGCAAATAGAAATGGAAATGTTATAGCAAAAGACTGGTTTAGTCTTTATGTGAGACATCATGAATCGTGTCCCATATGCTTCGGATATAGGATCGATTACATGTGCTATATTTATCCGTTCGAAAAGTTTCCAAATGCCTAGGGCATTAAGAAGGGAAAAGGTTTAGAACTGGATATGACTAAAAGGATTAAACATTTGTCGAGGACAATCTAAGGTTTACCAAAGATTGGTTGCTCAAGGACAGTTGGAAGTATAGTGATAATTCTGGAAGGACCATATTGACATAATCTGTAAGGAGGCAACTCTTTTTCAGAAGTGATAGTCAAAATGAATCTCGAAATGTTTCAAAGTCAGAAATTTCAATCTGTGTAAGATTAAGGAAACTTAATGCAAGAAGGTTGCTTCCAAGGAATTGATCTCCTTTGAAATACTCTGTAATGATTGTTGCCAAGTCTTTCTGACTTTGTGCATAATCATTACAAGAGGATCAATGCGTATAAGTTGAGAATCTAACAGATTTCAGTAAATGACATGAATTTGGAATTCTTGTATTACAGTAAGGATTTGGGAGTGTGAAAAAGAGAATCATTGAAGTTATGTTCAATTGATCTAGTTCACAAAGTAAAGATCATAGACAAACATAGTATGCATACTTGGTGTATGGCATGACTAGTGTTTAGAAAACATAGTGTACATGCTTGGAGCATGGGACAACTATTGTTTTAAATTCAAGAATAAAGTTGATAGTTGAAACAGTATACAATAAATAATGTGCAATCATATGGTGATAAATAAAAGGTGTTTTATTTATGTTCATAGGTTTTGATACCATATTGGATTCAATTATTATTGTGTTTCATTTTGCATGTTTTGACTTCCCAAATAAACTAGGTTATTCTTCCGGAATGACTAAGTTATTCAAACCATCCACAGTCAGTCATATGTTGGAAGTAGATATGAATTAAGACTGTCATGGGTTGGCTTGTAGAGGTCTAAGGTGTTGGACAAAGGGCAACAACACTCATGAGTGCTCATAAGTTCTGAGTATTTGGATTCAACCCACGCTCATTGGAATCACTTCATGGATTTTATCACGAGTGATCATGAGACGATAATATCTTGTATTCTTCAAACCTAGAGATATGATTTGTTACAATGAGTTGATAGTACATTGATTGCACGAAAACGCATTGGTAACTCGATGTTATAAAACGTGCCTTTGTGTATGATTCAACAAGTAGTAGAACAAGCCATATGAGTCGAAGTTTATCCATTCCTTTTACCTTCGGGATAAAAGCGATATCTATGGGCCCCTCGATGATCTGATGATGACAAATGGAAGTGCTCGGCGGGCCAGGACTGATTTGATTTGTTCAATTAGTCAGTCATCATAAATCGGAAATCGGGAAACAACAAATGGACAGAGAGAATGATTATAATCCATGTCTCAGTCCATATGATATCTAGAATGGAGGAATATATGATCCCTTATCTAATGGACAAGTCATTGACAAAGGTCAGAGTTCATCTACAAGGTCAAAGTTCGACAGAAGCTTTTGAGAGCTACGATTGCCAGTCAGTTCCTGAAGTCATACGCAATATTAGTTTTAGACTTATCCAAGTGGGAGACTGTTGGATTAATGTCTAAGTCCATAACTATAATTGGTAAGACTTGACCCGACCCGGCATGGTCCATTTGGGTTCCATGGCATCATGCACTTGGATAGACTATAATGAGAGAAATAAGACACTTATGGTTATTGATATATTATAAGTTCTAGTATATTAATAATAAGAATAATAAGATTATTTAATTAGTATTGATCAAGAATTAATCTAGGATTAATTAAGTGATCAAAAGAAGACTAATTAAATATATGGGTTGATTGTGTAAATCATCCATACTTGTATAGTGGGCTAATGCTCCATGGATTATCTAGTTGGGCCAAAACCCATATGATACTCCATGGATGCTCCATGGTGTATTTGAACCCATGGATCCAAGGAAATGGAAAGTCATGACAATTAGAGTTTACCCTAATTGTAACACTATATATAGATATTATTCTTGACCAAAATCGGACACCAGAGAGAGACTAAGAAAGGACTAGCCGATTTCATGAAGTGTAGAATTCTCTCAAGTTATTCCAAGTGTATTTGGTGTTGTGTGAACCATTTGAGGTGTCACACTTGGGGCACTAGGCACTCAAGCTACATGAAGACATTCTACATCAAAGAGGTATGTATTCTATCTTGTTATATTGATAGTTTTGTATGCTATATTAGGATAATACCTTGGATGTTCATATTTGTATGTATAATAGAGAAAACATAGATCCAAGGTATTTAGGGTTGCATGTACACTTAGGAGTGTTAGAATGCTCATAACCCAACAAATTATATACATATATATATATATATATATATATATATATATATATATATACATATATATATATATATATATATATATATATATAATTAACCATTAATGTTATAATAGTGTAAGGATTGAATTTGAACTTTTAGAACTCTAAGGGTTTGGAATTAAAATATTCTTAAATGCGTGCAACTTTACAACATCCAAAACTTGAGGGAAAGTTTTGAAACTATTCAAAACTCTTCATTTCATAACTTATGAGTTAAGAGTTCATAAAAGTGAAGACTCTTCATTTTTATGTAACTTATGTGTTTCAAATGGAAATTAAAAGAAAGTGACTTTTGGTTATCCATAACTTGATGACAAATCATGGATCCCATTAAACACATAATTGATCAAGAATTAATCATTAAACAATTTAGCAAGTAATTCCTATGATCAAACAATAATGCATAAGAACATGAATATTCATATCAAAACTTCAAGAATCATATGAACACATATAAACATGGAATTTTGATATTAGCCATTGTAAATGGATTAGCATAACCATTACACAATCTAAAACAAGTTTTAAAGCATCAAAACAGTTTATGATAATGTTTGTAGTCCATTTCCAGCAGAGAAATTCGAAAAACTACAGTCAGACCCTCCTACTCATCGAGTGCAATAACCTACTCATTGAGTAGGATGAATTTTGCCTTGGACTCGTCGAGTCCCCCCAAGGACTCGGCGAGTCTACTGTCCAAACAACAAGTTTTTCAGCTTTTTCAACAAGTTTGCATTATAATTTAAGTAGCCTCTGATACCACTGATGGGTTTTGCAACATCCAGATTTCCAGGTATCATAATTTAAGTATTTGATTTGAGATGAGAAGAGGGACTCGATGAGTTGACGCCTAAACTCGTCGAGTAGGAGACTCGACTCGATGAGTCTGCACTGTTGATAGAAACCCTAAATCTTTGGGCATCTGCCCTATGTAAGGGTCCTTATGTCCTTCATTTGCGGCCACGCATACCCTTGAGAGACACCACTCGAACCAGAGAGCATAGAGAGAGAGAGAGTGGGAGCTAATTTCTTCATCTTAGAGCATTCATGCAAGGAATAAGGAGGGAATTTAAAGCTAGGTTGTTTAAGGAGCTCAGATCTGCTATCACTTCATCAAAGGTTGCTATTTGAGGTATGAATCCATGCCTATCTTCGTATATATAGTAGATCCCATGAATCTAGGGTTTCTTTAACCCTTCTTTAGTTGGGATTCTGATCATATGGAATCCCAGTGAGGAATAGACTTTGGATCTGGACCTTGAGAGGTTGAGAGAGTCCTAACCATCTAGCTTTATGCAGTCCCATGAGTGTTTTGAGTATAGGTTACCATTTTATGAGTTATTTCATCAAATAGAACCATTTGTGTGATGCATGAACGTAAAGATGGGACATTTACATGACTTTTGGGTGTTGGAAGGTCAGATCTATAAGTTAGAGAAACAGATCTGACCTCAGAAGGTCATTTGAGCATTTTCATGGAGGAAACTCGTCGAGTCCATGAGAGGACTCGACGAGTCGGATCATGTTGCTCTGCGATTTGTGATCAATGGTAACCCGTTGAGTATAAAGTTAACTCAACGAGTCGAGTGAGGCCTTAGGAGGATTCAAAGATCACGCATGAACTCGATGAGTCACTCGAGTGCACTCGGCGAGTCTGGTCAAGGCGAGACCGTTGACTTGAGTTGACTTTCGTTTATTTTTAGGGTTTGGTCAACAATTGGACATTCGGACCATTGGAGGGGTAAAATAGTCTTTTCCCCTTCTGAGAAACTAGAGGAAGGGATTAGTCTACCCTTTGAGAATCATTGTTAACTAGAGGTAAATTACTTTATGTGATTAGGCAGAGGCTAGCCCAGCACTTCGAGTTCGAGACATTCAGAGATTACCCGAGTTGAGTCTTCTCACTATTCATTACCTAGAGTGGTGTCTATGTGCATAACGGAGGGTCTTATGTGTATTTGTATGTATGAGATTTATGTACATTGCGTTATTTATATGCTAAGGGTTATATAGACCGGACTTGAAGGTCCAACGATATTGACCGGACCGGAGGGTCCAACGATATAGACCAGAACGGAGGATCCAACGATGTAGACCGGGCCGGAGAGTCCAACGATACAGACCAGACCGGAGGGTCCAACGAGCTACAGGACTGGAGGGTCCTACTGAGACACATTGACCGGAGGGTCATACCAACTTATAGCCTCGAGCGGCTTATGTGTTGTATGTGGTATTTTTGAGAACTCACTAAGCATTTATGATTACCATGTTATGTTTTATGTGTTTCAAGTACTAGCGAGGATCGCGGGAAGGCGCCGACACGATTTGTACACACTAGCAGAAGATAATGTTTTTTTTAGATTATGGGATATGTTTATTTGTGATAACATTTGATAACATGGGATTTTAGAATTTTATTTGAGTTCTATTGTGTTGAAAAAAAAATGAAAAGTTGTTTTGAAAAATTACGTTGTTACAAGTTGGTATCAAAGCCTTGGTTTGAGGGATTCGGATGCACCTTCGGGCATATCTGAACTCAAATTGAGGAATTGAAAAAAAAAATCATAAAAGAAACAAATCTTTTAAAAGAATAAGAGATTTTTGAGTAAAGCAAAACAGAGCAGTGTGTACGATCAGCCAACGCCCGAACGGTGATTTCCCAAAATACCCTTACATTATGTATTATGAGATATTATGTGATATGCTATGCGTGCTAGAGTAGGATAGGTATTCATATCTACGACTAGAGTGGCCTGATTTGTGATGCCTTAGCCTAGGAGATTACTGCTACTATGAGATACTTCGAGAGTGAGTAGGTAGCAGCGAGGAGCTTATGAGTGGTCTAGTGGAGGGTAGCCTGTGTTTAGCGAGATATAGAGTACATGTGATCTGGGATCCTAGGAGGAGGACTTGGGGTGAATATCGATGCGTTGTGGAAGGTAGTATAGGGCTCATACTACTGGAAGCATCAGATCGGTGAGCAGTCCAAGCAAGAATCCTTAGGGTACTAAGGAACAACAAGGGTGGACTATCAAGTGTGAGTACACTCGAGTGGTTCTCTGATTTATTTTGTGTTGTGTCTCAAAGACATCATGGTTGGGACACGCCACACACCAGGAGGTAGTGGTGTTAGCAACGAGGTGATTTGTCGGATGATTCATGATGAGCTGGCCGCAGCGATTTGGGAGGCCATTCCAGAGATTATTGGTGGCCTTGTATGAAGAGGGATGTTGCGTGGGTAGTAGAAAGGTGCTTGAGCTGTCGTCGGGTCAAGGCCGAGCACCGGTGTCCGAATGGCAAGTTGCAGGCACTAGAGATTCCCCAATGGAAGTGGGAACAGATTTCTATGGATTTCATCACCAACTTGACGACGACCGCGAGGGGTTTTCCTGCAATTTGGGTGATTGTGGATCGACTAACGAAGAGCGCTCACTTCCTTGCTATCAGTGAGAGCTATTCTACAGAGAGGTTGGAAAAGATTTATGTGGGGGAGGTGATGTCGCAGCATGGAGTGTCGATCTCAATTGTGTCAGACCGAGATAATCGTTTCACTTCTAGGTTTTGGAAGAAGTTTCATGAGGAGTTGGGCACGAGATTGCACTTCAGCACTGTTTATCACCAACAGACGGCCGGGCAGAGTGAGCAGACGATTCAAACGCTCCGAAACATGCTTCGAGCATGTGTTATGGACTTCAGGGGAAGTTGGGACACATGCCTACCTTTGGTTGAGTTTTCCTACTATAACAACCACCATTCGAGTATTAGTATGCCTCATTTTGAGATTTTATTGTAGGGTTTTGAGCAATCTAACACTTCCTAAGTGTGCATGCAACCCTAATCAACCTTGGATCTATGTTTGTCTAAATACATGCAAAATAATAATTTTCCAAGGTTTATAACCTATCTAACATGGCATGGGGAACATTTCAACATAAAGAGTTAGAAGAGATTACATACCTTTTTGATGAGTTTGGTTCTTGAGGAGTTTGAGGGCCAAGCACCAATAGTGTGAATGCCTCAAATGGAATCCCAAATCACCACAAACTCTTGGAAAACTTTGAGAGAGTGTATACACTTGTATATTTCGGCCACACACAAGCTCACACACACTAGTTCACTAGTTACACTAAGACACCATTTCATGCTCCATAAGCATGCTTATATAGTGTGCATGGTTAGGGTGAAACCCTAATAACCCATGACCTTTCCTTTCCAAGGATCCATGGGTTAAAAGCTCCACGGATAATCCATGGGCTTCCATATAAGCCTAGCCCTTTAACAAAAGAGCATTAGCCCACACTATATAAAACCAGTAGCTCATAATCTAATTAGTCTTCCTTTTAATCTCTAAATTAATTCATAATTAATTTAAGACTAAAACTAATTAAATAACATAATCTCATATTAATATATTATAACTTATAATATATTAATAAACATATCTGTATAACGCTCATAAAATTATCCATAAATAGTTTGGATGAGATGCAACCCAAATGGACCATGCCGGGTCCGGTCAAGTATATACCAAATAAGTTATGGACTTAGACACCTTATCCAACAAACTCCCACTTGGATAAGTCTAATAACTATTTTTGCGTATGTTACTTCAGGAACCAACCAGCAATCGTAGCTCTCAAAAACTTCGTTGAACTATGAAGACTCTGTTGAACTATGAAGCCCCATTTTAGATAAGTGATCATATAATCCTCTGTCCTCATGATATCAGCCGGACAAATACATGGAATAACGTCGTACTTATTGTCCAGCAGTTTGTTTCCCGATTTCCGATTTGTTTGACAAAGAACTTAATCGAACACATCAATTTAGTTCTGACCGGCCGGTACATTGGTCACAACAAAATCATCGAGGGGCCCAGATATCACTTTTATTTCTAGAAGGAGCAGATAAACTTCGACTCATATGCTTGTTCTACTACTTGTTGAATTGTACACAAAGGCACGTTTTATAACATCAAGTTACTGATGTGTTTACGTGCAATCAATGCACAACCAACTCATAGGTAACAACTCATATCTCTAGGTTTGAAGATTTATATGATATTACCGTCTCACGATCACTCGAGATAAATTCCATGAAGTGATACAAGTGAGTGTGGGTTTATTCCAATACTCATAACTTATGAGCACTCATGAATGTTGTAGCAACCATTGCTATGACTAAACCCATTTAGCCATCTACAAACCCGATTCATGACAGTCTTGATTCATACCTACTTCCAACATATGAGCGACTGTGGAGTGTTTAAATAACTTAGTCATTCGGAAAGAATAACCTAGCTATTTTGGAAGTCAAAACATGCAAAGTGAAACACAATAATAATCGAATCCAATATGGTCTCAGAACCCTTTTGAATATAAATAGAACCACCTTTTATTTATCACCATATTGATTACACAT
Organism: Lactuca saligna; assembly: GCF_052625555.1. Classification (NCBI taxonomy): domain Eukaryota; kingdom Viridiplantae; phylum Streptophyta; class Magnoliopsida; order Asterales; family Asteraceae; genus Lactuca; species Lactuca saligna. Next base: position 136,491,023 of record NC_136420.1, read on the forward strand.
TATTCATTGTATAATGTTTCAAACAATCAACTCAAGACTTGAATAAAAACAACAGTCATCCCATGCTCCTAGCATGTACACTTTGTTTTTCTAAAAAATAGTTATGCCATACTCCAAGTATGCACACTACGTTTGTCTATGATCCTTACATTGTGATGTAGATCAATTGAAATGATTCCAATGATACTCATTTCACAATCCCAAATCCTTATTGTAAATGTGAGAATCCCCGATTCCTATCATTTACCAAAAATATGTTAGATTTTAAACTTTTATGCAATGTTCCTCTTGTAATGATTATTCACAAAGTCACCAAAACCTTGTCACCAGTCATTACAGAGTATTCCAAAGAAGGTCAACTTCTATGGAACGGAAGTCTCATATTCAAAGTACATTGCTTTGAACATCCTTCTTGCATTAAGGTCTTCTAATCTTATATAGATTGAATAACTTCCACCTATGGAGACATTTCCATAGTCCCATTTTAACTATCACTTCCGAACAAGAGTTACTTCTTTTCAGAACATGTCAATACGGTCCTTTCTGACAACTTACATCATACTTCCAACTTTCCCTGAGCAACCAATCTTTGGCGAACCTTAGATTGTCCTCAACAATTGCTTAATCACTTTAGTCATATCCAGTTCTAGACTTTTCCCTTCTCAATGCTTTAAGCATTTGGAAAAATTTAGAAAAGATGAATATTATAGCACATGAAATCGATTCTATATCTGAAGCATATGGGACACGATTCATGATGTCTCACATAAAGACATGATACTAGACCAGTCTTTTGCTACAATATTTTTTATTTGCCATGTTTTCAAAATTTAACTATGTAGAGGGATGCCGTAGTCATATCTGAATTTTGAGAACGTAATATAGAATTTCCTTAAGTCGAACCATTCAGACATAAAATTCATATATATTATTGACTAAAGATGATTAAAATCTTAATCTAAGCTTTAGAATTGAAATGAAGTATAATTTCCTCTCCCTTAATTATAGCAAAACAACTTTTCAACCTCTGCAACTTCATGAATTGAAACTTTGTTTTCTATAAATAACATTGCTAACTTGCAACACTAAACGTAATAATCATGCTCCCACTAACATGATGATTATCAGCATAACACTTATGCTCCCACTAGCTATGACATATTTCCAGAAATCTACTGGACTTCTGAAATTTAGATTCATACACCCTTTCTTAGATAGCTCACATGTGTGTCTAAACAATTTCCAGAACTATGAAAAGGGATGCCGTAATCATAGTCTCAATTGCTTAGCCATTTGCCATTTCTCATAAGTCCATGTTAGTGTGCTGGTTAACCACACGTGCTCCTCTAACGACTTTTGAAAATGCAAATAACACAATTGATATCTACGTAATATCTACTTAGTGAAAGCGTTTCCTCACCATCATTTTCATGAATCGGAGAAAAACCTTATGACACTTATATTTTATAGTGTATGAGTTCCTATCCATGTGAATTTGTCAAAACCATAATCACAAGATAAGGTTAGTGACAAATTCAGCCTTACATGGATTAAACTTGTTCAATATTAGTTTCTCGTCACCTTGGTAGCACAAGGCCCACCAATGCTTCCAGGTTGAACTCTGATAACTCACATGCAAATTCAACTTATTTGAAGTAGGTACAGAAATAAGAATTATGTCAACACGATAGGTTGTAAACCTTAAGTCATGTGCTAGTGATAAATTACAGGTTCTACTCTTGATTAAATCTTGAAACTCTTTCAGTATCTTTAAGGCTCCCACTGTCCCCTTGACATATAAGTTTCCCCAGTCAAGAACCATTCCTTGACAAAACAAATATTCAAGGGATAGTGCGGATTCTTATCAAGACTAACACTTCACACAATTGGTCTTAGTTGGTCTTTGTCTCATCTAAGACATCACAACTTACCAATCTCAAATGTACAAGGGTAGAAATATTTTACTCTTACATTTGACTAGTGTTAATAAATCTTACTTTATGTCACTCAAGGTTACAATCTTGGAGTATGACTCTAAGAATTGTTTTGGAACGAAGTATGACTCATCTTCTTGATTTTAACCAATCCAACAATTCATGACCTCTCTTCTTAGCCATAACAATGCACTAAGACGTCCTTAGAGTATGAATTTGTGATATGGTTTCATAATCATTAAGATGATCATGAAATATGATACTAAAGTACTCTCCCATCCTTTCAGATTTGAGAAACTTTTATCTTTCTGCCTAATTTGATTCTTCTCATTTGTTTTGTCATACATTCTAACCTTTCCAATGTTACAGAATTATACTTAACATTATAAGTATAATCATATTTACTAATCTTTAGTAAATCATGACAAATCAATCTTTGTGGTGGACCTTGACCAGTGCACACCCAGTGTACCTAATTCCTTAGTCCTTCAATTGACTCACATATACATGTGATCAAAGAATTAGTCTTAATTTTCAAAGATGAAAATTCACATTCATCATACAGTACAACTTGTATGATTCCAAGTTTCTGTCCAATTGAAACTTGGGTGATGAAAAACTTTCTTCATTTGGTAAATTCAGACACTACCACAAATGAAAGAATCAAATCCACTTTCCAATATTTCTATTACTAGAAACATATAAACAACAATTTTCCACAGATGCCATTGTAAGGATATTTTTGTTTAAAATAAATAAAATTAAAACCATTTTTTTTAAATAAAAAACTTTGCGGAAAAACTTATCCTTACAATCCACATGAAAACCTTGTTGTTATTTATTCCTATGTTATATATCATAACTCTCAAGCAACAACTCAAAATTCTTATCACCGAACCATGTGATTGAAACCCATCTTCGCAATCAGAATCAGCATTTACTTCTTTAAGCTTCCTTCTTTTCTTTTGATTCTTAAAAACATCAACATGTGACCCATTCACATTATGTAATAAGAATCTCCATGAGACTATCTCAGACTTAGCATTTACTTCTTTAAGCTTCCTATCAGTGGACTTTAACTGAAGTAGAGTCAAACTTTTTGACTTGATCAATCTTATGATTTTTCAGGTAAATATGGCAGCTTCGCAATCAGTGTCCCTCCCTTTGGTAATAAAACATATAGAGCCTTTGGTAATGGCACATGAGACTATCTCAGACTTAGCCTTTCTCTTTACCATTTGGTCAACCGAGTTGACTATGGCCGATCCCTTTCCATTGGGAAGAGAAATCTTTTTCTAGATATCCAATGCTACCATTGTCAATGTCCATTTAAGACTTGGGAAGTTGTTCTTTTAATCAAATTTGCTTTACTGGTGTTCCAAATCATTGTTGATTCCACAACACTAAGAAAATAGATAATATCATTAAGGGTCATGTCATATTCTACCTCATAGTAGTCCCAAAGAGACTCACTATGTTACTAAGAAAGTGATTGAACATCCAACTTTCACGAGACTTTGACACCCAACTCTCCCGGCTTGTCAATATGTGACTTGGTCTCCAAGATGTGAGAACACATAGACTATGCTTGCCAATAGGGATTGAGTGACTTTAAACTTTTCAAGAACTTGTGGGTGAGGGAGAATAATTGGAGGATGTGGAGGAAGTGAAGCATGATGTTGAGGGACACCATCTTCAATAGATTTTGAGATTCATTGAACTTTTCAATAGCATGTTTCAATCTCGAGTGTGCCCTCTCAAATTTTGTGACTGGGATGCCGAGGATCACAAAACAAGGTGTGAATAACCATACCAATTCACTTGGTACCCTTAATGTTATCACCTAATCAATGTGCCGGTTACCCACACACGCTCCATTGATCTATGACAAACATTAAGTCACCCTTCGTGATCCTTACTAGTCCAAGTTAATGTGCCGGTTACCCACACACGCTCCACCAACGACTTGGTAAGGTACAAAGTGTGAATTCCATGGGCTAGCACCAAATTCACATTTTTCCTAAAGTAAGTAAGATTGGGAATTAAAAAATATTTAGTTACTTTATAATAATCATTATACTTTTAATGAGAATTTAAAGTCATTGTCCTACCCGTTCGGCTAACGACCCTCCACCGATCAAGCAAGCGGTGGGTGAGAGTGGACACCCATTAAGTCGCCATTTTATAGGCAACAACCTTATACCCACCTTATAGACCGGCTTCGTGAATGAGGCCTACTAATGGTAAAACGACTTGTTCTTATACATATATATATATATATATATATATATATATATATATATATATATATATATATATATATATAATAATTAACCAATAATGTTATAAATAGTATAAGTGTTGAATTTTAACTTTTAAAATTCTAAGTGTTGGAATTAAAGTTTATTAAAGTGTGTGAAACTTTTCCAAATTCCAAAACTTGAGGGCAAGTTTTGAACAATTCATAAACTTTTGGATATTCATAACTTACGAGTTTTAATTAAGTGTTTTAAAGCTTTTAATGAAGAGTCTCTTGGAAATCCATAACTTGAGGACCAGTTATGGAGTCCATCAAACATTTATGGGAAAAACTCTTCAAGAAAATGTAACCTACAACTTCTTAAAAAAAATTAAAAGAAAACCTCTTGGAATTCCATAACTTGAGGACAAATTAAGAATTCCATTAAAACACATTAAGATCAAGAATTAACTAACAAACAATTTGCAAATAATTCCTATGATCTAACAAAACTCATATGAACATGAACATCCACATCAACAATTTCATGAATCATATGAACACATATAAAATTGAAATTTTGATTATAACTTTGAAATTGTTCCACCATCATCATTACCACATCAAAAAACAAGTTTTATGAGTCCAAAACAGTTTATGGTAATGATTCTAGACCAATTCCAGCACCAAAACTCGAAGATATGCTGTCTGCGGGTCCAACTCGTCGAGTGCGTGAACCAACTCGCCGAGTTGGATGAGTTTTGCCTTGGACTCGTCGAGTCCCTTCATGGACTCGGCGAGTCAGTTGTGCAGACAGCATACAATCTTCGATTTTCAGCAATTTGCATCAAGTATTCAAACAAGCAAGCCTAGGCTCTGATACCACTGTAGGGTTTTGAGCAATCTAACACTTCCTAAGTGTGCATGCAACCTTAATAAACCTTGGATCTATGTTTGTCTAAATACATGCAAAATAATAATTTTCCAAGGTTTATAACCTATCTAACATGGCATGGGGAACATTTCAACATAAAGAGTTAGAAGAGATTACATAACTTTTTGATGAGTTTGGTTCTTGAAGAGTTTGAGGGCCAAGCACCAATAGTGTGAATGCCTCAAATGGAATCACAAATCACCACAAACTCTTGGAAAACTTTGAGAGAGTGTATACACTTTTATATTTCGGCCACACACAAGCTCACACACACTAGTTCACTAGTTACACTAAGACACCATTTCATGCTCCATAAGCACGCTTATATAGTGTGCATGGTTAGGGTGAAACCCTAATAACCCATGACCTTTCCTTTCCAAGGATCCATGGGTTAAAAGCTCCATGGATCATCCATGGACTTCCATATAAGCCTAGCCCATTAACAAAAGAGCATTAGCCCACACTATATAAAACCAGTAGCCCATAATTTAATTAGTCTTCCTTTTAATCTCTAAATTAATTCATAATTAATTTAAGACTAAAACTAATTAAATAACATAATCTCATATTAATATATTATAACTTATAATATATTAATAAACATATGTGTATAACTTTCATAAAATTATCCATAAATAGTTTGGATGAGATGCAACCCAAATGGACCATGCCGGGTCGGGTCAAGTATATACCAAATAAGTTATGGACTTAGACATCTTATCCAACATTTATATGGGAGGAGGTGTCAGACACCCATCTATTGGGGAGAGGTAGGACAGCTAGTGATGGGTAGCACTGAGATAGTGCTTAAGATGAGTGAGCAAATACAACAAGTCAGACAGAGGTTACTGACAGCTTAGAGCCGCCAGAAGATTTATGACGATAGGCGGCGATCCAAGCTCGAGTTCCAGGTCGGAGACTTTGTACTCCTGAAGGTATCTCCTTGGAAAGGAGTGATTCAATTCAGGAAGAGGGGAAAGCTACGGCCCCGATACATTGGTACTTTCAGGGTAATCTCCATAGTGGGAAAAGTAGCATACCATTTAGAGATACCCGAGGAGTTGGGTCTGATCCATGACACCTTCCACGTATCCCAGTTGAGGAAGTGTATAGCCAATGAGACGGCGGTAGTGCCGCTAGAGGATATTCAAGTGGATTTGAGTCTGAATTACGTTGAGAGGCCGATCGCGATATTGGATCGGAGGTCAAGGTTCTGAGGAACAGAGAGGTGCCCCTGGTTCAGGTCCAGTGGCAACATCAGAGAGGGTTCGAGTTAACTTGGGAGCCGGAGACGGAGATGCGGGAGCAGCATTCGGAGTTTTTTGCAGAATGAGACTTCGAGGGCAAAGTCTAATTATATTGTTGGAGAATTGTAACATTCGGATTTCCAGGTATCATAATTTAAGTATTTCTTTGAGACGATAAGATGAACTCGACGAGTTGACGCTGAAACTCGTCGAGTAGGATCGCGACTGATGACTCGGATTAATGAATGGACTCAATGATTCGGAGAGTCGACTCGACGAGTCCGCACTGTGGACAGAGACCCTAAATCTTCAGGCATGTGCCCTATTTAAGGGTCCTTATGGCCTTCATTTGCGGCCACTCATACCCTCAAGAGACACCATTCGAACCAGAGAGCATAGAGAGAGAGTGTATGTGGGAGCTAATTTCTTCACCTTAGAACATTCTTGCAAGGATGAAGGAGGGGATTCAAAGCTAGGTTGTTTAAGGAGCTCAGATCTGCTATCACTTCATTAAAGGTTGATGATTGAGATATGAATCCATACCTATTTTCATGTATATAGTAGATCCCATGAATCTAGGTTTTCTTTACCCCTTCTTTAGTTGGGATTTTGAGCATATGGAGTCCCAGTGAGGAATAAACTTTGGATCTGGACCTTGAGAGGTTCAGAGAGTCCTAACCATCTAGCTTTATGCAGTCCCATGAGAGTTTTAAGTCTAGGTTACCATTTTATGAGTTATTTCATCAAATAGAGCCATATGACTAACATAGATGGATAGAAAGATGCTTAGAGAGAGAGACATAGAAATAGAAATAGAGATGCATATGTTGCGTCCCAGGTCACATCTTCCGATCACGTTACGAGAGCAACATATGACTGACAGAGGGGATAAGAAAGAAAAATAATTTCACATAGACCTACTTTATCAGAACCCCCAGTTACCCTATCAGCACCAGAATTATGGACATAACTCCATACATCGAAAAAGTGCTGAGGCGCGGTTCTATTAAATTAACTTTAATGTATCTCGCAGGCTCCCTTGTTTATCTCACTGCTCAAATCTATCCAATCATCGTTTGGTCAGTCCAAATGAAACTATATAAGTCCAGATGAGTTAACATTGTCTACTCCTTTAATTTGGAATCCTTCATGCCTACCAGCACATTGAACATAGAGTCTAAACAGTTTAGCTTCAATGCATTACCCACATTTCATATTGCCCTTTAGCTCTAAACTTCATATCACTTCCCAACAATACTTACAAAAGAAAACATATTTTTTTATTTTTGATTATATATATATATATATATATATATATATATATATATATATATATATTGATTTGTCCTGTAAATTGTTCATGGAGAAGAAATTAAATAAACAAATGCGTAAATTTAAACACACAAAAAATAGAAAAATAAAAATAGAAACTTACTCTTTGAAACGAATCATTTTTAGAAAATCCACAAGCACATCGAAACGTGCTTTACTAAAGGGTTTGGTAAACAAATCCACCACACTATTATCCGTGTGAATTTGTTCCAAACGAATGAGTTTACGCTCATAACAGTCTCGAATAAAATGAATTTTAATGTCAATGTCCTTGGTTTTTGAATGTTGAACTGGATTTTTAGCAATTTTAATAGCCACATCATTATTGAAAAAAATGGAAGTGTTAAGAAAGTTCAAACCAAAATCCAACAATTGGTGTTGAATCCAAACAACTTGAGAGCAACAGGATGACGCGACAATGTATTCAGCCTCAGCCGTTGAGGTCGACACCATTTTCTGTTTCTTGCATTTCCATGACACCAATCGATCCCCAAAAACTGACATCCACCCGATGTAGATTTCATGTCAAGATCACACCCTCCATAGTTGCTGTCAGCAAAAGCACATAAATCAAAATCGGGATTTTTAGAATACCAAAGACCCAGTTTAGGGCTACCTTTAAGGTACCTAAAACTCCCCTTAACAATAATTAAATGGGAGAGTTTAGGATTAGCCTGATAACGAGTGCTTTGACAAACGGAAAACATGATGTCAGGTCTACTGGCAGTCAGATACATCATAGATCTGATCATCGATCGATATTTAGTTTGATCTATGGATTCCCCATCTAGATCTAGAGTCAACAGTAGTCTTTCTGCCATTCTAGTTGAAGCAATTTTTGAATCGTTAGAACTGAACTTTTCTAGCATCTCTTCCACATATTTGCCTTGATGCAATTATATTCCAGCCAAACCCTGTCCAACTTGTAACCCTAAGAACATCGTCATATCACTTAGCGAGCTCATTTAAATCTCATATTCATTACATCCTCGAACTCTACACATAGCTATGTGCTTGTTGACCTGAAAATGATGTTGTCTATGTAGATCTGCATGACAATCAAATATGTATCCACTTTCTTAATGAATAATGTTTGATCGATCATTCCCTTTTTTTATACGTGCTCAAGCAGATGTTCAGTTAGAGTAGCATACCAAGCTCTAGGAGTCTGATGTAAACCATATAAAACCTTATCCAGTTTATAGACACGATTTGGAAATTTTGGATTGACAAACCATGGAGGTTGATCAACATAAATCTCCTCCTTTATGATTCCGTACAAGAAGGTTGTCTTGACATCCATTTGATAAACTGTAAATCCCATGTAGGAAGCATATGCTAGGAATATACGAATGGTTTCCAAATCCCATGAAATTTTATGTGACTGTTACATTTTCCCTTGATAGAACCTCAGCTTCTTCGGGAGTAAGATGAGTGAGTTCGATGTTAGAAATAGACTTTTGAGCTGGCGAAGTCAAAGGTTTATTTGGAGTAGTGGCCTCCACTGTAGGAGATTCAGAAATGACCACAGATGGTTTGAATGACCCAATGACAACATACTCCTCATCATCTTCAATAGCTACACTCGAACCTGAGTATGTACCTGAAGTATCATCTGAAAACACATTAAATGATTTAAACAAATAGGTGTAATAAAATAACCAATCTGGTCCAACTCGAGCATCTGTCACGTTTTCTTCCAGCCAACGCACATCGAATAACTCCATGATCTGTTTGGTGGATTTTTGTAGACTCGATAAACAGTGCGTCCGACATATCCTAGAAAATAGCAATCATCAGCCTTTTAATTAAACTTAGGAGTTGATTCCAAGTGAAGTATTGTGCAGGGGAATCCAAAGATTTTCAAGTCAGCAACAATTGGCTTGTGACCATATAGAAGTTCTTATGGGGTCTTCATCTACACTTTGATGATCAAAACATGGTTTCGAACATAGCACGTTGTGTTGATGGCTTTAGCCCAGAATAAGACTAGTAATTTAGAGTCATAAAGCATCGTCCTTGCTGCATCAATCAGTGCGATTTCGCCGTGCTGCTACACCATTTTTTTTTGGTGTCCTAGCAGCACTGTGCTGACGCAATATACCCTTTTCAACAAAAAAATGATCTAGGACAACATTCTTGAATCCTATGCCATTATCACTTCAAATCTCCTTCACCTTCTCATTGGTCTTATTTTCAATGAGCATAATAAAACTTTTGATAAGTTCAGTAGTTTCACTCTTATTAGATAAGAAGAAGAGCCAGGTGAAACGTGAGTAATCATCAGTTAATACCAAAAAATAAGAGTTCCTATTGATTCTCAGAATGTTGACGGGACCAAATAAATCCATATACAGCAGCTGGAGAATATTGTTGATTATGTTGACCAGCTTGGGCTTGTGTGATTTCCGATGATGTTTGCCTTGTGCACAGGCCACACATTTTTCAAAGGTGATGAAATCCTTTAATGGAAGACCACGAACAATATCATTGTTAGCAAGATGATTGAGGTTCTTAACGTTTTCATGACCTAGACAACGATGCCAGAGCATAGCATTATATTCTGAGACTTTTGAAAATAGACATGTTACTTGCTCGGGAACATTGTGGTTGATGTCGATGATATATGCATTCCCTTCATGCTTAGATCTTACCAAAATACAATCCTATGGTATAATAATACCAGGCTTCAAAATTAAACACTTCCTGTTTGTAAAATGAGTTGAAAAGCCTTTGTCACAAATCTGAGAGATGCTCAGTAAACTATGTTTCAACTCTAGAATATAATTAACATTTTCAAAACTCAAAACTCCATTGGTAATCGTACCCTTCTAAGTGATTTTTCCTTCTTATCCACCCACAAACGAAACATACCCTCCATTAAAATTTTGAATGTCATACAGTTGAGAGATGTCTCCTATCATGTGCCCGGAACAACCACTATCAACATACCAATGTCTTATGATATTCCTTCATAGTTGTTACTGCACAATGTGCAAGATCAATTACATTTGGGAACCCAGTCCATAGTGACATTGGGTTGACCATTTTTATTTACACACAAAACTTCTTGCCATACCATGGCCTTTGAATCAAATAATATACTTGAATATTTTAAAGGACGGTGAGGTGATTAGGCCGTAGAACTTTTGGGTACCCATCTATAATCAAGTTTAAGAATTTTGTTACTAACATAGATCGGGGACTTGACATTTGATTTTGAAAAATTCTTATCCTTTGTGTTTGACGTTTTGGGTGTCCATATTAGGTTAGATGATGGCCCATGAGATGACTTTGGTGACACCAATATTAGTTTGACTACATTCAGTTTCGCCAAGCTATCTATTATAATTTGTTTCAAAATCTCTTTGTCTTTATTTTCTTTACCAACTTGATTTCTGTCCTTACTTGCATTCCAATCACCATCATTGGAATGTGACCTCGAGGAATTTCTTTTGAAAGACCTTCCACGTGATACGTTCTGCTTACATTGTTCATAGTATGGAACATATGCACGACTTGGGTAGTTTCTAGCAATATGTCCTAGTGTTCCATAGTGGAAACAGGTATGCTTCTTCATGTAAAAACTGTTACTACTTGTCCCTAGTTGCATGTCTAGATTGTGTCCACAAGTACACGTGCAGTTTGCATTCTGTTTGACTTGTTTTGTTGGACTATATTTACTAACAGTAGGTCCATTAATATTTGAACTCACAACCACATCATCACAAATATTTGAAACAAAAGAAGTATCAGTTTTGAAAGAAACATTGTTTGAACAATCAACCAGATTTTAAAAATAGCAGTATCAACTTTCAAAACATTATTTTAAAATGTAGTGTCATTTTTCAAATAAAAAACACTTTCTCCATCCTCTTTCCTATCTTGCACTAGGGATTCATCTGCATATGAGGTAGAAACGCTAGTATCGTTCACCCTATCATTATTGACTTACTCAACTAAAGTAGGTTTTCCATACTGTAGGTGTGCTTCTCTTACTATTTCTTCCTCAGACAGAGGAATAAAAGTGTAGTTATTATTGAATGGAAGGGGAACACTATCATAACCAAGACCTACATTCTTTTTACCTTGCCATTTAAGTTGTTTTTCAATCATTTTCTCAACTTTCTTACTTGACACATCAAATTTTTTAAAATTAAAATCTGCATTTACAAACTTATTTTTTCATGTGTCAAGCTTGGCAGTTAGACTGACAATCATTTCTTGAGCAAAATCATAGTGTTCACATTTAGTGTTAGATTCTTCTTGAAGTTTTCTACAATCCATTGTTTTGTCCTCTAATTTTTCTTTTAAAGGTTTTTTGGGCCTTTATGAGAGTATAGCCCTTGGTTTTGGCCTCTAATTCTTCTTTTAAAGGTTAATAATTCATGTTGATCACGATAATGTTTAATTTTCTCACAACAGGCTTAAGAATAGCTAGTTTCACTAACCTCTTTTGTGGCAGGTGTATTAGAGACCAAGAAGGTGAATTGCAGTTCCATCATTTCTTCTTTAGCTTCTTCCACTTTTGAATTCTCACTGATCTGTGCTGTTTGTTGCCTCATGTCCTGTCAGATACAGCGCCTGCATTTGATCCTCCTAGTTGAAGCTTTGTGCCACCATTGCCAAGTTAGTTGTTTCATTGTTGGCTGCATCTCCTCTGTTATTCCCTGCATGCACCAACATCCTATCGGGATTGTTCCTGGTGTCTAGGTTAGTGCATTCACAAGCAAAATGACTTGGAACGTGATAGTTGAATCACCAGAGCTTGCTCTTGTTGAACCACACCTTCTTCTCCACATTCATTCCCCAATTGTTCTTCCATGTGCACTAAGTAAACTTCTTTTCCCTGAACATAGCCATAGCAATTTTACACATGATGTCCATCTCTTCCACGTCCTCAAGATGAATCTGATCCAGTTATCCAACCATGATTGGAGTGGAAAAATCTCCTGCCAAGAGTGTATTATAACAATTCATAAACCCAGAAATTAGAGCCATTTTTCTTTAGCTTCTTTGGGAATTTATGAAGGCTGAACTATGCCTTTGGTATTAGAACTTGAGCTAGAAGAACCTGAGGGCGCCAGATGTTGATGAGGCATAACGGGATGAGCAAGATATGTATGTTAAGAAGAGAAGGCATTATTTGATGAGATTCTTAGATTGGAAGTAGATTAGGAAGTCGCATGATTGATTTCACATTCATGTCCCAACTGTGTGGAAGAAAGTTCAACAACTTCTTGTTGATCTTAGTTTTTGGTAGATCTATCCCAGCTGTACTCATCTTAGTAGTGAGAGTAACAAATCTTTGCAGCTGAACTTCAACAAACTCCACAAATACATGATTAAACATGTTGAACCACTATTGAAGGAGGTCTTATATACTTTGTCTCATGTCCTCATTCCCTTCATAAACCTCAATTAATGCCTCCCATAAATCCTTTGCAGACTCATATTGCCTAAAGCGTTGGGCAATTTCAGGATATAAGGCCATCGTAAGAGTGGCAAGAGCTCTGTCATGTTCCTCAACCTTTTCAAAATCCTCATCCACGTAGTTCTCTATTTTCTTATCAACAACGGTTTTAGCTTCATCATTCAAAGTTGTTGTAATCCTGACTGGACCTCTAAGAATGCTCCTCCATATTCTGGTATCCCTCATTTTAATGTAGTACCCATGATAGAATCCAACTCTTGATGCATTGAACTGGTACATTCCATTTTAATTAATAAAGAACCGAGAATGTCAAAACCCAAAGTTTAACCGAAAACTAGAAATTTCAAAAACTGAGTTGATTGAAAACTTCAAGAATTAAAGAATGAAAACAGATGATTTCAGTAAAGAATCAACACCGATAAGATTAATTTCTCGAATAGATTTTGGTCTAAGTACTGACCAAAACCTCAGGCTTTGACCAGATAACCACCGAAAACCCTTCAGAATGATTCAACCGAAAACCTCGATTTGTTATATTACAAAATACCAAAATCCCTTAAATTTCGTGATTTAAATGATAACAGTCCAAATCCAATCCCAATAAATCAGAAGAATATGCCTAAAATTCCCGATGAACATGAAGAACACCAAGAACAGTTTCACGAAGAACACAAAAATTTATCAATTTAACCAAAAATTTCGATTAAATCAAAACTTCAAAACAAGAAGATATCAAACCCAATGTCCTTGAATCGATTGATACCCTTTCTTGCTATGATATCAATTGTAAGTCCGAAACTATGGATCTTATGCAATATCAATCTTAATTGCTTAAAGAATGCGGAATATTACTCAAACAATAATTTAGGAACACACACATATAACTTGGGCCGGAAGTATTGTAGTTGGGCCGTAATGGGCCATATATTCCATTAATAAATTTTGAAAATGGACCTTGGACCCATTAACCAAGGACGACTCTTCGGCCATTAGGAAAGGATTTGGGGTTGATTTTTAAGTTTGGCCATAATCAAACTCTAATCTTGGGTTAATATTGTTAATGTTCAGCACTAGTGGTTTCGGACTTTTAAGAGAGTAGCTATTGTATTCATGAGTTAGAGGTGAGTCTTCTCACCATACCTATGGGTCTACAACACCAAGGCTGGCCCACTATTTGATCATGTTATATGTGTGTTATTTGTTTATGAAATGATATGTTATGTGATATTATGTTGGTATGGAAGACCCCAGGGGGAGCCCGTGGCATTGGATATAAGTCCATATGGGGTAGCCCATAGCATTCCTAGGTTAAGACCATGTAGGGTAGCCCATGGAATTGGATGTAAGACCATGTTGGGTAGCCCATGGCAGTTCTAGATAAAGACCGTGTGAGGTAGCCCATGGCATTCTTGCTGATTATATTGCATGGTTTATGTGGTGTGTTATAACTTTATTGGCTAGTAGGATATGTGTATGTGAATGTGTGTTGTATGCTCTGGGAAACTCACAAAGCATTTCTCTTACAGGTTGTTGATTTGTTTCAGGTACTTCTGAGCCCAAGGGCAAGGGCAAGGCGTGATGATGTGGTGCACACTCTATCTCTCTTTTTAATGTATTTGGGACCCTCTAATGTTTTAAAAGGAAAACAAAAATGTAATGAATGTTTTTTTTAAGACATATGTATCGGAAACTATGGTTTATGAGATTGGTTTTGATTAACTTAAAAAGAAATTTTTTCTTTGTAAAATTAGGTCGTTACAAGTTGGTATCAGAGTCTTGGTTTGAGGGATTCGATCACATCCTCTGTTGTGTCAGGACTCAAACTAAGGAGGTGATAAAATGTTTTCAAAAGTAACCTAAAACGAATTTAAAAGAAACCCAAAAGATGAGAGTGCAACATACAAGATCAGCCGAGCCAAGTAAGTAGTTTCCAAATTTGAATAACCATATGATACTGATATTGAGCTTTGTTGATTATATGGAACCTGCTAAGTGTGTTTTTTTAAAATTGTATATGGTTAGGAGCTTATAGCCTCGGAACGGTTGATTTAGCCTCATTTTATTTTCCTCGTTTGGATATAGTCTTAGGGTAGAATCTCTTATTCAAAAGTCTATTTGATCCTTTCTATGTATAATTTGCATGCATAAGAGCAGCCGATCATGAATTGTTTGGTTGATATGAGTGGAGCGAGTCTTAGGACAGTCTGAGGCTGATGTATTTGCTAATTGTGGGATATGGTTGGGTTGTGGGACAAATCAAAGTCATCAGGTAGAGCAGTACGGAAAGGTACAGGTAGGTGTGGAAGATAGTATTGGGGTCGTACTACTGGAAGCACAAGACCTGTACCCGAAGCATTGCTAGATCTGACGACCTCGAGGAGGACCAGTGTGGGAAGATCCCCTTATATATAGAAATCCTGATCATTTTAATTCATGATATTTCAGTTCAGCATGGTAATGACACGGTTGGGAACAGGGGGATCAGGATCAGGATCTAGATCCAAGGCTGGGTCAGGCAGTACAACTGATGGTATTGATGAGAGGATACGTGAGTTGATTGTTGCCAAGGTTACAATCGGCATCCTTGATGAGACCCCAGTCATCTTTAGGATGGTGAAGGAGGGTATGATGGAGATCATGTTGGATTAATGTCTAAGTCCATAACTATAATTGGTAAAACTTGACCCGACCCAGCATGGTCCATTTGGGTTGCATGGCATCATGCACATGGATAGACTAAAATGAGAGAAATAACACTTAAGGTTTATTAATATATTATAAGTTCTAATATATTAAGAAGGTTATTTAATTAGTATTGATCAAGAATTAATTTGGAATTATTAAGTGATCAAAAGGAGACTAATTAAATATATGGGTTGATTGTGTAAATCATTCATTCTTATATATATGGGCTTGTGATCCAAGATTCCTTATGTTGGACTAAGTCCATGGGGTGACCCATAGATACTCCATGGAGGTTAAAATCCATGGAGCATAAGGAATGGGTAAAGTCATGAGTTACATGGTGTAACCCTAATAGCCACCATATAAAAGAAACCCATGGCTCAAGAAATCGATACCATATGTGTGTGTGTGTGAGGGCTAAACGATTTCATGGAGTGTTCAAGTTTCTCTCTAAGTTATTCCAAGTGCTTATGGTGTTGTGTGAACCATTTGAGGTGTCACACTTGGGGCACTAGGCATTCAAGCTTCATGAAGACAAGCACCAACAAAAGGTATGTTATTCTAACTTGTGTTATTCAAAGTTTTGTATGCTAGAATAGTACAATACCTTGGAAAGTTGATATTTGCATGTATAATAGAGAAAACATAGATCCAAGGTATTTAGGGTTGCATGTACACTTAGGAGTGTTAGATTGCTCAAAACCCAACAGTGGTATCAGAGACTAGGCTTGTTTTCTTATTGTACTTGCTTAAACTGGTTAAAAATCAACTTTTGGTGCTGTCTACCCAGCAGACTCGCCGAGTCCATGAAGGGACTCGATGAGTCCAAGGCAAAATCCATCCAACTCGTCGAGTTTTGTTCATGCACTCGATGAGTTGGACCCCCAGACAGCATATTTTCGAGTTTTGGTGCTAGAATTGGTCTAAAATCATTACCTTTGACTGTTTTGGGCTTATAAAACTTGTTTTGAATGTCGTAATGATTGTGTTAAACCAATTTCAATGCTATAATAAAATTTTCAAGTTTATATGTGCTCATGTTATTCTTGAAAGTTATTGATTATGAATGATCATGCTTATGAGTTTTGCTAGATCATAGGAATTGTGTGCAAATAGTTTGTTGATATAATTCATGATCTTGTTAAAAAATTGTATGGAGTTCATAACTTGTCCTCAATTTATGAATTTTCAAGAATTTTATGTTTCCTTGATTTATGAGTTAGTTTAGGTTGATAATGAAAAAATTATGTTTTAGTTGTTTTCAATCCATATTAGTCTAAAAGAAGTTCAGAAAATATGTTTTTGTAACTTGTCTTCAAGTTATGTGAAAAGTCATATAAATTCCCAATCTTAGTTACTTAGGAAAATGTGAAAAGGTGCTAGCCCATAAAATTACACTTTTTACCTTACCAAGTCGTTAGTGGAGTGTGTGTGGTTAACCGGTACACTAACATGGACTAGTAAGAGTGGCAAAGGGTAACTTGACTTTATTATAGATCGGTGGAGCGCGTGTGGTTAACCGGCACATCGATTAGGTAATATTGTTGAGGGTACCAAGTCAATTTGTATGGTTATTCACACCTTGTTTGTGATCCTCGGCATCCCAGTCACAAACTTGAGAGGGCACAATCGAGATTCAAACATGCCATTGAAAAGTTCAATGTATCTCAAAATATCTAGGAGTTTCAAAACCAATAAAACCCAATAATAAAATATTTCGTTTTCATGGTGGAAATCGGTAAATCGTCATTTACCTACCTTCAACTATTTTATAATTTGGATGATGGCATCCCTCTTCCAGTTATAAATAGGTTGTTGGGTCCTAGCCTTAATATTTCATATTGGGTGTTATATTAAGGACTTTAAATCAACTAACTTGAATTTCTCCCATTATAGATGTCTAGTTTAGACAACTATGGTCTTCCTAAATCTTTAGGAACAAGCTTCCTAATGAAGATGATATCCCAAATGGCAATGAAGGTGAAAGATCAATCCCTTTGTTGGGCATTTGTGGGACCAGAAATCATACTTCACTTAATCCACCTCCTCCAATAAATCTCCCTATCCCACAAGTTTTAAAACTTGATAAGTTCTAAGTCACTCAATCCCTATTGACAAGCAAATTTTATATGTGCTTAGATCTTGGGGATTAAGCCACATATTGACAAGTCGGGAGAGTCGGGTGTCGAAGTCTAGACGTAGTTGGCTGCTGACTTGGTTCTTCAGTCACTCCCTGATGATAGGTCGCGACAAGACCCTTAATGATCTTACCTATTTGCTCGAAGATGCTAAATCAGCAATGATTTGGAGTATTAGTAAAGCAAATTGAATTGGAAGATCTACTTTCCAAACCTATTTGGACATTGAAAATGGTGACAATGGAGGTCCAGGAAAAACCTTCTCTTCCCAATGGAAAGGGATCGGCCATAGTCAACTCGGTTGACCAAATGGTAAAGAGAAAGGTTAAGTTTGTGATAGTTCCATGTACCGTTTCCAAAGAGTCCATATGATTCTGTTGCCAAAGGAAAGGCATTGGTTGCGAAGCTGCTAAATTTACCTGAAACATCTTATTGCATAATGTGACGAGGTCACATGTTGATGTTTTAAGAATCAAAGAAAAAAGTGAAGAAACTTAAAGGAAGTATATGCTGATTCTGATCGCGAAGATGGATTTCGATCGCATGGTTCGGTGATCAGAATTTTGAGCTGTTACTTAAGAGTTATGATATATTGCTTAGGAATAGATAACAACAAGTTTTGATTTTATTTATTTTAAGTATCCTTACAATGGCATTTGTGAAAAAAATTGTTGATTATATGTTTCCATTGATAAGCAATATAGGAAATGGATTTGATTCTTTCATTTGTGGTAGTGTCATAGTTTACCAAATACGGAAAGATTCTCATCACCCAAGTTTCAGTTTGATAGAAACTTGGAATCATGCAAGTTGTATTGTGTGATGAATGAGAATTTTCATCTTTGGTAAATTAAGACTAATTCCTTGTTCACACTCGCATGTGAGTCAAGTGAAGGACTAAAGGATTGGGTACACTTGGTTGTGTGCTGGTCAGGTCCACCACAAAGGTTGATAAGATTTACTAAAGTTTAGTAAATATAATTATGCGTAAAAGTTTAAGTGTAATTCTGAAACATTGGAAAAGTTTCAATGTATGGCAGAATGAAAAAGAAGAATCAAGTAAGGCAGAAAGATAAAAGTTTCTCCAATCTGAAGAGATGGGAGAGTACTTGTGTATTTTGTGTTATGATTATCTTAGTGATTATGAAACCATGTCACAATTGATCCTCTGAGGACACCTTAGTTCATTTTGTTTGACTAAGGAGAGGAATCGTGAATTGTTGAAATGGTTAGATCAAAAGATAAATTATACTTCGTTCCAAAATTAAATCTTACAGTCATACTCCAAGATTAAGCTTTGAGTGACATAATCTTAAGAAAGGTTTATAACACTTGTTGAATGTAGAGTAAAATGTGTTCTTACTCTCGTATATTTGAAATTGGTAAGTTGTGATGTTTAGGATAAAACAAAGACCAACTAAGACCAATTATGAGAAGTGTTTAACTTGATAAGAATCTGCACTAACTCTTGAATATTCGTTTTTGTCAAGGAATGGTTCTTGACAAAGAGAGTCTTATATGTCAAGAGGTCAGTGGGAGCCTTAAAAGGATCTTAAGATAGATTCAAGAACTAATCAAGAGTTTTGTTAATCACTAGACCACGACTTGAGGTTGTAACCTATCGTGTTGACATATTTTGTGCCTATTCCAGTTAAAGTTGGTTTTTCATTGGAGTTCTAAGAGTTCTCAACTGGTTGCATAACAACTTAGAAGCAATGGCAGGCCCTTGAGCTGCCAGGTGGCAAGAAATTAGATTGAGTTCAGTCCATGTGAGTTTGGATTTGTCATTATCCTTGTCTTGTGACTATGGTTTTGACAATTCACATGGATAAGAACACATACACCATCAAAATCTAAGTGTCATAAGGTTTCTCTCTGATTCATGAAAATGATAGTGAGGAAACTCTTTCACTAAGTAGATTTAAGTGGATAGCAAGTGTGAAGTTTGCATTCTCATGTCGTTAGTGGAGTGTGTGTGGTTAACCGGCACACTAACTAATGAGAATGGTAAAGGTTTTGACTCACATGTGAGCTATCTAAGGAAAGGGTTAGACTCCAGGTGTATGGTTTGATAAAGTCTTATCAAGACAATCTAGTATCAGAAATCTGATTGATTTCTAGGTACATGTCAAAGCTAGTGGGAGCATAAAGTGTTATGCTAGATAGATAATAGTCATTATGCTAGTGGGAGCATGATGATTATGTTGCAAGTTAGCAATGTTAATTATAGAAAACAAAAGTTTCAACTCTCTTTGAAAAAGTTGTTTTACTATAATTAAGGGAGAGAAATTTATACTTCATTTCAATTCTACAAGCTTAGATTGAGATTTTAATCAACTTTAGTCAAGAATATATATGAATGTTATGTTGAAATGGTTCAACATAAGGAATTTCTATATATGTTGCTTTCTCAAAATTCGATTATGATTACGGCATCCCTCTTCATAGTTCGAATTATGAGAACATGGCAAATAAAAATATTATAGCATGAATCGTATCCCATATGCTTCGGATATAGGATCGATTGCATGTGTTATAATATTCATCCATTCTAAATTTTCCTAATGCTTAGGGCGTTAAGAAGGGAAAGCAGATTAGAACTCGATATGACTAAGATGATTAAGCAATTGTTGAGAACAATTTGGGGTTTTCCAAAGTTTCGTTACTCATGGAAAATTGGAAGTATAGAGTAAGGATCTTATTGACATATTTTGGAAAGAGGCAACTCTTGTTCAAAAGTGATGGTCAAGATGGGAATATGGAATTGTTTCCATAGGTGGAAGTTATTCTTTGAATAAATGAAAAGAAGGATGTTCAAAGGAATGTACTTTGAATTTGAGACTTCATCTCCATGGAATTGCTTTCCATTGGAAGACTTTGTAATGTTTGTTGCCAAGTCTTTGTGACTTGTGTGAATATCATCACAAGAGGATCATTGCATAGATTACGGTAAATGACAAGAACGTGGTATTCTCACATTTACAATAAGGATTGGGATTGTGAAATGAGAATCATTGAAGTCATGTTCAATTGATATACATTTCACAAAGAGATGACAATATGAAAACATAGTGTGCATACTTGGAGTATGGCATAGCTATTGTTTAGAGAAACATAGTATGCATGCTTGGAGCATGGCATCACTACTGTTTCAATTCAAGTATTAAGTTGATTAATCGAAACATGAATAATGAGTGATCAATATGGTGCTTAGATAAAAGGTGTTTTATTTACGCTCAAAGTGTTGAGGCCACATAGGACTAGTATTATTTTGTGTTTCACTTTGCATGTTTTGACTTCCAGAATAACTAGGTCACTCTCCCGAATGACCAAGTTATTCAAACCATCCACAGTCGATCATATGTTGGAAGTAGATATGAATCAAGACTGTCGTGAATTTGGCTTGTATGATTTGTCTAAAGTGCTTTAGACAATGCAATAGTTGCTACAACATTCATGAGTACTCATAAGGGCTGAGTATTGGATTCAACCCACGCTCATTTGGATTCGCTTCATGGATTTTATCACGAGTGAATCATGAGACAATAATATCTTATATTCTTCAAACCTAGAGATATGAGTTGTTGACTATGAGTTGGTTATACATTGATTGCACGTAAACGCATTGGTAACTCGATGTTATAAAACGTGCCTTTGTGTATGATTCAACAAATAATTAGTACAAGCATATGAGTCGAAGTTTAACCATTCCTTTTACCTTCGGGATAAAAGCGATATCTGTGGGCCCCTCGATGATTTGATGATGACAAATGGAAGTGCTTGGCCGGGCCAGGACTGATTTGATTTGTTCAATTAGTCAGTCGTCATAAATCAGAAATCGGGAAAAACAAATGGACAGAGAGAATGATTATAATCCATGTCTCAGTCCATATGATATCTAGAATGGAGGAATATATGATCCCTTATCTAATGGACAAGTCATTGACAAAGGTCAGAGTTCATCTACAAGGTCAGAATTCGACAGAAGCTTTTGAGAGTTACGATTGCTAGTCGGGTTTTGAAGTTATACTTGCAATAATAGTTTTAGACTTATCCAAGTGGGAGACTGTTGGATTAATGTCTAACTCCATAACTATAATTGGTAAAACTTGACCCGACCCGGCATGGTCCATTTGGGTTGCATGGCATCATGCACATGGATAGACTAAAATCAGAGAAATAACACTTAAGGTTTATTAATATATTATCAGTTCTAATATATTAATAAGGTTATTTAATTAGTATTGATCAAGAATTAATTTGGAATTAATTAAGTGATCAAAAGGAGACTAATTAAATATATGGGTTGATTGTGTAAATCATTCATTCTTATATATGTGGGCTTGTGATCCAAGATTCCTTATGTTGGACTAAGTCCATGGGGTGACCCATGGATACTCCATGGAGGTTAAAATCCATGGAGCATAAGGAATGGGTAAAGTCATGAGTTACATGGTGTAACCCTAATAGCCACCATATAAAAGAAACCAATGGCTCAAGAAATCGATACCATATGTGTGTGTGTGTGTGAGGGCTAAACGATTTCATGGAGTGTTCAAGTTTCTCTCTAAGTTATTCCAAGTGCTTATGGTGTTGTGTGAACCATTTGAGGTGTCACACTTGGGGCACTAGGCACTCAAGCTTCATGAAGACAAGCACCAACAAAAGGTATGTTATTCTAACTTGTGTTATTCAAAGTTTTGTATGCTAGAATAGTACAATACATTGGAAAGTTGATATTTGCATGTATAATAGAGAAAACATAGATCCAAGGTATTTAGGGTTGCATGTACACTTAGGAGTGTTAGATTGCTCAAAACCCAAGAGATCATTGAGGAGAGACTTAGGGAATTCATGGTTGATGTTACTTCGGGTCAGGGTAGAGCCCGAGCTCCCTCGTTTCGGGAGTTCAAGGCATGTGGAGATCCAGAGTTCTCCGGGGTCAGGGACCCCATTGTGAGTAGATGCTGGGTAGCAGACATTGAGAATGCCCAGTGCACGAGTTCTTGCCTGGAGGAGGCAAAGGTTGGATTTGCTTCCTGTATGTTGAGCGATAGGGCCCGAGATTGGTGGGGAGAGGTTACTAGCCAAGTGGGAGCAACCGGTATGGTTGAGATGTCGTGGGCTAAGTTTGTTTGACGTTTCAATGTGGACTTTGCACCACCTATTGAGGTGTAACGGTTGGTGAAGGAGTTTCATGGGATACAGAAAACCACTAAGACTGTGGCGGAGATCACCGCCAAGTTTCGAGAGAGAGATTTGTTTATTCCTTAGTATGCTACGGATGCGGAGATGAGGCAGACCCGATCTCAAGCTATGTTGAGGGACGATATTCGGGAGTTTGTGAGATTTACAGGATGCAAAACCCTAAACAAGATGGTGGAAAAGGCCCGTGAGAGGGAGATTGAGTTGGACTCCCGCACAAAGCAGAAGACTGAGTAGGCACATGCAGCAGGGGCTCATGCTAAGAAGCTTAAGACCTCTGAATCTTCGGGTAGGGGCCAGCAGGGTCGGGGCCAGTGTGCCAAGTGCCGGAGGTTTCATAGTCGGGCTTGTCGGACAGTTGGGATATTAGGATGTTACTCTTGTGGCCAGCAGGGCCACATGAGTAAGGATTGCCCCAAGAAGGGCTTGATATGTTTCCACTGCAACCAGATAGGCCATAAAAAGGCTGATTGTTTGAGGATGTAGGGTGGAGGAGGAGGATTAGTGGCGGCTCCCGCGCCCGCCACTGTGAGGATTACTGACAGCCGCCCTATCAAGGCGAAATCTCCAACGGTGAAAACCCACGCTTTTTCGTTGACTACCGAGGAGGCTCGGGCAGCACCAAACGTCGTGGCTGGTATGTGTTTATTCTTCTCTATCTTGTGTTTCAAAATTGCTTATATGTATGTATTATGTTTTTCATAGGGACCTTTTTGGACAATGGTATGTCGGCTCGTGTTTTGTTTGATTCGGGTGCTACCAGATCGTTCCTATCTCTTGCGCTTAGTAAGAAGTTCCGAGACGCATCAGGGACTCTGGATACTGTAATGCCCGTAGATCCGGTCTAGTCAGTTTAGAGGCATTAAGGGTCCAAAATGACTTTTTGACAAAAGATTATTTAGAATAAATAATCTTAACCAAGTTGTAGAATATGTTAGAAGGTTTTCGTACATATAAAGAATGCCAAAATCCGAGTTATAACGAAGAAGTTATGGCCCGTCGAAGCTTTACGGCAAAACTGGCACGACACCAGGAGATGTAAATAGTGAATTTAAGATAGATTACTTTTTAGCCTTAGTGATATAAACCAAAGTTGTAGTATACGTTAAACTGAGAACATCCATAAAAAGAACGCCCAAATCTGACTTCGTATGAGGAAGTTATGATTTTTCTAAGATTCGGCTTAGCAGTGCAAGACCCGAAACTTGAATTTTAGTTCGAGCGGTTTTTGGCTTACGCGACCTAAATGAGAGTTGAAGATCTAATTAATAAGAACTCAACGGTAAAAAATAGATGAAAACGGAGTCCATATGAAGGAGTTACGAATTCTTCACAGTCATTTAACAGTCTAAACGCCTCCTACTGTTAAATTTAAGATCGGTCGAGAATTAGCCGACCGAGTCTAAGTGAATCTTGTAGATCTTGATTTTACCTATGCATGGAAAAAAAGAACGTAGAAAACAGAGTGCGTATGCGAAAGTTATGGGGTTTAGAAGTCGGCAGGGTGTTGCTGTAAAAGGGGTGACGTGGCTGAATATGGGCCAAGGTTTTCTCCCCAAGAAAAGCCATCATGTGACGACACGTGGCACTGACTCGGCGAGTCCATTAGGAATTCAGCCTATAAATAGAGGTGTCGGGTTCCCTCATTCTTGACACCTTCCCAAACTATTCTTTCTTTCTCTAGACTCTCTCTCTCTCTCTCTCTCTCTAGCCCCCTAACCCCCTAAAAGCCTACGTAAACCCCCTAGCACCCGAAGGAAGCCCCAAGGCTCCCGAAGCCCCGAGAAAAGAGCCTTTTGGCTTGGGAATGCTGCTCCAGCAAAGACCGGTTTTCTTAAAAATCCGTTGTAAGTGAGATATGCTTACGTAATTTATAATATAGCTTTCAAATAATTATAGTAATATTATTAGGTCCTTAAAATAATTATTTGGGTTATCATTATGAGTTATATTGAGTGTTATTTAACGCTTATATAATAATAATAATAGCTAGAGTATTAATTTGTCACGGTTGTCGTTAGACTAAACTCTAGTGGTAATGATACTAGGTTTTGTCCGAGGGAAATTGTTTTAATAGTAACGAAGTGCTGTCCGAGTACCGAGTCATCAGCTTATTAGGTGAGTTCATAGTTACTTTCAGCTTACACATAGATATGAAGTATTTTATATAAATTACGTGCTATATGTGCATATTATCTGAATACTTGGTATCTATGCTGGATGAACATTTTTATACATGTTTTTAATTATTTAAAATGTATATGTATTTTATATCTACGATAATGTTGGAGTGAACATGGGTAGATATAATAGATGGAATATGAGTTAAATGTTGAGTCGACAGGTGTTATATACCACGAGGTGAGGGTGAGAGGTGGACAATGTGAGAAGCCTTTTTCCTAAATGATGGCCCCGTCATTCAGCAAAGTATGGATGACAACCACAGACTATTCTAGACAGTCCTGTGGAACACTAGCAGGCTCGCAACCTGTAGGTGTTTTGAACGATGTGGTCGCCTAGTGTACTCTAAACCTTGGTGACCATGTAGACTTGGTGCCTAAACCTTGGTGACCATGAAGACTTGGTGCCTAAACCTTGGTGATTATGCAGACTTGATGCCTAAACCCTGGCGACTATGCAGACTTAGTGCCTGTTGTGTAAATCGTGGCAACGATGGATTTTCTTGCTGATTCCTTAGAGTAATCCTTAGGAATGAATGAACGAGGAATAGCTAATTCTTAGGGTAGATCCTTAAGAGCAAAGAAGATAATGGGGATGGGTAATTGGGTTGATTGTTTGATTGTTAAACATAATAATTATATTATTGTGGGTTGAAAACCCTATGTACTCACCAGGTTTCCCAACCTGACCCACTCAGTTTATTTATATCACAGGTGTCGATATGAAGTGACATTACACTGAGAGATTAAAATACATTTTAAAATGACATCCCAAACATTTTAAAATGAATAAAATACATTTCTTCGAAAAAGCTTTGAAAACGTATTTATTGTATTTTTCTGGGAACAAATTCCGCAACATTTTTATGAAAAAAAGTACTCTGATTTTTACAAAGCATAAACAAAAAAATGGTCTTTTCTAGCCGTGAAAATGGGAATGTCACAGTTGGTATCAGAGCATTAGTTTAAGTGAACTAGGAATTTATAGGAAATTTCTGGACTTAAACTTAGAATGCTAAGCGATGATTGTGAGGTGTGAGCACTGGTTTATTTTAGGAAAGATGCCTAAAATATTTTATGTGCTAAATGTTTTATGTTATAGCTATGAATATGCCTTACATGCTATTATTTGTTCGGATCCATAGTCTGTTGCCGACCGGATTAGGAAATTTTATGTGTTCAGATTTCTAAATGTTTGATTATAGTATTAGAACTGACATATAACTTTTCGGTGTGACAAGGAGATCATACGTCTATCGTAAATAAAATCTTTCCTATCCTAAAAATTCTCGCCTCGGTACACCGAACGTCTGTTTGCGTGTACAAAACGTCGTGGTGAAGATAGACTAGAAAATATCCGAGGAAGATGACAACTTGAGCCTAAGAATGTGATGGGTCATGCATCAGTCGTTGTGCCTGCACCAGAACCTATCATAATGGTAGAAGTTCAAGAACTGATGCAAACCATGATAGACTGAGAAAATAGAGGAAATTAGATGGCTTACGATAGTGAATGATACCTATCGGAAGCTATCATAAGAGGTATCTTGCCTTTAGAATACGTCTGATAAAATATCAGTACTTCTATAGAAGTACGGTACATCTGAATGTACACATTTGATTGGCGGGATGATAGAACGATTGGTGTAATTCCTAAAGTTTTCCTATCATCTGGAATTTCCACCACCAACCGAGTTAAAGAAGAATTGATGATTGAAGATATTCATGGAAGAAGTCCTAGTAGAGTCTAGGGAAAAAAAATTTTGATTATTTGGAGACACTCGTATGTGTTAAATTGTTTTCTGATTTTAGGACTTGGGGAATGTGAGAAAATACTTAGGACGAGTAAGAGTAGGTGTGAAAGGTAGTAGATGCATATACTACCGGAAGCACGGGACTCACGCTTGGATCAGGGAAAGTCACAAGGTGACCAAGATGCCAATAATTGAGCCTG
Organism: Lactuca saligna; assembly: GCF_052625555.1. Taxonomy (NCBI): domain Eukaryota; kingdom Viridiplantae; phylum Streptophyta; class Magnoliopsida; order Asterales; family Asteraceae; genus Lactuca; species Lactuca saligna. The sequence continues at coordinate 136,518,305 of NC_136420.1, forward strand.
TTTTATTTAACCATGTCATTACCATCGTTTCGGTAATGACTAAGAAGATTGTTGTTATTCTGACCCTAGTGGTCATATTAAATTGAGTCCGAATACGATGAGTATGTTACATAGTTCATAGAACCGAGTTCGATGTAACATCTGACTTAAGCCATAGGATCGAAATAAAAGATAATCGAAGTGATCGGTAGAGGTATCGTGATGGTTGCTTGTAGCTAGCAATAGTACCTTTTAAGATGTGATTCGAACTTGAACGAAGGTATAGCCTGTTCTGGAATTTAACTCTAAAAGACCTGAGTCCAAGCATTGCAACATACGATGATAGGTCATTATAATATGACACATCGTTCCATTGTAGTAATAAAAGAACTTATCTAAAGCTTGTATATAGTAAGGATTGAGATTGTGACTTGAAGGTCATAATTTGGAGTCTAACCTGAGATAAAGAGCAGGTGTAAGATCGAGTACTGCTCGCAGTCAATATGTCTAAGAGATAGCTCCGAAGGAATATAGAAGTTATAATTCTTCCCTATGAAGAAGATATAACGTATGGAGTCATTATACGAGCCCTGTTTCGTTGATGATTCAGGGACGTAATCATCCTAAGGGGAGATAATTGTAACGTCCGTAGATCCGGGCTAGTCAATTTAGAGGCAATAAGGGTCGAAAACGACTTTACGACAAAATATTATTTAGAATAAATAATCTTAACCAAGTTTTATAATATGTTACAAGGTTTCCGTACGTACAAAGAACGCCAAAATCCGAGTTATAACGAAGAAGTTACGACCCATCGAAGTTTTACGGCAAAACCGACACAACACCGGGAGACATAAATAGTGAATTTAAGATAGAGTACTTTTTAGCCTTAGTGATCTATAACAAAGTTGTAGCATACGTTAAACCGAGAACATCCATAAAAAGAACGCCCAAATCTGACTTCGTATGAGGAAGTTATAATTTTTCTAAGATTCGGCTTAGCAGTCCACGACTCGAAACTCGAATTTTAGATCGAGCGGTTTTTGGCTTACGCGACCTAAATGAGAGTTGAAGATATGATTAATAAGAACTCAACAGTAAAAATATAGACGAAAACAGAGTCCGTATGAAGGAGTTATGAATTCTTCGCGGTCATTTAACAGTCTACACGCCTCCTACTGTTAAATTTAATATTGGTTGAGAACTAACCGATGGAGTCTAAATGAATGTTGTAGATCTTGATTTTACCTACGCATGGAAAAAAATAACATTAAAAACAGAGCTCCTATGCGAAAGTTATGGGGTTTAGAAGTCAGCAGGGTGCTACTGCAAAAGGGGTGACGTGGCTAAATATGGGCCAAGGTTTTCTCCCCAAAAAAAGCCATCAGGTGACGACACGTGGCACTGACTCGGCGAGTCAGTGAACCAACACGGCGAGTCCATTGGGAATTCAGCCTATAAATAGAGGTGTCGGGTTCCCTCATTCTTGACACCTTCCCAAACGATTCTTTCTCTTTCTAGACTCTCTCTCTCTCTCTAGCCCCCTAACCCCCCCTAAAAGCCTAGGTAAACCCCCTAGCACCCAAAGGTAGCCCCGAGGCTCCCAAAGCCCCAAGAAAAGAGCCTTTCGGCTCGGGAACGTTGCTCCAGCAAAGCCTGGTTTTCTTTAAAATCCGTTGTAAGTGAGCTAAGCTTACGCAATTTTTAATATAGCTTTCAAATAATTATAGTAACGTTATTAGGTCCTTAGAATAATTATTTAGGCTATTATTATCAGTTATATTGAGTGTTATTTAGCGCTTATATAATAATAATAATAGCTAGACTATTAATTTGTCTCGGTTGTCGTTAGAATAAACTCTAGTGGTAATGATACTAGGTTTTGTCCGAGGGAAATTGTTTTAATAGTAATGAAGTGTTGTCCGAGTACCGAGTCATCACCGTATCAGGTGAGTGCATAGCTACTTTCAGCTTACACATAGATATGAAGTATTTTATATAAATTACGTGCTATGTGTGCATATTATCTGAATATTTGCTATCTATGTTGGATGAACATTTTTATAAATGTTTTCAATGATTAAAAATGTATATGTATTTTATATCTACAATAATGTAGGGGTAAAAATGGGTAGATATAAGAGATGGAATATGAGTTGAATGATGAGTCGCGAGGTGTTATAGACCACGAGGTGAGGGTGAGAGGTGGACAATGTGAGAAGCCTTTTTCCCAAATGATGGCCCTGTCATTCAGCAGAGTATGGATGGCAACCACGGACTATTCTAGACATTCTTGTGGAACACTAGAAGGCTCGCAACCTGTAGGTGTTGTGAACGATGTGTTCACCCAGTGTAGTCTAAACCTTGGTGACCATGTAGACTTGGTGCCTAAACCTTGGTGACCATGAAGACTTGGTGCCTAAACCTTGGTGATCATGCAGACTTGATGCCTAAACCCTGGCGACTATGCAGACTTAATGCCCGTTGTGTAAACTTTGGCAACATTGGATTTTCTTGCTGATTCCTTAGGATAATCCTTAGGAATGAATGAATGAGGAATAGTTGATTCTTAGGGTAGATCCTTAAGAGCAAAGAAGATAATGGGGATGGGTAATTGGGTTGATTGTTTGATTGTTAAACATCATAATTATATTATTGTGGGTTGAAAACCCTATGTACTCACCAGGTTTCCCAACCTGACCCACTCAGTTTATTTATATCACAAGTGTCGATATGAAGTGACATTACACCGAGAGATTAAAGAGATATAGATCGCTAGTGTAAATAAATGTAAGTTTTGTTTATGCTTATTTTTCTGTACTGACGATGACATCCCAAACGTTTCTTCGAAAAAGCTTTGAAAACGTATTTATTGTATTTTTCTGGGAACAAATTCCGCAACATTTTTATGAAAAGAAGTACTTTGATTTTTACAAAGAATAAACAAAAAAACGGTCTTTTATGGCCGTGAAAATAGGGATGTCACATATACCCCGCTCGAGGTGGAGATTGCAAATGATCGCACTGTGAGTGTTGCGAGGGTATTTTAGGATTGTGTCCTGAATGTGCATGGCGAGAGGTTTTGCATGGATTTAGTTCCTATACTGTTGCGAGTACTGAAGATGATCATTGGGATGGACTAGTTGGAGCCAATAGGTCCATGATCATTTGTGAGAGATAGTTGGTCCGGGTTCGAACCCTAAGTGGGGAAGAGTTGGTTATTCTTGGTGAGAAGGCCTCGCAATGACCGACCCTCTTTTCGGCAGCAACGGCAAGGAGGTTTCTACAACAGTGTTGCTCAGGATTTCTGGCTTACGTTTCAGATACGAGACTGGAGGCCGTATCGGATTTGGTGCAAGGTCCTTAGAATGGATCTTACCAGTGATCAATAGCAAACACAATCACAGAAATGAGAATAAGAGAATAAAATAAAAGAAATCAAGCTTGCACACGTTCTATTGCTGAAAACGTTTGGTACAACGCGATATACGACCATGAACAATAAGGCATCAACAACTAAACACGACTGGCTAACCCTCTATTTATAGGGAACTACGACCAAAAGGAGTTTACGGACGTAAGGTGTTTATGACCGTAAACTCATGACAATACCATAAACTACCTCAAAACCCACCAAAATACTTTATCTATACACAACCACTATTACAATGCAAAGTCTAGACCAAACCACTAATTGGGCCTTTCAATCTCCCCCTTGGTTTGGTGCTAGCTTGCGTTTAACCCTTATTGACTACCATAACGCCCGCTTTCCCCATCTCCCTATTCCACGTTTGTTTATTAAGAATCTCATCCTCCATGGTCGTATATACCTTCGCAGCATCCTCAAAAGTATCCTCCGCAACCAGTATCTGAAAATTGCTTAGGTGATGAATGTCCTACTTGCGAAATTGTAACAAATCTCTTCGTTCACAGAGTCGGATACATCCATTCTTGAGCTTGATTACCCAAGCTGATGTAATCTCATCGAAAACCCAACACTCCATTAAGCCTAAAGATCCGTCTTGATAGTTCTGAAGCATAGGGAACTGTTTAACCTTCTTGGTTGCAGGCCACGTCACAATTTGCAGCGGTTTGTCAGTTTTAGGATCAATAATATCAAGATGCTCCAATATAACGGACTCAGCAGTTTTCTTGGTAGGAAACCCCTTTTTAACCTGATCTTCAAGGAAGTGCTTAAACTGGGTCGCCTGTGGATTGTTTGCGAGATTCGAAAAAGGAGCTCATGACAATTCTATCAGATCGAAACTAGTCCATGAGTTGAAATCATGACTATCTGTGTAGAGCTCAGAGTTGGCACTCTTTCTTAGCATGATCCACACCCTGAGAGGATCATGAAATCCCCAAGAAACAACTCCCAATAAATCGCCAAATGTATCTCTGAATCGAACAACCTCAAGATCAGTCATTGTAATTGCTGGTTCATCCCAAGAAGCATTTTGGTTAGGGTTTCTTTTAAACATCAGTTGCCCCTTCTTAGCTGCTTCCTCCTGTGCATCGCGAATTATTGCTGAGACATGAGGGGCTTGGGGAGGCTCATCTTCAACAAGAGCAACAACCCCTGATGTCTGAACAGTTGGCATGGAAACTGGAAAGGATTGAGCATGTAGATTAATTTTGTATTCATCAGCAGACGTTTGATACTTATTACTGAAGTCTTCCTCAAGCTTCTTCTTTAGCTCAAAATAGCTTGAAGTCAAAATATTGAAATGATCTTGAAGATCAGAAATCTACTTCGACTTTAGAGCTTTGTCCTTAAGAAGATCAGCTACTTGTACACCGAGCTTTGAATTGTCAGATTGAAGTTCAGAGACTTGAACATTAAGCTTTGTATTTTCAAATTGAAGATCTAAAACACGAATGTCAAACTTAATGTTCTTCTGACTAAGCACCGAGATCTCCTTCTGCAACCCAAGGATAGTGAGATTGTCTCCTCCATAACTGCCATCCCCAATAGAAATACCTTTACCACGAAGGGGAGGCATCAAAAATTGCTCCTCAGCCAAATGCATGGCTAATCTTACAGAAGCATCATCGTGATCAGATCGAGGAGGAGAAAACCCTGTTGGAATAGAAGACCCACCAACTTCAAAAGTGGTGTCTGGGCCCACAGTAAACAGCTTGGTTGTAGTAAGACTGAGAGTAGTGGTAGGTGGTACAAGAAGGCCATTAACAAGATTTTCAATTAAATCACTTTGCCTTGGATCCCTTCTTTTTCTTTTCAACAGTGGTTCACCGGTCTGTGTTGATGTCAAATCACTCACAAATGGCTCTATAATAGGAGGAACATAAATAGGTGGAGAAAATCCCATAACCGTCTCCATTGGAGTGGAAGTATTTTTCCATTTGGTTTGAAGTAGGAGGTACAGTTTCAAGAACTTCATTAAATTCCCTTGTCTCTGTTGTTGGAGGAACAACTTCATCGACATTGTTAAAAATCGTGTCAAGATTCTCGTTCGTAAATAAATTAGCACTACTAGCAAGAGATGCAGTAATATCATCATGATCAAATCCGGTAAGATCAAGATCATCAAAAGAATCATGTTTATCTCCCTCAACTTCCATCTCAGACTCCACATTCATTCCCTCAAGATCACTTTGAGCACGAGTAGATACTAAACCATGTTCTTCTACCACATGAGCTTCAGGAGTAGGAGTATCTTCCTTTTCAGTATTCTCATTATAAGATACAATAATAACAACATCGTTTAGAGATGATTTCTCAAAATATGTCGGCTCAGAAGACGCCTTGTCAGAGGATTCGTAAGATTATGAGGATTCATTCAATTTGGCAAACTTTCCAAACTTCTCTAGAGGATACTTTCCTTGAAAAATAAATTTTCCTTTCCAATTCTGCTTGATAAGCCCTACGGTGTGAGGATCCAAAGATTTCATATCGAGAGTATCACCTTCCTTTATCATATCCGGAAATTGAGCATTGATAAACAGTTGAATGAACCTGGGATACAATAAGAAAGTATCTCGGGTTGATGCTCTGATGTTCACAACAAACTCATCCAAGATAAATATTGAAAAGTTGAACTTTATTCCTGCAGCGAGAGAAATAATTGCTCCACTATTCCTCATCGAAATTTCATCAGCACCTAATCTTCTTCCTGAAATGCAACTAAAAAACACATGCGCCAAAAATCTCCAATACGGAGGTAAGAGCTTCTTTAAAGTTGGAGGTGATGTGCCTTCATATCCCATCCTCCTTAGAATTCTATGAGCGTCTCCAATCCCAATCTCCGTAGGATAATTAGGTTGATCGTCAATCAGCAACGTATCTCTGATAAAGCCCTCAGTGATCAGTATCTCGCTTCCTCTTATAGTAGCTTTAATAACAACAACTCCAGCATCATCCATTTCCATTCTAGCAGTTGCCCAGAACTCTCTGATCAAATTCTGGTAAACAACAGGATTCACAGTGATAGCAGATGCCCAACAGCATTCCCGGAGTCTATGAATCATCGACTTTAGGTCCAAATGAACAACTAGAGGATCCGCCATGACAATAGCCAGATTGTGCATGTCTGCAAATTTAAGGTTCGCCGTTGATCTGCACTAACCATACCAAGTAAGACAGAAAGAACCAAACAATCAAGAGTTTTAATTTAATTTTGATCCAAAAAATAACAATTTTAAATTAGGTCAAAATCAAATTTTAAGTCAAAATTTGAGTTTGCGGTCAATACTGGAGTTTGCGGTCAAAAGAGGGGTTTGCGGTTAATAGGGATTTACAATCAACAGGGAGTTTGCGGTCAACAGGGGTTTACAGCCATAAACCCCTTGCCAGTAGATCATCGACCATCTATGGAGTTTACGGTCGCAAGTAGTTTACAGCCGTAAGCTAGTGCGACATCCCCATTTTCACGGTTAGAAAAGACAAATTTTTTTTATGCTTTATAAAAATCAGAGTACTTCTTTTCATAAAAATGTTGCGGAATTTGTTCCCAAAAAAATACGATAAATACTTTATCAAAACATTTTCGAAGAAACGTATTTTATTTATATTAAAATGTTTGGGATGTCATCGTCAATACAGAAACATAAGCATAAACAGAACTTGCATTTATTTACACTAGTTGTCTACATCTCTTTAATCTCTCAGTGTGACTTCATATCAATACCTGTGATGTAAATAAACTGAGTGGGTCAGGTTGGGAAACCTGGTGAGTACATATGGTTTTCAACCCACAATAATATAATTATTATGTTTAAACAATCAAACAATCAACCTAATTACCCATCCCCATTATCTTCTTTAATCTTAAGGATCTACCCTAAGAATCAGCTATTTCTTGTTCATTTATTCCTTAGGGTTATCCTAAGGAGTAGGCACGAAATCCATCGTTGCCAAGGTTTACTCAACGAGCACTAAATCCATAGTTCCCAAGGTTTATCTCGTTTATTGATAGTATCATTTATGAGACTCATCTCGCAATACAGGTCAATGGGTTTCATCTCGTTTATCGACGGTTTCGTTTCCGAGACTCTACTCGCAATACATGTCGATGGGTTTTTAGAGTACACCTGGTGAATACACAGTTCAAAACACCTACAGGTTGCGAGCCTGCTAGTATCCACTGGACTGTCTAGAATAGTCTGTGGTTGTCATCCATACTCTGCTGGATGACGGGGCCATCAATTGGGAAAAAGGCTTCTCTCATGGTTCACCTCTCACCCTTACCTCATGGTCTATATTACCTCTTCCTCATTTTATTTTTGTCACACAGAAACTATTTCATCTACCCATGTTTTACCCAACACATTTTGTAGATAAAAAATACAAATATAGTTTAAATCATTGAAAACATGTATAAAACGTTCATCCATCATAGATAGCAAGTATACAGATAATATGCACACACAGCACGTAATTTATATAAAATACTTCATATCTATGTGTAAGATGAAAGTAACTATACACTCACCTGAAAGGTGATGACTTAGCACTCGGACAGCGCTTCGATACTCTTAAAACAATTTCCTTCGATAAAACCTAGTACCAATATCACTAGGGTTTAGTCTAACAATAACCGCGACTAATTAATAGTCTAGCTATTATTATTATTATATAAGTGTTAGATAACACTCAATATAACTCATATTAATAGCCTAAACAATTATTTTAAGGTCCTAATAATGTTACTATAATTAATTAGAAGTTGTATTAAAACTAGCGTAGGCGTAGCTCACTTACAGCGGGCTTTTCGCAAAACTAGGCTTCACTGGAGCAGCGTTTCCCGAGCCAAAAGGCTCTTTTCTCATAGCCATCGGGCGCTCCGGGGCTTCCGCCTCGTGCTAGGGAGTTACCCTAGGCTTTGGGGGGTTAGGGAGGCTTAGAGGGAGAGTTTAGAGAGAGAAAGAAGGGTTTGAAGGTGTGAGAATGAATGGAACCCGGCATCTCTATTTATAGGGGTGCTGACTAGCCTACTCGCCGAGTAGGAGGACCTAATCACCGAGTTAGTGCATGTGGCAACCTTCTGGTGGTGCCACGTGTCCAATTCTGGTGGTGCCACGTCACTCCCTATCGTGTATCAGCCTTCAAACTTAGAAAAATCATAACTTTCGCATACGAACTCCGTTTTCGACGTTATTTATTTCAACACGTAGGTAAAATCAAGATCTACAAGTTTCGTTTAGACTCTGTCGGCTAATTTTCGACCGATCTCAAATTTAACAGTAGGAGGCATTTAGACTGGTAAATGACCGCGAAGAATTCATAATTCCTTCATACGGACTCCGTTTTCGTCTGTCTTTTTACCGTGAGTTCCTATTAATGAGATCTTTAACTCTCATTTAGGTTTCATAAACCAAAAACCGCTCGAACTAAAATTTGAGTTTCGGGTTGTACATTGCTAAGCCGAACCTTAGAAAAATCATAACTTCCTCATACGAAGTCAGATTTAGGCGTTCTTTTTATAGACGCTCTTAGTTTAACATATTCTACGAATTTCATTTAGATCACTAAGGCTAAAAAGTCCTCCATCGTAAATTCACTATTTACGCTTCCCAGTGTCGTGTCGGTTCCGTCACGAAACTTCGACGAGCCATAACTTCTTCGTTATAACTCGGATTTCGGCGTTCTTTATATGTACGGAAACCTTGTGATATATTCTACAAATTGGTTAAGATTATTTATTCTAAATAATCTTTTGTCGAAAACTCATTTTCGACCCCTATTGCCTCTAAATTGACTAGCCCGGATCTGCGGGCGTTAAAGCTAGGGTCGTAAGCTTGGGCCGCAAACTCCGACGACTATTCTTTCTCGATTTCTGCCTCAAAAACGCGGTGAATCATGCAATAAGACACGTATTCGTGCTCCAAAACTCATTACCTTCGAGACTATCAAATTAGATTTGCAATATTTGACAAAATTTTTTTTTGAAAATAGAGAGAGGGGAGGGGTGTTTGTGGCCGGAATCAGGGATTTGATGGAGATTCCAATGGTAAACTCCTATTTATACCCATTTTGCAATTACCTGACACCCACACAGTATTAAATTTTATTCTTTTTGAGGATTAGTATAAAAACTGAAATTAAAAATAAAATAAAATTAAATTAACTTTGCAAAATTTAAAAATTAAAATTAGCTTATAAATTCTTTAACAGTTAATAAAATAAAAATTAAAAAAATTAAAAATAAATAAAATTAAAAATAATTTAACTCCAACTAAAATGCACATCTTAAAATTTAGAGTAAATTACACAAATGGTCCCTATGGTTTGGGGTAATTTACACGTTCGGTCCCTAACTTATTTTTTTAACTCTGAAAGTCTCTACTATCTTGCCTAAAAAACCTATTATTTAAATAGAGAAAAATGATGGGGTGAGTAAGGTAAGATGAGGGTGGCGGGGTTGGGGGTGTGTTTATTTAAATAAATAAAAAAATCTAAGGAAAAGTAGTACTTTTAGGTAAGATAGGGACCAAATGCGTAACAAAATCAAACAATAGGGACCTTCCAAAAATAAGTTAGGGGTCAAACGCGAAAATTACCCTAAACCATAGGGACCTTTCGTGTAATTTACTCTAAAATTTAATTACTGAGAATGTATTTGTGATACTGGGATCAAAGTTGTTAGACAACTTTATCCCACTTGTCGGTACCCTTATCTTCACATCTTCGTATGATCGATCGCCAATATTGTGGTCCACTTAAATACGAATTTTTTTTTTGACAATTTTAAGACAATTTACCAATGACATGAGGCATATACATATAAATGATTATAATTCTTCATTATCATGACTGGCCCTAATTCTTAAATAAAATTGTCTTATGACCATTTAACCGACTACGACCAGGGATATTGTTGTCCACCTAAATTGAGCAGCGATATCTACAGACAACCTGTATGTGTTCAATTTTAATTGTACTAGAATGTGTTTTATGCTTCCTGGCATGCCCCAGCCATCAAGGACTTCCAAAATACTCCTTACAACGGATGAGCAGACAATTATTAAGAGAGAATATAGATTTAGAATGCATATGTTGTACATGTAGGTCAGATCTCTTCCAATTACGCAAAGGATGAAACATATGACTAACTGCAGTTTTAGAGGGATTAAGAAGAGAATGTTGCATATATTGTGTACTAGGTCGGATTTTGAGTCACGCAGAGGAGACAGTATATGGCTAACAGATAGAAAGAATTGCATAGATAGAAGATGCAAATAGATAGAGTTGCATATGTTACAGTCTAGGTCGGATCTCTCGATTACACAAAGGAGGAAACATATGTCTAACAGAAAGAAAGAAAAAAAATAACCTTCTACAGACCTAGCTTATAGGAATTCCCCAGTCACCCCATCCAACCAGAATTAAGGACAAAATCCGCACATCGAGGAAAAGTGAATCCACAGTTCTAGATACGGGTTATTTAATGTTACTGATAGATTCCCATGTATATCTCCCTGCTCAACCTATCCGAGCGTCATGAATTCAGGTTAAACGGATCTAACTAGGTCAAACTTTGTCAAGTCCTTAAATTCATTAGGTTCAACTTTCCCTAGTCAAGTCCATTTAAAAATTTTCGTGCCTACCAGCGCATCGAGCATAGAGCATAGAGGATTCAACTTAGGTACATTACGCAGATTCAGATTGCCCGTTATCACTTGCTAATTTAATTTCCCATCACAACTCCTGCAAACAAGACTAACAACAAATTTTTTTAATTTTATGGATTTTTAATGTTTTTGGATTTTTATTATTTTTCATCGTTTTTGGATTTTTGTTTTTATTTCTCCCCCTAAATTTGTGCATGGGTGAGAACTACATAAAATAAAAATAAAAATAAATACTACATGCGCAAATTTAATCTATCCTTAAAAAATAAAAAAATAATAAAAAATAAAATAAAAAATAAAAATTGAAGAATTAAGAAAAAGAAAAAATAAAAAACTTAATCCTCAAAACGAATCATTTTCAGAAAACTCACAAGCACATCGAAGCGAGCTTTATTAAATGGCTTTGTGAACAAATCCGCCACATTATTAGCAGTAGGGACTTGTTCAAGTCGGATTAGTGAACGCTTATAACAGTCTCTGATAAAGTGAATTTTAATGTCAATGTGCTTGGTTTTAGAGTGTTGGACTGGATTTTTGGCAATTTGAATAGCGGCCTCATTATCACAATAAATAGGGGTTTCTAAATAATTCAAACTGTAATCTAACAGCTGATTTTGGATCCAGATAACTTCAGAACAGCAGGCCGATGCAACAACATATTCCACCTCCGCTATGGAAGTTATAATAGTGTGTTGCTTCTTGCATTGCCACGAAACTAGTCTATCACCTAGGTATTGACATCCTCCTGAGGTTGATTTCCTATCAAGCTCACAGCCTCCATAATTACTATCAGCAAAAGCATAAAGATCAAATTCAGAATTCTACGGATATGAAAGACCCAATTTTGGGCTCCCTTTGATATACCAAAAATTCTTTTGACAACAATAAGATGTGAAAATTTAGGATTAGCCTGATAACGTGCACATTGACAAACTGCAAACATGATGTCAGGTCAGCTTACAGTAAGATACATCAACGATCCGATTATCGATCGATAGTGAGTCTAATCTACGGATTCGCCTTCAGGATTTGGAGTCAGAAGAGGTCGTTCAGCCATTGGTGTTGAAGCAGATTTAGCATCGTGAAACCCGAACTTCTCAAGAATATCCTCCACAGACTTCGCTTGATGTAGTAGGATTCCAGTTGAATTATGTTTAACTTGAAGTCCCAAAACATGGTCATTTCTCCCAACGAACTCATTTCGAACCGTTTCTTCATTACACCTTCGAATTCATTGCAGAGCTGCGGACTTGTCAACCCAAAGATAATGTCGTCAACATAGATGTGCACAAGAATTTGATCATTGCCGACATGCTTGATAAACAAAGTTTGATCGATAGTGCCATGAGAATAGCCATGCTCGAGCAAATGCTTTGTTAGAGTTTCATACCACGCTCGAGGAGCTTGGTGTAACCCATACAATACCTTTTCTAACTTGTATACATGATTAGAAAATTTTGAGTCAATGAACCCAGTAGGTTGATCAACGTAGATTTCTTCCTTCACCTTGCCATACAAGAAGGCAGTCTTGGCGTCCATTTGATACACGGTAAAGTTCATGTAAGAAGTATATGCTTGGAAGATACGAATAGACTCTAGGCGAGCTACTGGAGCATAAACTTTAGTGTAATCAAGACCCTCGATTTGTCAAAACCCGCGAACCACCAATCGAGATTTATTTCGCACTATAACCCCTGAATAATCCTGATTATTGCAATAAACCCATCTTGTGTCAAGAGACTTCTTGGCCTTTAGTAACTCAACTAACTTCCAAACACCGAGTTTTTCAAATTGATGCAGTTCCTCATGCATTGCATCTACCCAGCTGAGCTCATTCAGAGCCATTTCAACATTATTGGGCTATATTTGAGAGATAAAGCAAGAGTAGAGACAAGTATTAACATCTCCATTATGACTTCTTGTTTTAACACCGTCGCCCAGCTGACCAATGATGTTATCGATCGGATGATCGCGTTGAATTCTTGCAGGTATCTCTTGGATGATATCATTGAGAGAGACAGGAAGAGTGTGAATGTTGATACCTCCTTCATTTGCTGATTGAGCCGCTCCAGAAGGCTCTGCCACAAACTCATTTGAGATAAGTTCATGAAAGAGTAGTTCCATAAAGGTTGACGTGGCTGCGGAAGTGTCATTAGGCATGAACTCTCTCTCCATAGGTGTAGATGGCGTAGCTTCAGCATCAGGAGTATCATTTTGGACTGGATATTTAGGACTATCATGTTGCGCAGATGACTCCCCCTCAGGCATAGCAGAGCACTCCTCCTCAGACGAAACCAGGGACTTCCCCTTAGATGATGAAGAGGATGCAGATGGAGGTCTGTAGACAACTTCTTCGTCTTCATCTTCAGAAATATTCTTCAAACCAGAAAAAGATCCAGATGATCCACTCGAAGACACATTTATTGATTTGAAAAACGATGTGTAATCAAACAGCCAGTTCAGACCCACTCTAGCGTCCGTCTCACTTTCTTCCAACCAATGCACATCATAAGATTCCAAAATCTGTTTTGTCTTCTTATTGTAGACTCTATAAGCAGTGCAAGTAGCATACCCTACGAAGTAACAGTCATCGTCCTTGGCATTAAACTTCGGGTTGGTATCTAAGTGAAGAAGGGTGCACGGACAGCCAAATACACGGAAATGACTGACTGACGGCTTGTGATTATTTAAAATTTCATACGGGGTCTTTTTATTTGGGCTTTGTTGATCAACACACGATTTTGAACATAGCAGGTAGTGTTTATCGCCTCTACCCAAAAGAAAACTGGCAGTTTTGAATCACACTGCATCGTTCTTGCAGCGTCCTTTAAAGTTTTGTTTCTCCTTTCAGCAACACCATTTTGTTGGGGTGTGTGAGCAGAGCTGTATTGACGCATGATACCCTCTTCTACGCAAAAGTGATCGAGAACAGAATTCTTGAACTCTGTTCCGTTGTCAGTACGAAGCGCCTTCACCCGATGGTTAGTCTGGTTCTCAATTAATACTATAAGTTTCTTAATCAAGACAGCAACTCCAGCTTTGTTGGATAGAAAGAAAACTCACGTAAATTGAGAGAAATCATTAATCACAACCAGGCAATAAAAATTTCTATTGATGTTAAGAACATTCACTGGTCCAAACAAATCCATATGTAGCAATTGAAGCACCTGGCTAATTGAGTTGACCTATTTTGGCAGGTATGGTTTTCTATGATGCTTTCCTTGGGCACATGACACACATTTTTCAAACGTAATGAAGTCCTTGACAGGCAATCCACGGGCCATCTCATTTTTCGCAAGATGATTCAAGTTCTTGGCATTAGCATGACCTAGTCTTCTATGCCACATCATTGCAGTTTGTTCGGAGATCTTGGAGAAAAGGCACATAACTTGTTCTGGAAGATTTCTATTCATATCAATGATATAGGCATTCCCATCCCTTTTAGATTTTACAAGAATCCATTCTTCTAGGATGACGAAGCATGGCTTGAGAATCATGCATTCCTTATCAGTGAAATGCATAGAATAGCCCTTGTCACAGATCTGAGATACACTTAACAGACTATGCTTCAGTTCGGGAGCAAAATTAACATTCTCGAAACTTAAAAAACCCATTAGTGATAGTTCCTCTTTGAGTGATCTTGCCACCATCTCCACTCGCAAAGGAGATGTATCCCCCATTAAATGATTGAATGTTGTGCAGTTAGGCGATATCTCTTGTCATATACCGGGAACAACCGCTGTCGACGAACCAGGGTCTGATGGCATTCCCCCGCAACTATCCCTGCAAAATGCGCGGATTTAATTAGATTTGGGAACCTAGGTCATTATTTTCCTGGGTGGTCCCGATGCCTTTTCAGATTGATAATTTTCGGATTTTTTAGAGGACACGGAAGATGAATTGGAAGCCAGTTTGGGCAGCCAATGATAATTGGGTTTTCTAATAGTCTCGGGTGATTTTATTGAATGTTTCTCAGTTTGCTTTAGGCATGTGGGTTTTCTACCAGAGTTGGTTGAAGACTCATTGCTGCTTCTTGACGAAACCGACCTTGGCTTGACCATGCTCGATTTTGGCAAACTGCCTGCGACTTTGTAATGAAAAACCTTTTTATGTTTTTGAAAAATGGCCCTTTTCTACTCCGATCATCTTTCCAATCATCATTCCGGGAACGATTTCTAGAGGATTTTATAGTTAAAGACCTTCCTCTGAATTCGTTTTCTCCTCTTGGAAATTCAAAATGAACAAACATACGATTTTGACAGTTTCTACCTATATGGCCACCAACTCCACAATTGAAACAAATCTGTTTATTATTATTATAACTAGTACTACATTGATCAGAAGAACACGAATGGGAATTAGGTTGTGAGGCAAGTCAGGGTACGTTGGATGGGGAAAATTGTGAAACTGGTGGTTCTTCAAACTTATTATCACACACATCTGAATTGTCAACTAAATTGTTCAAAATAGACACTTTCAAACCATTCAAAACAGTATAAAAAACAATAGAATCACCACGAAAAAAATCATTGTCATTTGAAAATCATAAAAATTATTGTCTTTATTCAAAACTAAAACTTCAGGTTGAGACTCGGTTTTATTTTCAGAAACAGATCCCTCAACTTCGTGCTTTGACTGATTCAAGGATTGATCTGCAGGAGAAGTAGAAATGTTAGTACTTTCAACATTAATAAATCCTCCCGAAACAAAACTAGATGGCTTGGCATAAACCATGAATTGTTCATTGGCAATCTCTTCTTTGGACAGGGGCTAATGTTGATATGAATGATTGAAAGGAGGAGGCACTTGATTATAACCTAGACCCTTTGATTGATTTCTCTTAAATTGCATGATGTGGTCTATCATATTTGCAACTACCACACTCGAGACATAAAATTTCCTAAAATCAAAATCATCGTTTCAAATTTGCCCGTTAACGATTCAATTTCAGCCACTAGTTCAGCGTTCTATTTCATTACATAATCATGATTTTCGCATTTATTATTGTAGTCTTCCTGAAGTCTCCTAAAGTCCTTTATTTTGGATTCCAATTGGGCTCTAAGTGGTTTTTGACCTTTTCTGAGTTGGTAACATTCATATCTAAGGTCTTCTACTTCCCTTTTTAGTGAGTCATTAAGTTCACGGAGAATCTTAAGGCTTTCTACTTCACTACCTAATGTCTCAATTTTCTCATGCAGAATTTTAACATAATCAATACAGGCCTGAGAGCATGATGGTAGACTTACCTCGTTTGTATTAGGTTCATGAGAAGAAGATACCATCAACGCAACCTTCATCTCCATCATTTTGTCTTCAACTGCCACAATCTCTGCCGGAGCATCATCACAAACTTGTGCCAGGTGGGCATTTTGAGGTCCATACAAGTTCAGGGCATGCATCTGATCCTCCCAGTCAAATGACTGAGCAACCATAGCCTTCTCATTGTTTATTTGAGCACCACTTCGATTGTTTCCGCCTGCAACTATTGTCCTATCATTATTTAATCTTTTGTCTAGCTGTGGATAATCACGAGCAAAATTCCCTAGCTCATGGCAGTTGAAACATCGAAGCTTTCCCTTGCTGAACCCAACTTTCTTGTCAGCACTGATTCCCCAGTTGTTCTTTCTAGTCTTTTTGGCAAACTGTTTCGCCCTAAAGACTGCCATGTCAATTTGCCACGTAATATCCATCTCCTCAACGTCTTCAGGGTGAATCTGATCAAGATCAGCAAATGATAGTTGGGGTGGAAGATCCCCGGCTACGAGTGCATTGTATTGACAAGCCTTGAAGCAAGCTCAAGATTTTCATCACCCTCCTTTCCCCTTGAAGAAGAAGCCCCAGTTGAGGATGAAGCAGCTTGAGAAGCCACAAACGATTGATTCTATGAGAAAGGCATGGCTGATGTAGAGGAAGTTGATGGAGTGGGAAAAGTCTAAATCTGAGCTTGTGGAGTAGTAAATGATTGACCTGCAGAAGGAAGAGAAAAAGAAAAGGATGAAAGAGCATTGTTAGAAGAGATGCTAAGGTTCGCAGCTGAGTATGAGTTCACATGGTTGATCTCCCACTGCTTGTCATCAATATCACATGCCTTGATGACTTCCATCACTTCAGCAAGAGAGAGACGGCTAAGATCCTTAGTCTTCTTGATGACAACTACATTCATGTCCCAAGATTTTGGGAGAGCATTCAGTAGCTTCTTGTTTATCTCTTACTTTGTATAGAAAATCCCAGCTATAGTCATTTCAGTATTGAGAGATGTGAACCTCTACAGTTGTGCTTCAAAAGTCTCTCCAGGAACATAATTGAACATATTGAATCGTTGTCGCAGCATATCTTGGCGACTATCCCGCATGTCTTCGTTTCCTTCATAAACCTCAATTAGTGCTTCCCACAAAGCCTTAGCAGAGGTATACTCCCTGAAACCTTGAGCAATATCTGGAGACAGGGCCATGGTCAAAGTGGCCAAAGCCTTCTCCTGCTTTTCAACTTTCTCGAAGTCTTCATCAATGTAGCTTTCTATTTTCTTGTCAACCACTTGCCCTGCAACTGTAGTGGTTATTCTGACTGGATCCTTGATTATGCATTTCCAGATCTTGAAGTCTTTCATTTTTATGTATTTCTCAATTCTGTACTTCCATTCTGGGAAGCCTTCAACGGATAAAAGTCTAGGAATCCGAGTGGTCGTGCCCATTACTGAATCCAACTCTTGGTGGTTTGTTTGACTTTAAGAATCCATTTTTTAATATTTAATTAATGTGAAACAGAAATTAAATTAATTATGATTAAATTAAGTTCTGGTCAAACACAGTTTACTACCGTAAACAACGTTTACGGTCAAGCTGTAGATTGCAGCCGTAAACTCTGAGTTTACGGTCGTAAGAGGTTCACGGTCTGAAGCTTACGATCCAAGAGTAAACATTTTTCGGTTGATGAATATTCCTTATTCACAACTGAAGAGTTTGATTTAACGGTTCAAGAATTTTTTAAGAGTTTGCAGCCGTAAACAGTGATTACGACCGTAAACTCAGACCGAAAACTTATATATTGCAGCTATTTGATAAAACTAAAAAATCCTTTTCACAGTAGTTACAAACTTTAGTCAAATCAATGAAAACTCGCTCCAAGATTAATTGTAAGGTGCCTTTGATGCTGGTTTTGCTCTGATACCAATTGTAAGGTCCTAAGAATGGATCTTACCAGTGATCAATAGCAAACACAATCATAGAAACAAGAAAAAGAGAATAAAAGAAAAGAAATCAAGCTTGCACACATTCTATTGCTGAAAACGTCTGGTACAACTCGATATACACCCGTGAACAATAAGGCATCAACAACTAAACACAACTAGCTAAACCTTTATTTATAGGGAACTACGACCGAAAGGAGTTTACGGCGGTAAGGTGTTTACGGCTGTAAACTCATGACAATACCGTAAACTACCTCCAAACCCACCAAAATACTCTATCTATACACAACCACTATTACAATGCAAAGCCTAGACCAAACCACTAATTAGGCCTTTCATTTGGGTAGTGTGCCGGTTGTGCAGGAATTTCGAGACGTATTTCCCAAAGAATTGCCAGGAGTGCCTCCGGAGTGGCAAGTGGAGTTTCGTATTGACTTGGTACCGGGTGCCACCCCGATCACGAAGGCACCATATCGGTTGGAACCACCCGAGATGCAGGAGTTATCTACACAGCTTTAGGAGCTGCTAGACCGGGGGTTCATACGTCTGAGTACTTCCCCATGGGGTGCACCAATTATTTTCATGAAAAAGAAATATGGATCGCAGAGGATGTGAATTGTTTATAGGGAGCTGAACAAGCTGACGGTGAAGAACTGTTATCCCTTGCCAAGGATCAACGATTTATTTGATCAGCTTCAGGGTGCATCTTGGTTCTCCAATATTGATCTTCGGTCCGGGTATCATCAGATGAGGATTAGGGATGAGGATATACCGAAGACAACTTTCAGGACTCGTTATGGTCATTATGAGTTTGTGGTGATGCCATTTGGTCTCACCAATACCCCGGTGGCGTTCATGGATATCATGAACCGGGTATGCAGACCGATATTGGAGCGGTCAGTGATCATATTTATTGATGATATCTTGGTTTATTCCAAAACTAGAGAGTAGCACGAGCAGCACTTGAGAGAGGTCTTGGAGACTTTGAGGGCGGAGAAGATTTATGCATAGTTCTCCAAATGTGATTTCTGGTTGCGGGAAGTGCAATTTTTGGGGCATATCATCAATCAAGAAGGTATTTCGGTTGACCCAGCGAAGGTGGAGGCTGTGATGCGATCGGAGGTACCAAGGAACGCATTGGAGATTCGTATCTTCTTGGGTTTAGCAGGTTACTATCGGAGATTTATTTAGGATTTCTCCAAGATTGCTACGCCATTGACCCGTTTGACCAAGAAAAATATGACTTTCCGGTGGGATGAGGATCAGCAGAAGGCTTTTAAGACTCTGAGCCAGAGGTTATGCGAGGCTCCAGTCCTAGTACTTCCTGAGGGGTTAGACGATTTATTGGTATATTGTGATGCATCGATTTCAGGGTTGGGTGAAGTATTGATGCAGCTGGGGCATGTGATTGCTTATGCCTCGAGGCAGTTGAAGCCTCATGAGGAAAATTATCCCACGCATGATCTGGAGCTGGAGGCGGTGGTGTTTGTCCTCAAGATTTGGAGGCATTATTTGTATGGGGTGTGGTTTATTATCTATACCGATCACAAGAGTCCAAAGTATTTGATGGATCAGCATAACCTTAATATGCGGCAAAGGAGATGGTTGGATGTACTGAAGGATTATGATTGCGAGATGCTATACCATCCAGGGAAGGCCAATGTGGTGGGCGATGCTTTGAGTTTCAAGGCGATGGGGTACCTGATTAAGGACATCTATATGAGGATAACGGTGATTTTGCCTTTGTTGGATATGATCAGAGGGGCTCAGGGTGACGGGGTGAAGAAGGAGAACTGGAAAACAGAGAAAATTTGGGGTCAGTATCCTTTGTTTGTCAAGGATAGTCGGGGCCTTTTGACTCAGTGTGGCTGAGTGTGGGTACCATTGACAGGGGTAGTGAGGCAGAGATTGTTATAGGAGGCTCATAAGTCCAAGTTTTCTATACATACAGGTGCAATAAAAATGTATACGGACTTGAGACTGAGTTATTGGTGGCCCTGGATGAAGTGGGAAATCACCTGGTTTGTGGAGCAGTGCACGACCTGCAGGAAGGTCAATGTCGAGCATCAGCGGCCTCATGGCAAGATTCAGCCATTACCCAATCCCATGTGGAGCTAGGAAGAGATAATATGGACTTCATTACGAAGCTACGGAGGACGGCGAGGGGAGTGGATGCCATATGGGTCATCGTGGACAGACTGATGAAGAGTGCCCACTTCATTCCGATCTCCAAGAGTATATTTGCAGAAAATTTGGCAGGCATCTCTGTTCGAGAAGTGGTGGCTAGGCACGGGGTTCTAGTGTCGGTGGTTTCGGATAGGGATGTTCGGTTTACATCCAGGTTTTGGAAAAAGCTCCACGAGGAACTGGATACTAAGTTGGATTTCAGCCCGGCATACTACCCTCGGACTGACGGTCAGAGTGAGAGAACGATCCAGACACAGGAGGACATGTTGTGGGCGTATGTGCTGGATTTTGGAGGGATTTGGGATACGTACCTCCCACTGGCCAAGTTTTCGTACAATAACAGTCATCATGCCAGTATCGACCAAGCACCATTCGAGATGTTATATGGACAGAAGTGCAAGACCCCAATGTGTTGGGACGAGGTTGGGCATCGAGTCATAGGGACCACGGAGGTGCTGCTCAAGACCACCGACTTGATTCAGCAGGTGTGTGACCGGTTGCGAGTCGCATAGAGCCATCAGAAAAGCTATGCTGACCGATGGCGATCAGATCTTCAGTTTTAGGTAGGGAATTTGGTACTGCTGAAGGTGTCACCCTGGAAAGGGATTATCAGGTTTCGTAAGAGGGGCAAGTTGGGGCCTCGGTTCATAGGCCCATTCAGGATTATAACCCGAGTGGGCAAAGTGGCATATCGTTTAGAGCTACCAGAGGAGCTTAGTCAAATTTACAAGACCTTCCATGTGTCTCAGCTTCGGGAGTGTACTGCAGACGAGACCGTAGTTGTTTCCTTGGATGACATTCAGGTGGATGGGAGCTTGAATTATGGTGAAAAGCCGGTCGCCATCTTAGATAGGAAGACGAAGGGTCTTCGCAACAAAGAAGTGAAGTTGGTAAAGGTACAATGGCAACACCGGAAAGGCTCTGAATGGACGTGGGAGCCGGAGGAAGAGATGCGGGAGCATTATCCCGATCTGTTTCCAGCTACGGACTTCGATGATGATGTCTAGTTCAAGTGGGGGGGGAGTTGTAACACTCCTAGTCAGGTATTAACTATAAACCCTCAAAATGGAACTAATTAGCTAATGGTTTCCTTTGGGTACGCTGCGCGTACCTAAGGGTACGCTTAGCGTACTAATATGGAAGGATCGCGAAGGAAATGTGCATACGCGGGGCGTACAGAGAAGGTATGCAGGGCTTACGTAATAGAGGACCAAAACCCTAATGTGTGGTCTTGCCCCCTGTTTAAACACCTCTAAGCCTTTGGACCCAACCTTATTCGCCCCTAGAGCCTCATTTTTGTCCCTCGTCACCTGAGAATCTTTGTGAGAAAGAGTTTGAGCCTAAGGAGTGGGTTTTGTGGTCTTTGTAAAGTTCGTTCAAGAAGAAGGAGATCCTAAGCAAGCTTAGAATGGCTTGGAGTTTCAAGATTATGCACTTAGTTCACCTTGGAAGGCTTCTGGAGGTATAAAGTTGTGACCTCTCCATCTTGTTCTTTAGATCTAGTTAGGGTTTCCTTTTTGTCCCCTTTAGTTAGATCAACACCTTCTCTTGGATGTGAAGCAACTCCAGAGACTGAGATGTCCAGATCTGAGCTTTTTAAGCATGCTAAGTGCATAAAGTTACGAGCTTGGTAGGTGCTAAGACTCCATGCATTATTTGATAGATCTAACTTAAGGTCTTAGAGTGAGAAATGAGGTTTTGAGGTCCTTCATAGCATGCAAGGTCATAAAGTTGCCAACTTTATGACCTAGGTTGTTAAGATGTGCTCATATCTAATTTTGGGACGTTGAGCCATCGAGTAATAAGCACTTAATTTTGGGACATTGCGCGTACCATGGTGTTATGCATGGCGTACGCACCCCTGATGGAATTGACTTGTTTTAGGCCCATAAGCCTTTTCGGACTTAATCTATCTTTGGGCCTGGACATAATTCGAGTTAATGGGCGAAATGATCAGTCTTGGGCTGGAAGTATTATAGTTAGGCCTTGATGGGCCATGTGGCCCAATAATAAATTTTAAACATGGAACTTGGGGCCCATTAACCAAGGAAGACTCTTGGGCCATTAGGAAAGGACTTTGGGGTTAAGTTTTCAGTTTGTCCATGATCAAACTCTAATATTGCGTTAATATTGTTATTGTTCAGCACTAGTGGTTTTGGACTGTTAAGAGAGCAGTTATTGTATTCAGCAGTTCGAGGTGAGTCTTTTTACCATACCTATGGGTCTACGACACCAATGCTGGCCTATTATATGATCATGTTATGTGTGTGTTATTCGTTCATGAATTGATATATTATGTGATATTATGCTGGTCTGGAAGACCTCGGGGGAGCCCGTGGAATTGGATATAAGACAATGTGCAGTAGCACATGGTATTCCTAGGTAAATACCATGTGGCGTATCCCATGGTAGTCCTAGGTAAAGACCATGTGGGGTAGCCCATGCCATTCTTGCTGGATTATATTGCATGGTTTCTGTTGCGTATTATAGCTTTATTAGGTAGCAGGATATGTGTATATGAATGTGTATGGTATGCTCGGGAAACTCACTACACATTTCGCTTACAGATTGTTGATTTGTTTCAGGTACTTCTGAGCCCAAGGGCAAGGACAAGGCATGATGATGTAGCACGTACTCTATCTCTCTTTTTAATGTATTTGGGACCCTCTGATGTTTTAAAAGGAAAACAATGATGTAATGCATGTTATTTTGAAAGCATATGCTTGGGAAACTATGATTTATGAGATTGGTTTTGATTAACTTAAAAATGAAAAATGTTCTTTGTAAAATTGGGTCGTTACATATTAATTTAAATGTTTCAAAAGATGCATCTCTTGGGTTCATAATTAAAAATTCATTAAATAGTTTTAATTTTGAATTTTTAATAACCTAGATGTTTTGAATAGTTTAGTTACACCTTGTGGACTTTATTAAATTAATTAAAGTGCTTAATAAAAAGAGAAGTTTAATACATCCATAATAACATGGTTTAAGATTAAATAAATTAAGAGTAAAAATTATTAATAGATTAAACCAGCAAGTATTTCAAATGTGTAAAATACACCCTTATACTATATAAAATTAAAAGTTTAATATATTATATATGTATAAGTAAAAGGTTAGTCTTGTTGTTAGTAGGCCTCAATTACAAAGCTGGTCTATAAGGGGGGATAAGGTTACAGCCTATAAAATGGTGGTTTAATGGGTGTCCACCCGCACCCACCACTTCCTTAACTGGTGGAGGGTCATTAGTCGAATGGTTAGGATAGGACATTAATTCTCATTAAAAGTATAATGAAATACCAAGTAACTAATACTTTTATAAATTCCCAATTTTAGTTACTTAGGAAGAATGTGAATTTGATGTTAACCCATGAAATTGCATATTACACCTTGTCAGTCGTTAGTGGAGCATGTGTGGTTAACCAACACACTTATCTAGCACTAATGAAAGATGGAAATGGGTAGGTCAATGTCAATCAAGGATCAATTGAGCGTGTGTGGTTAACCGGTACATTGATTAAGTGATTTGTAACATTAAGTGTACCAACTAATTTGCATGGTTATTCACATCTTGTTTGTGATCCTCGGCATCCCAGTCACAAACTTAAAGGGCGTAATCGAGATTTAAACATGCCATTGAAAAGTTCAATAAATCTCAAAGAATCTAGGAATTTCAATTCATTTAAAACCTAAGATTCTTTTTTTGTTTTTCATTGTGGAAATTGGTAAATCATCATTTACCTACTTTCAAATGTTTTACAATTTGATTACGGCATCCCTCTTCC
The DNA here is from genome assembly GCF_052625555.1 of Lactuca saligna. NCBI lineage: Eukaryota > Viridiplantae > Streptophyta > Magnoliopsida > Asterales > Asteraceae > Lactuca > Lactuca saligna. The sequence goes on from NC_136420.1 coordinate 136,542,536, forward strand.
AAATTGTAGAATATTGTGTTGGGCCCTAGCCATTATATTTCATTTTGGGTGTTATATTAAGGACTTAAACCAACTAACTTGAATTTCTCCCATTATAGATGTCTAGGTTAGACAACTATGGTCTTCCCGAATCTTATGGAAAAATCTTTCCTTATGAAGATGATGTCCTACGATTGGATCGTGGAAATGAAAATCATACTTCACTTCCTCCACCTCATCCAATAGCTCTCCCAAACCCAGAAGTTCAAAGACTTGAAAAGTTCATGGTCACTCAAGCCCTATTGGCAAGAAAACACCAAGATGGAAGGTCTGTGTGTGAACATGTCTTGGAGATGAAGTCACACATTGAAAGGCTAGGAATGTTAGGACTCATTGTGTCGAGGAAGTTGTCTATTGACCGGGTTCTTCAATCAGTTCCTGATTCACATGGTGAGTTCATTAAAGATTACTATATGACATACCACGACATGTCCCTTATGGATCTTACATATTTGCTAATTGTTGTTGAATCAGCAATGATTTGGCGCACTAGTAAAGAAAATTTGATTGGAAGATCTACTTCCCAAACTTCCATGGACATTGTCAATGAAAACATTGGAAGTCCATAAAATATTTCTTTTTCCAAGGGAAAGGGAAAGGCTAAGTATGAGATTGTCCCATGTACCATTCCAAAAGAATCTGTTTGCTTCTATTTCCAAGAAAGGGACATTGGAAGCGAAGCTGCCATGACTACCTGAGAGATCTAAGAGATGGTAGAATCAGATTGTATGGTTCTACTTCACGTAAGATCATTATCTAACTCTATTAAATTCTCACTTATTAATTCTTATTACATGATGTAAAGTTACACTTCGATGTTTTGCAGAATCAAAGAGAGAGAAGGAAATAGCATGCTGAGTCTGATCGCAAAAAGATGGATTTCGATCGTATGGTTCAATGATCGGATTTTTGAGCTACTACTTAAGAGTTATGATAGATTGCTTAGGAATATTTAGAAACATAGTTTTCATATGTACTTGCATTGTAAGGAAAGGTTTTCTGCATGCTATAAAAAAATAAAAATTTGATTTTATCTTATTTTATATTTCCTTTCAATGGAATTTATGAAAATTGATGTTTGTAGGTTTCTATTTTTAGCATTATGGATTTGATTCTTTCGTTTGTGGTAGTGTCATAATTTGCCAAATAAGCAAAGATTCTCATCACCAAGTTTCAATTAGACAAAAAACTTGGAATCATGCAACTTGTATTGTATCATGAATGGGAACCTTCATCTTTGGAAAATTAAGACTAATTCTTTGTTCACATGTATATGTGAGTCAAGTGAAGAACTAGGGGAACTAGTACACATAGTTGTGCACTAGTTCAGGTCCACCACAAAAACGATAAGATTATTCGTCATGATTTACTAAAGTTTAGTAAATATGGTTGTACTTACAAGATTAAGTGTAATTCTGAATCGTTGAAGAGGTTTCAATAGATAACTAAACAAATAACAAGAATCGGATTAGGCAGAAAGATAAAAATTTCTCCAATCCGAAAAGAAGGGAGAGTACTTGAGTATCGTGTTTTATAATCATTTTAGTGATTATGGAGCTATATCACAATTGATCCTCTAAAGTGCACTTGTATGGCTAAGAAGAGGAATCGGGGATCGTTGAATTGATTAAATCAAAAGGTGACTCATACTTCATTCCAAAATCAAGTCTTAGAGTCATACTCCAAAATTGTGCCTTGAGCAACATAATCTTAAGAAAGGTTTATAACACTTATCAAATGTAGAGTAAAATGTTTTCTTACTCTTGTACATTTGAAATTGGTAAGTTGTGATGTTTTGGATAAAACGAAGATCAACTAAGACCGATTGTCAGAAGTGTTTTGATAAAATACCGCACTAACTTTTAAATATATGTTTGTCAAGTAATGTTTCTTGACAACAAGAATCTTATATGTCAAGAGGTTAATAGGAGTTAATGATTTTGAAAGTTTTAAGAACTAATAATGAGTAAACCTATTGTTTATCACTAGCACACGACTTAAGGTTTGTAACCTATCGCGTATACATATTCTTGTTTCTATGCCCATTCCTGTTAAAGTTGACTATGCATGTGAGTACTATGAGTACTCAATAGTTTGCATAAGGCAAAGCACCTTGATCAGTGAAAGTTCATTAATCAGTAAGGGTGAACTTCTCAACAACTTGGAAGACATGGTAGGCCCTCGTGCTACCAAGTGGCAAAAAATTAAGATTGAACACGTTCAGTCCATATAAGTTTGTATTTGTCACTAGCCTTGTCTTGTGATTATGGTCATGACAGATTCACATGGATAGGAGCACATACACCATAAAAATCTAAGTGTCATAAGGTTTATCTCCAATTCATGAAAATTATTGTGAGGAAACACTTTCACTAAGTAGATTTTAAAGAGTTAGTAATTGTGATATTTGCATTATCAAATTTGATTAAGACTACGACATCCCTTTTCATAGTTTGAATTGTGAGAAATGGCAAATAGTTTGAACATTCGGAACTTATTCTTGTAAGTTCTGAATAGTATAAACACACATATGAGCTTTCTAATAAAGGTGTATGAGCTTAGATAAAGGCTTATCGAAGCATCTCGTATCAAAAAATTGAACTTTGGTGAGAAAGTCAATAAAGTATTGATTTCTAGAAGTCCGGCTTATTTGTGGGTACATGCCAAAGCTAGTAGGAGCATAAGTTTTATGCTAGTAAGATAATAATTAGTATGCTACTAGGAGCTTAATTATTATGGTAAGTGATGCGAGTTATTGTTAATCATAGAAAACAAAGGTTTCAATTCGCAAAGTTGCAGGGTTTGAAAAGTTGCTTTGCTATAATTAAGGGAGAAGAACTTATACTTCATTTCAATTCTAAACGTTTAGATTGATTTTAATCAAATTTAGTCAAGGTGACATATGAATGTTATGTTGAAAAGATTCTACATAAGAAAATTCTATAAATGGAAATGTTATAGCAAGAGACTGGTAAAGTATCAGGTCTTTATGTAATACATTACAAATCGTGTCCCATATGCTTCGGATATAGGATCGATTGTATGTGCTATAATATTCTCTTGTTCTAATTTTCCAAATTCCTAAGGCATTAAGAGGGAAAAAGGACTAGAACCGGATATGACTAAAGTTATTAAACAGCTGTCAAGGACTATCTGATGGTCGCTAAGGATTGGTCACTTAAGGACAGTTGGAAGTATAGTAATGAATGGACCATACTTATATGATTTTGAATAGATGGGTGTCTATTATGAATGGATAGTCATATGGAAATTATGGAAAAGTTTCCATAGTGTGACTTAGATATCAAGAATCTATGAGTAATTTAGAAACTTTTATGCAAGAAGGATGTTCAAAGGAACGTGCTTTGAATATGAGACTTCGTATCTATGGAATTTTCTTGTAACAATCTTCTATGGAAGTTTTGTAATTGGAAAAAACTTTGTCACTTGTATACATAGTCATTACAAAAGGATCACTGCATATAAACTTAGAATATAACAGATTACAGTATGTGGCAAGGACTTGGTATTTTACACTCACGATAAGGATTTGGAATTGTGAAATGAGTGTCATTGGAAATGTTTACAATTGATCTATTTCATAAAGTAAGGACAATAGGAAAACATAGTGTGCATACTTGGAGCATGGGATAACTATTGTTTTAATTCAAGTATTAGTTGATAAATCGAAACATTATACAATGAATAATGTGTAATCAATATGGTGATTAAATAAAAGGTGTTTTATTTATATTCAAAAGTTTTGAGACCATATTGAATTTGATTGTTCTTGTGTTTCACTTTGCATGTTTTGACTTGCTGAATAATAAGATTATTCAAACATCCACAGTCGATCATACTTTGGAAGTAGGTATTGAGGCAAGGTTGTCATTAATTTGTCTGTAAATTGTCTAAGTGTTAAACATAGCACAAGTTTGTTGCAGTATTCATGAGTACTCATGTATTAAGATTTGAGTATTGAATTAAACCCACTCTCATCTAAATCACCTCGTGGATTTTATCATGAGTGATTGTGAGATGATAATATCTTATATTTTTGAAACCAAAACATGTGAGTTGTAGTTTACAATTCGGTTGTACATTGACATATCTAAACGCACCAGTAACTTGGTGTTACAAAACATATTGGTGTGTGTGATTTGATGAGTAAGTACAAGCAAGCATTTGAATCGAATTTTATACATTCCTTTTACGCAATGTGGGATAAAAAGTGATATATGTGGGCCCCTCGATGATTTAGTGATGACAACCCTAAAGTGCTTGGCCAAGCCTGGACTGATTTGATTTGTTTAAATAGTCGGTCTTCATAAATCGAAAATCGGGAAACAACACATGAACAGAGAGAATGATTAAAATCCATGTCTCAGTTCATACAATATCTAGAATGGAGAAATATATGATCCCTTATATAATGGGTGTGTCATTGACTAGGTCAGAGTTCGATAACTGCTTTTGAGAGCTACGATTGCTAGTCGGGATTTTGGAGTCGTACTTGCAATAATAGTTATTAGACTTATCCAAGTGGGAGACTGTTGGATTATGTGTCTAAGCCTATAACTATAATTGGTATGTACTTAACCCGAGAGTAGCATTGTCCATTTGGGTTGCCTTTACCAGAACAATTTGATAGGAAGAATATTTGAGAAAGATATTATTTATGATTTATTAATATATTATAGGTATAATATCTTAATTGTGAAATCATATTATTTAATTAGTATTGATCAAGAATAAGTTTAGAATTAATTTAGTGATCAAAAGAGACTAATTAAATTAACGGGGACTGATTATGTAAATCAGTGATATATATTGTCTGGGCTATTGATCCATGTTGGGCTAAGTTTATGTAAGTATCCATAAAGTGTTAGCCAACATGAGATATGGATCATAATCTAAGTGTACAAATTAGGGTTTACCCATGACTCTTCGAATCCTAAAATATATAAATGTCACACCTTAGCTAAAATAGAGACCCTTAAGGAGCTCTAAGAGAGCCCTATCCGATTTAGGTAGTGCTTAACCTATCTCTAAAAGTCCTCCTTTGTTCATGGTGTTTTTAAACCATTTGACGCATCACAGTTTAGGTGTTAAGCTCTTGAAAGGACAAAACTACAAGCTATAATAAAGAGGTATTCTTCTAATTTGATTTTATGATTCATGTACCAAAATTGTATGCTAGTTGTAGGCTTCATGCTTTGGAAATTTTATTGCATGTATAACTAGAGAAAACTTAGTTCCAAATCTATTAGGGTTGTATGTGAACCATAGGAGTGCTATAGTACTTAAAACCCAACACTTTCAACTATACCCTCAATTTGACGTGCCGACAAACCACACACACTTCGGCAATAGATTATAAAGAAATTTTGTGTTTTTCATGAGTAGCATATGATTTACTTTTTTAATATATTAAAACAAGATTTTATTTTAATAATTCTAAGTTAATAATTTTAAGTTGAAACATCATCCTATCAAACTCTTTCGCTAACTCCACTCATAATGCAAAAGGCATTGAGAGTGGCAAGCTTTTATTTCTTAATAATCGGCCTCATTTGCAATCGAAGAAACGTATTTAAACCTTTTTTTGTTAGAAATAGAGCGGGCGAGCCTAGTCGGGTACGACTAACAATATTTTTAATTTTATATATATAAACTTTAAACCATTTAAACTATATATCTTTATTGATACAAATTAAACATGTGATGAAGCAATGTTACTAACTAATATAAACAAATAATCAAATTTACAATCATTATCATAAATAATATTTTAAATAAAAGACGTATAATACTATTTGAAAGATATTCATGTTTTATATTTTTTTCAAAACAATTTAGGCAAGTCGTCAAACAACTTAGGGTTGTAAAAGTGTTGCCTACTCAGAATGAGAAGCAACACCTTTCCAGAAAATGTTGCATTAGGGTCTATGGAATGTGTCGCACCCTGAAGGAGACACGTTGCATCTAGAGATGCACCCGATAATCAGAAAATGACTATGTTCAATTTATGCTCAAGGTTATGTCCATTAAACCCTACCTTAGGGCACAAGTAACCAAAACAACCATCGATAATTAAACTTCAAATTTCGCAAAACCATAACAAACAAAAAAGATATTACAAAAAATCAAATTGGATATAATAGTGCAAATAAATATGAACTAAGTCTCTGATACCACTTAAAGGTTTTGAACACACTAGTCAAATAATATAAGGCAGTAGGAGCATCTTATAATTCTAGCCATATGTTGGATCTTATGTTCATACAATTATTGTATGTAACATCCCAATATACAAGAAAACTTTCGATTTTTAATTTAAATAAAAGAAGCCATTTTAATAAGGTAATATCTTAAAACCATTGTTGGTCTGCCCATGGCCTTCAACATAGTGTTGGTCCTACCGAGTATCTTGGCATACCGATCAAAGCAGGACCTGCATCAACTTAAGAGAAGATATTTCAACATATATAACAAAAATGAAAATAAACAAACAATCAAACAATATGGGAAACTATCTAAACTAGTCTACCTATGTAACAGCTCACCACAACATGTTTACATCATATAGAGGGCTCATGTTGCATTCCATGTTACAATTAACAGATCACCAAATGAATGTATAGTTGCATGTAATCATAGATAAGATAGACAACCATACAGATGATCCTAATCTAAAGCGACAACCAAACAAGGAACATGCAAGAAAGCTTAGATCAAGAGTTCGCATACTATCTTACGTAAATACATACAACGCCTGCAACAAGCACTTTGAAGGTCACCAATCCTATCGATACTCTAACCAGCATACCGCTACTCATCTATGTCCTATCAAAGGATATACGTTGTAACATATAGTAAAAGCTCAAAAGCAACCTCAGCAACATAACAACTAACACATAATCCCTCTAATGGAATCGCATCTAAGATCACAAACCAAACAATAAAAAACACCTTGCAGTGGGGATGAAATCGCCAAACACAAACCCAAATAGGAATGTGTTGCATTGAAAAATGAGGAATAAAAGGGGGAGTGGGGTACATATTTTTGGGAGCAAGGAATGGGCTACTAGGGTTTAGTCCCTAGCTCCATATTTATAGTTATATGGTAACTTGGTGTCAAAGCAACTCATTTTTGATGAAATCACCCCTAGACTATTCCAATTAATTAAACATTTAAATTAATTAATTTTGAGTCATTGCAATTATTTAACTCCTAATTATATTCTACTTAATTTATTATTTGAAATATTATTGAAGATTTGTATCGATCATATAAACTTCAAGTATTAAGAACAAACGAAAACCAATTTAAATAAATAAAGAAAAAAAGATATTCTCTAAATTTTCTTTCACCAAGAAAAAGTTGTTTTCACCAGGAAAACAGGTTTGTCACAAAGACGATTAACGACACCAAGTCGTAGAGATACATTAGGGATTCACCCTAATGTTTAATATATACTAGTCTATACAAGTATATCCCTTGATCGAAGGGATTGTATCTTATCTATACTAAGAACCGATCTTCATCACAAAGATATTGAATGTGCTATCTAGTATATGCTTATATATATATATATATATATATATATATATATATATATATATATATATATATACCTAATATGCAAAAGGTTACATAGAATAAACTATCTGGACACTGATGCTGATAGACTTTATACTTTGGCGCTAATGGTGATGTATGCGTTGACGCTGATAGATAGTTTGTAAAGTGTTTACCTCATCAGGTCATAAGGTGTGACCTTACAATCTCGTGCTCCCCTTAAGGGTAAGATTGAGATTTTAAGACCTTTAGATTTAACCAATGCTCCCCCGGAGATAGTGACTATCTTCCCACTTTTTATTTTCTAGTAGTTAAGTCAGCAAGTCGGTATTTATGAATCACAACGGACAGATGGATAAACGACGAACTAAGAATTTTGACATCAGTTTGACTCCCCCTTAGATTCAGCTTTAACAAGTTCTCCCCCTTTTGACATCAGCTGCAGAACAGAGCATCAAAGTTGCAGCCTATATTCAAGTAAGATTGTGACGTCTCCTGATAATCTGGGTTGAAACTACCATTCTGTAACACCCTGTTTCGCATCGTTTCATAATTTGGGGTCGTGATCCGAAGATCAAGTATCATAAGTCTTTTAGCTTTGGGAAAGAGAGGTTTAGATCCATTTGGATATGAGTAACGTTGATTATGTGATCCAAGAGTTTGGTTTGTGCTTTGGAGTCAAACATTAAAATGGGAAAAGTAGTGTTTCAAACTTCTTTATTGAATTATGGATTTTATTTTGATGTATTTTAATTCAAACGTAATTAGAGAGGGTTGTAGAGATCCTCATTACCTTTTCTTGGATGTAAAGACCATCAAAATAGGAGTTGAAATGAAGAAGTTATGACTTTTTGAAGTTAGGAAGGTTTTGGGTTATGCCGCATACGTTGGGCATACGGGGAAGTACATTGGGCGTACTAGGGTGTCACTAAGAGTGCTAAGCACACCAGGAGTACATTGTCATATGCAATCAGTTCCCAAACCCTATTTTTTTGGTTTGAGCCCTATTTCAGCTCCTTAACTTCCACAAACTCATTCCATTCTTAGCTTCCACCAATCTAACACCCTACCATGAAAACCTAACCCTTTTTGAGCCTTTTGAGCAAAAGAAGGTTATCTTGAGTGCTTTGGAGTGTTCTTAGTGCATCTTGGAGAAGAATGAGCTCTTTTGAGAAGTGTTGGTTGCATTGGAGCTTGTAGATCCAGACTTTTTCACCTTGATCTTTCTTGTAGAGGTATAAAGTTTGAATCTTGATGATGCATTTGATAGGTCTAGCTAGTCTTGGGTGTTATGAGCTTTTGGTGACTTTAGTGCATAAAGTTTAAATCTTGAAAGTTTGTGACCTTGTTACGAATAAAGTTGGAAACTTTATCCATCTAAACATCATATTGATTCACATAAAAATGTTGGAGACTTAGACTTCATGGATTAACTTGAAAGAGAAGCTCTTTTGGTCCCTTTGAGACTTAAAAACTAGATCTTGTTGCTTTGGAAAACTCTAATGGATAAAGTTGGAAACTATGTCCATTATGGAGATATTAGGATCCATAAAAATGTGATCTTGGTCCTTCCATTCCTTCCATGCAAGTGTCATGACGTCTTAATGGATTAACAAGTTAAGGTTTTGGCCTTTAGATCTTTTCTAGACATGAAAATTCATAAAGGTGGAAATTTTATGGCTTAGAAAGATGGTGTGGGACTAGATCTGAGTGTTAGATGAAAGGACTTAAAAAAATAAGCACTTAATGAAAAAGTGTCATCTGACTGAGTACGTTTGGCATACCTTTGAGTATGTTGTGTGTACTCATATGGGGTCCTGATTTTGGATGGTGAGTATGACATGCATACAAGCTAAGTACGCCTTTGACCGTGGGTAAAACTTTAGGATTTTGGTTTACTAATTAATATTGTATCTGGTTCTAGTGTTAGTGGATTCGCAGGTGCAAGCAATGCATAAAATGGATCATATAGTATTGTTTCAGAGTTCTTCATTTCAGATGAGTTTTCTCACTATGTTTGTGGGTCAAAGGCACCAATGTCAGCCCACTAACTTGTGTATGTAGGATGCTTGCTATCTTTGTGACTCGTGCATAATTGTATGTATATATACATGTTGACCAACTAGATCTTATTTATTGTTACTATTATATGTGATACTATGTATACTTAGACCTTGAGTAGTCTCCAAGGTTGCTCATAACCCATAGGGTGTGATTTTTTCCTTTAAGACTTCGGGTAGTCTCCAAGGATGCTGATAACCCACAGGACGTGATATTTGCCCACTGAGACTTCGGGTAGTCTCTAAGGTTGCTGATAAACCATAGCTATTTATTTGTGATGTGTCGTGTGTATTATTTTGGGGAACTCACTAAACTTTTTGCTTATGATTGTGGTTTAAATGGTTTCATATTTTCTTATATAAAGGAAGGGGACACATCGACTGGATCGCATTAATAGAAGACTTGTGCACATGATAACTTTTGATGATACTCTGATAAACATGTTAAGACTAGGTGGTCGTATTCAAGATTTTATAGTTGTGATTTGAATAAACACTTAGATTTTTAATTTAATATTTTAGGTTGAAATTCGGGGCGTTACAAGTTGGTATCAGAGCCTTGGTTTGAGGGATTCATGCATACTCTTGAGTGTTCTTGAACTCAAACCGAGGAATTAGTAAAAATTTCTAAAACAAAATGATTTTCTAAAAATGTTTTTAAAATAAAAGGGGGTACTATGCATGCAATTAGTCGATCTCAAGTAAGTATTTCCCAAAATACCCATATGTGTTTTATGATTGATGTTGGACATGAGTATATGAGAATTGCATGCTAGATTAGGGCTTAGGATCTACTCAGTGTTGCATGATAGGATGCCTGATTAGGAAATATTCCTTATGCCTGTTATGTGAGCTGCTAGGGATGCATGCTAGTGATTAGAGATCTTTAGGAGCTTCTGAGATAGGACTGCCTTTTTATGTGATGCTTTTAGTTCTAGATGATCGAATGTTGATTGCTTTGTGGTTTTTAGGACTCATGTTGATGAAAGTTACATATCGCATGAATATGGTAAGTTACATGCAGTCAGGGTTAAATAATCTTAGAGTGGTTGACTTGGCCTTACTGCATCTCTTTTTTGAGTCTAACATATCTATGGTTGGGACTTTTATTCAAAGGTTTATCTAAGCTTTGTTGTATATAGTTGTATTCATGAAGTCGTTAACTAACATTAGTAGAGGTTATTTAGCAGTTGATGGCAGATGTGGTGGTAATCCTAAGATAGCCTAGGAAGCACTTTAGTGCGAGTGCTCTGTTTTTTAGTATATTTTAGAGGGTATCATTATAAGGGAGCGACTTAGAGGAATCGGGATGATTCTGAGAAAAGTATGGATAGGTGTGTAAGGTAGTATTAAGCCCGTACTATTGGAAGCACAGGATCTGTAATTGAATCAAAGAATGTCCTGGATATTCTAAAGAGCTGGTTTAGGGTAGGAACATGGTTTGGCACCATGAATCTGTTGCGGCATTTAAGGTATTATCAGCTTTTTCGTTATGACTATCTAGGAAGAAGACGGGTCTGGTGATTGTTTGGGCCTTAGTAGCCATGTTAGTTGAAGTTGAATGGTGCATACCTAGATGATTAGTTGATTTCGAGGTCTTGGTAACCCTACTTGAGGTAGTATCAGTCTGAGTCATGAGACTCAACGAGGGAGCAGTTGGGATAAGGGACTTAAGGAATGGAGTCTTGAGAATAATTGATCAGCCGATGGCTTATGAATTCATTTTCTATGATGAGGATTCTGCTCTTCCAGTTTTCTATGTTGGGGGGAAGAAAGAGCGAGTGTATGATTTCAGAGATCGGATGATGAACTAGTGGGGGGAAACATATGGTTGTAGTTTCCACGAAAAAGGTGGAAATGCACGAGAGGATTCTTGTGGTTTGCTCGCCTCAAGAAAATTTCATATGTGGAAACTCATTCATTTTCATGGATACTATACAAGATGAGGACCATGGGTATGCCTTCCTTGAGTTTAATTAAGGCATATTATGGTTGTTCCAGGTGATCAGGAGAAGTGAATCGAGAATGACAAATTTCATTGTGTATGTTGTATCTCGACTACAATGATAATGCCTCATGTTTTTATGATTGCGTATCACGATAGAGTGAAGGTCAAGGAATCAAAGGCGAAGTGTGTGCTAGTCCAGTTGTTCTTAGATGGAGAATTAGTGTTATGAATGGGCTATAAGAGTCATTACTTATTCATTTGCATGGGATTCTTGATGATAGAGGTGGTTATGACTCGGATGTTTCTGAGGTCTCTATCTAAGATTCGGAATGTATTTAAGTTGTAGGGTCTTTATTTGGAAGATCGTCTTGCATTGTGGTATACATTCCAAGAGTCAAGGATGGTATGTATCTGGTTGAGCCAATTTTAAGTGTAGTTGTTTGCAACGTCAATTAGTGATATCTCAAACCCAAGTGGGGGAGAACTAGGTATGACACTTGGAAGATCAATGATCTGTTTGAGTTCATGATTCCAGAAGAATGTGTTTCAGGGATTAGAAGTTTGGGTATGCAAGACTCTTGTTCGAGATGATGGTGCAGGGCAAGTTTCAACCAAATATATGTGCTTGGAAATACACGAATTGTCTTTGAAACGGGAAGGTATTGGTCAAGGAGCTCGTTATAGCCAATGGTCCCTTTCAGGAAGGCCGACGAACTATTCAAAAGGTAGTTAGGTCACTATGGATTAGCATCATTTTTTCAAGTATTTTTTAGCTCGATTTATAAATTGCTACCTATAGTCTAAGATAAGCAATGGTTGATCTGTCAATCAACTTCAGGGTTGGGTATATATAGTTCTGCATGGGTTTAGTTATCCGGAATACTTTGGATTATCGGGTTGTTGTCAGTGCATTCTCGGTCGCTGGTTGTTCTCATTCGTTTTCTATAGTTGGATGCTTCGAGGGTGTCAGGCCGCATAAGTTAGAGGTCAGTGGACGTGACAACCTATCATCATGTTATGATTATGATATAACATGGCTTTTGGGTATGTTGTCGTGAATTGTTGGGTTATGGAATTATGGTCTATAGCAGACTCGTGTTTGATTCGGTAGTATCCAGACCATTGAAGTGATTGTCTATTTGCTCTAATTAGGGGTCTATGGGTTCTTTGTCATCAGTTGGGATTGCACAAGGATGTGGAATTGCATCTAGGGAAGGTACTTTTGGATACGGAAACCTTTCGTCAAGAATAGTAAAGTGTTTCATCTGGTTTGGGGTGTGGGCACCCGATATTGTTTGGTCATGGGATCTTAGTTCAGCAAACTAATTATAGTAGTGGTTGGATAGTGAAAGTATGGGATGGCTCAGTAATCCAATGATTATGAGATTATCATAATATAGATGAATCCAAGTGAGGAATGGTTACTTAGGACCATTAGGGATAGTTCCAAGTGCGATCCATTTTATGTAAGGGATTTGGATCATTATATCTGGAGGGAGTGTCAGGGTTCCTTGAGGTCGGGAAGAATCCAAATTAAGTCAGGTTGTGAGTATATGGAAAGCTATCATTGGGTCAGCAAGGCTTTAACCAGCTATTCAGGTAGTGCGGATAAGATATAGTTTGATTAATGATTAACTGGGAAGGCCAGTCATCAGGGTATCACCCTAAGTTAACTACAGAGCCAATTATGGTTATGAGTGGGTTCAGGGTTAAGCAAGGCAGAGGGTATGTTGGTCAGTGGTGAGCATCGAAACAAATGATATGGATTCATGTCTAGGTTGCAGTCGACAGTTGTGTTAGGACCTCTCTGTCTTTTCTTGTCTAGTGAAGGCTTTGGACTCTGAAGCATGACCCAAACAGGTGATAGAGTCTGATAGGACAAATTTTTGACTCGTAGTGTTTTCGGTTAGTATGTGGTTGCGGGAGTGATGTAAGATTGAGGAGCAGTCGTATTATTCACTAAGTTAGTGTGTGGTTGTTGAAGGGATGTAAGACTTCGGAGCAATCGTATCATTCACCAAGTCAATGTGTGGTCGTTGGTGTGATGTGAGACCGTGGAGCATCCATAGCATTCACTAGGATAGGAAGCGGTTATGGAAGTGTCGCATGACTGCCGGGTGGGCTAATCAATTTAGAGACAATGAGCGTCAAAAATGACTTTTTGATAAGATTTTATTTATAAAAAATAATCTTAACCAAGTTATAGTATATGTCACAAAGGTTCTGTACATATAAAGAACGACGAAATTCGAGTTATAACAAAGAAGTTATGATTTGTTGAAGTTTTACAACAAAATAGGCATGGCACCGGGAATCATAAAAAGTGAATTTTTAATAAACTACTTTTTAGCCTTAGATACCTCGATGAAAGTTTTAGTATATGTTAAACCGAGAGCGTCCATAAAAAGAACGTCAAAATATGACTTCGTATGAGGAAGTTATGATTTTTCTAAGATTTCACATAGTAGTATACAGCCTGAAATTCGAATATTAGATCGACTAAATTTTAGCCAACATAAACTAAACGAGAATCAAAGGTCTCCTTAATAGTAGCTCAATGGTAAATACACAGACGAAAACAAACGTCGGATGAAGAAGTTATGAATTTTTAACGGACTTTTCCTGTCTCGGCTTGTTAAAAATATAACTTTAAAAATAAAGTCAAAGATAGCCAACGGAGTCTTAAAAAAATTGTAGATTACGGTCCCACCTACGCATGGATATAAAAAAATGTCAAAAATAGAGCTCGTATGAAAAAGTTACGGATTTTAGAAGATAATTTGTTTTTAGAGTAACCAGCGAGTGACACGTGGCACAATCTTAGCTGCACCTTCTTCCCCATGGATTTGCATGAGATCGCGACATGTAGCACATAATGCCCAGCATAATTTTTAGTACACTTAGCGTAACCCATAAAAACCTATTACGCTCAGCGTAATTCTTGAGTACACTCGGCGTACTCGGCGCTAGCAGCCTATAAATAGAGGTGTTTTTCATCATTTTTCTTCACACCTTTTCTCAACTTCTCTCCGAAATACCCCCAAAGCCTCAAGACTTTTATCTATCCTTTCTTAGGAGTTAGTAGCGAGTCCTAGAGCGCCAGAAGGCCGTGAGAAGACATGCTTTCGGCTCAGAAGTTCTGCCCCCGCAGAGCTCGGTTTCTAGCAAACCTCCCGGTAATTGAGTTATGGTTACCCTACTGGAATTATAACTTATGTTTAAGTTCATTATCATTATTATGAGCTCATAAACAAGATTTATCAGTGATTCCAAGTCGTTATACTGATTGATCTACGTATGGGGATGATGTCTAGGCTGTAATTTAGTGAGGTGTTTAAAGTGGGATTTTCAAACAATATACTTCTTATACTAAATGGACCCTACCTCCGATATGATCCTACCTGGTTGTTCCTTACTTCATAGATCATGAAAGTAGACTTTGAGTTAGTGATGAATCTAGACTAATAATTAGTCGCAATAAAGATTAAACTTAAACTTAGCGATAATAATGCTAGGTTTCATTGAAGGAAAATAGAAACGTTAAAAGCGAAGCGCTGCCTGAGTTTCGATTCATCACTTTAACATGTGAGTGCATAGTAACTTTCATCTTACACATAGAAATAAAGTATTTTATATAAATTACGTGTTATGTGTGCATATAACCTGTATACTTGCTATCTATGTTGGATGAACGATTTTATACAAGTTTTAAATAATTTAAATTGTATATGTATTTTATATCTACGAGTGTGTTGGGTAAAACATGGGTATATGAATGATGAGAGATGAAAGATGATATGAGTGAACATTGGAAACTATAGACTTAATTCCTAATAAATAACATCGGCAACTGTGGACTTAGTGCCTATTGGATAAACGTTGGTAGCTATGGACTTAGTACCTGTTAGATAAACGATGGTAGTTATGGACTTAGTACCTATTAGATAAACACTGGTAGCTATGGATTTAGTACCCGATGAATGAAATTTAGCAGCTATGGAATTAGTGCTTTACGAATGGGCATTGGCAGCTATGGATTTAGTGCCTTTCATATACATCGTGCAAGCAATGGACTTCGGAATGAACGAATGCAAGATAGATGATTCTTAGGGTAGACCCTTAAGAGTAAAAAAGATAATGGGGATGGGTAATTGGGTTGATTGCTTGATGTTTAAAAATAATAATTACATTACTATGGGTTAAAAACCCTATGTACTCACCAGGTTTCTCGACCTCACCCACTCTGTTTGTTTGTATCACAGGTTTCGATATGAAGCTACATTACACTGAGATATTAAGGAGATGTAGATCACTAGTGTAAATGAATGTAAGGTCTGTTTATGCTTATGTTTCTGTATTGACGATGACATCCCAACGTTTTAAAAGGATTAAAATACATTTCTTCGGGAATGCTTTGATAACTATTTATCATGTTTTTCTGGGAACAAATTCCGCAACACTTTTATTTAAAATGTTACTCTGATTTTGAAACAAAGCATAAACAAATCGGTTTGTTCTGGTCGTGAAAATGGGGATGTCACAGTTGGTATTAGAGCATTAGTTTAATCAAACTAGGAATAAGGATTTATTTCTAGACTTAAACTTAGAATGCTAAGCAATGATCATGAGGAGTGTGTATAATATAATTTAGGAAGTTCACTTGAATAGCCACGAGCACTAGCTCATTTAGGGAAAATGCATCAATTGTTTTTCTGTTCTAAATGATTTGTGATGCTTTATGATGCTATCGTTTGATCGGATCTACGGTTTATTGCCGACCGGATCTGGAAACTTTATGTGTTCAAATTTCTAAATGTTTAATTATGATATTAGAACTGACATGTAATTTTTCGAAGTAATAAGGATGAATACACGTCTAAACCTTCCTCTATCTATATTCTTGTCTCGATACACCAGGTGTCTTCTTTGGTGTGTAGAACATCATGGTGAAGACTCATAGAGAATTGAGTAAATGGAGGAAATGAAAAGGCTTATGATAGTGAATGACACCTATCGGAAGATATTGTAAGGTCGGTATCTTGCCTTTCGAATACGTCTGATAAAATAACAGTACATTCAGAGGAGTATGGTACGTCTGAAGTAGACCTTCGATTCGCAGGATGATGGAACGATTTGTATAATTCCAGAAGTTGTCCCATTATATGGCGCTTCCACCACCAAACGAGTTGAAACAGAGTTGATGATTGAAGATACGCATAGAAGAAGTCCGAGTAGAGTCTAGGAAAATTTTATGATTGTTTGGACACATTTGTGTGTGTTAAAATTGATTTTGATAATAACTTGGAAAAACTAAGAGACAATACTTTAGACGAGTAAGAGTAGGTGTGAATGGTAGTAGAGATCTATACTACCGAAAACACATGAATCACACTTGGATCAGGTAAAGTCACAAGGTTGTCCCATTGTATGGCGCTTCCACCACCAAACCAGTTGAAACAGAGTTGATGATTGAAGATACGCATAGAAGAAGTCCTAGTAGAGTCTAGGAAAATTTTATGATTGTTTGGACACATTTGTATGTGTTAAAATTGATTTTGATAATAACTTGGAAAAACTGAGAGACAATACTTTAGACGAGTAAGAGTAGGTGTGAATGGTAGTAGAGACCTATACTACCGAAAACACATGAATCACACTTGGATCAGGGAAAGTCACAAGGTTACCAAGGCGCTAGTAATTGATTCTGTTTTGTTCATGTATTTCGTTACCATTGTTTCAGTAATGATTAAGAAGATGATTATTATTCAGAACCTAGTGGTCATATCATGTTGAGTCCAACTAAGATGAGTATGTTAAATGGTTCATACAAGCAAGATCGATGTAGCATTTGACTTCAGACAAAAGATTGATGTGAAAGATAATCGAAGAGATCAATAGAAGTATCGTGAATCGCCGTTAAAGTAACAAGCTTGTAGCTAGAAGTTCTACATGTTATAATGTGATTATATCACATTAGAACATGAAGGTGTAGTCTGTTTTGGAATTTGACTTTGAAAGACCTGAGTCTAAGCGTTGCATCATACGATGAAAGGTCATTAGAACATGACCTATCAGTCTATTATGGTAATCAAAGGAAAGAAATTATCTTAAGAAGAAGAAGGAGTCTCCAATAAGGATTGATTTTATAACTCGAAGGCTACGATTGAAAGTCCATAATAGTACGAAGAGCGGGTGGATGATCAAGCATCGCCTGCAGTAAAAAAGTCCAAGAGTTAGATACTCATTCGAAGGAACATAGAAGTTACGATTATTACCTAGGATAAAGAGATAACATATGGAGTCATTATATAAGCTCTGTTTCGTTGATGATTTCGGGATGTAATCATCCTAAGGGGGAGATTGTAACGCCCCAATTCTTAGGTATTGATTTATGTATGAATCCTTTTTGGTCTTTGGATCTAATCGACGAGTTGGTCGCCTTACTCGTCGAGGTAGTAGTGCGATGGTACACGCATTTTAGTGACCTAATCACCGAGTCCAAGAAGGGACTCGACGAGTAGGAGCTGGCAGATGAAACCCTTAACTTCAGGGCATTTCACCCTATCTAAAGGATCATTGGCCTCCCCCAACCTCCCTTGTACAGCCTCTTGTCCCTCTTTAAACCTAATTCATGTGTGTGTTCTTTTGGAGAGTTTAAGCTTGGAGGAAGGATTTTGGTGATGGAAACACTTGGGGAAAACAAGCTAGTTGAAGCAAGAGTTCGTGGGATTCAAGATCTGCATTAGTAAGCACTCTCTTGAAGGATCTATGCCATTTTCCTTGGCTCATTTTCACCTAAACCCTCTTTTGCATGAGTTTTAAGAAATGTCTCTTGTGCTTAAGCCAAGATCTGAAGTTGTAACTTCATACTTGGACTCCCCTTGGCCTCTAGATTCATAACGTCATCAGCTTTGCCTAGTATGAGCCTTCCCTCAAGTGTGAATTAGGTTTAAAGAGGGACAAGAGGCTGTAAAGGGGAGGTTGGGGGAGGCCAATGATCCTTTAGATAGGGTGAAATGCCCTGAAGTTAAGGGTTTCATCTGCCAGCTCCTACTCGTCGAGTCCCTTCTTGGACTCGGTGATTAGGTCACTAAAATACGTGTACCATCGCACTACTACCTCGACGAGTAAGGCGACCAACTCGTCGATTAGATCCAAAGACCAAAAAGGATTCATACATAAATCAATACCTAAGAACTGAGAGACAATACTTTAGACGAGTAAGAGTAGGTGTGAATGGTAGTAGAGACCTATACTACCGAAAACACATGAATCACACTTGGATCAAGGAAAGTCACAAGGTTACCAAGGCGCTAGTAATTGATTCTGTTTTGTTCATGTATTTCGTTACCATTGTTTCATTAATGATTAAGAAGATGATTATTATTCAGAACCTAGTGGTCATATCATGTTGAGTCCGACTAAGATGAGTATGTTAAATGGTTCATACAAGCAAGATCGATGTAACATTTGACTTCAGACAAAAGATTGATGTGAAAGATAATCGAAGAGATCAATAGAAGTATCGTGAATCGCCGTTAAAGTAAGAAGCTTGTAGCTAGAAGTTCTACATGTTATAATGTGATTATATCACATTAGAACATGAAGGTGTTGTCTGTTTTGGAATTTGACTCTGAAAGACCTGAGTCTAAGCGTTGCATCATACGATGAAAGGTCATTAGAACATGACCTATCAGTCTATTATGGTAATCAAAGGAAAGAAATTATCTTAAGAAGAAGAAGGAGTCTCCAATAAGGATTGATTTTATAACTCGAAGGCTACTTGAAAGTCCATAATAGTACAAAGAGCGGGTGGATGATCAAGCATCGCCTGCAGTCAAGAAGTCCAAGAGTTAGACACTCATTCGAAGGAACATAAAAGTTACGATTATTACCTAGGATAAAGAGATAACATATGGAGTCATTATATAAGCTCTATTTTGTTGATGATTTCGGTATGTAATCATCCTAAGGGGGAGATTGTAATGCCCCAATTCTTAGGTATTGATTTATGTATGAATCCTTTTTGGTCTTTGGATCTAATCGACGAGTTGGTCGCCTTACTCGTCGAGGTAGTAGTGCGATGGTACACGTATTTTAGTGACCTAATCACCGAGTCCAAGAAGGGACTCGACGAGTAGGAGCTGGCAGATGAAACCCTTAACTTCAGGGCATTTCACCCTATCTAAAGGATCATTGGCCTCCCCCAAGCTCCCCTTTACAGCCTCTTGTCCCTCTTTAAACCTAATTCATGTGTGTGTTCTTTTGGAGAGTTTAAGCTTGGAGGAAGGATTTTGGTGATGGAAACACTTGGGGAAAACAAGCTAGTTGAAGCAAGAGTTCGTGGGATTCAAGATCTGCATTAGTAAGCACTCTCTTGAAGGTTCTATGCCATTTTCCTTGGCTCATTTTCACCTAAACCCTCTTTTGCATGAGTTTTAAGAAATGTCTCTTGTGCTTAAGCCAAGATCTGAAGTTGTAACTTCATACTTGGACTCCCCTTGGCCTCTAGATTCATAACGTCATCATCTTTGCCTAGTATGAGCCTTCCCTCAAGTGTGAATTAGGTTTAAAGAGGGACAAGAGGCTGTAAAGGGGAGGTTGGGGGAGGCCAATGATCCTTTAGATAGGGTGAAATGCCCTGAAGTTAAGGGTTTCATCTGCCTAGTATGAGCCTTCCCTCAAGTGTGTGACTTCATTGCAAGCTTGGTTTTGTCAATTTAGGGTCTTAAAAGCCTTGCATGCATGTAGAGTTTGCAACTTTACGTGATAAGCATGCCTAATGAAGTTAGATCTGCAATTTGGAGCTTTGGCATGGATTAAAAAGTGTCTATACGGATAAAGGACTAAAGACACTCGCCAAGTCGCATGGTCGACTCGGCGATTCATATAAATATGGGCGTGAACCCGACGAGTTGGATGAAGAACTCGGTGAGTCCAATGAAGATTGTCGTAGACTCGATGAGTTGGATGAACAACTCGGCGAGTCGATTAAGGTTTCTCAATTTATGGATGCATGTGAACTTGTCGAGTTGAAAGAAGGAAAACTCAATGAGTGGCCTTAGATCTTCGATCACGAGCCTTAGGAACTCAACGAGTCACTCTGGTGACTCGGCGAGTGGATGAGTATCTCAAGGAACTCGGTGAGTTAGGGCCAAAATGGATTGTTGACATTGAGTGTTGACTTTGACTTTGACTAGGGGTTGATTAGTTGACTTATGAGGTACCTTGGAAGGTTGGGAACTTACGATTATGGTTCTATTATGATAATAGGTGGTGGAGTTTGTAGCACCGATTTGGGAGTTGGAGTTTATCTACCGAGCCGACTTTTGCGAGGTGAGTTATCCTCACTATATGAACAGGGTCTAAGGCACCATGGCCGGCCCTTTATGGATTTTATTTGGTTATGGCATGATATGTTTATTGACTACATCCTACTAATTAGGATGATGATATGCTTATGCATAGTGACCTGGTTAGGTCAATCGTCTAGTTATAGGAGGATGTTATGTTAGTGACCAGTTAGGTCTATACCCCGATTAGTGGGGATGTTGTTGTGATTAGTGATCAGATAGATCGATTTGACTGTTACATGATCTGAACTAGCGTATGATATTTATGTGCACATGTTTTTTTGTTGATTGGGGTTGAGTTTGTTGGATTAGTGTCTAAGTCCATAACTATTTTGGTATGTAGTTGACCCGATTGTGCATGTGTGACAACTGTAAAATTTTGGTCAAGTCAAAGTCAACTAAAGTCAACAAGTCAAACCATTTGACTCAATTTGCCCTTGGGTACTAGAATTTACATTATGAAATTTCTACACAACTCTCTATTCTAATGAGAGATCATAAATCAAAAAGTGCGAACATCTAGATCTCCTTAACCAAAAACTGTGGTACGTGGCTAGCCAAACCGATAAAACAATGTTGCATACTCATCGGGAGTGTGTAAGATCCTTAAACAAGGCTTAACAGTGTTTACGGACCTTGCATTGCGAAGCCGGACACTCACAAATGCCACACTCGAAACCTCTCTCAATCGTTTTCACTCTATCTATCTCTATTTGAAATCTCTCTAAGTATGTGAAATCTCTCCCAATACTCTCTTTGTATGAGAAATCTCTCTAAGTATGTGAAATCTCTCCCAAATCTCTCTAAGTATGTGAAATCTCTCCCTAAACTCTCTTTGTATGAGAAATCTCTCTAAGTATGTGAAATCTCTCCCAAATCTCTCCAAGTATGTGAAATCTCTCTCAAATATCTCTCTGTATGAGAAATCTCTCCAAGATTGTCAAATCTCTCCCAAATCACTCCAAGTATGTGAAATCTCTCTTAAATATCTCTTTGTATGAGAAATCTCTCCAAGAATGCCAAATCTCTCCCAAATCTCTCCAAGTATGTGAAATCTCTCCCAAATCTCTCTCAAAAGTTTCCCATAACTTTTTAGAGTCATTCGGGTCATTCCGACCCTTAACCGGGTCAAAAACAGCTTAAAACAGGGTAAAAACGAGAAAATGGACATTAGGAACCGAAACCTCTTGAGAAGAGAGAAGCCTCTTAGGACCCGAAGGTCCTCTTAGGGACCGAGAGCAAGAAGGGCCGAACCCGAGAGCAAGGAACCGAACCCGAGCAAGGAAGAACCGAACCAGAGCCAGGAGGAACCGAACCTCGCGCACCACCCGAACCCGAAGGCACTGTTCACTACTGTTCATTCGGTTCATTTCGGGTCTGACATTTCGCCTCTTATCTACGGACCGAACCCCTCGCCTTCGCCTCTCACTTCCGGTTCGCACCTCTCGCTTCCTCGCCCCCTTCGTTTCCCACTGTTTCGCTCCGTTTCCGGCTACAATCCTCAACAAGGACCGAGTCTCGGCCTAGGACCGAGAGGTCTCGCTGGGAACCCATTTTCTCCCGGTTTTCGCGTAGTTTTGCGTTTAAGGCCCGTTTTTAATTATTTTAACGTGGGATTTTCACCCAAAATCATATTTTAACATAATAAACCCTAAATATTCACAATTTAATCATATTTTCATAAAAATCTTTATTTAAATAATAAAAGCAAGTGGGTAAAGTACAAAGAGGTGGAGTGTTGACTTTGCTTTACCTTATGACACAAGCAACCACTCCCACACCCACTCTATGACCAGCCACACCTCCCCACCTTACCTAGGTCACAACAATGTCATTTCCACTCAATTATCACTCTTTCCCACGTTTTTGAGAGCTGAATATTCATCCTCTCTCCTCACTTCTCTCATTTGCTCTCATTTCACCAAGAAGATCAAACTCTTTCCTCTCTCACTTTCTCTCTCTAGAAATTCGAGATTCAAGGGCTGATCTTGGGGTTTTCCTCCACATTTGGTAAGCATAATCCATTCTCTTTATGATTATCTCACTTATTTCCACTCAAATCATGGATATCTTACACAAACTCCATCATATTTGTGTTAGAGCTTCGAATCTTCAAGTGATTCTTCAAGTGTTCTTGGGTTGAACATTTCTCTTCTTCATCACTTATCTACTGAAATCACTCAAGGTGAGTTCATACCCCTACATTTTCATGTTTTCTCAAGTTTTCAAGGGGGGAATACAAGTTAAAACACCAAGAACATAACTAAATTTTTCTAACAGCCTTCATCAGAAAAGTTCAACTCCATTCACGGACTGTTTTGGGCATCTTAAACATTTTTGTTGTCAAAACTGTACAAGCTGAAAATAGTTCAAGTTTTTAGCTTTAAAATGAGTACTTGAACATCCCCATACAATTTTTCTACAATTTATGGTGATTTTTACAAAACTGTCTATCATTTCAAACAACGATCCGGACCAGTCTGTGATTTTGGACTTTTTCACCCAAGTTGGAGGTCATTAAAAATCGTGATAAAATTATGAGTAAACTAGATAAATTTTTTGAACTCTCAGAATTTACGGATCTAGTTTTCGACTTCGTATGATTTTTCTATGATTTTTCCAAAACAGGGTAGAATGGCTAAAGTTAGCCAACAGCATGTAAATATCATAACACTTTGTATTATGTTGAGCAAAGTGTATAATCATAAGTTCTAACTATTGAATGTGTTTCCTTGTTAGTTTTTCATCATGAACTGAAACTAAGTCATTCATAATAAATATTAATCATTCATTTTAAAACACGTATATTAAACTATAAAAGTATAGTTTAATAAATTCATAACACTAATACATTTCCATAAAAGAGTTCATACATATTACATACATTTTAGATAAACTATAATAGGTATAGTTTATGATACATCACACAACACACTCGTACAGAAAGGGTACATTCATACAAAAAAGATTTATATTCACACACATTTCACGTAAACTTGTTAACCTATATTGTGAGACTCTCTCTCTCCCCGAACGTCCGAGTGCGGGATATAATTCCTGGTAGTTATAATCAGAATCTCCTGGAGGGAGAATGTGATACTTGTATATAGATCTATATTGGGTTTGACACCCCACACCTTGTTGCTAGCTACAGTGGGACCTGCAGGTCTACGGGTGACAAATATCATTTCAGTTTTCGCGACGCCTGAGAAACGTCATGGCAGGTTCACATAGTCATAGTATGATTATAGCGACTCACATAGGGATATAACAATCCATAAGTTTATGGGATTTTATTTATAAAACCTAAATGAGTTTTATATCGATTTAAAATCACTTTTTATCTCAATGAGTACAGATATTATTGTACACTTTTGGTTTTGGTAGTTACGACTACACATCATTTGAAACCACATTTATACCTTTAAGTATGGTCAATACATGTTATTTCTCGATCCTCGAATTTAGGACTACACATATATAAAGTATTAACAAACATGAGAACATACAGAAATTTCATTTAATTCAAACGCGTCCATGTCCATTTAAGTACATAACATTTTCTATTAATAAGAAAGGTTACTTATACATTTTGGTCTTCGGTCATAAGACTACATTACACAGATTTTAAAGAAAACATCGGATTTTCTGGATACATATTCTAACGCTTTTACAAGGAAAACGATTTACTTTTCTAACGAAATCTCTTATGAACTCACCAACCTTTGTGTTGACACTTTTCAAAACTACTTGTATTCTCAGGAATTCAGTGAAAACAGGAAATCAACAACGTTTTGAGGATGGGACGATAAATCGTCAAACAGTTCATTTTGTATCATAATGTAATTGATGTGAATCATGTAAACATGTGCTTTGATGTAACGTTTTCAATTATATTTGTGATGGTTGTATTTACTTTGAGCACTATTATACTCATTGTTGTGATACTCTACATGAAGTCCTCCACCCCCGGACGTTTTCGCTATCCTTGGTTTGGGGGTGTGACAGATTGGTATCAGAGCATAGTTTATAGTGAACTCAGTATATCAAACCACATAAGATATACAAACTATAAATGCATTGGGACTAAGTCTCTGATTTAAAGTTTCAAAACAACTATACTTTTAGAAATAAATAGTTTCTTATTAAATATATACATGCATACATACATATTAAGGTCAGCACCACTCTAGAACAAAACAAAAGTAATGATTGTTGAATATCACAGGTAAGCTCGGGGATGTATGGTCAGTCTTGGGAATGGCATAGCCTGATCAACTATGCTGGTCCGAGAAGTGATTAGCCCATGCCCAAGAATAGTTGTGATATGGCAACAAGTCTAAAAACTTACCAACACTACCACAATGAGAACATTAGAACAGAATATGACTTTAAACTACTATAGGAGTATTTTGTAATATCATAACTTATATGAAAACTAAATAGATCCTTAATAATAGGTCTATAGTCCCTAATTGGATACTTTAAGTTTATATATAACTTAGAATTTGTGGTCATTACATTACTTCCTTTTCCTTGTTTGGATGTGGACCTAGAGTGGGATCACTTATTCAAAGGGCTATTGTATCTTGTTATATGCAATTAGTATGCACTATGTCATTATAAAAGTAACTAATAAGGATCACCCCCTATAAGTAAGTGATAATAGAGTTAGACGCATAGTACTTATCTCCTCCACTTCTATTCTCGCAAATACGGCATAGCAAAATCCTACTTACCGGACGACCCTTACTTTCCTAATCCGAAATCGAGGAATGGTGAATGGTTATGAGAAGAATCATAAGCGGGACCGGAGGTAATCGATCCTCCATGCATAGCAAGGGTTCTGCAAACCTTTTCGACTATAACGAACCTGTGACCCGTTGGGCAATCGTGATCGAGGGTTGAATGTCGAAAACAATGAGAACAACTACCATGTGGAGACCAACGAGGGTGATATGACCTCAACCACGGGGGACTGACGGACAGAGCCCTCCCGGCAAAGACCCGGCGGATCGCGATCATCGGGGATTAAAACAGGAAGACTACAATCTGAGTTCATAAAACTGCGCGCTACTATAGATCCCACCATCTCATGTACCGGTGACCTACTACTATTCCCGATACCAACTCTCTTTTTAGGACCTTATCGCCACTCGTGAAGAGGAAAGAGAGTAACAGGGTAGGACACACATCATTCAAAGAAAGGATGATTGTAGACAAGCGTTGATTGGCAAAGCTACAAAATTGCA
The DNA here is from genome assembly GCF_052625555.1 of Lactuca saligna. Classification (NCBI taxonomy): domain Eukaryota; kingdom Viridiplantae; phylum Streptophyta; class Magnoliopsida; order Asterales; family Asteraceae; genus Lactuca; species Lactuca saligna. Next base: position 136,568,770 of record NC_136420.1, read on the forward strand.
TCGACCTTGCCTCAGGCATCACAAGGGATCGATCATCGTAAGTAGAGTTCGTGTCGCTCACTAAACCTGGTAGATTAGCTTTATAAGTATGCGTTGGTACTACTCTATTGTAAGTAAAATCACAACACTACAAATTAAGTGGTCATACTAATCAAGAAATCTATCTACTATCAAAACCCGCCCATGCACAAATGTGAAGTAGACCTGCATCGAGGTCAAAATTTTCACTGAAACCATGATTTCTAGAGTCATATTAACAAGATGGGCTTAGGATGTACCTATCCGACTCGAATGTCTATCTAGCCTTAATTATATAACTAAGCATACATCAATAGGTCATGATAAGGACCTAGCTTGGGTCAAGTATAAGGTTTCACTTGGATACAGAGCTACTAAAATACAAGAGTTTATAATACAAAGAATCTCGTTATAAATTGTTTTCAGAACACCCTAAACAACCGAACTTTGATACAAATCGATATGAGATAAACTTAGTTAGAAAACTCGCGACATATAGCCATTCTAAAAACTCATTATCGTCTCACCTTTAAACATTTGTTGAGAAGTTTCTTCTTCATAGACCTATGGGTGCGATCATACCAGCACTAATGCACCGGATCCCATCAAAATTCCTCAACCAAGTGTGTTCGGACAAACATGATTGTAAGAGGAGTAAAGCTTAACGTCCATATGAAACCTACTCCTACCTACTGCCATATCTCCATCTCGAGAGCGTTAACAAAAACACTAAGAATAGTATAGTAATGTGCAAAAATTTATATGCGTAAATATAAATTGTAAGGATGCACTTAAGACAATCATTTCCACTAACGAAGTTGTTTTTCGTCATGAAACAGAGCTATGTCTTCACCAAGAGGCAACAAACCAACTAGCAAGGCGCCAACACTGCAAATAGACGCTGCTACTTTTCAAGTTGCAGTCACGGCAGCCGTGGCAGCCGTCATGGTGCATTTCAATACTAACAACGTCAGCAGGGGTGGAAGCGGTACTAACAATACAAATTGTGGTAACAATCAGAGACACCAATGGGAACCTACCAACAAAAATACCTCAGGCCACGAACCTACGAACAAGAAGAGAAAGTTTTGGAACATGAAAGAGCGCCACCAATCTCAAGGATACACTAAAAGACAACAACCTAGGGCCGCCCCTACCATTACAACAGCAGTCATGACACATGCCTTGACACTAGCCACGGGGTCTGCCACCCAAATGCCTGCCAGACCATATGAGGTATCACTCCTAAAGTGAAACCAATGTGGCTTTCATCAGCATGGGGCTTGCCGGGAGATGCACTGTAAAAACTGCAACAGGAAAGGGCATACCATCCGTTTCTGTAAGATCCCGACCCAGCACTTCCCTTCAATCACCTACACCAAGGTAGCCCCAGTATGCTACCTATGCGGTGAAACGGGACACTTCAAGAGAGAATGTCCAACTGAGAAGAATAACGAAGGGACAGGAGGAGTGTGATGAACACATCAACAGGAGCAGCAAGGGAACCATGTTAAGACTTTTGTAATGCTCCCAACGACAAAACATTTAAGTACTATATGTTTGTAATGAAATTGGTACGCTTACTAAAGTAACCTTCCTTCTAAAAAGTAGCTAAAACATTCTCTCTCATACAAATCAAACCAAAGACATTCATATGTGACCTTAGGAGCATTACCTGTAAGTTGTGATGACCTTGTCCATACATCGGGGTTAATTAAAATCAAAATACTAAAGTCTTGAAACAAATAATTCCATCCTGACTCCGATTCCATGTATAGTATTAGGGGTTGAGTGGGGTCACCCACTCCACAATTTCACGATATCGATTTACATACGACGATCATATACCGCTCGATCGTAAGGAGACCGGTCAGGAATCATGATATCAAGTATCATTACTGGCCATCAAAAACACACCCACTACCAGTGTTAGACACTGTGGTATGAATCATATACAATAATCATAACATCAAACAAAACGGAACACACAGAAAAGAAATACAGGACACTCTATCACTCTAGTGATCTCTTCCTTCGAATACAACTTATCTCATGTTATCTAAAAAGATAGTGTTGTCGTTATCCAATTTTGATTGATATTGCCCTCGTCTTCCCGATTGAACGACTACAAAAGGGCCCTTCGCCTAACCCCCCGAATATCGAAACTATCGTCTCTCATAAACATCCAGCATGGACCTTTGGGTCACCTCTCGCTGTGGAACTCCAAAACACGCACCAGAGGAGTGTTATACTTCCCGAAGCCTTATCACATATATTTACAGGAGACCTTCGGGAATGTCACGCATGTATCAGACAAGATTCAAGCATAGAAGCTTGGGACAGATATGGTACGAGTCCTGCCATGAGCTTCGGGCTAAGGTTGCCCAGAAGGACGAGTAAATGTCCTAACATTCAAAAAGTCCTAGTCGCGTAAACCAAACCCACATGCTTCCTACCGAGCTACAAGAGTTGTTAGGTCAAACCTGACGAACTACTCAACAATGAAATTGAAGAACCAAGCTTCTCACCCTGAAAAGCTCTGGTCTTATTCTTCAAATTAGAAAGATAAATCGCTCATAATTCCATCGATTTCAGAGGCCCCGACAACATTTCCAATAGAAACCTTTACTATCTACCTCGCATAGACGAATAGGCCGACAAACCGCAAGGAACGAGGTACCCTTCAGGAATTGAACCTGAGATCTGAATATCACCAGTTATGAGTATTGAAGAAGGATGTCCGAGAACAATCCTCCAATTTCGATGCGGACGCTAGAAGTTCGTAGTGATACCCTCGATTAGGATCAAACCCACTCGTAGGATTCATGAACGTAATAAATAGGTTATGCCATTCTTGCTAGGGTCAGTTCATAATCGTCAATACAAATGACTTACTTATCTACCCTCGTAGTAAGAAGGAAACCAAGGAGAGCAACTACAACAAACCACAGAAGCAATATGATCAGAGAAGTATTACCCGAAGTTCTCTAGATACGAGTTTTGGAATTGAGGAGTCCAATTCTCAAGACACGTCATTATCAAGTTGGAAATTCATAAGGACTCTTTCAATTGATCAAAACCGTTGAGAAACAGTCAGCACCGAAGGCGTTAGCAGGAATACACCAAAATTCTGGGTCTCGCTGACCTACCGTCTTAGTTCCTCTGGAACTTCTCGTAAAATACGGACCCCCTCCCAACTTTGACCCTAAAGGGAGCAACCCTTGACAAGAAGAGAAGCAAGAGGAAGAAACCTTTAGAACGCTAGTATAACCGACCAAATTCCTCTAGAAACACTCACTCTGAGAAAGCTTAGTACGCTTCGGAAAGCATGGAAAGCCAATACCCCAAATAATGGTGTCTTTCGAGATTCTTGTCAGAATCAGCCCTGTAACTCGCTACTTCAATCTACTTCCGCGAGCTTGGTAAAGTACACTCTACCCAACACGTCCCAAATTTACAAGAAGTATCTATCCGACGAGAGTCTTTCAATTCCCCTCGACGAGATCGAGTTCCACAAGAGCCTCACCTTCTTGGAAGAACCATAGTGACCATGGACCAAGGTCAAGCGGACGAAACAACGCCACTTCCCATTAGTGAAAGTTCGCTGGAATACTAACCAAGGACCTAGAGTCACATGGGAGCGCGTGAGTCAGTCGATTAGGAAGTATCATCACTTATGGGCTCGATTGTTCATGCCTACTCCTTGTCTAAATTCAAATTTCGGGACGAAATTCCCTCTAACGGGGGGATGATGTGACAACTGTCAAATTTCGGTCAAGTCAAAGTCAACTAAAGTCAACAAGTCAAACCGTTTGACTCAATTTGCCCTTGGGTACTAGAATTTACATTATGAAATTTCTACACAACTCTCTATTCTAATGAGAGATCATAAATCAAAAAGTGCGAACATCTAGATCTCCTTAACCAAAAACTGTGGTACGTGGCTAGCCAAACCGATAAAACAATTTTGCATACTCATCGGGAGTGTGTAAGATCCTTAAACAAGGCTTAACAGTGTTTACAGACCTTGCATTGCGAAGTCGGCCACTCACAAATGCCACACTCGAAACCTCTCTCAATCGTTTTCACTCTATTTATCTCTATTTGAAATCTCTCTAAGTATGTGAAATCTCTCCTAAAACTCTCTTTGTATGAGAAATCTCTCTAAGTATGTGAAATCTCTCCCAAATCTCTCTAAGTATGTGAAATCTTTCCCAAATCTCTCTAAGTATGTGAAATCTCTCCCAAAACTCTCTTTGTATGAGAAATCTCTCTACGTATGTGAAATCTCTCCCAAATCTCTCCAAGTATGTGAAATCTCTCTCAAATATCTCTCTGTATGAGAAATCTCTCCAAGAATGTCAAATCTCTCCCAAATATCTCCAAGTATGTGAAATCTCTCTCAAATATCTCTTTGTATGAGAAATCTCTCCAAGAATGCCAAATCTCTCCTAAATCTCTCTAAGTATGTGAAATCTCTCCCAAATCTCTCTCAAAAGTTTCCCGTAACTTTTTAGAGTCATTCGGGTCATTCCGACCCTTAACCGGGTCAAAAACGACTTAAAACAGGGTAAGAACGAGAAAAATGGACATTAGGAACCGAAACCTCTTGAGAAGAGAGAAGCCTCTTAGGACCCGAAGGTCCTCTTAGGGACCGAGAGCAAGAAGGGCCGAACCCGAGAGCAAGGAACCGAACCCGAGCAAGGAAGAACCGAACCCGAGCCAGGAGGAACCGAACCTCGCCCACCACCAGAACTCGAAGGCACTGTTCACTACTATTCATTCGGTTCATTTCGGGTCTAACATTTCGCCTCTTATCTCCAGACCGAACCCCTCTCCTTCGCCTCTCACTTCCGGTCCGCACCTCTCGCTTCCTTGCCCCCTTCGTTTCCCACTGTTTCGCTTCGTTTCCGGCTACAATCCTCAGCAAGGACCGAGTCTCGGCCTAGGGACCGAACCTCAGCCTAGGACCGAGAGGTCTCGCTGGGAACCCATTTTCTCCCGGTTTTCGCGTAGTTTTGCGTTTAAGGCCCGTTTTTAATTATTTTAACGTGGGATTTTCACCCAAAATCATATTTTAACATAATAAACTCTAAATATTCACAATTTAATCATATTTTCATAAAAATCTTTATTTAAATAATAAAAGCAAGTGGGTAAAGTACAAAGAGGTGGAGTGTTGACTTTGCTTTACCTTATGACACAAGCAACCACTCCCACACCCACTCTATGACCAGCCACACCTCCCCACCTTACCTAGGTCACATCAATGTCCTTTCCACTCAATTATCACTCTTTCCCACGTTTTTGAGAGCTGAATATTCATCCTCTCTCCTCACTTCTCTCATTTGCTCTCATTTCACCAAGAAGATCAAAGTCTTTCCTCTCTCACTTTCTCTCTCTAGAAATTCAAGATTAAAGGGCTGATCTTGGGTTTTTCCTCCACATTTGGTAAGCATAATCCATTCTCTTTATGATTATCTCACTTATTTCCACTCAAATCATGGATATCTTACATAAACTCCATCATATTTGTGTTAGAGCTTCGAATCTTCAAGTGATTCTTCAAGTGTTCTTGGGTTGAACATTTCTCTTCTTCATCACTTATCTACTGAAATCACTCAAGGTGAGTTCATACCCCTACATTTTCATGTTTTCTCAAGTTTTCAAGGGGGGAATACAAGTTAAAACACCAAGAACATAACTAAATTTTTCTAACGGCCTTCATCAGAAAAGTTCAACTCCATTCACGGACTGTTTTGGGCATCTTAAACATTTTTGTTGTCAAAACTGTACAAGCTGAAAATAGTTCAAGTTTTTAGCTTTAAAATGAGTACTTGCACATCTCCATACGATTTTTCTACAATTTATGGTGATTTTTACAAAACTGTCTATCATTTCAAACAACGATCCGAACCAGTCTGTGATTTTGGACTTTTTCACCCAAGTTGGAGGTCATTAAAAATTGTGATAAAATTATGAGTAAACTAGATAAATTTTTTGAACTCTCAGAATTTACGGATCTAGTTTTCGACTTCGTATGATTTTTGTATGATTTTTCCAAAACAGGGTAGAATGGCTAAAGTTAGCCAACAGCATGTAAATATCATAACACTTTGTATTATGTTGAGCAAAGTGTATAATCATAAGTTCTAATTATTGAATGTGTTTCCTTGTTAGTTTTTCATCATGAACTGAAACTAAGTCATTCATAATAAATATTAATCATTCATTTTAGAACACGTATATTAAACTATAAAAGTATAGTTTAATAAATTCATAACACTAATACATTTCCATAAAAGAGTTCATACATATTACATACATTTTAGATAAACTATAATAGGTATAGTTTATGATACATCACACAACACACTCGTACAGAAAGGGTACATTCATACAGAAAAGATTTATATTCACACACATTTCACGTAAACTTGTTAACCTATATTGTGAGACTCTCTCACTCCCCGAACGTCCGAGTGCGGAATATAATTCCTGGAAGTTATAATCAAAATCTCCTGGAGGGAGAACGTGATACTTGTATATAGATCTATATTGGGTTTGACACCCCACACCTTGCTGCTAGCTACAGTAGGACCTGCAGGTCTACGGGTGACAAATGTCATTTCAGTTTTCGCGACGCCTGAGAAACGTCGTGGCAGGTTCACATAGTCATAGTATGATTATAGCGACTCACATAGGGATATAACAATCCATAAGTTTACGGGATTTTATTTATAAAACCTAAATGAGCTTTATGTCGATTTAAAATCACTTTTTATCTCAATGAGTACAGATATTACTGTACACTTTTGGTTTTGGTAGTTACGACTACACATCATTTGAAACCACATTTATACCTTTAAGTATGATCAATACTTGTTATTTCTCGGTCCTCGAATTTAGGACTACATATATATAAAGTATTAACAAACTTGAGAACATACAGAAATTTCATTTAATTCAAACGCGTCCATGTCCATTTAAGTACATAACATTTTCTATTAATAAGAAAGGTTACTTATACATTTTGGTCTTCGGTCATAAGACTACATTACACAGATTTTAAAGAAAACATCGGATTTTCTTGATACATATTCTAACGCTTTTACAAGGAAAACGATTTACTTTTCTAACGAAATCTCTTATGAACTCACCAACCTTTGAGTTGACACTTTTCAAAACTACTTGTATTCTCAGGAATTCAGTGAAAACAGGAAATCAACAACGTTTTGAGGATGGGACGATAAATCGTCAAACAGTTCATTTTGTATCATAATGTAATTGATGTGAATCATGTAAACATGTGCTTTGATGTAACGTTTTCAATTATATTTGTGATGGTTGTATTTACTTTGAGCACTATTATACTCATTGTTGTGATACTCTACATGAAGTCCTCCACCCCCGGACGTTTCCACCATCCTTGGTTTGGGGGTGTGACAGCATGGTCCTTTTGGGTTGCCTTCACCAAAGCAACTTCATAGGATAATTTATGGAGAAAGAGGATTAATTATGGTTTATTAATATATTATATGAATAATATATTAAAAGAGAAATCATTTTGTTAAATTAATAGTAGTCAAGAAGTAATAAGAATTAATTTTGTGGCTAAAAGACATTAATTAAATAAAGGGGACTAGAATTGCCAATTGTGTGATAGTTGAATATTGGGCTAATGGACTCCATATTAGAGGGGTGGACGAATTTTATGGGGAAACCTGTTAGAAATCGTCCAAGGCATCTAAGAAGGAAGTCCATGGGCTGTTTAGGGCCTAAGCAGTCAAATTAGGGTTTCTTTTTTTGATAACCCTAATAGCCTCACTATATAAGGACCCCTAGAGCACCAAAAAACGTGGCCAGGGTTTTCCTCATGGTTTCTAGACGTTTTTGGGTGCCTCTCCTCTTCTCCTAAGTCATCCTCTTGCTCTTGGTGTTTGTGAGCCATTAGAGGTACTACACTTGTGGTACTTGCTTTCAAAGCTAAGGAGATTCAAGGAAATAGTTGTTATTACTATATAACAACAAAAGGTATGTATTCTATTCTTCTATGTGGATTTCAAAAATAGTAGTAGCATGCCAGTTTTCTTTTTGTGTTCATAAAGCTGTGTAACTAATTGTGGAAACATAGATCCAACTCTAGGGTTGCATGAACACATATGATTGTTTTTATAAAACCCAACAGTGGTATCAGAGCCATTGGTTTTTGTTTTCAATTAGCATTATACAAATGTATGAACTTGGCATATTAGGGTTTATGGCTAATAAACCCTAGGAGGCATGAATTTTCAAAATTAGGGTTCTTGAACCCTGATTTTCGAAATTTGACAAGGGTTTCCCAACCCTTTCCTTAGCCTCCAAGATTTCGAATTCTAGGGTTTTCCAACCCTTGAATTTCGAAATTGCCTCCATCCTAAAGATCAAATCCTAATTTTTATGGATTTTGATAATGTCATATCTTATAATTATCCTTTAAATGTTTAAATTTGGTAATTAAAGATTTTGAATTATCCCATCCCATAATTTCGAATTCTAGGGGATTTAAGGGATCAGGAAGATATCCTTACCAAAATAGAAGATAATTGCCAAATTAGTTAGATAATCATTGCCTTATGTGATAAACTTGATTTATTTGAATTATTTGATAGATTATCTTGCAAGAAATTGAATTAGGTCATATTTAGATAATTACTAATTAATTGGTTAATTATTATTATTTTTAATTTGATCTAGAATGTTCCTGCTTATGTTTTGAAAAGTTTCAAAACTTGCCCTCAAGTTTTGGAATTTAAATTTTCATTAAAAGTTTAATTTTTAAAAGTCTAAAATCTAAAACGCTAGTAATTTGAAAAGTTCAAATCACGCCCTTATTTTTTTATTAATTGATTAAAGTGTATCATTAAAAGAGATTTAATAAAACCATAAAGTTTTGGTTTACATTTAAGTAAAATAAAAGTATAATTTACTAAATTGAACCACCTAGTATTTTAAAAGTGTAAAATACACCCTATAGTATATATAACATTAAAGGTCTAATATTATATATATGTATGAGTAAACAGTCAGTCTTACCGTTAGTAGGCCTCATTCACGAAGCTGATCTATAAGGGGTGTTTAAGGAAATTGCCTATAAAATGGCGATTGAATGGGTATCCACTCTTGACTAGTGGAGGGTCGTTACCGAACGGGTAGGATAGGACAGAAACCTTCCATTATAAGTATAATGAAGTACAAAGTAACTAAATGCTTTTACAAATTCCCAAATTATAGTTACTTTAGGCAAAAGTGAATTGATGCAATTCCATAAAATTACACTTTGTACCCTTGCTAAGACATTAGTGGAGCGTGCGTGGTTTGGGTGACTCGATGTTTGTCATAGTTTGGTGGAGCGTGTATGGTTAACCGGCACATCGAATATGCGACTGTAACATTGGGGGCACCATGTACATTTGCATGGTTATTCACACCCTCTTTTCTGATCCTCGGCATCCCAGTCACAAATCGAGGGGCATATCGAGATTTAAACATGACATTGAAAAGTTCAATGAATCTCAAAAGATCTAGGAGTTTTCAAAACATTTAAAACTTAAATTACCTTTTCGTTTTTCATGGTGGAAATTGGTAAATCGTCATTTACCTACCTTCAAATACTCTGCAACTAGATTACGGCATCCCTCTTCTAGGTTGTAGAGTATTGTGTTGGATCCTAACCTCGATGTTTCATTTGGGTGTTACATCTTGGATTCTAATCAACTTAACTTGAATTTTTTCCCGTTTTGTAGATGTCTAGTTATGACAATCATGGTCTTCCCAAATTCCTCTTCCAATTATTCTCCCTAACCCACAAGTTCGAAGAATTGAAAAGTTCAAGATCACTCAAGCCCTTTTGGCAAGTAAACACGAAAATGGGAAAACTGTGTGTGCGCACATCTTAGAGATGAAGTCACACATTGATAGGTTAAGGATGTTGGGTGTCGAGATTTTAGGTGAGTTGGCTGTTGACTAGGTTCTTCAGTCTCTTCCTGAATCATATAGTGAGTTCGTTAGAGAGTACTATATGATGGATCATGACGTGACCCTCATTGATCTCACCTATTGCTTATAGCTGCTGAATCAGCAATGATTTGGCGTTCTAGTCAAGCAAATTTGTCTGGTGAATCAAAATTCCAAACTTCAATGGACATTGAAAATGGTGACATTGGAAATCCAGAAAAGGTAAACTCTGATATAGTTCCTTGTGCCATTCCAAAAGAGTCCATTTTCTTTTATTGCCAAAAGAAGGGGCATTGGAGACAAAGCTGCTCTATTTACCTGAGAGATCTAAGAGATGGGAGAGTCAAGATGTATGGATCTACTTCAGGTAAAATCCATTAACTAACTCTTTTAAGTTCCTATTCTAGATTCTTAATACATGATGTGATAAGATTACATTTTGATGTTTTGTAGGATCAAAGAAAAGAGAGGAAGCTTAAGGGAAGAAGTGAGTTGAATCTAATCATGAAGAAATGGATTTCGATCGCATTGCTTGAAGATTAGATTTTTGAGCTACTACTTGGAGTTAGAGTAGATTGCTAAGAAATATGTAATAACATAGTTTTTCAATTGAATTGCATTGTAAGGACAAATTTTTCCGCAATAAAATAAATTTTGATTTTATCTTATTTATTTATCCTTAAAATGGCGTGTATGAAAAAATTGATGTTTGAAGCTTTCTATTATTAGCAATAATGGATTTCATTCTTAATTATGTTATTTGCGGAGATGTCAAGAATTTACCAAATAGGGAGAGTTTCTCATTACCCAAGTTTCAATTGGACAGAAACTTAGAGTCATACAACTTGGTTGCATGATGAATGAAAACTTTTATATTTGGAAATTAGACTGATTCTTTGACAAAGTGTCAAGTGAAGGGCTAGGAGATCGAGTACACTAGGTTGTGTGTTGATCAAATCCACCACAAAGAGAGATAAGATATTCGTAATGATTTACTAAAAGTTTAGTAAATATTATTATACTTATAAGATTAAGTGTAATTCTTAGTTGAATGAAAGAGTTTCAATGAATAGCAGAACGAATAAAGAAGAATCGAGTAGGCAGAAAGATAAAAGTTTCTCTATTCTAAGAAGAAGGGAGAGTACCTTTTTCTTGTGTTTTATGATAAGTCTTAATGATTAAGAACCATATCTCAATTGATCCTCTAAGTGAGTCTTAGTGCATTTGTATATCTAACAAGAGGAATCGAGAATTGTGGAAATGGTTAAATCAACAAGTCAATCATACTTCATTCCAATATCAGGTCTTAGAGTTATACTCCAAGATTATGAATTGAGTGATAAGTCTTAAGAAGGTTTATAACACTCAACAAAATGTGGAATTTGGAAAAGTTTTCTTATTCTTGCACATTTGAGATTGGTAAGTTGTGTTGTGTTGGATAAGATAAAGACAAACTAGGACCAATTATGTGAAGTGTTTTGTCTTGATAAGAACTACACTAACTCTTGAATATTTTTTTTGTCTAGAAAAGTTTTCTGACAAGAGAATCATATATGTCAAGATTTAGTGGGAGCTCTAATGATCTTGAAAAATTTTCAAGAACAAATTAAGAATAAACCTTATCGATCATCACTAGCACACGACTTGAGGTTTACAACCTATCGTGTTTACATTATTTTGTTTTTGTGCCATTCCAATTGAGCTAATTATGCATGTGAGTTCTATGAGTTCTAATTTGAATGCATAAAGACAAAGTACCTTGATCAATGGAAAGTACATTGAATTGTAGGGGTGAGCTGCTCAATAACTTGGAAGCAATGGTGGGACCCTTAATGGCAAGAAATTAAGAAGAACAAGTTTTGTCCATTAGAGTTTGGATTTGTCACTAACATTATCTTGTGCTTATGGTTATGACAAATTCACCTAGATAAGAGCACGTACACAATAAAATCTAAGTGTCATAAGGTTTCTCTTCTTCATGAAAATGATTGTGAGGAAACGCTTTCACTAGGAGAGATTTTGAAGATAACATTATGTAATTTGGGTTTCTCAAATTCAACTATGATTACGGCATCCCTCTTCATAGTTCGAATTGTGGGAAATGGCAAATGGGTCTGAACATTTTAGACTTATTGCTATAAGTTCTAGAATTGTTTAGACACACACATGAGTTATCTAAGAAAAGGTGTATGAGGTTGAGAAGCTTAGACAAAGTCTTATCGAAGAGTCTTAGTATTAGAAATATGAACATAAGAAGCTCAATAAGCATTGTTTTCTAGAAGTTCAACTCTTTTCTGAATACATGACAAAGCTAGTGGGAGCATAAGTGTTATGCTGGTATAAATATAATCATCATGTTAGTGGGAGCATGATAATTATGGTAAGTTGCAAGTTAGCAATATTAATTATAGAAAACAAGTGTTTTAATTTGAAAAGTTGCAAGGGCTGAAAATTTGTTTTGCTATAATTAAGGGAGAGAATGTTTTACTTCGTTTCGAAATCTAAGAGCTTAGATCGAGAAATTTTAATCAAATTTAGTCAAATATATGAATTGCATTCTCAAAATTCGATTATGATTACGGCATCCCTTTTCTTAATTCGAGTTTTGAGAACATGGAAAATAGAAATATTACGAAAAAAGACTGATAAAGTATCACGTCTTTATGTAAGACATTATGCTTCGTGTTCCATACGCTTCGAGTATAGGATCGATCGCATATGTTGTAATAATTGACCATTCATAAATTTTCCAAATGCCTAGAGCATTAAGAGGGAAAAAGGACTAGAACCGGACATGACTAAGTTTATTAAACAACTATCAAAGGACAATCTAAGGTTCGCCAAGGATTGGTTGCTTGTGAATAGTTGGAAGTATAGTATTGGATGGACCATACTGACATTATTATTACAAGATTTGATAATGAGTTGTCATATGGAAAATGTGGAAATGTTTCCATATTAGGAGTTAGACGTTAATAATCTATATGTCTAGATTAGAAACTTTTAAGCATAAGGATATTCAAAGGAATATGCCTTGAATATGAGACTTTGTATCTATGGAATGGTCTTGCAACAATCTCCAATAGATGACTTTGTAATTTCATTGGCAATAGTCTTTGTGACTTTAGTGCAGTGACATTACCAAAGGATCGTTGTATAAAACATTAGAATATAACATATTCTATAAGTGGCAAGAATTTGATATTCTTACACTTGTGATAATGATTGGGAGTTATGAAATTAGTATTATTGGAAATGTGTTCATTTGATCTATTTGACAAAGTAAAGACCATAGGTAAACATTGTGTGCATGCTAAGAGCATGGGACAATTGTAGTAATAATTCAAGTAATAAGTTAATTAACCGAAACAACCAATAATGAGTAATCGATAAGGTGATAAATAAAAGGTGTTGTATTTATAATCAAAGGTTTGAGACCATATAGGATTAGTATTATTCTTGTGTTTCACATTGCATGTTTTGACTTCTTGGATAATTAATTATTCCAGAATAATCAAATTATTCGAATGTTCCACAGTCGTTCATATGTTGGAAGTAAGTATGAATGAAGACTATCATGAATTGGTTTGTAGATTGTCTAAAGTGTATTAGACATAGCAAAGGTTTGTTGCAACATTCATGAGTGCTTATGAATATGCTTTTGAGCATTGGATTAAACCATGCTCACAAGAATCACTTCATGGATTTTATCACGAGTGATTGTGAGTCGATAATATTGTATATTCTTAAAACCGAGACGTGTGAGTTGTTATTTGTTGATCGGTTGCACATTGATGATAATTAAACACACCAGTAACTTGATGTTATAAAACTTATTGTTGTGTGTGATTTGATGAGTGAATTCAAACGAGCATATGAGTCGAACTTTATCCATTCCTTTTACCCAAAGTGGGATAAAAGCGATATATGTGGGCCCCTCGATGATTTAGTGATGACACCTAAGCACTTGGCCAAGCTGAGACTAAGTTGATGTGTTCAATTGTAGTCTGTTGTTAGTCGTCATAAACCGGAAGTCTGGAAACAGTATAGAGAGAATGATTAAATTTCATGTCTTATGTCTATACAATATCTTAATAATGGAGGATTATATGATCCCTTATCTAAAGGACACGCTTATGATAAGATCAGAGTTGACAGCGGCTTTTGAAAGCTACGATTGTTAATCAGGATCTGAAGTCATACGCAGAATAGTTATTAGACTTATCCAAGTGGGAAACTGTTGGATTAGTGTCTAAGTCCTTAACTATTTTGGTATATACTTGACCCGATTGTGCATGGTCCTTTTTGGTTGCCTTCACCAAAGCAACTTGATAGGATGATTTATGGAGAAAGAGGATTAATTATGATTTATTAATATATTATATGAATAATATATTAAAAGAGAAATCATGTTGTTTAATAAATAATAGTTCAGAACTAATAAGAATTAATTTTGTGGCTAAAAGACATTAATTAAATAAAGGGGACTAGAATTGTCAATTATGTGATAGTTGAATATTGGGCTAATGGACTCCGTATTAGAGGGGTGGACGAATTTTATGGGAAACCCGTTAGAAATCGTCCAACGCCTCTAAGAAGGGAGTCCATGGGCTGCTTAGGGCCTAAGCAGTCAAATTAGGGTTTCCTTATTTGATAACCCTAATAGCCTCACTATTTAAGGACCCCTAGAGCACCAAAAAACGTGGCCAAGGTTTTCCTCAGGGTTTCTAGACGTTTTTGGGTGCCTCTAAAAGTCAACTTCATCTCCATCAGTCAACTTTTGAATCCAGGACAATTACGTTGGAGGACATGTTTTATGTAGAAGGTCTAAAAGTCAACTTCATCTCCATCAGTCAACTATGTGATGCTGGTTACAAAGTTATTTCCAATCGCTATGAGGGAAAAGTGTTTGATTCTAAAAAAAATGTGCTTTCTACTATCAAGGAGAATGATATTTATATGGTTTGATTTTTGGTTTAGATGTTGATACGTTATTTTCGTTTTATGCTTTGCTACTCCTAATTTTTTGAACATAAGTTGCTACACTTTTATTTTATTTTTGGTTTGTTTACATTAAAAAAATTATACTTTACCAATGGAGTATACATTGTGCATTGTACATTTTTCTACTAACATTTCCTACACGATCTTCTTTATCAATAGTGACCTTGTCTGACCAATCTACTTTAAAGGGATCAGCATGTCATTCATTGAATGCATCACTCTCCGTATGGAGCCAGTTGACTCTAACTCTGCATCTTTTCTTCAAGAACAACTACTAATGAGACCATATGGGAGATATATGTGCCACCAGATGCTCTTCTACAATACATCTCTTCTATCTTGAACAACTTATTTCTGTTTCAATGGGATGATATGAAGTTAGGTGACCTGGAACGACTACTTTCTAGATACGTTTTCACTACAACTTCATCACCTCAAATATTCAAAGGCGTCCTTAACAAGATAGTGGTCACACCTTCTCCTCCCTATGGATCTCAATGTATGGAATCTTTGAGTGTTCTCTTGGTGACTCTCATAACTCAAAGGTTTAAATATTGGATCCCTCAAACTCGTTGGTTACAAATACTATTTCATGTTCTTCTCCTATTCATGGTGAACATGAAGCTTGGAATCAATTTGCAGAACCTCAACGATTAAAGGCATTCCCTCTCCTTTTTAATTATGAATTGTGTTGTTTTATGTGATATGGTTGATGTTGTCTGTTCTCTTTTATAGGGAAAATTCAGGGGGTATATATCTCGGAAAATGGAAATGCATTAATGACCATTCAATTCTGAATATTTGATTGAACGAGTCTTTATCACCTTTTTAAAAAAGTTGCACATATTTTCCTGTTTAACCTATTTTCTTGTTTGATTAACCCATTCATTTGTATTTTTATATTGTTTATTTTTTGTACCATATTTTAAAAGGAATCTAAAAGTGGCAATTCTAAGCCTAGTAATCAACTTTTGACACATCATCATCCTTAGAATCATGTTGTTGTATGTAACTAAATCTCTGTAAGTTTCTCATGAGCGAGACCATCTGCTAAGAACATTAAGTCATCCCCTCACGCTGACTGTCTAGCACTATCTAAACTTTCTAAGTGAGATTACCTGCTCCAAATAAAAAATTGCTAAAGAGGTTGTCTGTTCACTTTCTATTCAATTATCTCTCACCTAACCTTGTCCTTGGAAGCATGCTTGTTGTATGCATCAAGTATCATGTTCTACTGAAACATTAAGCAAAACTCAATGGCTTACCCTGATATCATAGTCAGCAGTGTAAGAGATACTTCCTAGTTTCTTAAATAAAAAAGGGTTGTTCAGGTCCTTGACCTCCTAGTTTTAGGTATGACATGGTATCTTTAGGAATTAACGATGAATCTTTGATTCTAGATTGCAACTTCCTCTGTAATACGGAAGTTTAAACCACTTCTTGTTTATGAGTAAAAATGTTTATGATTCACACTGATTCCACCTCAACATGACTAAAACAATCCATTCTTGCCCAGATATTCTTCTATAGAATTTCATGATTCAGAGTATGATACCAGACGCTGATGAGAATTTGAAAAATCTTTTTTGATGGTTACATTTCATTCTAGAATGTATTACATGCAACAATCCCCTGTTGCCCTTTTTCTTCTAATAAAATTCATTAATGATTCAGCGTATAAAACCACACGCTGATGAGATCTCGCAATACTATGTCGATGAATGATGGTTTAAACCCACATTATTAGGTGACATCACAAACTTATTGTATGTCCATCTCAAGTTACTCGTTGATCACCCACGCTGATGTTCGTTGTCGCTGATGATGTGTATAACGTATCTATCTTATCCAAACGGTAACTTTTTGAATGACGATTAAAAGATCTATCATTATCTTGAGATACATAAAATTTACGGCAAAGATCTCTTCAGTCATGATTATGTAAAAACAAATAAATCTTTTTGGGTATAAATTAGGCATTCACTGCTCTAGGTTAATTTTAAAAACAATTCAAAGCAATTGACTCTCTCTCAAAAAGATTCCCAATCATTATCTTCCTCAAAGCTTTCACCGTGTCAAAGTCTTTGTATGAGTTTATTCCTAGCGCTAGCATGATCAAAGGTCCACTTACTCCTGACTCTACTATCATCATTAAATCCACTAATGTGGCATTCTCGGATGAAATTCCAAAGCAGTTCACAAACTCGGGAACCGGTGATTTTGTCGATTATTTCAAGAGCGGTCCTCTTCGATATGCATTCTGCGATTTCCCAAACCCTTTTTACCCTAAACAAGTATTTGAGTTTTTATATACATACTCTATTGATATTGATTCTTGAACCATCACTGGAACCACTAGAGATGGTGAATATAGGGTTACCATTGATGTGGAATCCTTTGGTACTGCTCTTCATCTTCCTCAATTTGAAAGTTACTTTGAAACTCCCTCCGAAGAAAGTTTCAAGTCTATTCGTGAAAAATTAGGATACAATTTCAAACTTGTGGGCCCCACTCATGATCCATACAAGAACACTCCTCGTCAATGTTTTAATGTAGGGTAAAAGTACTTAACAGGTGTGATTGGAAAATGTCTTGGTTACAATACTAGAAGTTTAGATCAATTGAATCTCTTTGAGCAAAGAATTTTATATTCTATTGTTTACAACATGAAACAAGACTTTGCTAAAAAAAATATTGATCAAATGGTTGACTGCATTACTGGGAACAAGAAGCCATTGGATTTTCCTTATCCTCGTTGACTTGGTCTGATCCTGCCCCGAAACAAAGACTATGTTAAAAGTCATGGGATTACCATTCCAATTCCTACCCACTCCTCAAAAATTATTAATGATGCTTCATCTCCAAGTGATTTTTCTATCACTGTAAGAATGCAAAAGTGGATTGAAAAACCCTATGTGGTTGAATCCTTTGACTCTTAAGAGGATAATGATAATGAAGATAGTGATGATGAGGATGATGATAATGATGATGCTGGTGATGAAGAAGATCATGATGATGATTTGTAAGTTGGTAATAAAGAAGGGACTGATGAGGAAGAATATATTGATAAAGATGAAGAAGGATCAACAACTGACATGGGAGAAGGGTTTGTTCAGGGAATGGACTCTCCTCCAAGGATGAACAAGCACATATGTTTTTCAACTACTTCTTCATCCTCTTCCTCTGATGATAATGATGCTACACATTGTGGGTCAACCCCTCCTATTTGAGATACTACTAAGCCAGTGATTCAATATTAACCTTCTCCATAACCATCTCCTTCTCCTCAAGTTGATCTCATTCCTCAAGCTGAGATGGTTCCTCCTACGCCAACATCTATTACTACCTCTGCTCTTCATCAGGGTAATAAGGAAGCATTCAACTCCAACTTTCAAAATGATGTGATTTCCTAACTCTCTCCAATTGTGCAAATTACTCAGTCACTAGATAGAAGATTAACAAAAGTTGAAACGTACGTGGCCACAATGAAGCAATGTATGGCTTTAGGTTATGATGATGATGATGATATAAATGTTGATGACACCCAGTCAAGCACTTTAGGTGATCAACCTCCTCCACCTCCACATCCACCTCCATCAATAAATCTTCCTCCACCACCTCCTCAACCATCCTATCCCCCTCTGAGCACTACTCTTCCTCCCCCTAACTATCATCCCCAACCTGATGATGCCAAAAAGGGAGAGAATAATCAAGAGGGTCATCAGCCAATGGAAATGTAGGTGGTGATTACATCTCAGCCTGAGATGAATGGAAGTGTTGAAACTGAAGTCGATCCTCAAAATAATATTGGTGAAGTTGATATTCTAGATGTTGATGCTACAACTAATCAACCCATTCAAGACATATATGACTAATTAGAAATCGATGCCTATTAAGGGTTTCCTGATCTTGATTTCATGAAACGAGTTGTTGTTCTTGGTGTTCCCTTAAATGTTGTCTATCCTGGTTCTTGTTTGAGGGGGAGATTTTTCAAGAGGTTCCTCAAGGAACTAATAGTGAAATTGACTCTGAAAATGATCAGCTTAATACTCGAAATAGGAAGGCTTCCTTCTCAATGGGAACTAATGATGTTGAAGTTAGAAGCTCTTCTACTACTGTTGGTGATCTTTCAGCATCTCCTACTAAAAAGAAAAGAAAACTCATCTTTGATCTAAATGAATTAGTAGAAGCATGGAGTTTACCCATTAAGGAAGTTAGAGAAATAATGGTAGAATATAATGTTGTTGTTCGTCAAAAGAAAGAAGAAAGAAAAGCAGAAAATTTATCTACCAAACTTGCTTAAGCTCTTGCCTCTACTAATAAGAATGCAAATATTCAAGGTGCTGATAATCAGGTCAAGAAATGTTTCAACAATAATATGGAGAAACAACACATTGTTTCAGACCTAAATGACCGAATTGATAGGAAAATTTTCATATATGTTCTTACTTGCAGCACAAAGCCTGATCCTATCATCAAAGTGAGATACACCAAACCATGGAATGAGTCACTAAAGCTTCACTTGGTTAGAAACAAAACAGAATATGAATACGATGAAGTTTTTTATGCTTGTGAGCTAGTCAAATTTGGCTACAATGAGTGGATGCAAATTCAAGGATTTATCGATAAACCCAAGTGTGTTCATGCTCAAGAAGTAAAGTTGGCAATACAGCACCTTCTCAACAAAGTCAAGAAGCTGAATCTTGTGCCATCAATTGGTCCATCATCAATTGTTCAATCAAGACCATCCTCGGCCAAACTAGTGCTCCCATACAATCCAAAAATATAAAGTTTGTTCTTCCTTATAAAACTATGTATATAAAAATTAATTACAAGTGGGTGTTGAACCAGTCTAATATATTTTCATTCTAGAACTAGAGCATGGGATATTTTATCTTGACAATCAGATTCATATGTGCTTTCAACATACTATTGACATTCCTTCTACTCCCACTGAACATTTATTTCATCTTCGCTTGGAAGGACTAGGTCACATGTCACTATGAACTGGAAAGAGGATATCATGTGTTGATATCACTGAAGCTTAGTAGAAGATTGGAAGAACTTAAGCTTGATTAATTCAGATGAGTCAAGCCTGAAATTTGAAAATAAGCTAAAAAGTTCTACAATGGCGCTTCCAATGAATTTGAAGAAGTTTAGTTTAAACATCATCTGATAAGAGGAGATTGTAAGGTCACACCTTATGATCTGATGAGTCAAACACACAACACGCCTATAGATAAGCTTCAGCGTCTACTACATCTACACTACTAGCATATCAAGCTTATCAGCATCAGCTTTTACTATAGTTATCTGATTATAATCTTTTGTACATTAGGAAATGATACAAATAAGTATAGAACATATCACAAATCTCGTATCTTTGTGATAAGACTGGTTCTTAGTATAGACTATAAGCAATGCCTTGAATCATGGGCTATACATGTATAGATTAGTATATACACAGCATTAGGGTAAACCCTAATGTTGTGAACACTGCTTGGTGATGTATTCGTCATTGTGACAACCGTCTTCTTGGTGAGGACAAAACCTTTTTTTGGTTAAAGAAATAATTTGGAGAACTCTTTGAGTCTTTTAAATTTTGTTCTTTCTTTTTTGTTGTTTATGATTCTTTTTATTCTTTACACTTGAAGTGTATCCGATTGATACAAACCTGCAGTGGGTAATGTAGATTATGTGATCCAAGAATTTGGTTTGTGCTTTGGAGACAAAGGGTAAAATAAAAAAGTAGTGTTTCGGACTTCTTTTATGAATTATGGAATTTAGTTCGATGTGTTTTAAGTCAAACATAATTAGAGAGGGTTTTAGACCTCCTCAATACCTATACGTGGATATAAAATCGTCAAAATTGGAGTTGAAATGAAGAAGTTATAACTGTTTGAAGTTAGGAAAGTTTTGAGTTAAGCCACGTACGTTGTGTAACAACCCGAAATTCAAGTAAGCTTTATAACCCTTCTATTTTGAGAGAGTTGGCAAGACGAGTCCTTTAAGGTTGTCTGTTGGTTGTAAGTACGCTAGCCGTAATGAGGCGCACGTCGCGCGTACTTACGCGCTTATTTTGAACGTGGACTAGCCCGGGTACGCTAGGCGTAATGTGTCCAGATGCAAACCCTAAATTCTAGTTTGTACACTATAAAAGGAATGTCTAGTTCCTTGCCCCAGCCACCATACCCCCTTGAGTGAGCCCTTGGAGTGCATAAATCCATGTATAAGCTTGTGTGTGTGATTCTTGAGATTGAAGGTACCTTTTTGAGGTGAAGAAGGAGAAGAGGAAGCCATTGTTGGAGCTAGAGGTGGAAGAGCAAGAGTAGATCCGAGTTCTACAGTGGTTGGAGATCCCTTTTGAGGTAAAAATCTTCAAGCTTTGCATCTTTTCTATTCATGCTTTGTAGAGAGAAGTTTTAGGGTTTTTGGTCCCCAAGTTCATAGCTTTTTGAGTGGTTGAGCTCTTAGAAGCTGAGATCTGTCCCATACTAGTTCATTTAGTGTTGAGTATTCATAAAAATCCAATCTTCATCGTGGATATTGAGTCATGCATGAGTTAGCGTCTTAATATGGAAATAGGAAAGGTGTTTTGAGTGATAGATGATCTTTACAGCCATGCAAGGCTTAAAGGTTTCGACTTTATGGAGTAAGGACCCTTAGAGAAGTCAGATCTGGAATATGAGTTCTTTTCTTAATCGTTTAAGACCTCAACACTCAATATGGCTGAACCAGGATTTACGTCGAGCGTAATCCTAGTACGCGCAGCGTAAGGGGTGGTGCACCCCGATTCTGTGAAGGCACTGGGTACGCCCAGCGTACATGCTTGGTACGCGAAGCGTAACCCGGAGGGTTGAGTTTTGTTGACTTTTAGGGTTTGGTCAACTTTGGGTATTTGCGCCATGTGAGGGGTAAAATGGTCTTTTACCCTCCTGAGAGTGCTAAGAGAGGGAATGGTCTAGCCTTGGGAAATGTTTTGATGCCAAGTGTTTATTTCGTATTATTAGGCGGAGGCTAGATCCTATTTTCACGAAGTCCGAGATTTCCGAGTTACCGAGTTACGTGAGGTGAGTCTTCTCACTATACATTACCTAGAGTGGTATTATGAGTTGACCGGAAGGTATTATGTGTTATGTATGAGATTTTGTGTCATGTATGAGATTATGTGCTATGTGATGTATGTATGATATATAATTGTATAGACCGGACCGGAGGGTCCAACAAGACAGACCGGGCTGGAGGGCCCAATGAGCTACGACCGGGCCAGAGGGTCCAACGAGCTACGGGACCAGAGGCTCCTGCTGAGACACATCGGCTGGAGGGTCGTACAGTAGCCTCAAGTGGCGTATATGTTGTATGTGGTATTTTGGGGAACTCACTAAGCATTTATGCTTACAGTTGTGTTATGTGTTTTAGGTACTAGCGAGGACCGTGGCAAGGCACCGACGTGAACCGTACACATAGAGAGGAGATTTGATTTGTGATTTTGGGATATGTTTGATTTGATAACTATTGTGGAATACTTTTTGAGAATGTTTTATATTTAAAATTTGGTTGTTGAAAAATGAAAATTTTGTTTTGAAAATCTCGTCGTTACAAGTTGGTATTAGAGCCTTGGTTTGAGGGACTCGGATGCACCTTCGGGCGTATCTGAACTCAAACTGAGGATTTGAGAAATTTTCAACCAATAAGAACTGGTTTTTCTAAAAAGAGTAATATGTTTCGAAACAACCAGAGCGGAGCAGTGTGTACAATCAGCCAGCACCCGAACAGTGAATCCCCAAAATACCCTTACATTATGTGTTATGAGATATGATATTTTATGTTATGCATGCTAGAGTAGGCTAGGTACTCATATTAGGACCAGAGTGGCCTGATTTGTGATGCCTTAGCCTAGGAGATTACTGCTGCTATGAGATGCCTTGAGAGTGAGTAGGTAGTAGTTAGGAGCTTATGAGAGGTCTATTAGAGGGTAGCCAATACATAGCGAGAGTAGAGTAGTTATGATCCGGGATCCAAGGAGGAGGACTAGGGGTGAATGCTTATGCGGTGTGGTCAGTAGTATAGGACCCGTACTACTGAAGACACCGGATCAGTGAGCAGTCCAAGTAAGAATCCTTTGGATATTGGAGGACGAGTATGGTTGTGTTATCAAGTGCGAGTATGCTCAATCGAGTCTCTGATATTTTTAAGTTGTATTTTAGAGACATCATGGTTGGGACACGACACATACCTGGGAGCAGTGGTGTTAGCGACGAGGAGATCCGTCGATTTAGTCATGAGGAGGTGGCTAATGCCATTCGGGCCGAGATTCCAGAGATGTTCGGGGACATCAAGACCACATTGATTGAGACTTTTGACGAGCGGTATGCAGTAGTGACTGAGGTTGCGGCTACTGCAGCTACTGCTGCTGTTGGTGCTGCCAGACCTCAGGGAAGTGATTCGTTGTTGTTTTGAAAGTTCAGCAACACGAAGCCACCAGAATTCGATGGGATGTGGGACCCTATTGTTGCGATGAGGTGGATCTCAGACATCGAGGGATGTTTCTACACGTGTTCATGTCCGGAGCACTTGAGAGTACGGTTCGCTCTGAACGAGCTTCGCTTGGGAGCGAAGGATTAGTGGAAGTTCGTGATGGCGAGCTTCACTCTGGCGGAGATTTCTAAGGTGACCTGGGAAAAGTTCACCACCATGTTCCGAGATGAGTACGTTCCCCCTGTGGAAAGGTAACGAATGGCTCAGGAGTTTTTGACCCTCAAGCAGGGTACTGATTCAGTTATTGTGATTACACGGAAGTTTCATGAGAGGGCGGTGTTTTTCCCAGAGCAGGTGTCTACCGAGCATGCTCGCATGAGCCGATATCTGAGTGTTCTAAGGAGAGATATTCCGGATTTCGTGGCGAACTCAACTTACCGGACATTTTCTAAGCTCCAGGAAAATCCCCGGAAGAGGGAGATTGAGCTGGAGACTCGGGCTAAGGAAGAGGCTGAGTCACAGAGGATGGATCGGTGACCGGCTCAGTCTCAGCCGGCAACCAAGCAGGCCAAGCCTGCTGATTCGAGATCTGGGAGCGCAAAGAGCCTCACTTGTGGGAAGTAAGTCAAGAGTCATGAGGGGTCGTGCAGGGCAGGAGTATGCTACAAGTGCAGGAAGGAGGGGCATATAGCGAGGGATTGCCCCAAGGGATTTTCTTTTTGCTTCCATTGTAACCAGACCGGCCATCGGAAGGCCGAGTGCCCTCAGCTACATCAAGGATCAGTGCAGGGATCTGCGCCTGCTGCTAGGGCTACCGAGATTCGGCCAGTGAAGGCCGAGGCACCAAAGGCTCATGGGAGAGCCTTCCAGTTAACAACGGAGGAGGTCCACACAGCACCCGACGTTGTGGCCGGTATGTATTCTTCTCTCTATTTATTTGAGTATGAGATATTATGCTTATATTATGTTATACGTAGGTACCTTTCTTGTGAATTCTATACCTGCCTTAGTACTATTTGACTCGGGAGTGAGTCGATCTTTTGTGTTGTTAACTTTTAGTCGTCATATCAGTATTTGTCATGAGTCTTTGAGTCAACCTCTGCGAGTTTCTATAGCTAACAAGCAAGCAGTGTATGCCACGGAGGTGATTCGAGGATGTAGAGTTGATATCTTCGGTGTGGGGATCCCGATCAATCTAGTCCCGATTCCGAAGGGAGGCGTATGTGTCATAGTGGCATGGATTGGTTGAGCCAATTTGGAGCTATTATAGAGTGCAAGCGTCAGCTAGTAAAGATTCGAGACCCTAGTGGGGGAGTCCTTATGGTGTACGGTGAGGGTACCTGTCCTGAGTCAACATTTTGTTCGGCTGCTAGCGCGAGCCAGGGTTTACAGTAGGGCTGTAAGGGATTTGTGGCCTATGTGATGGACACGCAAGTGGCCGCTGGGAGGCCAAGTTTGATTGATGAGGTCCCTATTGTGCGGGAGTTCCCTTATGTTTTCCCCGAGGAGTTACCGGGTGTGCCTCCCGAGAGGCAGGTGCATTTTCGTATCGACTTGGTGCCAGGGGCGGCACCTATTGCCAAGTCACTCTATCGCCTTACGCCGCCTAAGATGCAGGAGTTATCCTCGCAGCTTCAGGAGCTGTTGGGAAAGGGGTTTATCAGACCGAGTAGCTCACCTTGGGGAGCGCCGATTCTTTTTGTCAAGAAGAAGGATGGTTCACACCGGATGTGTATTGATTACCAGGAGTTGAACAAGTTGACGATCAAGAACCGTTATCTGTTACCAAGGATCAACGATCTGTTCGATCAATTGCAGGGAGCATCTTGGTTCTCCAAGATAGACTTGAGGTTGGGATATCACAAGATGAGGTTTCGGGATGAAGATATCCAGAAGACGGCGTTCAGGACTCCTTACGGGCATTACGAGTTCGTGGTGATGCCTTTCGGGCTCACCAATGCACCAGCAGCGTTCATGGATCTCATGAACAGGGTGTGCAGGTCGATGTTGGATCGTTCGGTGATCGTATTCATCGATGATATCTTGGTATATTCGAGATACAAAGAGCATCATGAGGATCATTTGAGGGAGATCCTTGGAGTTCTGAGATCGGACAGGCTTTATGCCAAATTCTCCAAGTGTGATTTTTGGTTACGGGGGGTCCAGTTCCTAGGGCACGTCGTTAACCAGAAGGGGATATTGGTCGATCCAGCAAAGATCGAGGTGGTGATGAGTTGGGAGGTGTCGAGGTCACCTACCGAGATCAGGAGTTTCCTTGGGTTGGCTGGTTATTATCGGAGATTTATCAGAGATTTCTCTAAGATCGTCGTGCCACTCACCAAGTTGACCCGGAAGGGTGTTGCTTTTTCATGGGGTCCGGAGCAGCAGATCTCATTTGAGACACTTCGCCAGAGATTGTGTGAAGCTTCGGTGCTCGCACTTCCGAAAGGGATGGAGGATTTTGTGGTGTACTGTGATGCATCGATATCAGGGTTGGGAGCGGTGCTTATGCAGAGGGGGCATGTGATAGCATATGCATTGAGGCAGCTGAAACCTCATGAGTCGAGGTATCCCACCCACGATCTCGAGTTGAGGCCAGTGGTGTTCGCCCTCAAGATCTGGCATCGCTATCTATATGGGGTTCGGTGTACCATATACACGGACCACAAAAGCTTTAAGTACCTCATAGATCAGCCTAACTTGAATATGTGTGTAACAACCCGAAATTTGTTCGTCGCCAAGAACCGTTCTACCCGGAAAGTCGCCATTATCGGATTCATTCCGATTTCTCTTTGAAAATTTATTTGTATAAATTATGCGTTTATTTTATCCTAATGAGTGTCTAAAGCACTCAGGAACTTATGTTATTCGCCCAAAATGATTATTTCACGAGTTTTTTAAAATGTTCCCGTCGAGTGACGGAAACTCAATCGGGTGCGACCAAAAGCCGCGGTTAGCATCGGTATCGGGTAAAATTCCACCGCGTGCAAATTTTGGGAACTATATAAACAAGTTCCAGCCTTCATTTGAAGCTTTTTCCTTCTCTCACTACTCTCTCTCTAACCTCTCTCCAAAATCCAAAGATTTGGTGTCCAAAACTCAATTTTAAGGCTTCAAATCCTTAAGGTACCTTCCTAGCCTTAATCTATAGCATGTTTAGCTTCCAAATTAGACACTTAAACATGAAATTGGACAAAATGCATGAGTTTATGGCCTAAGAAGGTGCTTAGGCCGTGAACACCCAAGATGGTGGGTTTTGAGCCTTTAAACCCTTCCTTGACTAGTTTGGACCTTGGATATGGCTATGGGACTTTAAAATATGTAATCTAAACATGTAAAACTTGAACTTTGTGGTGTTTGGAGGAGTTTACGGCCAAGGATCATTCTTGGGCCGTAAACTCACATAATGAGGGTTTTCATGCCCTTAAACCCTTCCAAATCACCCCTATAGCTTAGATATGAATTATAGGACTTTGATTCTTGCATTTGGACACTTGAAACATTAATTTTGAGGGACTTAGATGATTTTACGGCCAAGGAGAGCTCTTGGGCCGTAAACTCCACAAAACTTGGCATAAATCTCATTCTAAGGTGTTAGAAAGCCATCCAACACCACCAAAAGCCTTGGAATAAATCAAGGGACCAACCAAAAATACTTTGAGGGCCTAAAACACAACATTGATGGGGTTTCTAAGGGTTTACGGCCAATACATGTTCTTGGGCCGTAAACTCCAAAATTTTTGGTGTTAGAATGCAAACTACACACCCCTAAGGCCCTTGGATGAATTTTAGAAGTCCTTTCATGCAAGTTCTAGACCTTGAAACACCTTGGAGCACCATGTATTAGAGTTTACGGCCATGAAGGGAGCTTCATGGGCCGTAAACTCCACAAACACCTCAAAAATCACATGCAAACTCATGTTAGGCCTTGGATTAATTCTACCAATCACATGTGATTTGTTCTAGCACCATTTAACATCACTTTCTTGGACAAACAAGTATTTACGGCCTTGGAGCCTTGCTAGGCCGTAAAATCCCTTAAAAGAGGGTCAAATTGATGTTTTAAATCATTCCAAGTCCTTAAACCAAGTCTAGAAATTATCCCCTAAGTGTTGGAAGTCCAAAAGGCACCATAAACCACCCATCATGAGTTTACGGCCGTAAACTCATGGGGATGGGTGTTTAGGCCGTGAACTCCCATAAGGGGAGTGTTCCTTTGATGTCCCAACTCATCTCCCAAGTCCCTTGTGTCATTCATGTCCCTAAACGCCACCCGGATCCCACCAAACACTTGTATCGGAGTGTTATCGCGACCTGAAGCATTGGTCCCTATCCGACAATCAATCTAAGTCCTAATTAGATACAAATGTGTATCTTTACTTCATAATTAGGAACCTCGTGCGTTTACAAGTCCCGGCTCAGCTCTTAGCAGCCAAACCGTCTCGTACCTCGTTCGGTGAGTTCATACCCCTACGGCTTTTTCACTGTTTTTAATGTTTTCAGGGGGGGAATACAAGCAAACTATAACTGTTTTCCAATCATAACATTGATGTGTTTCAAACAATCTTTGATAAACCTATAAACTCTTTTACTCCTTATGTATTATGCTGAGCATAAGGAATGACTACTCAATTTCAACTAAATGGATTTTAGTTAAGGAAACAACCAAACTAATCAAATTATTATGGGAATAATTTGGGAGTCTTTACTGTATTTCTATCGTATACTAATGTCTATACTAAGTTATTAGATAAACTATGTCTATTTCAGTTTATCTCCGTATCATTTGAATGTATTATCCGATAATTTCATGTATGTATCTATCCTTTACTGTACTATGTTTCATAACTTTCTGTATGTCGATATCTTATAAGAACCCCGTGAATAGTTTAGTACTAGCTTGTGAGATAGTCACTACCCTTTATGGATGATCAGTAAATCCTCTCCGGAAGTGTAACCAGAGTCTCCTGGAGGGAGAGCACGGAATTTGTGAATAGATCTATTCGGGACTGACAATCCCACACCTTAACTGCTAGCTACAGTTAGGCGGGCACGCCTAGGGTGACAAATTTCTGGATATCGTTCGACGTCTGACAAACGTCAAGGAGGTCACGTTGTCGTATTAGTATGGTTACCCGACTCACAATATGTATTAATACCAGCTTATTCACAGTTTGGGTTCAGGATCTTTATTTCGTTCGGGATAGTGATCCCATGGTTTTGTATCTATATTCTATGTCTCTTTCGGGATTGTGATCCCATGGTATTGTTTCTATGTCTCTTTCGGGATAGTGATCCCATGGTATTATTAAACTATTCTATATCTATGTCCTATACGGGATAATGATCCCATGGTTTATTCTTATATCTCTTTCGGGATAGTGATCCCATGGTATTAACTAAACTATTTGGTATCTAGTTCGGGATAGTGATCCCATGGTTTTATGTCTACTATCTATACAGGATGTCTTTCCCCATGATCTTTAACTATATCTTATACGGGATAGTGATCCCAAGGTTTCATATCGATAACTTATACGGGATAGTGATCCCATGGTTTTCTAAATCTATATACGGGATAGTGATCCCATGGTTTCTAAATCTGTGAACTATTCGGGATAGTGATCCCAAGGTTTTCTAAATCTATATCTTATACGGGATAGTGATCCCATGGGTTCTAAAATTTGTATCTTATTCGGGATAGTGATCCCATGGTTTCAAATCTATATTTACATACATACATTAACTTATCTCGTGTTAGTTCGGGATGATAGTCCCATGATCTTGAACCGTACTTTCGAATATCTCAAACTAACTTATATGTCTTTCGAGATAGTGATCCCAAGATTTTCATTATATAGTTTTGTGTGCTAAACTATACTTTGTGATATACTATTGATCTTACAATTAGGAAAATATGGGATTTTCCTGGGGTAAATACAATACATAATCGAATTGGTAACAAACGATAACTTAACCAACTTCACATAAGAAAATATGGAATTTTCTTGGATAACAAATCTTTTCGGAAACTAAAGGAAACCGATACATTTTCACAAAACAAAACCGCTTATGAACTCACCAGCTTTATGCTGATTTTCAAACCGCTTGTATTCTCAGGTCCAAGTTAGACAGGTACCCGGTGATCTCTTTTGGCGAAGACGGAGTGC
Organism: Lactuca saligna; assembly: GCF_052625555.1. NCBI lineage: Eukaryota > Viridiplantae > Streptophyta > Magnoliopsida > Asterales > Asteraceae > Lactuca > Lactuca saligna. The sequence continues at coordinate 136,598,436 of NC_136420.1, forward strand.
GTAGAAGACTCGTCTCAACTTTTGTTAATATGATGCATATGTATATTTGTATAACTTTACTTTTGAAACACATGTAAACTTTCATATATATGTAATGTAATGTTTGTTTACTGTGAATACTATGTACATTGGATTTGATACACAACGTGGTAGTCAACCCCGGAGACGTTTCCGCCTTTGGTTTTTGGGGTGTGACAGATTGGTATCAGAGCCCTTGTTTATAGTGAACAGAGTATACCAAACCTTACATGGTATAAAACTATAAACACTAAAGGGCCTCAGTGCTCTGAATTAAAAGTATCTTCAAAACTATAAGTATTTTCAAAAGTATACAAGTATACCGAACCGTCGAAATCCGTAACTACAAGTAGAACAAAACATAAGTAAATGGGTGTTGTACACTGCGGTTAAACCTGGGCAGTTATGTAGTCGTGTCTAGGGTCAATATAGCCTGGCCAACTATATTCATTCGAGACACGACCAACATGTGCTTGGGAGTGACTGTGGTACGCAGCATGCCTAAAACTTACCTAATACCTCAAACAACGAATTGCCGCTGCAGCGCAACCATGAAATACTATGGGAGTATTTCTCGAGCCGATCCTTCGTAGAAAACCCTTGTATACGCAATGTTACTTGATCATTCCACTAGCGATAAAATGTTCTGTTTTGATAACTCCTTCCTGCTTTATCGCTTAGTATGATGCTATATCTGCCTTGATGAGATATCCCCTGTTCAATATCTCTTGATTTAATTCAGAGGACTTATAATCCTCTCTTTCCTGATCTTTTTAGATCAAGATGCCTCCGAGAAAGAGACCCAGCTCGAAGAACAACAATAACCCTCCTCCGCCAACACCTTCTCCTCAATTTGATCTAGCATCACTTCAAACAGTTCTGACTGCTGCAATGGTGGCAGCTATGTCTCAAATGAATCCTGGTGGCTCCGGAGGTGGTCCCCAACCTCAAAACCCAGAAGGCAGCCAGGAACACCGAATAGGGGGTTCCTACAAAGACTTCATGAATGCGAAACCCACAACTTTGATGGCACTGGAGGTGTCATTTCCCTGACTCGATGGTTTGAGAAAATCGAGTCAATCTTCGAAATATGTGCCTGTTCGGAGTCTGATAAAGTCAAGTTTGCTGCCTGTACTTTCCTCGATAAAGCCTTGACTTGGTGGAACGGCCGAGTCAAATCCTTAACTCTACCTGTAGCGAATGCCATGGGTTGGGAAGCTATGAAGGAGCTTCTTCTCGCAGAGTATTGCCCTCGGGGCGAAATCCAGAAACTGGAACACGAACTCTGGAACCTTAAGATGAAGGGTTCCAACATAGCTGCTTATACTTCAAGATTCGATGACCTGGCTTTACTCTGTCCGGGAATGGTTAACCCGGAGAGTAAAAAGATCGAAAGATTCATCTGGGGATTGACCCAGCCAACCAAGGGGAATGTCTTGGCTGCGAAGCCAGACACGTACGACAGTGCTAAATGCCTTGCGAAAATCTTGATCGATCACGAAGACAACTATGATGAAGAAACTACCACTCCTGAGTCAGACACAAGTGGAGGTGAAAGTAGAAAGAAATCTCGGAACAAGCAAAAGGCCCAGAGTACGAGAGGGTCTTCAAAGAAACAACAAACGGTAGCAGTCCATGCTGCTACTACTCCTATTGTTGTCTCAGCTGTCGGTTCTACAGCCCAAGCTCCCACCAGTGGATACACTGGCAATCTTCCTTGGTGTGGTAAGTGCAATTACCATCACCGCATCCCTGGTCCGTGTCGCGAAAAGAGCTGCGAAAACTGTGGCAAGAAGGGCCATCTGTCTCGAACCTGCAGGAAACCGGCCAAGTCAACGAACCAATCAGTGGGAGCAGGAATCAGTCCAGCCTGCTACAATTGTGGTGCAGCAGGGCACTTCAAGAGGAATTGCCCCAAGACAACTACCACCACTGATCCCGCTGTCGCCGCAGGTATACTTCTCTTTGATAACTCTTATACCTGCAACTCTTTTCGATTCCCGTGTTTGGAGGGAAACCTGTTATCTATTTATTCGAACGTTTTCTAAGCCCGATTCCTCGTATGTGATCGAGATGTGCATCATCGAGACAACTAACCAATGAGATGGATAACACTAACTTCGCGCCTATAGATTGAATCCTCGGTCCAGGGGACTATTCTGTTCCATTTGGTTAAATGGGAAACCTTTCGCGATAATACCTTGATGCTACGTTTAACATGGAATGACGGAGTCCCATTCATGTTGTTATCTTGGTTTCGAGAGGGTCGCCTGTCTATATCTTTTCCTCGACCTAACTCTCATGATTTTCGGCATCAAGCTTTCGTATTGTGTCATGCTTTACAACTCCAGAGTTTTCCTGGTACGAATTACCGCATTCCTCGTTTCTGTGGTCATTTAGAAACGAGAAGTTAGTAGCTCTTTCTACTAAATGTCTGTCCCGAAGTGTTTCCGGGAATTTCATTCGAACGTCTAAAGATTAATTCCATATCGTATGTTTCGAAATCTTCGTAGAGACCCGATTCCACTTGAAGAAAGTGATGATCCCAAAATATCGAATCCATTCGAGTTCATTTCAAACTCATGATCTATATCCTATTCCTTGAATTTCGGGACGAAATTCCCTCTAACGGGGGATAATGTAACAACCCGAAATTTGTTCGTCGCCAAGAACCGTTCTACCCGGAAAGTCGCCATTATCGGATTCGTTCCGATTTCTATTTGAAAATTTATTTGTATAAATTATGCGTTTATTTTATCCTAATGAGTGTCTAAAGCACTCAGGAACTTATGTTATTCGCCCAAAATGATTATTTCACGAGTTTTTTAAAATGTTCCCGTCGGGTGACGGAAACTCAATCGGGTGCGACCAAAAGCCGCGGTTAGCATCGGTATCGGGTAAAATTCCACCGCGTGCAAATTTTGGGAACTATATAAACAAGTTCCAGCCTTCATTTGAAGCTTTTTCCTTCTCTCACTACTCTCTCTCTCTAACCTCTCTCCAAAATCCAAAGATTTGGTGTCCAAAACTCAATTTTAAGGCTTTAAATCCTTAAGGTACCTTCCTAGCCTTAATCTATAGCATGTTTAGCTTCCAAATTAGACACTTAAACATGAAATTGGACAAAATGCATGAGTTTACGGCCTAAGAAGGTGCTTAGGACGTGAACACCCAAGATGGTGGGTTTTGAGCCTTTAAACCCTTCCTTGACTAGTTTGGACCTTGGATATGGCTATGGGACTTTAAAATATGTAATCTAAACATGTAAAACTTGAACTTTGTGGTGTTTGGAGGAGTTTACGGCCAAGGATCATTCTTGGGCCGTAAACTCACATAATGAGGGTTTTCATGCCCTTAAACCCTTCCAAATCACCCCTATAGCTTAGATATGAATTATAGGACTTTGATTCTTGCATTTGGACACTTGAAACATTAATTTTGAGGGACTTAGATGAGTTTACGGCCAAGGAGAGTTCTTGGGCCGTAAACTCCACAAAACTTGGCACAAATCTCATGCTAAGGTGTTAGAAAGCCATCCAACACCACCAAAAGCCTTGGAATAAATCAAGGGACCAACCAAAAATACTTTGAGGGCCTAAAACACAACATTGATGGGGTTTCTAAGGGTTTACGGCCAAGACATGTTCTTGGGCCGTAAACTCCAAAATTTTTGGTGTTAGAATACAAACTACACACCCCAAAGGCCCTTACATGAATTTTAGAAGTCCTTTCATGCAAGTTCTAGACCTTGAAACACCTTGGAGCACCATGTATTAGAGTTTACGGCCATGAAGGGAGCTTCATGGGCCGTAAACTCCACAAACACCTCAAAAATCACATGCAAACTCATGTTAGGCCTTGGATTAATTCTACCAATCACATGTGATTTGTTCTAGCACCATTTAACATCATTTTCTTGGACAAACAAGTGTTTACGGCCTTGGAGCCTTGCTAGGCCGTAAAATCCCTTAAAAGAGGGTCAAATTGATGTTTTAAATCATTTCAAGTCCTTAAACCAAGTCTAGAAATTATCCCCTAAGTGTTGGAAGTCCAAAAGGCACCATAAACCACCCATCATGAGTTTACGGCCGTAAACTCATGGGGATGGGTGTTTAGGCCGTGAACTCCCATAAGGGGAGTGTTCCTTTGATGTCCCAACTCATCTCCCAAGTCCCTTGTGTCATTCATGTCCCTAAACGCCACCCGGATCCCACCAAACACTTGTATCGGAGTGTTATCGCGACCTGAAGCATTGGTCCCTATCCGACAATCAATCTAAGTCCTAATTAGATACAAATGTGTATCTTTACTTCATAATTAGGAACCTCGTGCGTTTACAAGTCCCGGCTCAGCTCTTAGCAGCCAAACCGTCTCGTACCTCGTTCGGTGAGTTCATACCCCTACGGCTTTTTCACTGTTTTCAATGTTTTCAGGGGGGGAATACAAGCAAACTATAACTGTTTTCCAATCATAACATTGATGTGTTTCAAACAATCTTTGATAAACCTATAAACTCTTTTACTCCTTATGTATTATGCTGAGCATAAGGAATGACTACTCAATTTCAACTAAATGGATTTTAGTTAAGGAAACAACCAAACTAATCAAATTATTATGGGAATAATTTGGGAGTCTTTACTGTATTTCTATCGTATACTAATGTCTATACTAAGTTATTAGATAAACTATGTCTATTTCAGTTTATCTCCGTATCATTTGAATGTATTATCCGATAATTTCATGTATGTATCTATCCTTTACTGTACTATGTTTCATAACTTTCTGTATGTCGATATCTTATAAGAACCCCGTGAATAGTTTAGTACTAGCTTGTGAGATAGTCACTACCCTTTATGGATGATCAGTAAATCCTCTCCGGAAGTGTAACCAGAGTCTCCTGGAGGGAGAGCACGGAATTTGTGAATAGATCTATTCGGGACTGACAATCCCACACCTTAACTGCTAGCTACAGTTAGGCGGGCACGCCTAGGGTGACAAATTTCTGGATATCGTTCGACGTCTGACAAACGTCAAGGAGGTCACGTTGTCGTATTAGTATGGTTACCCGACTCACAATATGTATTAATACCAGCTTATTCACAGTTTGGGTTCAGGATCTTTATTTCGTTCGGGATAGTGATCCCATGGTTTTGTATCTATATTCTATGTCTCTTTCGGGATTGTGATCCCATGGTATTGTTTCTATGTCTCTTTCGGGATAGTGATCCCATGGTATTATTAAACTATTCTATATCTATGTCCTATACGGGATAATGATCCCATGGTTTATTCTTATATCTCTTTCGGGATAGTGATCCCATGGTATTAACTAAACTATTTGGTATCTAGTTCGGGATAGTGATCCCATGGTTTTATGTCTACTATCTATACAGGATGTCTTTCCCCATGATCTTTAACTATATCTTATACGGGATAGTGATCCCAAGGTTTCATATCGATAACTTATACGGGATAGTGATCCCATGGTTTTCTAAATCTATATACGGGATAGTGATCCCATGGTTTCTAAATCTGTGAACTATTCGGGATAGTGATCCCAAGGTTTTCTAAATCTATATCTTATACGGGATAGTGATCCCATGGGTTCTAAAATTTGTATCTTATTCGGGATAGTGATCCCATGGTTTCAAATCTATATTTACATACATACATTAACTTATCTCGTGTTAGTTCGGGATGATAGTCCCATGATCTTGAACCGTACTTTCGAATATCTCAAACTAACTTATATGTCTTTCGAGATAGTGATCCCAAGATTTTCATTATATAGTTTTGTGTGCTAAACTATACTTTGTGATATACTATTGATCTTACAATTAGGAAAATATGGGATTTTCCTGGGGTAAATACAATACATAATCGAATTGGTAACAAACGATAACTTAACCAACTTCACATAAGAAAATATGGAATTTTCTTGGATAACAAATCTTTTCGGAAACTAAAGGAAACCGATACATTTTCACAAAACAAAACCGCTTATGAACTCACCAGCTTTATGCTGATTTTCAAACCGCTTGTATTCTCAGGTCCAAGTTAGACAGGTACCCGGTGATCTCTTTTGGCGAAGACGGAGTGCGTAGAAGACTCGTCTCAACTTTTGTTAATATGATGCATATGTATATTTGTATAACTTTACTTTTGAAACACATGTAAACTTTCATATATATGTAATGTAATGTTTGTTTACTGTGAATACTATGTACATTGGATTTGATACACAACGTGGTAGTCAACCCCGGAGACGTTTCCGCCTTTGGTTTTTGGGGTGTGACAGATTGGTATCAGAGCCCTTGTTTATAGTGAACAGAGTATACCAAACCTTACATGGTATAAAACTATAAACACTAAAGGGCCTCAGTGCTCTGAATTAAAAGTATCTTCAAAACTATAAGTATTTTCAAAAGTATACAAGTATACCGAACCGTCGAAATCCGTAACTACAAGTAGAACAAAACATAAGTAAATGGGTGTTGTACACTGCGGTTAAACCTGGGCAGTTATGTAGTCGTGTCTAGGGTCAATATAGCCTGGCCAACTATATTCATTCGAGACACGACCAACATGTGCTTGGGAGTGACTGTGGTACGCAGCATGCCTAAAACTTACCTAATACCTCAAACAACGAATTGCCGCTGCAGCGCAACCATGAAATACTATGGGAGTATTTCTCGAGCCGATCCTTCGTAGAAAACCCTTGTATACGCAATGTTACTTGATCATTCCACTAGCGATAAAATGTTCTGTTTTGATAACTCCTTCCTGCTTTATCGCTTAGTATGATGCTATATCTGCCTTGATGAGATATCCCCTGTTCAATATCTCTTGATTTAATTCAGAGGACTTATAATCCTCTCTTTCCTGATCTTTTTAGATCAAGATGCCTCCGAGAAAGAGACCCAGCTCGAAGAACAACAATAACCCTCCTCCGCCAACACCTTCTCCTCAATTTGATCTAGCATCACTTCAAACAGTTCTGACTGCTGCAATGGTGGCAGCTATGTCTCAAATGAATCCTGGTGGCTCCGGAGGTGGTCCCCAACCTCAAAACCCAGAAGGCAGCCAGGAACACCGAATAGGGGGTTCCTACAAAGACTTCATGAATGCGAAACCCACAACTTTGATGGCACTGGAGGTGTCATTTCCCTGACTCGATGGTTTGAGAAAATCGAGTCAATCTTCGAAATATGTGCCTGTTCGGAGTCTGATAAAGTCAAGTTTGCTGCCTGTACTTTCCTCGATAAAGCCTTGACTTGGTGGGACGGCCGAGTCAAATCCTTAACTCTACCTGTAGCGAATGCCATGGGTTGGGAAGCTATGAAGGAGCTTCTTCTCGCAGAGTATTGCCCTCGGGGCGAAATCCAGAAACTGGAACACGAACTCTGGAACCTTAAGATGAAGGGTTCCAACATAGCTGCTTATACTTCAAGATTCGATGACCTGGCTTTACTCTGTCCGGGAATGGTTAACCCGGAGAGTAAAAAGATCGAAAGATTCATCTGGGGATTGACCCAGCCAACCAAGGGGAATGTCTTGGCTGCGAAGCCAGACACGTACGACAGTGCTAAATGCCTTGCGAAAATCTTGATCGATCACGAAGACAACTATGATGAAGAAACTACCACTCCTGAGTCAGACACAAGTGGAGGTGAAAGTAGAAAGAAATCTCGGAACAAGCAAAAGGCCCAGAGTACGAGAGGGTCTTCAAAGAAACAACAAACGGTAGCAGTCCATGCTGCTACTACTCCTATTGCTGTCTCAGCTGTCGGTTCTACAGCCCAAGCTCCCACCAGTGGATACACTGGCAATCTTCCTTGGTGTGGTAAGTGCAATTACCATCACCGCATCCCTGGTCCGTGTCGCGAAAAGAGCTGCGACAACTGTGGCAAGAAGGGCCATCTGTCTCGAACCTGCAGGAAACCGGCCAAGTCAACGAACCAATCAGTGGGAGCAGGAATCAGTCCAGCCTGCTACAATTGTGGTGAAGCAGGGCACTTCAAGAGGAATTGCCCCAAGACAACTACCACCACTGATCCCGCTGTCGCCGCAGGTATACTTCTCTTTGATAACTCTTATACCTGCAACTCTTTTCGATTCCCGTGTTTGGAGGGAAACCTGTTATCTATTTATTCGAACGTTTTCTAAGCCCGATTCCTCGTATGTGATCGAGATGTGCATCATCGAGACAACTAACCAATGAGATGGATAACACTAACTTCGCGCCTATAGATTGAATCCTCGGTCCAGGGGACTATTCTGTTCCATTTGGTTAAATGGGAAACCTTTCGCGATAATACCTTGATGCTACGTTTAACATGGAATGACGGAGTCCCATTCATGTTGTTATCTTGGTTTCGAGAGGGTCGCCTGTCTATATCTTTTCCTCGACCTAACTCTCATGATTTTCGGCATCAAGCTTTCGTATTGTGTCATGCTTTACAACTCCAGAGTTTTCCTGGTACGAATTATCGCATTCCTCGTTTCTGTGGTCATTTAGAAACGAGAAGTTAGTAGCTCTTTCTACTAAATGTCTGTCCCGAAGTGTTTCCGGGAATTTCATTCGAACGTCTAAAGATTAATTCCATATCGTATGTTTCGAAATCTTCGTAGAGACCCGATTCCACTTGAAGAAAGTGATGATCCCAAAATATCGAATCCATTCGAGTTCATTTCAAACTCATGATCTATATCCTATTCCTTGAATTTCGGGACGAAATTCCCTCTAACGGGGGATAATGTAACAACCCGAAATTTGTTCGTCGCCAAGAACCGTTCTACCCGGAAAGTCGCCATTATCGGATTCGTTCCGATTTCTATTTGAAAATTTATTTGTATAAATTATGCGTTTATTTTATCCTAATGAGTGTCTAAAGCACTCAGGAACTTATGTTATTCGCCCAAAATGATTATTTCACGAGTTTTTTAAAATGTTCCCGTCGGGTGACGGAAACTCAATCGGGTGCGACCAAAAGCCGCGGTTAGCATCGGTATCGGGTAAAATTCCACCGCGTGCAAATTTTGGGAACTATATAAACAAGTTCCAGCCTTCATTTGAAGCTTTTTCCTTCTCTCACTACTCTCTCTCTCTAACCTCTCTCCAAAATCCAAAGATTTGGTGTCCAAAACTCAATTTTAAGGCTTTAAATCCTTAAGGTACCTTCCTAGCCTTAATCTATAGCATGTTTAGCTTCCAAATTAGACACTTAAACATGAAATTGGACAAAATGCATGAGTTTACGGCCTAAGAAGGTGCTTAGGACGTGAACACCCAAGATGGTGGGTTTTGAGCCTTTAAACCCTTCCTTGACTAGTTTGGACCTTGGATATGGCTATGGGACTTTAAAATATGTAATCTAAACATGTAAAACTTGAACTTTGTGGTGTTTGGAGGAGTTTACGGCCAAGGATCATTCTTGGGCCGTAAACTCACATAATGAGGGTTTTCATGCCCTTAAACCCTTCCAAATCACCCCTATAGCTTAGATATGAATTATAGGACTTTGATTCTTGCATTTGGACACTTGAAACATTAATTTTGAGGGACTTAGATGAGTTTACGGCCAAGGAGAGTTCTTGGGCCGTAAACTCCACAAAACTTGGCACAAATCTCATGCTAAGGTGTTAGAAAGCCATCCAACACCACCAAAAGCCTTGGAATAAATCAAGGGACCAACCAAAAATACTTTGAGGGCCTAAAACACAACATTGATGGGGTTTCTAAGGGTTTACGGCCAAGACATGTTCTTGGGCCGTAAACTCCAAAATTTTTGGTGTTAGAATACAAACTACACACCCCAAAGGCCCTTACATGAATTTTAGAAGTCCTTTCATGCAAGTTCTAGACCTTGAAACACCTTGGAGCACCATGTATTAGAGTTTACGGCCATGAAGGGAGCTTCATGGGCCGTAAACTCCACAAACACCTCAAAAATCACATGCAAACTCATGTTAGGCCTTGGATTAATTCTACCAATCACATGTGATTTGTTCTAGCACCATTTAACATCATTTTCTTGGACAAACAAGTGTTTACGGCCTTGGAGCCTTGCTAGGCCGTAAAATCCCTTAAAAGAGGGTCAAATTGATGTTTTAAATCATTCCAAGTCCTTAAACCAAGTCTAGAAATTATCCCCTAAGTGTTGGAAGTCCAAAAGGCACCATAAACCACCCATCATGAGTTTACGGCCGTAAACTCATGGGGATGGGTGTTTAGGCCGTGAACTCCCATAAGGGGAGTGTTCCTTTGATGTCCCAACTCATCTCCCAAGTCCCTTGTGTCATTCATGTCCCTAAACGCCACCCGGATCCCACCAAACACTTGTATCGGAGTGTTATCGCGACCTGAAGCATTGGTCCCTATCCGACAATCAATCTAAGTCCTAATTAGATACAAATGTGTATCTTTACTTCATAATTAGGAACCTCGTGCGTTTACAAGTCCCGGCTCAGCTCTTAGCAGCCAAACCGTCTCGTACCTCGTTCGGTGAGTTCATACCCCTACGGCTTTTTCACTGTTTTCAATGTTTTCAGGGGGGGAATACAAGCAAACTATAACTGTTTTCCAATCATAACATTGATGTGTTTCAAACAATCTTTGATAAACCTATAAACTCTTTTACTCCTTATGTATTATGCTGAGCATAAGGAATGACTACTCTATTTCAACTAAATGGATTTTAGTTAAGGAAACAACCAAACTAATCAAATTATTATGGGAATAATTTGGGACTCTTTACTGTATTTCTATCGTATACTAATGTCTATACTAAGTTATTAGATAAACTATGTCTATTTCAGTTTATCTCCGTATCATTTGAATGTATTATCCGATAATTTCATGTATGTATCTATCCTTTACTGTACTATGTTTCATAACTTTCTGTATGTCGATATCTTATAAGAACCCCGTGAATAGTTTAGTACTAGCTTGTGAGATAGTCACTACCCTTTATGGATGATCAGTAAATCCTCTCCGGAAGTGTAACCAGAGTCTCCTGGAGGGAGAGCACGGAATTTGTGAATAGATCTATTCGGGACTGACAATCCCACACCTTAACTGCTAGCTACAGTTAGGCGGGCACGCCTAGGGTGACAAATTTCTGGATATCATTCGACGTCTGACAAACGTCAAGGAGGTCACGTTGTCGTATTAGTATGGTTACCCGACTCACAATATGTATTAATACCAGCTTATTCACAATTTGGGTTCAGGATCTTTATTTCGTTCGGGATAGTGATCCCATGGTTTTGTATCTATATTCTATGTCTCTTTCGGGATTGTGATCCCATGGTATTGTTTCTATGTCTCTTTCGGGATAGTGATCCCATGGTATTATTAAACTATTCTATATCTATGTCCTATACGGGATAATGATCCCATGGTTTATTCTTATATCTCTTTCGGGATAGTGATCCCATGGTATTAACTAAACTATTTGGTATCTAGTTCGGGATAGTGATCCCATGGTTTTATGTCTACTATCTATACAGGATGTCTTTCCCCATGATCTTTAACTATATCTTATACGGGATAGTGATCCCAAGGTTTCATATCGATAACTTATACGGGATAGTGATCCCATGGTTTTCTAAATCTATATACGGGATAGTGATCCCATGGTTTCTAACTCTGTGAACTATTCGGGATAGTGATCCCAAGGTTTTCTAAATCTATATCTTATACGGGATAGTGATCCCATGGGTTCTAAAATTTGTATCTTATTCGGGATAGTGATCCCATGGTTTCAAATCTATATTTACATACATACATTAACTTATCTCGTGTTAGTTCGGGATGATAGTCCCATGATCTTGAACCGTACTTTCGAATATCTCAAACTAACTTATATGTCTTTCGAGATAGTGATCCCAAGATTTTCATTATATAGTTTTGTGTGCTAAACTATACTTTGTGATATACTATTGATCTTACAATTAGGAAAATATGGGATTTTCCTGGGGTAAATACAATACATAATCGAATTGGTAACAAACGATAACTTAACCAACTTCACATAAGAAAATATGGAATTTTCTTGGATAACAAATCTTTTCGGAAACTAAAGGAAACCGATACATTTTCACAAAACAAAACCGCTTATGAACTCACCAGCTTTATGCTGATTTTCAAACCGCTTGTATTCTCAGGTCCAAGTTAGACAGGTACCCGGTGATCTCTTTTGGCGAAGACGGAGTGCGTAGAAGACTCGTCTCAACTTTTGTTAATATGATGCATATGTATATTTGTATAACTTTACTTTTGAAACACATGTAAACTTTCATATATATGTAATGTAATGTTTGTTTACTGTGAATACTATGTACATTGGATTTGATACACAACGTGGTAGTCAACCCCGGAGACGTTTCCGCCTTTGGTTTTTGGGGTGTGACAGATTGGTATCAGAGCCCTTGTTTATAGTGAACAGAGTATACCAAACCTTACATGGTATAAAACTATAAACACTAAAGGGCCTCAGTGCTCTGAATTAAAAGTATCTTCAAAACTATAAGTATTTTCAAAAGTATACAAGTATACCGAACCGTCGAAATCCGTAACTACAAGTAGAACAAAACATAAGTAAATGGGTGTTGTACACTGCGGTTAAACCTGGGCAGTTATGTAGTCGTGTCTAGGGTCAATATAGCCTGGCCAACTATATTCATTCGAGACACGACCAACATGTGCTTGGGAGTGACTGTGGTACGCAGCATGCCTAAAACTTACCTAATACCTCAAACAACGAATTGCCGCTGCAGCGCAACCATGAAATACTATGGGAGTATTTCTCGAGCCGATCCTTCGTAGAAAACCCTTGTATACGCAATGTTACTTGATCATTCCACTAGCGATAAAATGTTCTGTTTTGATAACTCCTTCCTGCTTTATCGCTTAGTATGATGCTATATCTGCCTTGATGAGATATCCCCTGTTCAATATCTCTTGATTTAATTCAGAGGACTTATAATCCTCTCTTTCCTGATCTTTTTAGATCAAGATGCCTCCGAGAAAGAGACCCAGCTCGAAGAACAACAATAACCCTCCTCCGCCAACACCTTCTCCTCAATTTGATCTAGCATCACTTCAAACAGTTCTGACTGCTGCAATGGTGGCAGCTATGTCTCAAATGAATCCTGGTGGCTCCGGAGGTGGTCCCCAACCTCAAAACCCAGAAGGCAGCCAGGAACACCGAATAGGGGGTTCCTACAAAGACTTCATGAATGCGAAACCCACAACTTTGATGGCACTGGAGGTGTCATTTCCCTGACTCGATGGTTTGAGAAAATCGAGTCAATCTTCGAAATATGTGCCTGTTCGGAGTCTGATAAAGTCAAGTTTGCTGCCTGTACTTTCCTCGATAAAGCCTTGACTTGGTGGAACGGCCGAGTCAAATCCTTAACTCTACCTGTAGCGAATGCCATGGGTTGGGAAGCTATGAAGGAGCTTCTTCTCGCAGAGTATTGCCCTCGGGGCGAAATCCAGAAACTGGAACACGAACTCTGGAACCTTAAGATGAAGGGTTCCAACATAGCTGCTTATACTTCAAGATTCGATGACCTGGCTTTACTCTGTCCGGGAATGGTTAACCCGGAGAGTAAAAAGATCGAAAGATTCATCTGGGGATTGACCCAGCCAACCAAGGGGAATGTCTTGGCTGCGAAGCCAGACACGTACGACAGTGCTAAATGCCTTGCGAAAATCTTGATCGATCACGAAGACAACTATGATGAAGAAACTACCACTCCTGAGTCAGACACAAGTGGAGGTGAAAGTAGAAAGAAATCTCGGAACAAGCAAAAGGCCCAGAGTACGAGAGGGTCTTCAAAGAAACAACAAACGGTAGCAGTCCATGCTGCTACTACTCCTATTGCTGTCTCAGCTGTCGGTTCTACAGCCCAAGCTCCCACCAGTGGATACACTGGCAATCTTCCTTGGTGTGGTAAGTGCAATTACCATCACCGCATCCCTGGTCCGTGTCGCGAAAAGAGCTGCGAAAACTGTGGCAAGAAGGGCCATCTGTCTCGAACCTGCAGGAAACCGGCCAAGTCAACGAACCAATCAGTGGGAGCAGGAATCAGTCCAGCCTGCTACAATTGTGGTGCAGCAGGGCACTTCAAGAGGAATTGCCCCAAGACAACTACCACCACTGATCCCGCTGTCGCCGCAGGTATACTTCTCTTTGATAACTCTTATACCTGCAACTCTTTTCGATTCCCGTGTTTGGAGGGAAACCTGTTATCTATTTATTCGAACGTTTTCTAAGCCCGATTCCTCGTATGTGATCGAGATGTGCATCATCGAGACAACTAACCAATGAGATGGATAACACTAACTTCGCGCCTATAGATTGAATCCTCGGTCCAGGGGACTATTCTGTTCCATTTGGTTAAATGGGAAACCTTTCGCGATAATACCTTGATGCTACGTTTAACATGGAATGACGGAGTCCCATTCATGTTGTTATCTTGGTTTCGAGAGGGTCGCCTGTCTATATCTTTTCCTCGACCTAACTCTCATGATTTTCGGCATCAAGCTTTCGTATTGTGTCATGCTTTACAACTCCAGAGTTTTCCTGGTACGAATTACCGCATTCCTCGTTTCTGTGGTCATTTAGAAACGAGAAGTTAGTAGCTCTTTCTACTAAATGTCTGTCCCGAAGTGTTTCCGGGAATTTCATTCGAACGTCTAAAGATTAATTCCATATCGTATGTTTCGAAATCTTCGTAGAGACCCGATTCCACTTGAAGAAAGTGATGATCCCAAAATATCGAATCCATTCGAGTTCATTTCAAACTCATGATCTATATCCTATTCCTTGAATTTCGGGACGAAATTCCCTCTAACGGGGGATAATGTAACAACCCGAAATTTGTTCGTCGCCAAGAACCGTTCTACCCGGAAAGTCGCCATTATCGGATTCGTTCCGATTTCTATTTGAAAATTTATTTGTATAAATTATGCGTTTATTTTATCCTAATGAGTGTCTAAAGCACTCAGGAACTTATGTTATTCGCCCAAAATGATTATTTCACGAGTTTTTTAAAATGTTCCCGTCGGGTGACGGAAACTCAATCGGGTGCGACCAAAAGCCGCGGTTAGCATCGGTATCGGGTAAAATTCCACCGCGTGCAAATTTTGGGAACTATATAAACAAGTTCCAGCCTTCATTTGAAGCTTTTTCCTTCTCTCACTACTCTCTCTCTCTAACCTCTCTCCAAAATCCAAAGATTTGGTGTCCAAAACTCAATTTTAAGGCTTTAAATCCTTAAGGTACCTTCCTAGCCTTAATCTATAGCATGTTTAGCTTCCAAATTAGACACTTAAACATGAAATTGGACAAAATGCATGAGTTTACGGCCTAAGAAGGTGCTTAGGACGTGAACACCCAAGATGGTGGGTTTTGAGCCTTTAAACCCTTCCTTGACTAGTTTGGACCTTGGATATGGCTATGGGACTTTAAAATATGTAATCTAAACATGTAAAACTTGAACTTTGTGGTGTTTGGAGGAGTTTACGGCCAAGGATCATTCTTGGGCCGTAAACTCACATAATGAGGGTTTTCATGCCCTTAAACCCTTCCAAATCACCCCTATAGCTTAGATATGAATTATAGGACTTTGATTCTTGCATTTGGACACTTGAAACATTAATTTTGAGGGACTTAGATGAGTTTACGGCCAAGGAGAGTTCTTGGGCCGTAAACTCCACAAAACTTGGCACAAATCTCATGCTAAGGTGTTAGAAAGCCATCCAACACCACCAAAAGCCTTGGAATAAATCAAGGGACCAACCAAAAATACTTTGAGGGCCTAAAACACAACATTGATGGGGTTTCTAAGGGTTTACGGCCAAGACATGTTCTTGGGCCGTAAACTCCAAAATTTTTGGTGTTAGAATACAAACTACACACCCCAAAGGCCCTTACATGAATTTTAGAAGTCCTTTCATGCAAGTTCTAGACCTTGAAACACCTTGGAGCACCATGTATTAGAGTTTACGGCCATGAAGGGAGCTTCACGGGCCGTAAACTCCACAAACACCTCAAAAATCACATGCAAACTCATGTTAGGCCTTGGATTAATTCTACCAATCACATGTGATTTGTTCTAGCACCATTTAACATCATTTTCTTGGACAAACAAGTGTTTACGGCCTTGGAGCCTTGCTAGGCCGTAAAATCCCTTAAAAGAGGGTCAAATTGATGTTTTAAATCATTCCAAGTCCTTAAACCAAGTCTAGAAATTATCCCCTAAGTGTTGGAAGTCCAAAAGGCACCATAAACCACCCATCATGAGTTTACGGCCGTAAACTCATGGGGATGGGTGTTTAGGCCGTGAACTCCCATAAGGGGAGTGTTCCTTTGATGTCCCAACTCATCTCCCAAGTCCCTTGTGTCATTCATGTCCCTAAACGCCACCCGGATCCCACCAAACACTTGTATCGGAGTGTTATCGCGACCTGAAGCATTGGTCCCTATCCGACAATCAATCTAAGTCCTAATTAGATACAAATGTGTATCTTTACTTCATAATTAGGAACCTCGTGCGTTTACAAGTCCCGGCTCAGCTCTTAGCAGCCAAACCGTCTCGTACCTCGTTCGGTGAGTTCATACCCCTACGGCTTTTTCACTGTTTTCAATGTTTTCAGGGGGGGGGGGGGGAATACAAGCAAACTATAACTGTTTTCCAATCATAACATTGATGTGTTTCAAACAATCTTTGATAAACCTATAAACTCTTTTACTCCTTATGTATTATGCTGAGCATAAGGAATGACTACTCAATTTCAACTAAATGGATTTTAGTTAAGGAAACAACCAAACTAATCAAATTATTATGGGAATAATTTGGGAGTCTTTACTGTATTTCTATCGTATACTAATGTCTATACTAAGTTATTAGATAAACTATGTCTATTTCAGTTTATCTCCGTATCATTTGAATGTATTATCCGATAATTTCATGTATGTATCTATCCTTTACTGTACTATGTTTCATAACTTTCTGTATGTCGATATCTTATAAGAACCCCGTGAATAGTTTAGTACTAGCTTGTGAGATAGTCACTACCCTTTATGGATGATCAGTAAATCCTCTCCGGAAGTGTAACCAGAGTCTCCTGGAGGGAGAGCACGGAATTTGTGAATAGATCTATTCGGGACTGACAATCCCACACCTTAACTGCTAGCTACAGTTAGGCGGGCACGCCTAGGGTGACAAATTTCTGGATATCATTCGACGTCTGACAAACGTCAAGGAGGTCACGTTGTCGTATTAGTATGGTTACCCGACTCACAATATGTATTAATACCAGCTTATTCACAGTTTGGGTTCAGGATCTTTATTTCGTTCGGGATAGTGATCCCTTGGTTTTGTATCTATATTCTATGTCTCTTTCGGGATTGTGATCCCATGGTATTGTTTCTATGTCTCTTTCGGGATAGTGATCCCATGGTATTATTAAACTATTCTATATCTATGTCCTATACGGGATAATGATCCCATGGTTTATTCTTATATCTCTTTCGGGATAGTGATCCCATGGTATTAACTAAACTATTTGGTATCTAGTTCGGGATAGTGATCCCATGGTTTTATGTCTACTATCTATACAGGATGTCTTTCCCCATGATCTTTAACTATATCTTATACGGGATAGTGATCCCAAGGTTTCATATCGATAACTTATACGGGATAGTGATCCCATGGTTTTCTAAATCTATATACGGGATAGTGATCCCATGGTTTCTAAATCTGTGAACTATTCGGGATAGTGATCCCAAGGTTTTCTAAATCTATATCTTATACGGGATAGTGATCCCATGGGTTCTAAAATTTGTATCTTATTCGGGATAGTGATCCCATGGTTTCAAATCTATATTTACATACATACATTAACTTATCTCGTGTTAGTTCGGGATGATAGTCCCATGATCTTGAACCGTACTTTCGAATATCTCAAACTAACTTATATGTCTTTCGAGATAGTGATCCCAAGATTTTCATTATAAAGTTTTGTGTGCTAAACTATACTTTGTGATATACTATTGATCTTACAATTAGGAAAATATGGGATTTTCCTGGGGTAAATACAATACATAATCGAATTGGTAACAAACGATAACTTAACCAACTTCACATAAGAAAATATGGAAGTTTCTTGGATAACAAATCTTTTCGGAAACTAAAGGAAACCGATACATTTTCACAAAACAAAACCGCTTATGAACTCACCAGCTTTATGCTGATTTTCAAACCGCTTGTATTCTTAGGTCCAAGTTAGACAGGTACCCGGTGATCTCTTTTGGCGAAGACGGAGTGCGTAGAAGACTCGTCTCAACTTTTGTTAATATGATGCATATGTATATTTGTATAACTTTACTTTTGAAACACATGTAAACTTTCATATATATGTAATGTAATGTTTGTTTACTGTGAATACTATGTACATTGGATTTGATACACAACGTGGTAGTCAACCCCGGAGACGTTTCCGCCTTTGGTTTTTGGGGTGTGACAATGTGCCAGAGGTGATGGTTGGATGTGGTAAAGGATTACGACTGCGAGATCCAGTACCACCCGGGCAAGGCTAATGTTGTATCCGATGCCCTGAGTCGTAGGGCGGAGGGCACCCCGATACAAGATGTTTGCATGAGATTGACAACGATGAATTTGGTGTGGGACACCATTCGAAGGGCTTAGATGAAGGCCGTGAAACCAGAGAACCGCAAAAGGGAGTGAGTGATCGGGCAGGTATCGAAGTTCGTTACTGATAGTCGAGGACTTATGACCTTTCAGGGTCGAGTTTGGGTACCGTTTGTGGGCGAAACACGCACCATCTTGATGGAGGAGGCGCATAGATAGAAGTTCTCGATACACCTCGGGGCCACTAAGATGTATTTGGACCTGAAGGAGTATTGGTGGCCCTGTATGAAGAGGGATATTGCATGGTTCGTAGAAAGGTGCTTGACATGTCGCAAGGTTAAGGCTAAGTACCAGCGTCCGCATGATAAGTTGCAGCCGCTAGAGATTCCCGAGTGGAAGTGGGAACAGATTACCATGGATTTTATCACCAAATTGCCGAGGACTGCTAGGGGTGTCGATGCAATTTGGGTAATTGTGGGCAGGTTGACGAAGAGCGCTCACTTCCTTACCATCAGCGAGATATATTCCGCGGAGAGGCTTGCAGAGTTGTACATCAAGGAGGTGGTACCGCGGCATGGAGTACCAATCTCGATCGTCTCAGATCGAGATGTGCGTTTCACTTCCAGATTCTGGAAGAAATTTCATGAGGAATTGGGTACGAGGCTGCATTTTAGTACCGCATACCACCCACAGAATGACGGACAGAGCGAGCGGACGACTCAGACGCTCAAGGACATGCTTCGGGCATGTGTACTGGATTTTGTCGGGAGTTAGGACATATATTTTCCCTTGGCTAAGTTTTCCTATAACAACAGCCAACATTCAAGCATTGGTATGCCACCCTTTGAGTAGTTGTATGGAAGGAGGTGTCGGACCCCCATTTGCTGGGGTGAGGTAGGGCAATGTGTGATGGGTAGTACAGAGATAGTGCTTCAGATGATAGAGCAGATACAGCTGGTCAGATAGAGGTTATTGACCGCTCAGAGTCACCAGAAGAGTTACGCGGATAGGCGTCGATCGGAGCTCAAGTTTCAGGTCGGGGATCTTGTGCTCCTGAAGGTGTCTCCTTGGAAAGGAATGATCCGTTTCAGGAAGAGGGGCAAGCTGGGGACCCGGTATATTGGGCCGTTTAGTGTGATCGCGAGGGTGGGTAGAGTAGCATATCGTTTGGAGTTACCTGCGGAGTTGGACCAGATTCATGATACCTTCCACGTGTCGTAGCTGAGGAAGTGTATAGTCGACGAGTCAGAAGTGGTACCACTAGAGGATATCCAGGTGGACGCGAGTCTAAATTATGCTGAGAAACCGATCGCAATCTTGGATCGGAAGATCAAGGTTCTAAGAAGCAAGTAAGTGCCCCTGGTGCAGGTCCAGTGGAAAAATCGGAAAGGCTCCGAGCTGACTTGGGAGCCAGAGTCAGAGATACGGGAGCAGCATCCAGAGTTGTTTCCGACATGAGACTTCGAGGGCGAAGTCTGGTTCTAGTGGGGAAGAATTGTAACAACCCGAAATTCAGGTAATCTTTATAACCCTTCTATTTTGAGAGAGTTGGCAAGACGAGTCCTTTAAGGTTGTGTGTTGGTTGTGAGTACGCTGGACGTAATAAGGCATACACCGCACGTACTCACGCGCTTATTTTGAACGCGGACTCACCCGGGTACGCTGGGCGTACCCAGGGTTACGTTGGGTGTAATGTGTGTCCAGATGCAAACCCTAAATTCTAGCTTGTGCACTATAAAAGGAACTTCTAGTCCCTTACCCCAGCCACTATACCTCCTTGAGTGAGCCCTTGGAGTGCATAAAACCGTGTATAAGCTTGTGTGTGTGATTCTTGAGCTTGAAGGTACCTTTTTGAGGTGAAGAAGGAGAAGAGGAAGCCATTGTTGGAGCTAGAGGTGGAAGAGCAAGAGTAGATTCGAGTTCTACAGTGGTTGGAGATCCCTTTTGAGGTAAAAAGCTTCAAGCTTTGCATCGTTTCTGTTCATGCTTTGTATAGAGAAGTTTTAGGGGTTTTGGTCCCCAAGTTCATAGCTTTTTGAGTGTTTGAGCTCTTAGAAGCTGAGATCTGTCCCATACTAGTTCATTTAGTGTTGAGGATTCTTAAAAATCCAATCTTGGTCGTGGATATTGAGTCATGCATGAGTTAGCATCTTAATATGGAAAGAGGAAAGGTGTTTTGAGTGATAAATGAGCTTTACAGCCATGCAAGGCTTAAAGGTTTCAACTTTATGGAGTAAGGAACCTTAGAGAAGTCAGATCCGGAATATGAGTTCTTGTCTTAACCGTTTAAGACCTCAATACTCAATATGACTGAACCAGGATTTACGACGGGCGTAATCCCAGTACGCGCAGCGTAAGGGGTGGCGCACCCCGATTTTGTGAAGGCGCCGGATACGCCCAGCATACATGCTTGGTAAGCACAGTGTAACCCGGAGGGTTGACTTTTATTGACTTTTAGGGTTTGGTCAACTTAGGGTATTTGCGCCATGTGAGGGGTAAAATAGTCTTTTACCCTCCTGAGACTGCTAAGAGAGGGAATGGTCTAGCCTTGGGAAATGTGTTGATGCCAAGTGTTTATTTCGTATGATTAGGCGGAGGCTAGATCCTATTTTCACGAAGTCCGAGATTTTCGAGTTACCGAGTTACGTGAGGTAAGTCTTCTTACTATACATTACCTAGAGTGGCATTATGAGTTAACCAGAAGGTCTTATGTGCTATGTATGAGATTGCATGCCATGTATGAGATTATGTGCTATGTGATGTATGTATGATATATAATTGTATAGACCGGGCCGTAGGGTCCAACGAGACAGACCGGGCCAGAGCGCCCAACTAGCTATGACCGGACCAGAGGGTCCAACGAGCTACGGGACTGGAGCGTCCCGCTGAGACACATCGGCTGGAGGGTCGTACAGTAGCCTCTAGTGGCGTATATGTTGTATGTGGTATTTTGGGGAACTCACTAAGCATTTATGCTTACAGTTGTTTTGTTATGTGTTTCAAGTACTAGCGAGGATCGTGGAAAGGCACCGGCGTGAATCGTACACACAGTGAGGAGATTTGATTTGTGATCTTGAGATATGTTTGATTTGATAACAATTGTGGAATCATTTTTGAGAATGTTTTATATTTAAAATTTGGTTGTTAAAAATGAAAATTTTGTTTTGAAAATCTCATCGTTACACGTTGGGCGTACGGGGAAGTACGCTAGGCGTACTAGGGCATCCCTCTGGGCAAACCAGGAGTATGTTAGGCGTATGCGATCAGTGTCCAAACCTTATTTATGTGGTTTCATCTATATTAAAGCTCTTAACTTCCCAAATTCATTCCATTCTCAGCCTCCACCTCTCCAACACCCTCCCATGAAAGCCCTAACCCTAGCCTTTTGAGCAAAAGAAGGTAATCATGAGTGCTTTGGAGTCTTCTTAGTGTATCTTGAGAAGAATGAGCTCTTTGGAGAAGTGTTGGTTGCATTGGAGCTTGTAGATCCACACTTTGTTCACCATGACCTTTCTTCTATAGGTATAAAGTTTGAATCTTAATGATGCATTTGATTGATCAAGTTGGTCTTGGGTGTTATGAGCTTTTGGTCACTTTAGTGCATAAAGTTTAGATCTTGAAAGTTTTTGACTTTGTTATGGATAAACATGGAAACTTTATCCATCTAAACATCATATTGATTCAGATTTAAAGGTCGGAGACTTGGACTTAATGGATTAAGTTGAAAGAGATGCTCTTTTGGTCCCTTTGAGACTTAAAAACTAGATCTTCTTGGGTTGGACCATTCTAATGGATAAAGTTGGAAACTTTATCCAATATGGAGATATTAGGATCCATAAAAATTTGATCTTGGTCCTTATATTCCTTCCAAGCAAGTGTCATGATGTCTTAATGGATTAATAAGTTAAGGTTTTAGCCTTTGGATCTTTTCTGGACAGGGAAAGTCATAAAGCTCTAAACTTTATGACTTAGATAATGGTGTGGGAATAGATCTAAGTGTTGGATGAAAGGAATTACGAGAATAATCACTTAATGGAAAAGTACCATCCGAACGAGTACGTTAGGCACACCTTTGAGTACGTTGTGTGCACTCATATGGGGTCCCGATTCTGGATGGTGGATATGCCATGCGTACAAACTGAGTATGCTTTTTGACCTAGTTTGACTGTGGGTTAAACTTGAGGATTTTGGGCTATTAATTAAGATTTTATCTTGTTGTGGTGTTAGTGGATTCATGGGTGCAAGCAGTACAAAAAAGGGATCGTATCGTAGTGTTTTAAAGTTCTTCGTTACAGTTGAGTTTTTTACCGTGCTTGTGGGTTGAATGCACCAATGCCAACCCACTAACTTGTGTATGTAGGATGCTTGTTGTCTTTGTGACTCGTGCATGATTGTCTGTGTATATACATACTAACCAACTAGGTCTTATTTGTTGTTACTTTTATATGTGATATTGTATATATTGAGACCTTGAGTAGTCTCCACGGTTGCTGATAACCCACAGGGCGTACCATTTGCCCACTGAGACTTTCAGGTAGTCTCCAGGGTGGTTAATAACCCATGGGGCGTGCTGTTTTCCCACTGAGACTTTGGGTAGTCTTTAGGGTTACTGATAACCCATAGTTGTTTATTTATGATGTGTTTTGTGTGGTATTTTAAGAAACTTAGTAAGCTTTGTGCTTACGATTTGTGGTTTAAATGGTTTCAGTTTTTCTTATAATGAAGGAGGGGAATGGATTGATTACATAGCGTCAATAGGACACTTGTGCACATGATAACTTTTAACGATACTCTAATAAATGTGTTAATATTAAATGGTCCTATTTAAGATTTTTGTAGTTGTGATTTGAATAAAAACTTTGATTTTTAATTGAAAATTTTAGGTTGAAATTTAGGACATTACACATTCACTGACATAGTATTGCGAGATCTCATCAACATGTGGTTTCATAATCTGACTGATTAAACACTTTTATTAGAAGAAAAGAGAAAGAGTAGATAGGTGCATGTAATATATCATGGACAATTATATACCCATCAGCATAGATTTTTTGAATTCTCATCAGTGTTTGGTATCATACGTTGAATCATGGAATTCTATAGAAGAATATGGAGAGAAAGGATTGATGTGTATGATAAGCTATGGTGTTTTAGCTTAACCATCGGCATAGAGTTTTCATGCTCTCATCATCATATGGTACATTATGCTAAATCATAAAGATTTAAAGAAGAATGTAAGGATAAGAATATATTGTTTCAGTTATGTTGAGGTGGAATCAGTGTGAATCATTTACAAGTATACCTCATCAGCAAGAAATGTTTTTGATCCTTACATCACAACGTTTAGTTGCACTCTAGAATCAAATATTCACCATCAATTCATAATGTTACCATATACCTCAATCTAGGAGGTTAGGGACATGAACAACCCTTTGTCATTTAAGGACCAGACAAGTATCTCTTACGTTGATAATTATGCAGTCAGAGTAAGCCACTGTGTTATGCTTAATGTTTCAGCAGAACATGAGAATTGATGCATACGAAAAGCATGCTTCAAGGGACAGAATCGAGTGAAATAGTTAACTAATAATAAACACCCTAAACTTTTTATTAATTTTTTTATATTGGGACCAGGAAATCTCAGCAGATGGTCTTGCTGATAAGAGACTTACAGAGATTTAGTCACATACAACAACATGTTTCTAGGGATGATGATTTGTGAAAGTTACAGACTTGGCCTAGAATTTCCACTATCAGTTCCCTTTAAAAATGGTACAAAATAATAATATATAAAAAAAGAGTTTGACAAACAAGGAAATATTTAAAAAATGACATTTTTGCAGCTTTTTCAGAAGCATTATAAAGACTTGATCCATCAAATCTTTTGATTTGAATGGCCATAAATACGCTTCCATTTTCCAAGATATCCGCCCTTAAAGTCTAGCTATAAAAGAAATCATAATCAATGATAAACAAATATAAAACTCAATACAAACTAAGAATGATGAAGCAATTTATCATTGAGATGTTATAGAGAGATTCCAAGCTTCATGCTCATCAGGATCAGAAAATAGTCTTCGTGACCAACAAGTTAACTTGATCAAATCCATGAAACCATCGTGTTGTCAAGATCAACACAAAGGCATTCGAGGTTTTATTGAATTATAAGTTAGCAGATGAAAACAATACTTATTGCATTGACAGTTGCTTCATGCATCCATAACAGTGAATGGAGGAGAAAAAGGTTATTCGTAAGAATAAGAGGATATGATGCCACTCTTTTTCTCAACACCAAGAGCATTCAAGACATTCTGGATGACTACAACTCTTTCTAACTATCAAAGGAAGAGGTGCAAAAATATTGAAGATAATCATAAAAGATAGATGATAGAGAGAAAATACTTGCGAACAATAGAATCAAAATTTTAACAAACTATGTAAAGTTCTATAGACATAATAAATGCAACATTTGTTTTTGTGTTTTTGGAAAGCAAATAGAAGCAAACTTTAATCAGAAAGGTCAAAAATTAAGTCATCGAAAGCATGCCAAGATGTGCAATCAATTTTTTTAGAATCTTCTCATCTAACGCCTTGGTGAAAATATCAGCCAGCTGATCGGTGGAAGGAATGTAGAACAACTCCACTTTTCCTTTTTTTAATGATGTCCCTAATGAAGTGATTAAGGATATCAGTGTGCTTGGTTTTTGAATGTTGTATTGGATAATGTATCATCTAAATGGCACTGGTGTTGTCACAGCAGATGGAAGTCTTTAAGAAGTTTAGGTGGTAATTTAAGAGTTAATTCTGAATCCATAGAATATGAGAATAACACCTTCTAGCAGCTAGGTATTCAACTATAGCGGTAGAACAAGCCACTAAAATTTGCTTCTTGGTGGACCGGCTTACTAGTCTATCTCTAATCATTTGAGCTCCTCCTAAAGTACTTTTATGATCAATGACACATACACCATGATCGGATTTAGTGTATCCCACTAGCTTGAACTCAAAATCATGAGGATACAGTAATCCAAGATTAGGTGTATGCTTTAAGTAGCGAAAAATCCTTTTTACAATGAGAAGATGAGATTCCTTAGGATTAACTTGATAACGAGCACATAATATAGTAGCAAACATAATATTAGGGAGACTGGTAGTAAGATAGAGGAGAGAGCTAATCATTCCTCGATAGAGAGTTGCATTCACACAAGCATCATTTGGATCATTGCCAATAGACGCTGATGAGGACATTGGAGTCTTGGTCAGCTTGTAATCAAAGAATCCAAACTTATTCAACATATCTACAATGTATTTAGCTTGAGAAACAAAAATTCCATTAGTTATTTGTTTAACTTGCAGACCTAAAAAGAAAGTTAGTTCACCCATCTTGCTCATTTCAAAGTTTTTAGCCATGATTTCAACGAATTATAAACTTAGTTTATCATCAATGGATCCGAAGATGATGACGTCAACATACACTTTAGCAAGAATGATATGAAATTCTGAGTGTTTGATCAACAAAGTGTTGTCAATCTTTCATCTTTTGTATCCACTTTCAAGAAAATAACTCGCCAATGTGTCATACCATGCTCTAGGTGCCTGTTTTAAACCATAGACAACTTTATCAAGATGATATACATGATTTGAAACTCCTCATTTTCAAACCATGGAGGTTGCTTTAGAAAAAAAATCTTGAAGATCTCCATGTAAGAAAGCATTCTTGACATCCATTTGATACACTTTGAAGTTCTTGAATGAAGCAAAGGCAAGAAACAGACGACTTGCTTTAAGTCTAGCAACATGAGCAAATGTTTCATCATAATCTAACCCTTCCAGTCGTCAAAAACCTTGAGCCACAAGCCTTTCTTCGTTTCTAATGATGATCCCATCTACATCCATCTTGTTTCTGAAAACCCAGTGAGTGTTAATAATAGTTTTTCCTTGAGGTTTGAGAAAAAGAGTCCATACACGATGATGCTCAAATTCATTCAGCTCATCCGGCATAGCCTAGATCCAATCAGCTTCTTTCAGGGCATTAGTGGCATTCTTTGGTTCAATAATTGAGACAGAATTCACAAACATGCAAAAGTTGTAGTTGATTCTAATGCGAGTGAGAATTCCATAATTTACATCTCCAATGATTTGAGATTCATGATGATCTCGAATAATTCTTGGATTAGAACCTTCATTTGTATTACTTTGATAAGAATCTTCCTGAATAGATGGATCAGATTCTTCATAGAGGATAGGCTGATCTTCAGAGATAGGTTGCCAGCTAATGATTTGATCATGAGCTATTTCCTCAACAATTTGCCTTGAAAGATTGAATAACCTAAAAGCCTTGGATAGTTGGGACATGATTTGTGGTTTATACTTTACTTTACATGGCTTTTGGAGTTCTCGGTCTAGGATTGAAAACACCATGAATTCGGTGTTGTTTGGACCGATCCTTAATTGATTTTGGTTGGGCATTGGGTTGCGCCTTTGTATTAGGTTTATGTATATATTGTACTGTTTCAGCCATGTTCAAGGTTGGTTATTCAAGTTGTTGAGTTCTCTATTTTGAGAGAGACAAAGAGAACTGAGAGATAGAGAGTCTTATGTGCTAGACTATTATTTAATATAGTGTGCATTGAAGATTCATCATTGTGTTCTTAATTCATATTTACAATTTGTGGCATTCATTTGATTGGGATTCCGCACCAATCTAGTGAATTTTATTGATACCTAGATCATGGTTTTAACAAATGGTATCAGAGCAAGGATTAGTATCAATCGATTTGGCACCGTTTCTTGAAGTTTCTTTTGATGTTATTGAGTTCTTTTTGATGAAAATAATTGTTGTTGTTCTTCATGTTCATCGTTTTCTTAGTGTTATTCACTAATTTTGGAGGATATTAAGTTAGAGATCGCTTTTGGTAAATTACCAAATTTGGGATTCATTGGATAAGGAAACTCGATCAAAACATTGATTTCAGTTTAGCCTAAGTGATTTCGGCGGCACACTTGAGTTCTCGGCTAGGTTAAAGTGATTTCGGCGGCTACTAGAGTTCTCGATCAGCTGCTAGGTCAAACATCTAGTTTTTGGTCAAACAGAGTTTCAGATTAGAGTTTTTTGGTCTGACATTGTGTGCGGTCAACGATCTCGGTCAAATAGAGTTCTCGGTCAACGGGATTTTGGTCAACAATCTTGACTTTTTGACTTTTCGGTCAAACCTAGTAGTTTTCGGTTAAATTATATACCTTTAGGCTTATAATGGTCTCTACCACTCCTACCATCAAAAAGGTTAGTGAAGTATCATGCTCTAAATCTTACATAGATAAAGTTAATAAATATCGTGATGAGTTATTAGTTAGAGAAGTTTTTGATCTTAAAAAGGAAATCTATGAAATTAAGAAAGTAAACAAGCCTCTTAAAGAAAAACTAGATGCTCAAAATAAAGATCTAAATAGAATTAAGGAGGAATATAGCATTAATAGTGTTCACCATCGTTATGCTAAAGAGGAAACTGCCAAATTAATTGCCGAACTTAATGCGTTAAAAGATAAATTTAAAGATGTTGATTTTAATTTTAAGAAATTCAACATGTCAAGTGAGATAGTTGAGTCAATGATAGAAAAAAAAATTAAAGTGGAAAGATAAACATGGTGAGGGTCTAAGGTATCATAGTGTTCCACCTCCTTTCAATGATAATTATACTATGCCCCTTGAAACCAAAGAGATACAGACACCTGCACAATATGGCCAGCCCCCTATACTGAGAGTATTAATGTGAACGATACTAATGTTTCTACTTCATGTGCAAATAAAATAAAAATGCAAGATGGGTTCGAACTAAACAAAAATAATTCTAGTTCTGCTGAAAATGCTTTAAAAACTTATGATAATAATAATCCCACTGTTGAAAAATTCAAGCAACAAAAATTTGTTAAACAGTCTAATAAATGTGCATGTGCTTGTGCTAGTGGAAGGTCTTTGAAACAAACTTCATTTGGACAAGGACCAAGTCATAATCTTATTTATTTGAAAAGACAAACTTGTTTTAAATGTGGAACACTCGGTCACATTGCTAGAAATTGCCCACAACGTTCATATGTTCCCGACTATAAACAAGGTTGGTAGAATGTGCCAAGGGGGAGATCTTCCAAAAGAAATCCTTTGAGGTCACGTCCGCATCCCACAAGAGATGGGTAAGGAAAGGCTCTAGACAATCCGTCGGCCCAGACTCATCTGCATCCCTCTAGGAAAGAGCCTGAGGAATGCCAATCTTATTTGACAGAAGAGCGATCAAGTGAGAGACAAAGGAACTCCGATCGGCAAGATCATCAGGGAACGGTAAGAACGGATGTGATGGCCAGTTAGGAGGTAACTGACCCGCAACTTTTAGACATCGTCTCGCCATATCTATAGAAAAATATACAAAAGGTAGTTAGGAAATGATCTAGATTAGCTAAATGCTACAAATGGAGTTGAAATAGATCAAATGCACAAAGGTGTGCACCCGACGCACCTGCCCCTACGTAGCGTGCTCCAAGAACACAAAGAACAACAGGTTTGGAAAACTCTTATTTCGTCCAATTTTCAACACAATGACCATATAGGGATGTTCGGCTAGCCTTCTAGAATGCAAATAAGTAGTTCATTTCATCTATAACATTACAAATTTAAGTAATTAGTTAAAAATTTAGAAAAAAAATGAATTCTAAAAACTCAAAATAAGGATCAATGGATGAAATAAAATTGAAATTGAGTACCTAGCAAGTAAAATCAGCAGTATGATTAACTAAATTACTCATCCGTTTCACAAAATTTAACCAAAATCCATCGATTGATAAAAACCTCAAAAAAGCCCTAAAATCTTGAAATTGAGCCCAAATTGAAGCAAGGATTTAGTATAGAGGTTACCTGGAAGTAGAAGAGTCAAATGAGATGTAGAAATCGAAGCTCGGGAGTAGGCACATCAAGCATGCGTTGTGTACGTAGGACCCAGTTTAGACAAAATAGGGGGTCAAAGGAATGTTGGAAAAGTGTACAATGAGGCCAAAAATCGACTTCAATGTTGATCTGCTACAAGTGTGCGCACATCGTGTGCCTGGCGCGCATGTTCAAAATTTTTAAAATTGACACTTTTCATTCCCAAAAACTTTTGATACCCTAAATATTGAAATCCTTTAGGAGCTTAATTTATTTAGAAGACTAGGGAAAGGAAGAGAGATTTCCTTGAGATAATAATAGATTTCCATTCATAATATAGGTTTCTAGGGAAGCAATAGTAGCATACCATAATAAGGAAACTTCGTTCATAATGAGACTTGCTAGGAAAGCAACAATAGCATGTCGTAATAAGAGAGAAAATGAAAATAAAAGAAAAGATACATAGGATATAAGTAAAGCCTTTATTTAAAGCAATAAGAATAAAATTTGCTAGGAAAGCAATTATAGTACCCTACAAATGGAAAAAGTAGTGATATCCCAGTAAATCGAGGATAGAATGACAACCCCATTAGGAACAATGAGTAACCTTCTTGTTGTCATTCCAGGATAACAACCCTTCAATGTTAACCTTGATTGGCCCAACCACCACTCAAACCATTATTAACTGTCAAGTCTCTAATGCATTAGGGAATCTCAGAGCTAGTAAGGATGAGGGAAGCAATAAGGAAGGTAGTCAAATGACAAATACTTATTAGGATTTCATAAACAGTAAGTGAGGATCTTTTTATGGACACATAGGAGTAGATAGTTTGATCCACTAGATAAAGGAGATAGAGAGAAAGTGTACTGGAGAACATAGAGTTAAGTTTGCAATATGCATATTTATGGGAAGAGCTCTACTATGGTGGATTATCCAGGTTAAGGCTTTAGGCATAGACGAAGCCAATGCAACCCCGTGGGAAGAGTTAAAGAAGCGGATCATAAAGAAATTCCATTCAGGAAAATATGTGGCATGAACGGAGTATACAAAGGACACCTACTTGATATGGAATGTCAACTGACTAGGATGAGAATCCACCAGAGGGATGACCGCCACCAAAAATAGATGCCTTACTTTAATTTCCCTTGTTAAAAGAATTATTTTTCTGTCTGTGCCCGATGCAGCATTTTCTAAGAAACTATCTTGTACTATATGTACTGTTAGTTGGGCCTTTATGCGGCCAAAACCTTTCTACTCTGGATAAGATGTAAGACCTTCTTCAAGGACAAATTTTCCTAAAACTTATTACATCGTAAAGCATCGATGATTTTGACAGTCGGCTAACTCCCGTGTCACCTTTTGTTCAAAAACCCTCATCATACCTTCGTTAATATGCTTTAGTCAAGTCATTGGACTATAGTAATTTAACTCCGGAGGCATTTCCATGTCTCTTCTAGTGATTGGATCATGTATCCACCAACCAACAATACCTCGGCTTGAACAACAAACATACTTCTACTCTGTACTAGGACTGTATCATAGGGATGTAGGTCAAAACTTTCGAGAACATACTCTTACTCTTTACTTAAGCGATCAAAATACACCTAGGTTCAACCTTAATATCTCACGAACTCCTTTTCCTTTCATGTTACAGAATCATGTCGCCGAAGAAAAGTAATCAACCCATCAGCCAAACACCAACTCTTCAGATTGATGCAGCTACCTTTCAAGCTGCAGTCTCAGCTGCCGTGACAACTGTTCTGAATCACCTTAACGCCAACTATGCAAATGTTAGCGGGATGGTTTTCAATAATTCCAATCCAAGTAACAACCAAGTACACCCACGAGTAACAAACTACCACGACGCTCCGAACCTCAAACGAATGAGCAACAAACGAAAATTTTGGGATAAAGTTAAAGACAAATCACCACGAGGGACTAACAAGAAACCATCACCGGTGGTAGCCTTCGCAGCCACGACATCTTTAACTCCTACCACCAACACTACAAGTATCCCAATTATCCCTAATCCGGCCAGGCAGTATGCTGGAAACCTACCGAATTGCAATAAGTGCAACTTCCATCACTTAAACAGTTGTCGTCTGTTACACTGCAAGACCTGCAATAAGAACGGACACACTACCCACTTCTGCAGGACTCAGGTCAAACACATTACTTCAACCACCAATGTCGAAACTTCTCGGATATGCCATCTATGTGGTTTAATGGGACACTTCAAGAGGGATTGCCCAACAGAGAAGAACGACCGTAGAACAGGAGGAGTTTGACCTCAGAATGGAAAAAGGCAATGAAGGACCCGACTATAATAGGGGCTCACTTCCAATCGTTAGCATTAAGTATGTTGTTAAACTCGCATAAAACTAGTGTAACTCGAGTCTTACCTTTTGAGAGATCCCGTCAGTATAAGGGGACCCTCATGTTGCATATACTTGCCTTTTGTAGTATGCGTTGTTCGCAACAATAGTCTTGTAGTAGAACCAAAGTACTGTAACTCTGTTAAAAGTTGCACTGTTGTGTTTTGTCTGTAACACCCTTATAATCAAACCTAATACTGTATTTCCAAGTAAGTCCGATATCATCATACAATTTGACTCAATTCGATCCTCGCAATATCTGTTTCGTGCATACTTCTCCTTCTCCGAAAGTGTCTTTCTAGCGAAGCCATCATTCCAGAACTCCGAAGTAGTCAGGCATAGAGTACCTCCTGCTTCTCATCCTTTCCAAGGAAACCGCAGCAAACCTCCCTGAAGTATCACTCGTACAGTACGTCAAGTTCAATCTAAAGACCCATATGGTTGATCGGTCTCCGAAGAATGTATACATAAGGGTGGTATATAATCAAGATTCTACAGGTTTAGAATTGATGATTCCACTTTAACTTCTTTTCCTCGTTGGGATGTGAGCTTAAAAAGGAATCATTTATTCGACTACCTTTTCAATCTTAATTATATACGAATCGTATACCCGAGTCTGTGATAGATGGACCAGGTATGAGTTCTACTATGAACTTCAGGACGGAGACTACCCAAGACTACGAGTGATCGTGCATTAGAAATACTTACCCTTTTTCCTAATTCATGAGTAGTTATACGTTCTTTTAGATCTTTACGACAGCTAATCCACCCTAAAGTTTCAACATCATGATCAGTTAGAGTGGGTTAAGTCTACATTGAACCGACATCAGGCGCTTTGGTAAAAACAGTTCGTCCTAAAACAACGAAGCTCTAGTTATTTACCGCGACAAACCAAGTATGAACCCACTCATCATTTCGTGTATGCATACTCATAAATGCTTATGAAAGGAATATCATGTATTCTTTGCACACATCGCCGAGACATGCCTGGAAGTGGAGGACATTCAGAACATCCAAGAAGTACGCGACTTTTCCCAACACCTTTCCGAAAGGACAACCGAGACTACCAACACGGCGTCAAGTCAAATTCAGAATCAACTTAGTTCCAGTAGCCAAATCACCTTATTCTCTAGCTCCAACCGAGGTGCAAGAACTTCCTAACGAACTTAACAAACTCCTCAGAAGGGGATTCTTTAGGACAAGTTTTTCACTTGGAAGAGCACCGGATTCGTCTGTAAACAAGAAAGAGCGTTCCAAACGCTAAAGTAAGTCTGATGCACCGCACCAATATTATCCCTCCCAAAAAGGGGATAGAATATTGCATGGTGTAATGCGATACATATAACCAAGGGTTTGGTTGAATTATTATGCAAGAGGAAAGATCACTACCTATACCTCAAGACAGTTTAAGACCCAAGAATTTGACTGTTCAACACATGACCTTAATTCAGGAGCAGCGAGGATTGCTCCGAAGATCTAGAGACACTATTTGTAAAGTACAAGGTATACTATGTTCACAAACCACAAAAACATTCAACATACATTCAACCAAGGAGAGTTATCATCCCAGAAATGTCAAATGACAGAAGCAAAGTCGTATCCCGATAGTAAAAGGTTCGCTGGAATGCCAAGCGGGGACCAGAGTTCACCTGAGAACACAAGAAGCAAACTCATGTCCGTAGTATGATTGTTAATACTACTTAAAACTCGAATTTCGGGACGAAATTCCCTTAACAGGGGGATGATGTGACAACCCTATTTTTCCCAAAAGCATTGTAAACACTCGAAAGCTAAAAACAACGAAATTAACCTCGAAAATAAAGTGTTCAAGTATCTAAGTTGGGATGCATCAAATATTAGATATCATGCCAAGGTTTCCAAAAACATAAAGAACGCTCAAAACCGGGTCATATTGAAGAAATTATAACCACTCGTATATTTACGACCCGCCGTTAAAACATTTTTGGACGTAGAAAGTAAAATATCAATAAAATGCATTTTAGCCTTAAGTATCTAAACAAAAGTCGTAGATCTCGTTGAAAGGTGAACGTGCATAAAAAGATCGCCCAAATTGGACCTCGTATGATGAAGTTACAAATTTTCAAAGTTTCGTAACGGTAGTAGAGGGCTAAAAACTCGAATTGAAGATCGAGTGTTAATTAGCTAACGCAACCTAAATGAGAGTTGAATATCTCCACAATGGTAATAAAACAATAAAAAGACAAACGAAAACCGACGACGAATAAAGAACCTATGAATTTTTAACGAACTTTAGGAGGCCCGGCCTATTAAAAATATATCATTAAAAATAAAGTCAAAACTAGCCGACGGAGTCTAAATGAAAGTTGTAGAGCATAATCTCACCTACGCGTGGATATAAAGAACGCGAAAAACGGAGCTCGTACGCGAAAGTTACGGAATTTAGAAGTTGGAAGCAGGGATTACGCCCCGCGTACTCTGGGAGTACGCCCCGCGTACTAGACCCAGAGTCGAGTCCCATCGGCCCGCCCAAGCTACGCCTAGCTAGCCAGGAGCCGTAAGCCATGACGTATCTCTACGCCCAGCGTAACAACGTACGCGCTGCGTACGTGAGTACGCCCCGCGTACTCCAAAATTACGCCCCGCGTACGAGGCAAATCCAGCCTATAAATAAAAGGCTTAAGCTCGAGTTTTTGCACACAAATCACAATCCCCCAGCCATTATCTCATATTTCCAAGCACCAGAGACCATTCCCTCACCTCGGTTTCCGCACTCGAGCCCCCGACGAAAGATTTACGCTGCAGAGATCCCCGAAGAGCCGACGACGCAACCATCCGCGGTCGAAGTTCTGCTCAACCCTAGCCCCTCTCTTCAAACTTAACGAGTGAGTTCATACCCCTATAATCTACATTTTAATCAATATTGTTTTAATATACACTTTTGAGGGGGGGAATACAAGTAAACACACGATTATTTACGTGTGTAACTCAAAGTTTCACTAAATACTCAATTTTATCAAGTAAATCATATGTGATTCATAACCGTTATATGAAATCTTTCGTACAGGAAACATAACACAATATCATCTGATATATATTGAAATTAAATATGTTGTTATACGTATACGAATCAAACAGTTTATTTATACTATGAGTACAGGTGTTCATTTATGTCACCACAAAAAGTTACACATTTCATAACAAGTGAGCATTACACTAGGGTTACTATACAAACGAAACGAACCTTTGGAAAAACTATAATAGTCTACGACAAACATTTATACATGTTAAAAACTCTTTATCAAACTGTCTTATATAATTTATGATTCCTTTCAAACACTGTTAGAATCATGTTTCAAACAAAGGTCTTCCTATATTTAAAACTGTTCTTATCAAACAAACTACTTTCAAATCATTTTAGAAACTGACATCAAGTCATCATTTTCTTATTTATTAAACTTTTAAAAGGTTTTACAAAACTTATTTTATATTTTTGTGCTTGCCTATACGTGTATACTTATATAAGTAATGTTTGAAGGATTTAGGATGGCTAGCTCGCTTTATTTCCTTTTCCTCGTTGGGATGTGGCCTTAGGGCATCGGTTATCCGTCTGAAGGTCGTCTAAATATTAGTTATATATATGTACACATATAGACATGAAAGTTTCCGTCAGTTCGTTCAGTACCTTTGAGTAGCAAAGGCATATTTCGAATTATACACACACATTATCAATAACTATAATAGGTATAGTTAAGACATACTATTTACCATTCCGAGTACCAAGAGTTATACAAGATTCAGTCTATTCATGAGTCAATACAAATACATTACATACTGTGCGAAGAGATACAATTATATACGATTAAAAAGGCATACAATCTTAAGACATACAATTACAGAAGCTTACAACTTCAAGACATACCATTTCAAGGAATAAAATTACATGAGATAGTATACTAGATATTCATAACGTTTTATATACTACAAGTACCATATCAAGAAGGTATTTTTCATACAAAAACAAATGGACATTTTCATACGTAAATCAGTTTTTATACTAGGTTGTGAGACAGCTTCACATACGTTCGAGTATGCATTATTAAGTCCTGTATTATATACCATAATCCCTTGTAGGGGGAGCGTGATACTTGTGTATAGATCTATACGGGATTGACAATCCCACACCTAAGTTGTTAGCTACAGCTAGGCCGGCAGGCCTGGGGTGACAAATGTCATAACAGTTCCAACGCCTGAAGAACGTTGTTACAGGCCATCAGGGTCATTAGCATGGTTGTAAAGCTCACATAAAAAGTATAAAACAAGATTGATTTACGGAGTTTTCATATACCTTAGCAATTATAACTGTACACAAATCTACTATTTTAGACATGAAAAACATTACGGTAGTTTCATTTTGAGACTTTTAATGTACCATCTATATACGAACACATATTGGATTTTTGAAACAAACATTTAAAACAGTCGAGCCTTGGTAGAAGGCTACACTTTATACTAGTAGAAAATATGGGATTTTCTAGAAGTTTCAAACGTTTACAATTACTTACAAACATATTCGTTGGTACAAACTTTCTTTCAAACAATTACATGTCTTTCTTTACAGCTTTACAAATCAAGTCACATAAATACTTATGAACTCACCAGCATTATTGCTGATACTCGCTTTCAAAATAACTTGTATTCCCAGGATACGAATAGACAGGTACGACTACCAGGTTTTGTGAAGACGGAGCGATCAAGACTCGTCTTTTATTTCTGAATATTCATTTTTGTAGAATTATACTATGAAAGAACTCAAATGTAATTACAATTATACTATTAATGCAATGGATGATGTTGTTGCTTGTTTACTACTTAGCATTGTTATGATACATTACATGACGTCCTCCGCCCCAGAACGTTTCCGCCGTTCTCGGTTTTGGGGTGCGACATCACAAATGCCCTAAAATCACTCACAAACGCTCTTACTCTCACTCACGGGTGTTTAAAGCTGAAAACTACTTTTTGTAGGGAGCTAAGGTGCTAGGGGAGGCCACAAGGGCAGTTAATGATCTTTTTATAGGGGGAAACCCCCGAAATTAGGGTTTTCTCTTTACAGCTCCAACTTGCTGAGTCGGGATCTCCAACTCGCCGAGTTGGTCCCGATCTGTTTCCATGATTAAATGCCCCTACTCGACGAGTTAGACTCCCAACTCGCTGAGTCCATGCACCAAAAACCCTGAAATTAAACAAGTGTTACAAGTATCCCCCACTTGAACTAGACTTTGTCCTCGAAGTCTGCTGACCTAAAAAAATTTGGGTAGTGTTCTCGCATTTCCTCTTCTGGCTCCCAAGTCCGGTTAGAGCCCCTCTGATGCTGCCATTGTACCTCTATCAGCCTTACCTCCTTATTCCGAAGAACCTTGGTCTTCCTATAAAGGATCTCAAAGGGCTTCTCGATATAGTTCAGGCTCTCATCCACCTGAATATTTCCCAAAGAAATGATTGCGGACTCGTCAGTGACACACTTTCGAAGCTGTGACACATGGAAGGTGTTGTGAATCTAGATAAGCTCCTCCGGCAGGTCCAGGCAATATGCTACCCTTCCCACCCGGGTCGTGATCCTGAACGGGTCAATAAACCGAGGCCCCAGCTTGCCCCTTTTTTGAAACCTGATAAATCCCTTCTATGGCGACACCCTCAGCAACACAAAATCCCCCACCTGGAATTCTAGATCTGATCTTCGTCGGTCAGCTTAACTTTTCTGATGGTTATGCACGACCCGTAGCCAGTTGCGCACCTGTTGAATAAGTTGGGTTGTCTTGAGCACTACCTTAGTGCTCCCCATGACCCGGTGCCCAACCTCATCCCAACACACTAGGTTCTTGCACCTCCGACCATATAACATATCAAATGGAGCTCGGTCGATACTGGCATGATAAATGTTATTGTACAAAAACTCTGTCAGTGGGAGGTACGTATCCCAAATTCCCCCAAAATCCTGTACACATGAGCGTAGCATGTCTTCTAGTGTCTGGATCGTCCTCTTGCTCTGACCGTCGGTCTGGGGGTGGTACGTCGTGCTAAAATGCAGCTAAGTACCCAATTCCTTGTGGAACTTCTTCCAAAACCTGGATGTAAACTGGACATCCCTGTCAGATACTACCGACGCTTGCACCCCGTTCCTAGCCACCACCTCTCGCACATAAATATCTGCTAATTTCTCTACGGATATACCCTCAGCAATCGAAATGAAGTGGGCACTCTTCGTCAGTCTGTCTACGATCACCCATATAGCGTCCACACCCCTCGTCGTCCTGGGTAGCTTCGTGATGAAGTCCATAGTGATCTCTTCCCACTTCCACATGGGAACGGGTAGTGGCTGAACCTTTCCATGAGGCCGCTGATGCTCGGCCTTGACCTTCCTGCAGGTAAAGCACCACTCTATGAACCAGGCGATCTCCCGCTTCATGCAGGGCCACCAATAACTCAGTGTTAAGTCCCTATACATTTTCATAGCCCTTGGGTGTATAGAGAACTTGGACTTGTGCGCTTCCTCTAATAGCCTCTGTCTCACTCCCCGTGTCACGCGTACCCATACCCAGCCACATTGCGTCAAGAGGCCACGACTATCCTTGACAAACAAAGGATATTACCCCAATATTTTCTCTATCTTCCAATTCTCTTTCTTTGCTCCCTCGACCTGGGCCTCCTTGATCATATCCAACAAAGGAGAAATTGCCATCATCCTCATACAAATGTTCTCAACCAGGGACCCTGCCGTCTTGCGTCTCAACGCATTAGCCACTTATGTGTGTGAAATTCACTAGTTTTAATCCTATTAATTTAAACACAAAGACAAACACACGAAAGGCAGTGTACCTATCGATTAACAGTTTAGTTCTGGTAAGTAGGGTGTCGAACACAGGGAGCGGAAATAATTAAATTAAATACTAATATTATCTAATTAAAACAATTAATAAAATAAGGGGGTTCTTTAGTTTTGCAAGACTAGAAACTTAAACAATCAATTTAACACTCATACAAATACAATTAACAACTATGAAGAAGAAGAAAGGACAACTAGATTCAATGATAGAAGAGACTTATGTTCAGGTTTGATTCACTTATTCCTATGGTTGATTTTGTGGCAGGTGCAATAGATCAATATGTCAATCGTTACTGATTCCTAATGTGATTGGGTTCATGTTCACTATTACCAATCCTTTAGTAGACAGGTTAATTCAAATAGTGATCAAGTGATTAAACTAACAAGTTCCTAGTGTTCAGTTTGTATCAAGTAAGACTTGTAATAATAGCTAATCAAATTTGTTCAATTTAATCAACTCATATGTGGTTGTTCATCACACATGCTCACACATTGATTTACATATTTTCTAGTTAACCCTAGTTTCATGTTCACTATTCCTAGGCATACAATCTTGTGTTCACAAAACTATATGATTCAAGTAATCAAGAAGATGTTTATGCAACTCAATAACTTACTTATTAACATAAAATACTTATGATCAATACATAAGGATCTTTAACAAGCTTAACAAGATGAATAACCAAATCAATATTAATCCAACCACTCAATCAAACCATGTTCATAAGATTATCTCATCCAAACAGAAGTATAAAGCTTTTAGCTCATATCTACAACAAGTAATAACCTAAACTCAAAATCTAATGATTCAAACATGGTGCAAAACAAATATTAAGAAAAGAAGAATAATTATATGCCTTTGATCTCTTCTAAATTGCCTCTTAGGTTGAAATCTCGAAAACTGAAGCTTCAAGAACCCTTCTGATTTTCACTAATCACAGCTAGCCTCCAGAAAGTGTTCGGGTTTCGGGCATAGATGTTCTCTATTTATAGCTATTAAAAATCAACCTAACTCGTCGAGTTTTTACGACCAACTCATCGAGTTTTTTCGATAATCTGCATATACAGCATGTATGGAAAGGCATATTTGAATCGGGAACATTCTGACCAACTCGACGAGTTGAGGGTCAACTCGTCGAGTTTCTTTATATTTCATCCTTGTTTCTTTAGTCTTCAATCTCCAAGCTTCCAATCACTCAGTCCTCTTCCCTTTTCACCCAAGTGTGTCTTTTATTGCTGAAATTGAAATACTAAACTAATTAAGTACCTTTTGTCCATAAAATGATATAAAAATGACATAAAGTATTAAGATAATGCATGAATTTTATAACTAAATATGCCCATATCAGCCACTACTTTGGCCTTTCATGGATGGTATGGGATCTCACAATCATAATCCTTTAGTACATCCAACCACCTCCTCTGTCGCATGTTGAGGTTCTGCTGGTCCATCAAATACCTCAAACTCTTGCGATCGGTATAAATGGTGCACTGCACTCCATACATATAGTGCCTCCAAATCTTGAGGGCAAACACCACTACCCCTAGCTCCAGGTCATGAGTGGGGTAATTCGTCTCATGAGGCTTCAACTGCCATGAAGCATAAGCTATCATGTGCCCTCTATGCATCAGTATAGTACCTAACCCTGAAATCGATGCGTCAAAGTATACCACCAAATTGTCTAAGCCCTCAGGTAGTACTGGGATCGGAGCCTTGCATAACCTCCATCTCAGGGTCTCAAAATCCATCTGATGATCCGTGCCCCACCGAAAGGTCACATTCTTCTTGGTTAGGCGGGTCAATGTCACAACAATCTTGGAGAAATCCTGAATAAATCTACGATAATATCCTGCTAAACCCAAGAAGCTACGAATATCTGATGCATTCTTCAGTACTTCCCATCCATCACAGCCTCAACCTTGGCTGGATCAACCGAAATGCCCTCATGATTGATGATATGCCCTAAAAATTTTACTTCTCGCAGCCAAAAATCACACTTGGAGAACTTTGCATAAATCTTCTCCGCCCTTAGGGTCTCCAGTACCACCTTCAAATGTTGCTCATGTTGCTCGCTGGTCTTAGAATAGACCAGGATATCATCAATAAAAATGATCATTGACCGATATAGTATCGGCTTACACACCTTGTTCATGAGATCCATGAACGTTGATGGAGCATTGGTGAGCTGAAACAGCATCACCACAAACTCATAATGCCCATACCAAGTCCTGAAAGTCGTCTTTGGTATATCCTCATCTGATGGTATCTTGACCAAAGATCAATCTTGGAAAACAAAGATGCACCCTGCATCTGATCAAACAAATCATCAATCCTTGGCAACGGATAACGGTTCTTCATCGTTAGTTTATTCAGCACCCTATAATCGATGCATATCCTATGTGAGCCATCCTTCTTTTTCACGAAAAAGATCAGTGATCCCCATGGGGAACTGGTCAGAAGTATAAACTCTCGGTCTAGCAGCTCCTGAAACTGCACAGATAACTCCTGCATATCAGGTGGTACCAACATGTATGGTGCATTCGCT
Organism: Lactuca saligna; assembly: GCF_052625555.1. Classification (NCBI taxonomy): domain Eukaryota; kingdom Viridiplantae; phylum Streptophyta; class Magnoliopsida; order Asterales; family Asteraceae; genus Lactuca; species Lactuca saligna. The sequence continues at coordinate 136,639,819 of NC_136420.1, forward strand.
ATCGGAGCGGTACCACGAACCAAGTTGATGCAAAACTCCACCTACCTATCTGGAGGCACTCCTGGTAACTCTTCGGGGAAAACATCCTGAAATTCCTATACAACCGGCACACTACCCACATCCGTTGAGGTATCTACCCTCATATCCGAGATATAAGCTAAAAATCTCGTACGACCCTGCTGCAGAAATCTCCTAGCCCTCGTAGCCGAACATAGAGTTGGACCATGTGAGGCCCTCTCGCCATGTATAACTAGTTCTCCCCCACTTTAGGTCCAAACTTTCACTAACTGGTGTTCACAATCGATCATGGCCCCATTGGCCCCCAACCAGTACATTCCAACAATCACCTTCATCCCTCGCAATGGTATCAGGACTAGGTCAACTCGAAACCTCTTTCCCAACACATTCAGGACACAATCCTGATATACACTCCTAGTACTCAGTGCAGTCATCTGCAATCTCTACCTCAAGCGGGGAATCCATTGTTTATGGTGCGTCCCAGAACTTCTTGCTAAGCGCAAGTGAGACAAACGATCGGGTAGCACCCGAATCAAACAAGACATGAGCAGACATACCATTGACCAAAAAGGTCCCTAAACAAGCATAAAGTACCCATAAGGCATACATGTAATAAGAACAGAGAATAATAGACACATACCAGCCATGCCATCTGGCGCTGCCCGAGCCTCCTCGGTAGTCAGCTGAAATGCACGGCTCTTCACCACCAGAGCTTCCGCCTTAAAAGGGCGGCCATCGTTGATCCTTAGTGTGGTGGTTGCAGGCGTCGCCACTGCTCCTCCCCCTCCCTGCAACATTAACAGTCGTCCTTTTATGGTCAGTTTGGTTGCATTGGAAACATAACAAGCCCTTCTTGGGACAATCCCTGCTTAAGTGGCCCTGCTGACCACAAGAGTAACATCCTGATGTCCCGGCTGTTCGACAAGCCCCACTGTGGAATCTCTTGCACTTGTCACACTGGCCTCATCCCTGCTGGCCCCTGCTGATAATCTCTAAAGTCTTAGGCTTCTTAGCCTGACCCACTGTTGCATGTTCCTGCTCCGGCTTCCGCTTGGTGCAGAAGTCTAACTACATCTCCCGTTCACGGGCCTTCTCCACCATCTCATTCAGGGTTTTGCACCCTGTGAAGCTCACAAACTCCCAATATCATCCCTCAACATGGAATGATAGCGTGTCCTCATCGGTAGCATACTACAGAATCAACAAATCTCGTTCCCAAAACTTGGCGGTGATCTCCACCACAGTCTCGGTGTTTTGCTGAAGGTCATGAAATTCCCTCACGATTAGTTACACCTCAATGGCTGGTGCAAACTCCAAGTCAAATCGCCCAATAAACTCGACCCAAGTCATCTCAGCGACACCGACTGCTCCCGCTGACTCGACACCTCCCCCCACCAATCTTGGGCCCTGTCTCTTAACATACAAGAGGCAAACCCCACCTTTTCCGCATTCATGCAAGAACTCATGCGTTGGGCGTTCTCGATATCATCCAACCAACATTGGCTAACAATGAGATCCATGGCCACGAAAAACTTTGGTGCCCCACACGCCTTGGATTCCCGGAAGGAGAGAGTTTGGGCCCCAACCTGACCTGTAGTAATCTTCGCCCTGAATGCCCTGAGTCTCTCCTACATAATCTACATCATACCCTCCTTGACCGTCCCAAAGATGACTGGGGTAGCGTCAAGGATGCCCCTAGTAACCTCGGTTGCAATAAGCTCGTGCAGCCTCTCGTCAATTACATCGGTAGTGTCGTCTGATCTTGCCCCGGATCCAAATCCCGATCCTGATCCCCTGCTCTGAATCATGTCACCAGCATGCTGAACCGTAATGTCATAAACCATGATAATCAGGATTTCCATATAAGGGATCTCCCCACACCGATCCTCCTTGAATTCGTCAGATCTAACACGGGTTCGGGTATAAGTGTTGTGCTTTCAGTAGTACGGGCCCAATACTACCTTCCACACCTACCTGTACCTTTCCCCAATGCTCTACCTGATAACTCCGGTTTTTCCCAAAACTAAACCATATCCACAGCTACCGCATACATTAATCTCAATCTATCCTAAGATTTGTCCTACTCATATCGATCAAACCAATCATAATAGGTTGCCTTTATGCATGCAAATTGTACACAAAAAAAATGATCAAATAGACTTTCGAATAAAAGATTCTACCCTAGGACCACAACCATAAAAGGAACAGGAAATCAAGACAAATCAATGATTCTGAGGCTATAAGCTCCTAACTGTATACAATTTTAAAAGCATACACATAGAAAGTTCCATACGATCATCAAAGCTCAAATATCAGTATAACATGGCTAACACATTGGGGAAACCACTTACTTGGCTCTGATGATCATGCGCGTTGCACTCTCATCTTTTCCTTTCTTTAAAAAAAACTTTTTCATTTTATTTTTGAAAACAATGTTACCATCTTCTTTGTTTGAGTCCTGACAAACCCAGGAGTGTGCCCGAATCCCTCAAACCAAGGCTCTAATACCAACTTGTCACAACCCAATTTTTCAAAGAAAATTTTCATTTTCAGATAAGTAAACACATTTCCATAGTTTAAGAAATCCAATCGTAATTGTTTTCAAAACATATATCAAATACAACTTTTATTCCAAATATCAGAGTGTCCATATTAACGCTTGGAAGAGAGTGCACGCCGCGCCATCATGCCTTGTCTTTGCCCTTAGGGTTAGAAGTACCTGAAACAAATCCACAACCTGTAATATAATGCTTAGTGAGTTTCCTAAAGCATACCTCACACAATACACAATACACATATCTTGTTAGCTATAAAAGCTACATATAACACATAAGCCATGCATACGAAAACTTGTAAGGATGTCGTGGGCTCCCCCCAGGGTCTTACACCATTGTGTCATGGGCTACCCCACATGGTATTAACCTAGGAATTCCATGGGATACCCCACATGTTCTTACATCCAACGTCATGGGCTATCCTACATTGTCTTTACCTAGGAATGTCATGGGATACCCCACATGGTCTTACATCCAATGCCATGGGCTCCCCTCGGGGTCTTCCATGCAATAACACAAAATCACATAGCATATCAAATCATATAAATGACTAACACATATACCATAATCACATAATGGGCCGGCCTTGGTGCCTTAGACCCATAGGTATGGTGAGAAGACTCACCTCTCGAATACTGAACTGGTAAGATGAAGCTAAATATGTCCCACACGTTACTCCTTCTTAACTGCCTAAAATCATCATGTGATTAACTTAACACCGTCCCATAAATACTCTCAAGTCAACTCTGGTCAAAGTCAAGGTCCATAGTCAAAGTCAATATTTAATGTTGACTTCGACTCGTCGAGTATAACCAGCCACTCATCGAGTTCCTTGCTTAACTCATCAACTCTCTGAGTCACTTGGGTGACTCGTTGAGCTCCTTAATGTTCACGGCTTCAAACTCTCAACTACAAACCCTGGCCGAAAATCCTTTGGCCATAAACTCCTTATCTACAAACTCCTTGGGCAACTCGTTGAGTCGATTAAAGGACTCGGCGAGTTCCTTTAGTCCTTCTTGTTTTCGGCCTTGTCCGGTAGGATCTACAATCCCAAACTTCAGATCTAGCCTTCCCTAGTGTAGATGTCACGTAAAGTTGCAAACTTTACGTGCATGCAAGGCCTCACATGGACATAACACCAAAACTAGCCTTCATACAAGGTTTTAATGCATGGAAAGGGATTGAACTGCCTAAAGGAAACAACTTGAGTCATTGGGACCTAAAGAGGTCCAGATCTGGAACTATGTCCTTGTTATAGGTTTAGATCTGAGTTTTGACCCTATTTTGCATCAAAATAGCCATCTATTACCAAAAGAAGAAAACCAAGCAACTAGAGATCAAGATGGCGACTTTTTACCTTAGGATGATGGCCAGCATAGAGTAACTTCCAGATCTACTGCTCCTCATGTTGTTCCTTATTCTTCTAACCCTAGGATTGTAACGCCCGCAGATCCGGGCTAGTCAATTTAGAGGCAATAGGGTTCGAAAATGACTATTCGACAAAAGATTATTTAGAATAAATAATCTTAACCAAGTTGTAGAATATGACACAAGCTTTCCGTACATATAAAGAACGCCGAAATCCGAGTTATAACGAAGAAGTTATGGTCCGTCGAAGTTTTACGGCAAAACCGGCACGGCACCGGGAAACGTAAATAGTGAATTTACGATGGAGGACTTTTTAGCCTTAGCAATCTAAACAAAAGTCGTAGAATATTTTAAACTAAGAACATTGATAAAAAGAACGCCCAAATCTAACTCCGTATGAAGAAGTTATGATTTTTCTAAGATTCGGCTTAGCAGTGCACGGCCCGAAACTCGAATTTTAGTTCGAGCGGTTTTTGGCTTACGCGACCTAAATGAGAGTTGAAGATCTCATTAATAGGAACTCAAATCTAAAAAGACAGACGAAAACGGAGTCCGTATGAAGGAGTTATGAATTCTTCGCGGTCATTTAACAGTCTAAACGCCTCCTACTGTTAAATTTGAGATTGGTCGAAAATTAGCTGACGGAGTCTAAACAAAAGTTGTAGATATTGATTTTACCTACATGTGGATATAAAGAACATCGAAAACGGAGCTCGTATGCGAAAGTTATGATTTTTCTAAGTTTGAAGGCTGATATGCGATAGGGGGTGACGTGGCACCACCAGAATTGGACACGTGGCACCACCAGAAGGCCACCACATGGACCAACTCGGCGAGTAGGTCCCCCCTACTCGGCGAGTAGACCAGTCAGCACCCCTATAAATAGAGGTGTCGGGTTCCATTCATTCTCACACCTTCAAACCCTTCTTTCTCTCTCTAAACTCTCTCTCTCTCTCTGCCTCCCTAACCCCCTAAAGCCTAGGGTAACTCCCTAGCACGAGGCGGGAGCCCCGGAGAACCTGATGGCTCCGAGAAAAGAGCCTTTTGGCTCGGGAAACGCTGCTCCAGCGAAGCCCGGTTTTGCGAAAAACCCGCTGTAAGTGAGCTACGCCTACGCTAGTTTTAATATAGCTTCTAATTAATTATAGTAACATTATTAGGACCTTAAAATAATTATTTAGGCTATTATTATGAGTTATATTGAGTGTTATTTAACGCTTATATAATAATAATAATAGCTAGACTATTAATTAGTCACAATTATCGTTAGACTAAACCCTAGTGGTACTGGTACTAGGTTTTATCGAAAGAATATCGTTTTGAGAGTATCGAAGCGCTGTCCGAGTGCTGAGTCACCACCTACTTAGGTGAGTGCATGGTCTCTTTCATCTTACACATAGATATGAAGTATTTATTATATAATTTACGTGTTGTGAGTGCATAGTCCCTTTCATCTTACACATAGATATGAAGTATTTTATGTAAACTACGTGCTATGTGTGCATATTATCTGAATACTTGCTGTCTATACTGGATGAACGTTTTATACATGTTTTAAAGGATTTAAACTGTATACATATTTTATATATAAGAATATGTTGGGTATGAGATGGGTAGATGAATGATGAGAGATAGAAGACGATGTGAGTATACATTGGCAGCTATAGACTTAGTGCCTATGGGACAAACACCGGTAGCTATGGACTTAGTACCTGTCAGACGTTGGTAGCTATGGATTTAGTACCTCTTAGAAGTTGGTAGCTATGGACTTAGTACCTATTAGTTAGACACTGGTAGCTATGGATTTAGTACCTGTAGGAATTGGTAGCTATGGACTTAGTACCTGTTGAGCGTTGGTAGCTATGGATTTAGTACCCGATGAGTAAGATATAGCAGCTATGGAATTAGTGCTTTACGAATGAACATTGGCAGCTATGGATTTAGTGTCAGTCCTATGACCCTGGAAGTAAGGGACTTCGGAATAAACGAATGCAGGATAGACGACTCTTAGGTTAAATCCTTAAGAGTAAAGAAGATAACGGGGATGGGTAATTGGGTTGATTCTTTGATTGAACATAATAATTATATTATTGTGGGTTGAAAACCCTATGTACTCACCAGGTTTCCCAACCTGACCCACTCAGTTTATGTATATCACAGGTGACGAAATGAAGTGACATTACACTGAGAGATTTAAAGAGATGTAGATCACTAGTGTAAAAAATTGTAAGTTCTGTTTATGCTTATGTTTCTATATTAACGATGACATCCCAAACGTTTTAAGATGAATAAAAATATGTTTCTTCGAAAATGTTTTAATAACGTATTTATCGTGTTTTTCTGGGAACAAATTCCGCAACCTTTTTATAAAATGAAGTGCTCTGATTTTCATAAAGCATAAACAAAATCGGTCTTTTCTGGCCGTGATTTTGGGGATGTCACAGTTGGTATCAGAGCATTAGTTTAAGCGAACTAGGAATATGGATTTATTTCTAGACTTAAACTTAGAATGCTAAGCAATGATTGTGAGGAGTGTGTTTAATAAAATTTAGGTAATACACCTGAATAGACACAAGCACTAGCTTATTTAGGGAAAATTCCTAACATGCTTTTATGTGCTAAATGATTTATGATATGCATTATATGATCAGATCTATGGTATGTTGCTGACCGGATCTGGAAATTTTATGTGCTCAGGTTTCTAAACGTTTAATTACGATATTAGAACTGGCATGTAACTTTTTGGAGTAATAAGGAGGAATACGTGTCTAATTCTTCCTCGATCTATACTCTCGTCTCGATACACCAAACGCTTGCTTTGGAAAATAGAATTTCATGATAAGGACTCATAGAGAATTGAGTAAGTGGAGGAAATGAAAAGACTTACAATAGTGAATGACACCTATCGGAAGATATCATAAGAGTGGTATCTTTCCTTTAGAATATGTCATGTTGTACGTTTAGAGGAGTACAGTATGTCCGAAGTACACCTTCGATTGGCAGGATGATGGAATGATTGGCGTAATTCATGAACTTGACCCATCGTATGGTATTTCCACCAAGCTGAAGCAGAATTGATGATTGAAGATACGCATAGAAGAAGTCCTAGTAGAGTCTAGGGAAAATTTTGTGATTGTTTGGACACATTTTTATGTGATAAAAATTGTTTTGTGATAATAACTTGGGAAAACTACGAGACAATACTTGGGACGAGTATGAGTAGGTGTGAAAGGTAGTAGATGCATATACTACCGGAAGCACAGGACTCACGCTTGGATCAGGGAAAGTCACAAGGTTACCAAGAAACTAGTAATTGATTTCGATTTATTCAAGTGTGTTGTTACCATTGTTTCGGTAATGACTAAGACGATTGTTGATATTCCGACCCTAGTGGTCATATCGAATTGAGTCCGACTACGATGAGTATGTTACGTGGTTCAAAGAACCAAGTTCTATGTAGCACCGAATTAAGCCAGAAGAATTAATCAAAGCGATCAGTAGAAGTATCACGGTGGTTGCTAGAGATGCTACCTTTTAAGATGTGACTAGAACATGAAGGAAGGTATAGACTGTTCTGGAATTTGACTCTAAGAGACCTGAGTCTGAGCATTGCAACATATGATGAGAGGTCATTAGAATATGACACATCGGTCCATTGTATTAATAAAAGAACTTATCTTAAGTTCGTATCCAGTGAGGATCGAGATTGTGACTTAAAGGTCATAATTTGGAGTCTAACGTGAGATAGAGAGCGTATGCAAGATCGAGCACCGCCTGTAGTCAAGGAGTCTAAGAGTTAGATACTCGTTCAAAGAAACGTCGAAGTTATGACTTAGGATGAATAGATAACAAATAGAGTTATCATGTGAGCCCTGTTTCATTGATGATTCCGGGACGTAATCATCCTAAGGGGAGATAATTGTAACGCCCGCAGATCCGGGCTAGTCAATTTAGAGGCAATAGGGTTCGAAAATGACTTTTCGACAAAAGATTATTTAGAATAAATAATCTTAACCAATTTGTAGAATATGACACAAGCTTTCCGTACATATAAAGAACGCCGAAATCCAAGTTATAACGAAGAAGTTATGGCCCGTCGAAGTTTTACGGCAAAACCGACACGGCACCGGGAAACGTAAATAGTGAATTTACGATGGAGGACTTTTTAGCCTTAGCAATCTAAACAAAAGTCGTAGAATATGTTAAACTAAGAACATCGATAAAAATAACGCCCAAATCTGACTTCGTATGAAGAAGTTATGATTTTTCTAAGATTCGGCTTAGCAGTGCACGACCCGAAACTCGAATTTTAGTTCGAGCGGTTTTTGGCTTACGCGACCTAAATGAGAGTTGAAGATCTCATTAATAGGAACTCAAATCTAAAAAGACATATGAAAACGGAGTCCGTATGAAGGAGTTATGAATTCTTCGCGGTCATTTAACAGTCTAAACGCCTCCTACTGTTAAATTTGAGATCGGTCGAGAATTAGCTGACGGAGTCTAAACAAAAGCTGTAGATATTGATTTTACCTACATGTGGATATAAAGAACATTGAAAACGGAGCTCGTATGTGAAAGTTATGATTTTTCTAAGTTTGAAGGCTGATATGCGATAGGGGGTGACGTGGCACCACCAGAATTGGACACGTGGCACCACCAGAAGGCCACCACATGGACTAACTCGGCGAGTAGATCCCCCCTACTTGGCGAGTAGACCAGTCAGCACCCCTATAAATAGAGGTGTCGGGTTCCATTCATTCTCACACCTTCAAACCCTTCTTTCTCTCTCTGCCTCCCTAACCCCCTAAAGCCTAGGGTAACTCCCTAGCACGAGGCGGGAGCCCCGGAGAACCTGATGGCTCCGAGAAAAGAGCCTTTCGGCTCGGGAAACGCTGCTCCAGCGAAGCCCGGTTTTGCGAAAAACCCGCTGTAAGTGAGCTACGCCTACGCTAGTTTTAATATAGCTTCTAATTATTTATAGTAACATTATTAGGACCTTAAAATAATTATTTGGGCTATTATTATGAGTTATATTGAGTGTTATTTAACGCTTATATAATAATAATAATATCTAGACTATTAATTAGTCACGGTTATCGTTAGACTAAACCCTAGTGGTACTGGTACTAGGTTTTATCGAAAGAATATCGTTTTGAGAGTATCGAAGCGCTGTCCGAGTGATGAGTCACCACCTACTCAGGTGAGTGCATGGTCTCTTTCATCTTACACATAGATATGAAGTATTTATTATATAATTTACATGTTGTGAGTGCATAGTCCCTTTCATCTTACACATAGATATGAAGTATTTTATATAAACTACGTGCTATGTGTGCATATTATCTGAATACTTGCTGTCTATACTGGATGAACGTTTTATACATGTTTTAAAGGATTTAAACTGTATACGTATTTTATATATACGAATATGTTGGGTATGAGATGGGTAGATGAATGATGAGAGATAGAAGACGATGTGAGTATACATTGGCAGCTATAGACTTAGTGCCTATGGGACAAACACCGGTAGCTATGGACTTAGTACCTGTCAGACGTTGGTAGCTATGGATTTAGTACCTCTTAGAAGTTGGTAGCTATGGACTTAGTACCTATTAGTTAGACACTGGTAGCTATGGATTTAGTACCTGTAGGAATTGGTAGCTATGGACTTAGTACCTGTTGAGCGTTGGTAGCTATGGATTTAGTACCCGATGAGTAAGATATAGCAGCTATGGAATTAGTGCTTTACGAATGAACATTGGCAGCTATGGATTTAGTGTCAGTCCTATGACCCTGGAAGTAAGGGACTTCGGAATAAACGAATGCAGGATAGACGACTCTTAGGTTAAATCCTTAAGAGTAAAGAAGATAACGGGGATGGGTAATTGGGTTGATTCTTTGATTGAACATAATAATTATATTATTGTGGGTTGAAAACCCTATGTACTCACCAGGTTTCCCAACCTGACCCACTCAGTTTATGTATATCACAGGTGACGAAATGAAGTGACATTACACTGAGAGATTTAAAGAGATGTAGATCACTAGTGTAAAAAATTATAAGTTCTGTTTATGCTTATGTTTCTGTATTAACGATGACATCCCAAACGTTTTAAGATGAATAAAAATACGTTTCTTCGAAAATGTTTTAATAACGTATTTATCGTGTTTTTCTGGGAACAAATTCCGCAACCTTTTTATAAAATGAAGTACTCTGATTTTCATAAAGCATAAACAAAATCGGTCTTTTCTGGCCGTGATTTTGGGGATGTCACAAGGATCCTTCACAAATGCCCCAAAATCACTCACAAACACTCTTACTCTCACTCACTAGTGTTTACAACCAAAAACTACTTTCTATAGGGACTTAAGGTGCTAAGGGAGGACACAATGGCATTTAATGATCTTTATATAGGGGGCAAACCCCAAAATTAGGGTTTTCTCTTTACAGCTCCAACTCGCTGAGTCAGGACTTCCGACTCGCCGAGTTGGTCCCGATCTGTGTCCATGATTAAATTCCCTTACTCAACGAGAGTCCAATCCATGCACCAAAAACCTTGAAATTAACTAAATTAGATAATACTTTGAACAGGTGTTACAGTTAGATCCCCATTTTAGGATCAAGGCGCAAGCACACCAACCCAATACCTATGAGGAAGCTAAATATTTAGCTTTCAGTCTCAAGGAACCAATAACCTAGAACTCAAGAAGGATTAAGAATAAATCCAAAGAGCTTAAGAAAAAGTAGGAAAGAATCGCCAAGGGCAAATCTAGGCAACCCTTGTGGAAGGAAAGAGAGGAAAGGAAGCCTCGTGAGAGATCCCCCACTCTACCAAGGGGATACTTGGGAAGACACCCCTTGTGTAGTAATTGTGGAATGCATCATTTGGGTATATGTGAGGAGTTTAGGTGTAACAAATGCAGAAGACCAGGGCACATCGCAAATGTTTGCAAGAATCAACCATGCCAGTAAAAGGAAATACTAGATGTTAGAACAAGACATTTACGGAAAAGACCCATATAGATAATCACGTAATGTTTAACAATGGAAATTGGAAACCATTGAAGTTGTATTCATCATTGTTATACACAAAGATCTATTTTAAATACGAGTAGCAATAGGCAAATAAACATAGAAATCCTTCCAGAAATCCACACCAATATTAAGATAAAAAGTTTAGGTTTCCTATTGGGGTAAAATAAAGATAAAATCAAATAAAATTTCAATATATAAATGTTAAGTTCTAATGATAAAGTTGAATAACTAGAAGTATGAACTAAAAAGGAAATTTAGTTTCCCCAATAAAAAGGAAAAGGGCCAATCCTTGATTAAGAAACCGACCTCCCTTACTAAAGTTACCCTAAGGTCTGAATTTCAGGACGAATTTCCGAAAATATGGGGAGCATGTGAAAATTGAGAAATTTCGTCATTGATCATTATTAGATATTAGCATCGAAAAATGACGATAATAGAGCTTTTCATATTTTAGCAAAAATATGATAAGTTAGATAATAATAATAGGGTCAAAAATGAGTGTCCAAAAAGTTACACCACTATAATAATGGTTAGTGTACTTGAAAATTACACAACAAAATGATCCTAAAGATATAAGTGTTGTAAAAATCTGACTCCGATTAGAGGAGTTATGATTTTATTAAAAAAAAATCAAGTACGTTAATAACGCTATTAACATCAAATGATATTAAGAAATCGGTTGAGTTTTGATTAACGTCTTTAAAAGGAAAATCATTGTACTCCAAGATATAAGGACTTTAAGAGGAAAAATGTTAAAAACGGAGTTCGTATGAAGAAGATATAAAATACGGGTTTAAAATAAAAGTTAAAATTTGGCAACGCAACCTTAATGAAAGTTGTAGTAATATTAGAGAGCTACACAAATATATATAAAGAGGGTAAGAAACAAGATTCATATAAGGAAGATATGAAATTTTATAAAAGATTTAAAGGTGCATGCCAAGTACACGCCATGCTCAAAGCGTACGTCTGGCACCCATATTCATCGAGATTAGAGAGATGTGGACCATCAGAAGTGTGACATGTGACAAACCTCGGATGGATCCACAAATCAAGTGCACGTCGCACGCGAAGTGCGCCGCGCACACATGCACTAAAAATAGAGGTGATCATTTTATGGTTTCTTGACACCCAAAACTCTCTCCCTCTCTATCTCTCAAACTATTTCGGAAGTCCTCCCAGTGGTGTGAAGCTTCGGGTGCAGTAGCATGGATGCTTCAGATTATGCTACTAGAATGAGTTCACGATCCCATTTTACTACCCCTCCATTCCAAAATTATTGTCCACGTTTGACTTCTGAAATCTCCCCATATCAATTTTGACCATAAATAACTTTATTTGTGTTATATAATTTTTTATGAAACTTATAACAATGAAAATACATTTAAAAAACATTGTATTCATATATCTTGCATAAAAAATTATATAAAAATAAGTAAATTATTTAAGGTCAATGTTGAACAAAAGAGACTTAAAAAGTCAAATGTGAACACTAATTTTGGGACGGAGGGAGTATTTGTGTAATATAATTTTTTTTTTTTTTTTTGGGGGGGGGGGGGAGAGAGAGAGAGAGAATAGTCTAGGAAGAGATATTACCTAGATGTTATAATGGTCAATTTCCTAGGATAACATAATACCTAGAAGTAATGTTGGTTAAATATAGAGATATACATTGTACCTAATCGTTACTCTGCCCAAACATCCAAGTTTTGAAATTAACCATAATTAGGATATATATATATATATATATATATATATATATATATATATATATATATATATGTATGGTAATATATATATATATATACACACACACACACACACAAAATAATTATGAGATCTAAAAGGTATTATTATCAAATATAAAATTAAAGAGGTTTATATTGTGATAGTTACAGGAAATCACTAAGAAAGAAAGATAAAAGATAAAAGTCCTAAGGTTAATACAACATCGATTATGGAGCTCGTGGTAATACATTACAACCACCTTAGAGATCCGACTACCAAGAGGGACGTCTTAGAGTGGTAGATAAAATACGTTAGGATTAATAAAATACCCTAAAGAATAATAAGATATGATTGGTAAAAATCCTACAAAGATAGTAAATTAGGATCGTTAAAATATCCTAAAAGATAATAAGATAGGATTGGTGAAAATCCTACAAAGATAGTAGGTTAGGATTGGTAAAAATATCCTAAAATATAATAAGATAGGATCGATAAATATCTCAGAAAGATAGTAAGTTAGGATTGGTAAAACATCCTATAAAGAAGATAAGATATGATTACCAGAATATCCTAAAAATCTAATAAGATAAGAGATAATATAATAAAACAGAGGAAACCAAGAATTTAAGAAAATGATTTTAATCATTGTAAAAAATTCTAGAAAGTTTATCATATATCTATCTCAAACATGTGAACCCACCAATATCACATTGACATTTCCAAATCGCATGTGCTCCTAGGATAGAGTAAGGGTCAAGGCAAGAAAGGACTATCAACTCGAAGATAGATATGTTTCGTTTAATAGATAATTATGGTTTTGTGCTCTGTGATTTGGGTAGTTAATGTAAATATTGTCACCACTCGGCATTTCCGTTATCGGTCGGGGAAGGTGTCACACCTACGACCTTCAACTTGTTTAGTTCTTGGTTGGGTGTGGAGGATTTTGATGTTGTTGTTCTACATGATATGATTGATTTCCAAGGAAAATAAGGAGAAAGCAAGTTTGTTTTTTTCCAAAATAAGTTGAAATTTGTTAAAGGAAGAATAAAGCGGTGGAAAGCTTCTATGCGGGCGGAAAAGGTAGGTCGAAAAATGATTTGAGGTAAAGGTTGGATGTTATTGACAACAATATTAATGTAGGGATCACCTCCATTGATTGTTCTAATAAGAGGTGGGATGTACTTATAAATTCGTGATATTAAGGCTTGTGAAATGGAAGATGTGTTACAAAAGTTGAGAATAAAATGGGGTGTGGAAAGTGAAGAGAATTCAAAGTTTTTTCACATTTTACTCAAGAAGAGAAGGAGGTGGATGATGATTTGTGGTGTTTTAGTGGATGGATTGTGGCGTTTAGATCCATGGGGTAGTAAAGCAAAAACATTTCGACTATTACACTGAGAGATTTAAGTTGTCCGAAGGGGTTCGTATTCTTCATCATAGTCCTAGGTTTAAAGGGTTAGAGGTTTCAACTCCCACTAAGATAAAGTTGCGGATTTTTGAAGTTGAAGTTAGGTCAGTAGTTTGTTTGTATGGCAGTAATCGAGCTCCATGTTCGAATGGTTTTTCCTTTTATTTTTTGAAAAAAGTATTGGGATGTGTTAAAAATGACATTTTTTCGACTTTGTATAAGAGTTTGGTGATACAGGGATGATTCCTAATGGTTGTAATTCTTCCTCTATTAATCTTATTCCGAAGGTGGATAGCTCAGCTAATGTTATGGATACTAAGCCTATTAGTTTAATTGGATTGCAATATAAAATTATTGCCAAGTTGTTAGCTAATAGGTTGGTGGTGGTTGTTGGTGATGTTGTTAGTGTGGAACAGTCTGCTTTTATCAAGGGTAGCCAAATCCTTGATGTTTCGTTGATGGTGAATGAAATAGTTGATTGGATACACATAAAAAATGATGTTTTTCAAAGTTGACTTTGAAAAAGCTTTTGATTCTTTTGAGTTGAGATTATTTAGATTAGGTAATGTGTTTCATGGGATTTGGATTCGTTAGGATGGGGTGGATTAGAGTATGTCTACAGTCTGCTAGATCTTCGGTATCTCTAAATGGAAGTTTGACTTCAGAGTTTCAGTTGAGTCGTGGTTTGAGTCAAGTAGACATGTTTTCTCCTTTCTTATTTATTATATCTATGCAGGGTCTTCATGTAGCTATGGAGGATGCAATGTTACATGGATTTATTAGAGGTGTTCGGGTTAGGGAGAACAACATGCTTATTTCCTATCTGTTTAATGCATACGATGCACTTTTTATAAGTGAATGCAACATAGATAACATAAAAGAATCTTATTAGTATCATTCGTTGTTATTAATGGGCTTCTGGTTTGAAATTAAACCTTCAGAAGTCTAATCCGTTTGGAGTGGGGATTGGCTTAGCAGATACTCAGTCTATGGCAGCTATCATTAGGTGTAGGGCATTAGCCATTCCTTTTGTGTATCTTGGGTTGCCAGTCGGTGATATCATGTCAAGATCAAAAGGCTGGAAAGTGGTCGTGGATCATTTCCATAAATGTCTTTCAAAGTGGAAACTTAAAATGCTTTCCATAAGGGGGTTGTCTTACACTGCTTAAGTTATTTCTTAGGACTTTAGGGATTTACTACATGTCATTGTTTAGACTTCCAGTTGGTGATGCTCAATCTTTTGAATCCATATGGGCTATATTCTTTTGGGGTGAAAACCATATGAAAGGAAGTTGAGTTGGGTGAAGTGGGATGTTATTTTAAACTCTATATGTAATGGGGGTTTAGATGGTAGGAGTTAGTCCTCTGTTAATTTTGCTTTGTTATATAAGTGGATGTGGCATTTTTTAACGATTCTGGCTCTCTTTGGGTTAGATTCATTAAAGCTTGTTATGGGTTGTTGGGTGGATTTAATAGGAGTCATGCTAGAAGTGGGCGAAGGGGGGTATGGACTGGAATTTTGGGTGTGATCAGTTAGTTGCATGACTGGAAAATTACTTTATTATCTTCTATTAGTATAGTTATAGGGAATGGGGCGGATACACAATTTTAGACATATTTTTGGTGTGGAAACAAATCCTTTCAAAAACATTTTCCTAGATTGTTCGCTCTTACAAACAGTCAAAATATGGTTGTCAAAGACTTCTGTTTATGTAGAATTGGAGATTTTCTTTGAGACGTGATATTTAGGGTTGGTGAAGAGAGCACTCAACTCTAGACTTTGATGTCTTTGCTAGAGGAGGTCACCATCACTTATTCTTTGGATAGATGGAAATATGAATTGGATCCGTCGGGTGATTTCACAATCAAATCGGTGCGATGGTAGATTGATAGTGTGGTTCTCCCAAATGTTGACATACCTACTAGGTGGAACAAGTTTGTTCCTATGAAGGTCAACTTTTTGTATGGCGTTTAGTTCTTGATCATCTTCCTACTCGAGTGAACTTAGATAAAAGACGGATTAACGTTGACTCAACTCAGTGTCCTATTTGTTCTTGCCATTTAGAAGATGTCGATCATTTATTCTTCACTTGTGATCTGGAATGTGAATAATGCAAAAGAATGTGTGTTTGGATAGAAATGCATATTCCTTACTTTTCAAACATCGCATATATGTTTCAATGTGTTGATTTGTAGATGGTGCTCCATCGCATATATGTTTCAATGGATTGATTTGTAGATGGCGCTCCATTTTAAACGAAAAATCGTGGAATTGGTTTTTTAACACTTCTTTGGATTTTGTGGTCTTACAGAAACTGTATGGTTTTCCAACAACAATATAGAAAAGCTTTCATGTTTGATGATATTGTAGCTTTTGCTTTTAAATGGTTTTGCCATACAAATACTAAGGCCAAACAATTACGTGGGTCAAAATTTTGATCATGTAATTTTAAACTATATATTTCTTTTTTGCCAACATCTAGCTAGTTTTTTATTTAAAGTTTTTGTCGTTAAAAAAAATAAAATAATTTTATTTTATTTTTATTATTTTTCATGTCATATCGTGTTGGTTGTTTTTTTAATTAGTTTGTTTTCATGTTGGTTAAAAAAAACACGACATAATTTATATTGTGTTCGTGTTAGGGGTGTTCAAAACCGGATATCCGAATTTCGGATATATTAGAAAATTCGGATAGTTGAATTTTGATATCCGAATCTGTATCCAAAATTTCGGATATCTGAATTTCGGATACGGATTTGGATATTAAACCGGATATCCGAATTTCATTAGTTTTAAAATAAATCTTCCAAGAACAAGAAGGTTTTCATGCATTTGTTAGGTATAATAGGACTTCATTTGGTCCAGTTAAATGCAAGATAAGATCTTTGAGAAATCAAACTCAAATTATTAAAATCAACAAAGAAATGTAACATTTATATCATCCCCACTTTGCATACCAAGTAAAAATGTTGATAATTTGTCTTTTTGAATTTCAAATGAAAAAACCAAATGCATTAAAACTATTTTTAATAATTTTTTAAATTATATATTTCGGATTTCGGATATCCGAAATATCCGAAAATTTCACATTTTAATATCCATATCCGAATCCGAAAAATCGGATATCCGAATTTCAGATATCCGATTTTTCGGGTATTTTTGGATCAGATTTTCAGATTTTTCGGATCGTATGTTAGGATGCGAATATTTTTGAACACCTCTAGTTCATGTTACATGAAATTTTGTTGTCTAATGTCATGTTAGAATATATATATATATATATATATATATATATATATATATATATATATATATATATATATATATATGACACAATTGTCCGATTTAGCACCCCTACCCGTACCTAGAGGTGGCAATCGTGTCGTGTCGTGTCGGGTTCGTGTCGTGTCGAAACACTAAACGGGTTGAAAGTGCTTGACCCTAACCCGACCCATTTAATTAACGTGTCGTGTCGTGTCAACCCGTTTACTTTCGTATCGAGTTCGTGTCGGGTTTCGGGTTAGGGCTATATCTTGAAATATGTCGTGTCTGTGAGGTTAAAAGGTTGAGCATGTTGAAAGAGTAGGAGTTTGGTAGCGGAAATGAAAAACTAATTGTTTTGAGGCAGAATAGATGAAACCATAGCAAGTTTAGATGACAAAATTAAAAGAGTGAGATTTAGGGAGGCGGATGACAAGGTCATGAGGATGTGAGAGTGGTGAAAGAGACTGGGTAGTTTGGGAGAGAATGGAGAAACTGAAATGAAATCTTGATCTAGACGGCTAAGTTATTTCAACATTATAAAACAATTCAATTCGAAGGTTTTCTTTTGCTTATGCTTTTGGTTTTATATCTTTCTAATTTATTTAAATAATTCAAAAAACTTGCATATAAATAAATGGGTCATTTTCGAGTCATATTCGAGTTGAAATTCTCAACCCTAACCTTACCCATTTAATTTTCGTGTCGTGTCGTGTCAACCCGTTTATTTAAACGGGTTGAAATATCTTACCCAAACCCGTTTATTTCGTATTGGGTTCGTGTCGGGTTTCGTGTCGTGTCAATTTTGCCACCTCTACCCGTACCTACTCTCAAATCCTTATGTTAGTCCTAAGATTTTTACTCGCGTATATATTTTACTGTTCATTTTGACTTTACCGTTTACTCGTTTTCTTTGTTTCCAAACCCTCATTCTCACACATGTCGGACAACATCTATATGATGCATTGACATAAATATTACTCCCATTCCTACCCCATTTTAATAGGATTGTGAAGTATGTTACATATTGTTATTTAATTATATACCTTATTACTCAACAAAATATATAAACGGTTATACCAAAGGCTTAACTTCTCTTGAAAAAATTCATAGTAGCCGACGCATCCCATTGGTATAAAGCCGGAATGTTTGACTTTGAGTGAGTCATGTGATGAAGCTCATGATGAGGGAGAGGAGACTGGTGGTGGTCGTCATTTTCACGCGGACACCCATCGCCATCTTTAATCCAACCAGATAAATTCATCTACGTTATCTAAAAGCGCCCCAATAAAATATCTTCCATTGTTCTCTTCTCTCGCAAATCCAATTTCCCAATTTCATCAACAACATATGCTTCGATTTTGACCCAAAAATGCATCAGGATCCATCGACCTACTCGTTGCCGATGACTATGAACCCTCAGTTTCCGGAGCACGAACATCTTGATTGCCCTAGATGCGAATCCAGCAACACCAAATTCTGCTATTACAACAACTACAATCTCTCGCAGCCTCGCCATTACTGTAAGAACTGTCGACGTTATTGGACCAAAGGCGGAACTCTCCGTAACATCCCAATCGGTGGTGGTACTCGTAAAACCAATAAACGATCTTCAAATTCCAGTAAACGTCCTGTTAATTCTTCGTCTCCTGATTCGCCTGTAACGACTCCACCGCCGCAGCCACCGCCACCGCCTCCGCCAGCTCAGTTTAAGCCGGAACCCTTACCGATTTTTGGGTTTGGTAATAACCAAGGTAAAATAAACGGTGCAAGTTTCAACTCGATGTTGAGATCGAATCATGGGGCGCAATTTGGGGGTTTTGTAGATGGGTTGAGACCGAATTTGGGTGATGAAGCTCGGGAGGATAGATTGGTTGGAACTCCGGTGGCGGAGTTATTCCGGAGGGACTATTTGAGTATGAATAATGATCATAATCAGAGCGGAAGTGGAGGCGGAAGAGGGGAGTCGAGCGGTTGCGACGGAGGGAATGGTTGGCCTAATCTTTCCATTTTCACACCAGGTTCCGACCTCCATTAGATTTTGAATTTGACTTTTCAGAAATATTTAGAGATCATGAGAATACTTTTGCTAAAAGTAATCTTTATTATTTGGATGATTTTGTTTGTTGTAGTCAATTATGGTTTTATGGAGTTATCCAAAATTGTGGAGATATAAATTATAGTGATACGAATAATTATCATTCATCAAACAAACACAACACGTATAACTGAAGTAATAACTCGAAAGATTTAATGGGTTTGTGAGTTTTAATTTCCTTCCTTTTTCCGTGTTTATTTCGTATAATGACATGACATTTCATTTAATATACAAGTAGCAAACGATTCAATTTAACCTTTATGTGTTTTTGATTCTTTGGTACATGGAGCCGTTGACAAAGTGACACTTTTTTTTTTGGATAATTACGAGACACAACTTACCATTAAATTGACACCTGTTATTCAAAAGTCAAAAGCTATCGCTTTAATCACGTATTGCTGGTTAATGTTTTTTGTTCGTGATTTATTATTAAATTTTTTTTTTCTACCCAATTTACTATTAAACTTTATAAAGGTCATTTTTTCAACTAACACCATCCAATTCCACCACCACTGAAGTTTGCAAAGTGTCCAATACATTACATGTGTGATATCTAGCTTAAGCATGAGCGACTGCGAGGGATAAAATGGTGTCGTCTGTGCCTCTATGGTAGTTTTGAGTTTTAGCCCAACATGTTATGAGTGAAGCTTCATTGTGGCCCATTTGGGCTACCCAAACGATGTTTTGTTTTCCAATGATGGATGTCAAGTGTATCCCCAGGTTGTGTTGGTTGGCCAGAGAAGATAAATGGAAAATTGATGATGGCTTTTAAAAAGATAAAAGTGACCA